>NC_143577.1:149045342-150245342 GCF_048544385.1 Mastigoproctus giganteus
ATGCAAAGAATGGCAATTCAGCCCCCCAGCAATTAAACAATAATCAATAGTAAAATTGCCCAAGTTTCCCACCACGCCCAGATGATGACTTAAAAACTGTTAGGGTAGCAGAATTCTGCACCTTGACAGAAACTTGACATAACAAAACTCCCCATGACTACCATGCCATGTGTAGGAACCTGGGGCCCCAAACCAGTGTAGGGGAGGGGGATGGGAATGCATGCAGAGAAAGTGAATGGGAATGAGCAGAAGAGCAAATGTAATTGGCCAAAAGAATACAAAGTTAAAAATAACTTACATTACTTTATATATATTGTACCAACAAACATTTACAAACCACATAAACACTATCACTGCATTCTCCCCTGGCCTGCAAAAAAAAAAAAAAAAAAAAAAACCTTGCAGCTAGGCCTGCACCACAACTGAAGAATAACAGTAAGTTGCGGTGCCCAGAGAATGCAGTGCAGAAAGAAAGAGTCGAATAAATGAGATGAGAGCTAGAAGAATGAATAAAAGTGCAAGCGTGAGAGAAAAGAACACAAACCACAAATGCTAAGTTAAGTACACACTAACCCTGGTTTTAATTAGTATTTAAATTTACGCTACCCATCATTGCATCCCCTCCTGGTGTGTGAGAAAAAGATGAATGAGTTGAGTGAAATAATAAAAAAAAAAAAATAAAATAAAATCAATAAATAAATAATAAAAAAAAAAAAAAAATATATATATATATATATATATATATATATATATATATAAAAAAAATTATAAAATAAGAAAAAAGTATAAAAAAAAAAATAAAATAAAAAAAAAATAATTATAAAATAAGAAAAAGTATAAAAAAAATAATAATAAAATAAAAAAAAAATAAATAATTATAAAATAAGAAAAAAGTATAAAAAAAAAAAAATTATAAAATAAGAAAAAAGTATAAAAAAAAAAAAAAAAAAAGAATGCAAGTAGAGTGAGAATGCACATTACGAATAAAGTAAATGTGTGTGTCCCCCCCCCTTCACCTGGTAGGTTCCCCACTGCCAGCTAACATATCCCACCCCCAGAGCGGGATGGGCAGCTGGACCTTCATACCGGATTCGACACTCCTTGGACATGACACCGACGAAGACATTCTGCGGCTTTGCTGCCAACACGCCATTGGCGATCCGAACTGGGTACTCTAACCTGGTTCCCTTTAAAACCCCATCCCCAGGCAGGGAATGGAGGAGACGGATCTCTGTCTCCTCTCCTCCCTGCCTACCCCCCATATTTCGCCTGGTGGGGCTCGTCTCCACTGACCTCTTTGGGGATGCCTACTCTATCCGTCCCTATTCTTCTATCTGTTTTCTCCCCAGTCTTCAATCTCCACCCCCCTCTCTCTCACTAAATCGACCTAGTACACCCCTTAACAATGCCGCCAAATTATAACCAACGTCTAAATTCTACCGGTTTTGTGCAAATCTCTAAGATATCTAACACTATCAGCTTTTATCTAGCGTTACATGTCTAAATTTAATAACATCAAAATTTTGCCCGACCTATTTGGCCTTTAACACATCTCTTTAGTGTTCAACCCTAACCAGCGATTTCCTAACAGCAATCCCATTAAGCATTAATGTCAAATGCATAAATTTTTTTTTTTTTTTTTTTTTTAAATAGGCCCTAGCCACTGAAATCCCAGGAAACTAGGTGGCAGGACCTGCCAGAGCAAATTGTTGTGATACTGGATACACCCGGCTAGCCTCCACGTGGCAGGGTATGGGCAACGTCGGGCCCCACTAGGGGCCTGGCGGCCAATTAGCCGGATAAACAATGGGCACAACATATCACACTGCACAGACACGACCCACACACTTTCAAGTCTCTGGCTTGACAGTGTACTGTCCTCGATACAGTGAAACACACGCGGAGATGGGAGAAATCCCAGGTGCCGTCTGACACGAACATACCTTATGTTCTACCAACGTGGGGTTCCACCAGGGCCCTGCGGCCAAATGCCAGGACACACAACAGAACCCAACACAAAACTACACATTCAACACACTACACTTTTTCTGGCATTTACAGTGTTCTGTATTTCTTCACAGTGTACATATGGCGCAGATGTGGGAAACCACAGGTGGCGCCCGACCCTAACACTATGCACACTACCTGTTTTTTTCTCGAATCCTGAACTCAAGGACTCATAACCTATCTCTGTAAGGAATTGAGTGATAGTCCTTTTAAAAAAAAGAACATTCATGATGTATTCGGCAAGCTAGTTACTAAGGTTGACATAATTTGCTATGAATGTTAATGAAATAACGAAAGTGTGGTACAGGAGTAAATAAAGGGAAAGTAATAGTATTACGGAATTAGTAAAGAAATTATATTTATAGGGGTAGTACTCTAAGGATATGTTAACCTATATCATTAGTTTAGGCCAGGTGTCAACACAAGATAACATATTAGATGAGGTGTAAAGAGAAAGAAGTTTTATTAATAGAGAAACCTCATGAGTAAAGATGGATGAATAAGATGGTAACTAGAGAGCAACTAAGGTATAATGAGTGATTTTTAGTGAACATTACTGAGGTAAGAAGACATCAGTTGCAATACACTTCATGTGTTAAAGGTTAAAAAATATATATAAAAAGAGTAATAAAACTTGAAATGAGTTTTATTGATGTAAGTGATAAAAACTGGTAATGGAAGAGAATAATTGAGTAACCATTGATGATTCATATTAAGTAAGATACAACTGATACAAATACAACTGATGTTAATAATTTGTAAATTGAGAATAGTTGATGAGGGAGAGATTGTGTATTGTACTAGTATGGTTCATATAGTATATGTAAATTGGTATGCATGTATGTAATTATTTGGTTTTTTTATGTAAATGCTGTATATAATGTTCATTAACGGTTTGTAAATTTTTTGTAAAAAAAATGTTTTCTGCTAACACCCGCTTTAAACACCCTGGAATCTAGAATTTTCTGTGAATTACAGTCAGAGTTGCGTTTGTGGGATGGGATTGTGACTTCAGTAAGGTGGAAGTCAAAACAACAAAACAAACAAGCCAAGTAATAATACTTTATTTTATATTATCATACCCCCACACAGCCGTTTTCGATTTTTAAGCGCCAGATGTACGAGCTCCCACAATCATGCCCTTTTGAAACTACATGATGAATACACAGCCCTAAAACAAAGGAAGAAGCGCTCCTGGGAGCACCTAGTCTCAACAGTTGGAAATTCTGCTCCATGGGGAGTGGTTTACAGAGTGATCACAAACAAACCGCCCAGGGGAGAAGTCATCCCAGCCACCAAGACGCCACAAGGCACGTATACAACGACGTGGTCCGAATCTATAAATAACATCCTTGACGCCATGTTCCATCAACACACGCCACCAAGCACCCCAGAGAAAATACTACTATGTGAGGAAAACAGCACATACATCACGGCCCAAGTGGAAGACCGCTTCACCAAGGAAGAACTGGACACCGCTGCAGCAAAAGTAAAAAACAAGAAATTTCCAGGAGAAGATATGCTGGAGCTCGAGATCGTAAAGAAGGCTGTTGAAACCATCCCAAATGAGATCTTAAACCTCTTCAACCATTTCCTTGAAGCAGGCCATTTCCCAACAGTATGGAGATCTGCAAAATTAAGGCTTATTCTCAAGAATTCGACAAAACCACAAGACCTTCCGGAGTCATACCGGCCCATCACACTTCTATCCATACTAAGCAAACTCCTAGAACATCCTCTTAGCAATAGAATAGAAATTCATTACTCCGAGCCTGGCCTTCACTCTGAAAACCAATGCGGCTTTAGAAGGGGATGCTCCACGGTGGATGCCTTAGAGAATATCGTCAAAGCAGCTACTACTACCAGCCATAAATATTTTCTTGTCATTTCAGTCGATTTTGCGGGGGCGTTTGACTCCCTCTGGTGGCCAAGCGTCCTCGGCAGACTCCGAAAAGAAGAACTACCAGCTAATTTGTACAATTGTATAAAAAGCTATCTCGCAAGCAGAACAGTAACCGTCAGTGCTCCGTACTGTTCAATCACACGACCAGTCTATAGAGGAAGCCCACAAGGCTCAGTACTTGGCCCACTGCTCTGGAACGTGGTGCTCGACAGCTTTCTAAACCGTGACCTTGGTGATGTGAGGTCACAGGCCTACGCGGATGACCTGATCCTGATGCTGGCGGCAGACTAAAGAGCACAACTGGAGATCTCTGCAAACCGTGCTATAAATATCCTACAAGCCTGGGCCACCCAAAACCACTTAAAGATATCCCCAACAAAAACCTGCTCCATCCTACTTAAAGGTTCTCTCAATGTCAGAAGGCCTCCCCAGATAAAGATTCAGGAAACAACAATTAAGCTTTCCACTGAACTTAAATATCTTGGTATTCTGCTGGATAAAATTCTGTCATTCTCACCCCATCTTACTTACTTCCGAAGTAAAATCAAAAAATACTCCGCACTAATAGCTAGAGCCACTCGTCACAACTGGTGGCGTATGAAGAGGACCCTTTCCCTCTTCTATAAGGCAGTCTTCTTACCAGCATAACATAGGCTTCAGGAGTCTAGTTCCACAAGGCGTTAACAGCAGTAAACAAAAGGAAGCTAGAGACCATTCAACGTTCAATCCTACTGACAATCTCGAGAGCCTGCTGTACTGTAAGTATCCACGCCCTCCAGGTCCTCTTGGACGCTCTCCCCCTGGACCTGGAGACCGTCCACTGTGGGTTGTTTTATCAGCTATCCAAAGGCAGAGAAATCACCTGCCTAGACTACACAACTGATCCGGCGAACGATCGTAAACTCGAGAAAAAACGCCTTCTCACCCACCTACAGCAGGCCTGGCAAACCTGCTGGACGACTTCGACAAAAGGGGAAGTCACCCGAAGATTCATACCAGATAATCAACTAGTGTTTCCCAAAAGCCCAAACTGGTTTTCACCGGGACTGCTGACATCTTACCTACTCACGGGACACGGAACAATAAGAGCAAAACTCTCCAGTTTCCGTTTGAGTGACACTCCTCTCTGCCACTGTGGACAGCCAGAGACGTGAGAGCACCTCATGCACCACTGCCAACTATACGAAGACCTCCGCTGCCTCTTAATAACCAGAATACGTTTCTAGCCAATAAACCAAGAACAATATCTCCTGGAGAGCGAGGACAATTATAAAGCCTTAACACAGTTTGCGCAGGATCTTTATACTAGAAGAAGAACATACCCACAACCTCAGCAGGAATTTTCCTACAAACCAGTCACTCGTCATCCATAATAAAGATCCTTAGATGTGTCAACCAAACAAAAACCTAATAGCTACAATCTGAAGAACAACTAATCATTAACTTAACCTGGATCTGACCACTGGCTTAAACTGGAGTCATTATCTGGGCTTGACCACTCACACGGACGGGACAGAATATCCCAGGAATGGCATAAGAAGACCCGACAAAGACATTGTGCAGTTTGCTACCGAAAAGTCATTCGGCGATCTGAACCGGGTACCCTCACTCGGTTCACTTTCCATCCTTTCCCTTGGCAGGCGGATGGTTACTCTGTACCCTCCCCCTGCCATCCCCTGTCTTCACCTGGTGAGGCATGGGCCTGCCCCACCGACTTTTGGGGTTATCTTCACTTCACTATTGACCCCATATTTCTGTCTTTCACCCCCCAGTCTTCAGTCTCCCTTCCCTCTTTAGTTATCTTGCAACTAGCGTTTCACCCTTGTCAAAACTACACAAGCCCCACACTAAAAAAAAAAAAAAAAAATGTTTTAACTCTACCTCGCATAAGTTATATCTCTTTCGGCCTGACCCGATTTCTAGTGTTTTTCTCCACACACCTTTTTTTTTTTTTTGGGGTCCTAGCCACTGAAATCTCAGGAAATTAGGTGGCAGGACCTGCCAAAGTAAATAGTAAATCTCTAAAATACTGGTGTACCTGGTCTGTCTCCGCGAGGTATAGCGTGGGCAACGGTGGGTCTCATTTGAGACCCAACGGCTAAAATACCAGATGAACAACGGTACAAAACATTACACACCACAATATCCACACATTAAGTTCTGCAAATTGCAGTGGCTGAAGACTAGGCACCTGCGCGGTGATCTGATTGAGGTGTATAAGGCCTTGAATGGGTTGAGCACGCTGAATTCTGATGGGATCCTTCCACTTGTTCAGATTACGAACCTAAGGAGGCATAAATTCAAATTACGAAAGGACAGATGTAGAATAGATGTGCGGAAATTTACCTTTAGCCAGCGGGTGGTTAATTGCTGGAACAAACTTCCATCTGTCGTTGTGGAAGTTGATAGGTTGAATAAATTTAAGGAGGAACTGGACAGGCATTTGGAGGGAATGGTGTGATTTTTTTTTTTTTTTTTTTTTTTGGCTGATGCTGCATAAGCTCATACATTTGCTTTCTTGCATCACATGCCACAACTACTACTACTACTACTACACTTTTAAACCTCTGGCCTCTACAGTATTCTGTATCACACCACAATGTATATTACGCGGAGATGGGGGAAGCCCCTGGTGCCGTTAGACCCTAAACACAATATACTCTATGTTCTGCCTTGGTGTCGCCTTCTCTATTGTCCCCATACTTCTGTATTTCCCCCCAGTCTTCAGTCTCCCTCCCTACTCTGCCTATATCGTCAGCGAACGCCCCACTCAATGAAAAATTTTTAAAAGTGTCCAAATTCTTACCGCATACGTGAACCCCCTTTCGGCTTAACTAGATTCCAGCGTCCATCACCCCTTATTTTTTTTTTTTTCCATAAGCCCTACCCACTGAAATCTCAGGAAACTAGGTGGCAGGGCCTGCCAGAGTAAATAATTTCTCAATACTGGTGTACCTGGTCTGCCTCCACAGGGCCAAGTGTGGGCAACGTTAGGCTCCAGCAGGGGTCTAGCCGCTAAATGGCCAGAAGAACAACACTACACTCATACAATATCCATACACTTTAAAATGTCTGGCCTTCCCAGTGAACTGGTACGCCTACAATGAAAGCAACGCGGAGATGGGGGAACCCCTGGTACCGTTTGGTACTAAATACACTTTACACTAGCAATGCAAGATCACATGTAAAAACCCATTTAAGTAATTATAAGGGAGTTCCATCAGGGTTGTTGCTAATGCTGATATAATTTTCTTCCTGAGACATGGTGCCACTCAGAAGAAGATAAATGTCATTTCAGTGAAAATTATGTGTCAAGGAGAAATAGCGAAGGAGAGGTGTGGGGTAGAGTGATGCTTTTGATCAAATACTGCCCAAAGTTGAAAAGAATCATCCCTGAGTCAGATGAAGGTAATGTGGATGTTGAGTCAATGTGATGTGAAATGATTTTCAATTAAGGGAACCTGTTAGTAGGGATGTGCGTAGGCCAAACAACTCTGAGGCGTATGATAAGAATCTCTTTAGGCAATTTGATTTGGTTAGCAACTAGAACCGTCTCATTACCGGCGACTTCAATGATATTAAAAGAAATTCAACGAAATTAAAAGTAAAAGCTAGATATCTTGATTTCATATGACACGAAATGAAATTTTCCATGCAGTGTAAATAAGCAACTAAAGTCTATGGTTTTTATGGTTTTTGATGGTATGGAGAAGGACGTTAATATTTCTCTTTACAAAGCATTGATTCAACCGCATTTGAAATATTGCACTCAGGTCTGGAGACTACACCTACAAAAAAGATTTAGAACCTCTAGGGAGGATTTGGAGAAGACCGATCAGATCGGTAATGAGCGCTACACGATGAACATAACTTATGGGCGGCAGCTTAGAAGGTATGAATGCAATAATTGACAACTAAGCGGATATCTGATTGAGGTGTATAAGGCACTGAAGGGATTGAGTAAAAGGAAAGAGGAAGGGCTGGTTTGACTGGTATATGAGACACCAACCAGAGTATAAAAAATATAAAATCTCAGTGAATAACAGAAAATTAGATTTCATGCAGTTCGTCAGTAGGCAGCATCGAACATTGGAATAAATTGTTTCTCAATTAATGAAGGTGATTAGTCTAGCTAAGTTTAAAGCAGAGTTAGATGAATACCTTGTGGAAACGGGAATAGTATTAATATTCTGTTTTATTATTATAACTGTTACTATTTCCTTCTTCTTCTTATGGTTTTTCCCTCACCAGGCAACAATTCCTGGTACCAGGTGGTTAGGGTGATTGTTATGTTGGGTTACTATTATTGGTACAGGAAATCGCGGACTATCCAACAGGCGTTCAGGATAGAACTATCTGGAGTTGGTTGCAGGTGACCCCCGAGAGGCCTATTGCTGCTAGGTTTTTATGTAGATTCTTTGGAACCATGTCTGTGGTTTGTTATCCGATTGTAATCATTCTATATGCCAAGTCTCTTTGACATCTGTCTAAGGTCTTTGTGCTTCCTTATATTTTTCAGAGGTTACTAGTATTGGACACAGCTCTGTCAATCAGGTAAATTGTCTTTTCCTTCTTATCAGTGAGGGTTTTATGTTCTGTATATTGTGCGGGATCATCTTATCCGTTCTTATGGCGGTCCTAGAATAACTTGCAGGTAGGGGTCCCTAGTACAGCCGCTAGTATACCGCATTACAAGTTCGTACTTGTAATGCGTTATACATTCTTTGATCAACTGATACTTTGTTAACTTCTAATGTATTAGCCTGATGACCTGGTCGTTCCTATTATTATTATTACTATTGGCTGAAGCAGAAAAGTTTCGCTTCCTTGAATTATTTGGCTTCATTAATACTACCATTTCCTAGCAAAGATATGATTGTGTCTCAATTTTTCAGATTTTCACAGACATCAACATCATTGACAGAAAGTGAAATCCGAACTGCAGATGTTGCCGTGGTATTGTGAGGAACTGTTGCAAATTGAAGTATTGAGATTACAGAATTCCATTGCATATTAAAATATTTGCATCACAGAAATTCACAGCAAATTAAAAACAAAGTTCTGTTTATCTTCCGGTACAATCACATAAGAGTCTATAACAAATCATTTTGGCAATAATACAGTCATTAACCATATTTAAATGTCAATGAACTCGAACATTGGATAAACTTGGATAGTCAGTATATAAATGTAGACGCGTGTGCGACTGCACTTATGCAATGACTACCCGGCTACATCAGGAATTACATCTTTATAAACATTTCCGAACATCACTTTAGGTTGTTTTTTGTTGTTTTGGTTTTTAGGAGCATTAGCAACTAAGGCCATATTGCACCGGGATATGCGGTGGTCATTCCCCGACCTTTCCACATCATCCGTATTTGGTGGTGACGGGCTCGAACCCCGGTCTAATCAAGAAGCGTGTGCTACGCACCATCACTTTAGGAATTTTTTCTATGTACGAACAAAAAAGCCATAGAAAAATATGGGCAATAGTAAGAAATTATATTCTGGGCTGGAGAATAGCGGATGACCTGATCTCGAATGAACAACTTTGGAAAAAATCGAAGATATTTTAGTATAAACGAACGCCTCAATAAATACTGCAAGAAATTGTACATGTAGGGTAGAACTGAGTACTTACAAAGGAAATGATAAGAATTAAGAATTAAGATTGGGTAATTAAGGATTTTAACTAAAAATAAATGGAAAAACACAGACAAAAAACCTGATATCGCAAAAAAAAAAAAAAAAACAATAAAAGAAGTTTAATGGAAAGGATGCATCGCCCTGAAATGACAAAATTAATATTCAAATGAAAAAAGAAAGAAAGAGAGACAGAGAAAGCTCAGCAGAAAGGATTCGATCAAAAGCAGAAGAAAAATAACAAGAAGGGATTAGTAAGAGATTATATTAAAATCTACCTGGGAAGTCTAGCCTTCGCTCACAGGTAGAAAAGATGGCATTTTCTCTTCTTCTTTTTTTGGTATGGATGTCATAACGTGCAGTGCCAACACGAACACTGTAACCAATTAAGAAGGCGGTAAGAGTGACCTGAATATCGCTCTGCATTTTAGTGGCGTTTTCTGAGTAGTCTGGAGAAATTGGTTCATCGTTGGTTGGTTGTTTGGATTTTTTGGCGAAAAAGCAACTTTGGTCATATTGCGCCTGCCTATTAGTATTATGAAAAATGATGTCGCTTAATTTTGATTTATATCTGACTGAAATATCCTATTAGTTTTAAATAAGTAAATATGTTTTCAATGTCAGAGTTATCGCCTATGAATTGCGATAAAGTCAGGGAATCCTGAATATTTACAGGGAGATGGATGGCTGTTTGTCGCGCCATATGTTACTGTGGACATTCTTTAAGGAAATATTTCACAGACAGTTGACAAAAAAGCAGTGGTGTCTTCCTGGAGAATTTGCTTTTGTGAAGTGCAAATGTGAGAGATGAATTATGTCCAATACAAAACCTCGTTAGGATGACTTCTTCGTGTCAATTCTTACGGAGACTCGAATTCCACGGCTTAAGTTTATTATTTAGTTGATTTTATCATATTTGTGACCACTGAGTGGTGGAAGTCTGTTTGATGATTCTGTAATTGGAATGTGGAACTTTATAGAACAGTAGATTTGTATTTGTAGGATTCTTTGCTGCTCTATCAGCGCATTCATTTCCGTCAGTGCCTGCATATCCTGGGATCCAACAGAAATTTCCTTGTCACCTTTTTTTGTTGTTGTTGTTTAGTTGAACTTGTACCTGGTGAAGGATAGGTTGAGATGGTGTGCACGTTTCCGTTGGAGAACATGTATTGCACTTAATGAATCTGTGTACAGTACTCGTATATGAGATGTTTCAGAAATGGAGAAATTTCAATGTATTCGAAGGCTATTAGTATGGAAAATAGCGACTGCATTCGTTTAGGAAGAACTGTGAGTGACATAACAGCGTGTGGAAGGACCACTGCAGCACTCATTTGGTATCTGTTTTAAAGCCGCCAGTGTATATTTGAAGATATTCAGAGAACTGTGATGAGTAGGCTGCATGCATCTATTTTAGGTTGACATTTATCAGAGCCATTTTTTCCCACTGAAAATAAGTGTCACAGTTACGAGTGATTAGTTATTCTATTTTCCTCATATATATTTCGTCAAATCTTAGGTCCCATTTTGACACTAGTTCTTATAGTCGTATTCCAGCTGGTTTATTTACTGTGGATTTCTTTCTGCAGAGGTTCTCCCACTCTGGATGGAAAAGATATTACCAAGAAGGATGATGAGGAAGACATCTGATTTTAATGGCATAGTTTAACAGCAACATAGGTATCCGAAGATATAGTGAAAGCTCATGAGCCTCAGCATATAAACATTGTACAGGCAATGTTCTGTGTGCACCCAGATAAAATTGGAAGAAACACTTGGTCTACATCAGCTGCACACAATTATTTAGGAATTGTTCGACATAAAAGTAATCGATATAGGGATCTATACTTCTAGTTTTAATGGTACTGTAAAGACGGTGCAGAGCATTGAGTATGGATATGATCCTGACACCTAAGAAGCTCATACTGCAGTCCCTCGATATACTGCCTGCGAATGACCAAATTTCTGACATTTGCTAGGGTTCGGTATATACGGTCGGACATGACAGTTTAGATATCCGGCCTTTACAGAAGTTGGTGGATTTGGTAAGTTGAATGTCAGCATGGTGTTGGTTGGGAGTAATGTTAATTAGGATTTTCTTCACCTGAATAACGTTTTCATCAGAGAGTTCCTGTTTAATTCCTTCGGCATGTACAATTAGAAGGTCCCATTCTGTTATCACTCTCTCTGTTTGAGTTATTTAAGGTGTCATGAGGGGACAATTGTACAGGAGTTCCTCAAAGTGTTTTCAATTTAAGCAATTGTTCAGAGTCCTTGTGTTGCGCTGTTTCAACAAGCAAGTCACCTGATTTTAGTCGGTGAACCATTTTCAGGCCAGCAGCATTCTCTAAACATTTCTGCAGCAGAAAAAGAGAGGGCTTACTGATTGTCTGGTCAGTAAATGAATGCATTATAAGGAAGTGAGGCTAGACGTTCTGGTCTGTATCATTGTCTTTTAGCACAGGAAGGGTTGTGATCTTCCTGCTCTCTGGAATGTGATGGAATATAGTGAATAGTGTCCATTGTCAAGAGGCAAGGGTCTCTCCCCCCCCCGAACTCCGCGTTTGTATACTCTGTGTCGCAGTACAAACGCTGCAAAGTCCAGAGATAGTGTGTTTTAGTGTTGGTCTGCGTAGTGCAGATGGGATGGGACATTGGTCCCGAAAGGAGCAAATATTGGTACAGTCCATATTTGCTCCTTTCAGTCCTTGGTAGATAAACTTTTTTGGCAAGGGTTCCGGCCGCGCCACGGAACGGCAGGAGCAGTCCTGGTATGACTAAGAGAAAATTAGTAGGTATTAGTAAAAAAAAAAAAAAAACTAAGAGAAATAAAAAAGGTGACTTTCCTTTCTTGCCGTGTATTAGTACTTTTGTAACAAGAGTTGTTAAAAAATAAATAAACTTCTTAACGACAGGAAAGTAAAATAATCATAATTTGCTTGTACGAAATCGCAGTGAAAGCACGCACAGAGAAATCGCTCAGTCACAATCGCTTGGCACCCGGGGCCATGGTTCTTTGTAATGCTCTGTTTAGTTAAACAGATCCGAAACATCATGGCTACAAAACAAAAATGATCTGACTATATACAAGAAGCGATCTGCTTCTTTCTTGACCTGCAGGTGAAGAAAGAAGGAGATCACGAAATACACGAAAGTTCATATCGAACAAAGCAATGTATGATAAAAATGAAGGAAAATCCATGTAAAACTAATAGCGAATATGTTAGTTTTTACTTTGCAAATGAACATCGAAGTTTTATGTTTCTGATCCCAAAGCATCAATTAGAACTACTTTTTTATGTTCGGTTCCGTGAAAAATCTTTTGTGACGCCCCTATGAGAAAGATATTAGCATTTTAATCGATTAAAGAAAGAAGAAAGAAAAAAAATTGAAAAGACTATCAGTAACAATCAACCTTGCGAAAAGAAATTTGATAGACTCCTGGGAGGAGAAGATCTCTGATGTTGTTCGGTTCACAAAACTACTTCGATAGGAGAGGTTGCAGATTTACTTTTTCCAAAAAAATAAAAATAAATAAATAAAATAAATAAGTAATAGGACGGAGTCTTAAAAGATAACTTTCGGATACTCATTAACGAAAGCAAACATGGTGATCTCATATAACGCATTTGGTTTTTGTGAAATTGGCACACAAATGATTATTTAAAATTCAGCCAACAGCAACCTCCTAATTCCCCGATACAATTTTAAGCGGGGCAGTCGAATTTTTTAAATCTCAATCACGTTTGTGTCTCTGGTGGCACGGTTTAATTAGTTTCGCCAAGCTAATTTAAATAATTACTCTAGCTAAGTAACAGGAGATAACTTTTTATATATGCAGCGGATATCCGGTGACTTTGATCATGAATGGACAGCCGAGTCGAGTAAAAAGTAGTGGGCTGTGGTTCTCTCTTTTCACGCAGGCACTTGCGCATAATATTGGATGTTGCATCTCGGTTGTTTTTTTTCACTCCTTGAGGTTAAAGAAAATCTTTTTGAGAGCGGCATTCCACTCCCAAGTGATAAATATCGAAAAGAAATTTAGTGAAGGTATGAATTTAAATGATTGTTATTTCATTAGCATCCCAAACGTATCTTATATAATATATCTAAAAGGCTTGCAACAGCAACTGATAATTTTGAGCTAAGAACGAAAAGGGTCAGAAACTGATTGAGTTGGAGCAAAAATTGAACATTATTTGCAGGTTTGAAGCCGGTTGATGTATTGCACGAAATTTATCAATGTCACCAAATTTGGTAAGATCTGCTTGCAAATAAAGCAGTACCTATTTAAATGTGCTGCATAAAATTTAACATTCGTGGGTGCCACCAATGTAAGAACAAGAAGCAACGATATGGAATGGAAAACTTTTAGCCACCTGGATTGCAGATATGAATCAATAACATAAACGTATTAGTATGAGGAAAATCATGGTCATGGCAACAAGTTTACATAAGCTTTAAAAGCAAGAATTTCGCAAAAGTGCGAATGAAGAAGTTATTAATGTTGGTCGCGGATAGTTTGATCGTTTAAAGACAATTTCCTGTTACAAAGAACTGCGCAAAGCAACCGATAATCAATTTTTTATTTAAGAAAAACGAGAATGCACTATCTTAATCCACGCAGAAATAAACGGGTGACATATTTGTTGATTTTGAACTAATATTACTTGAAGTTTATTCTAAGGAGGAAAAAAAAAAGTTGGCGACTCGAGAACATGAATTATGAGAGAGGGGAAAAGACGTATAAGGAGTGAGGAAGAGGTTAAGCCGCCAACTATTTTTCTACTTAGTAAAATTTTTATGCTTCATTAAAAGTGACAAATGTGGTCTTGAGGAACATCTGTGCTTTTTACACGCATAATTACTTCCTTTTTTTTTTTTTTGCTATTGGAACATATCTTTCGAGCAAGTCAATACACACAGAGGTTCTTTGGCCATGTTCTTCGTTGGGTTCTAGAAACAAAACTACTAAGAGGACTTCCAGTATATAAATAAAAATATTTTATAAAATCTATATTTATCAATATAATGCAAAAGGTGTGGCAATAACGTTCCCGGACTGATTTTGTTCCGGCCATTTTCATTAGTTTGAAAGTAAACGGAAGTGGTAAGTTGTAGTTCAAACTTCCTCCAACAGATGGTGATAGGGAGACTATCCAGTAGGCGAGAGGTTACAAGCAACAGCCAGCCTCGTTAGTAGCGTTAACGTTTAGTGTCACAATTTTGTAATGGAGCAATGAAAACGAATATCAAATTTTGCTTTAAATTGGGAAAGTCTTCAATAAAAACGTATGAAATGGTGATTAAGTGCTAAGTCGTGCCAGTGTATTTGAAGGGTATTAGCGAATCAAAGACGGATGAAAAAAACTTTCACAATGACCCGAGTAGTGGGCTTCCTTTTCCAAATGCGAAACCAACCATCAACGGGAAAATATTTTAGGACGTTGAAGACAAAGAAAAACGTAATCCCCGAACTGAACAACGTCTCTTTCGACGTCTTCGTTGATATTTTTCAGAAACTTTTAGAACGGTGTATCAAGTGCATACATTCGATTACTTTGAATAAAAATAAAACCATTTTTGAGCTCCTTCACTTTGTGTTCTTTTTACTGCACCAGTCCGAGAACTTTATTGTCACACTTCGTATTTATCCAATATAGAACACTCTCGTTATAACGCTTTAGAGGGGACTCCCCTTTGGGACAGTATTTTTCATATTAGTTTTTCAGTTATTTTTTTTATACAAATTTAATAAAATAATGGTTCATATCTTAGTCGGAAACTCGAGAGTGTAATGGCAGAGTGCAGTAGCACACGCTCTTCGAGTAGACCCGCGTTAAAGCCCGTGAATGCTAAATACGATTAACAATTGTATTCGTGGTTTGTTATAATCTCATCTGACCTTGTGGTCGCTCTAAAATATAAACAATAACGTTTCTATTGTACAGAAATGTAGTGTACACGCGTAGTGCTTTTATTAGTCTTTCCCATTCTTTGATATCAACGCTTTGGTGAGTTTTAAGCATAAAAAATCTATATATAAAATAAAATAAGTAAATAAATAAATATAATTCTCCAGTTTATTGTATTCAGTACACGAAGTGCAGTCACATCGTAATCCTTGTACTGAGTACAAAGCGAAATATTTATTATTATTTTTTTTTTTATCCAGAGCACTGGTTTTTAACAAAAAAAATTCATATTTTCAATAAACTTTTTGTTATAAAATAAATACCTTTATGCGAAATACTTAAATTTAGCACAAACTACTTTTACAGTTTCTGTTTCATACTTTGCTGTCAGCCAACCTGACTCTCAGAAACTGTGTTGCTTGTGGTACGCAAAGTGTACAAGGAGTCACGAAACACAAAGGAACATGAATAAGACAAATTGAGACCCACCCGAAACTTGTCTTTCATTATTGCTTGTCAGATTGGCTGGCAGTGTCAGTAAGTTTGTGCTACCAAGTGAACACGCTTTCTTGATTTGTAGTCAGCTTTGATGGTAATGTTATGTAGCCTCAAATGAAACATCAAGTATATCTGGCATGTCTGCAACAAATATACCACGCTTTGGTTTCGTGATTGGAATGCGTTCTACGGCTCTTCGAATTTCCTAATTATACTGACCCAGCAGTTATCCATCATAATCTTTCACATTTAACATACTCACTAAACTAACTTTAAACCAAATAAACACAAATTAATTTACACCATGATTCGTTCTCATTTTTTAAAAATAACTTCCCGTACAACGAATGTCACATATTTTATTAACTGAAAAATTTGGAATGAACAGATAAAACAGCGGAAATCGAATACATTATTTTTTGTAGTATGCGAATTGTTATAAAATGCATAGTTTTTAAACTGAAAGTAGTTCACCGGATGTGGTAGATATTCTTCTTCACCAAAACACTTTGCAAAGAACTCAATGTCTACACTGAGTTTGGATTCAAGCTCTTTGAAGTACGTGGGAATTAATTTCAAAAAGTAATATAAGAAGAAAAAGGGATTCCTTAATACATTTCCCTCGGAAACATTGTTTTAGTGATCCCTGTCATTGAATTGCATGGGCACACGTGTATTCTTAGTACACTGGGTGAAGTGGGTCACGCGAAGCGAGTATGGCTAACAGATACGAAAGATGGAAATTGTTTACAATTTGCGCCAATGCAATTAAGGCAATGAGGTGTCAGTATATTATACTCTGTCTATAAATTGCGTGAATTGTGTGGTCAGTTTAGCTGTATTGTGGTATGAAAACCCGTGATTCTGGGAAATAAACCATACAGCCCTCACCGAGATTTACTAACACAGACACAGTGTGAAAAAAAGGCCACAATTATTCATTGGCGGAATTCGAATTTGCCAAACCCGACCTTTTCGCAGAAGAACAGAGATTGTAACCAGCATGCAATAATTTCTGTTCCACCACAGTAGAGCAGAAATTATTATCTGGACGGAAGAACCTTTTCTGAATTTCTCACATTGTCGCCAAATTGGAGTTATTCCTTGCACTGGGTGTAAGGAATAATATCACTTAGAGCTGTCCTTTCGTAACAGTATGGTGGTTTCACCACTTGTCACTAGTTTCGGGAAGTCTGGATTCAAATCCTATCGGGCTGCAGGGATTTTTTAAAAAGCCGCTTTAATGCGGGCTGTAGTTAGCTGATCTCAGGTGGATGATGTAGTTTTCTTTTACGGTTTTCAGCCCGCACAACGAGAATTCCAGCCTGCGAGCACACACTTGAATAGACATAAAACAGCATGGCCCAATATGGCTCAAGTTGTTGATGCGCCTAAAGTCCAATAACAACACTTAGAGCTGAATATTTTTAAAGCAAAATTCATAGGGAGTTAAGGAGTTCCTGGCGTTATCTTTATGGTGATACTTCTATTTTAGGAATCATGAGCATAAGATCATGATTTCTCAAAGATGGCGTTTACTAGAAAGGGATCAACTCTTGATTGCCAAACCACTTTCACAACAAGTTGCCATGCTGTTTACAAAGGTGATGAAAAATCATCGTGTTAATAAATCTTAATTTTATGCTATGTTGTTTTCGCGTTTTTAGTGTTGTTTTAAGTCGAAAAACCAGGGTTTCCAGAAGAGAAAACCATGGAGCTGTGTTGGTAAATTAATTCTTGAAAAGTGAAGGATATCTTCACCTAGTAAGAATTCGAAAAATATCTTCATATTACAAGAATTCGAAGAATATCTTCATTTTGCAAGGATTCGTTGACCGTCACAGACCTTATGTAGAAGAACATTACTGGCATGAAAATAAACGATAAACCTCACATTAGGCTCACGGATCTCGTCTCTGTCCTTTAAGCCATAGTACATCTCTCGAAGATGTAAGGATCAGTGCGGCCATATGTTTCATTTAGCCTCAGCTAGTTGGACTCACCAAGACCACCACTTTAATGAACATTTTCTCCAGCGTTGGAGGGAAAGCATTGTATTTCAGAGAATCACAAATATTAGACTGAAATTCGATTCATCTGTATAGAAAACACAGCTTTCGTCTCCAGAGGCCTCACTTTCTGCATTAAATTACCTGGCCGCTCCTGTGAGGAAGGATGAGCCAATAAAACACCACTCATCCTCCTCTCTCTCTCTCTCTCTCTCCCCCCTATAACAAGCTGTCCAAAACTTTCTGTATAGGTGTGATTGTAAACTTTCATTCCCATGTCCGCCCTTCGTTGCAATATGGTCGGCACGATACATCGTCGTCTGCTGCTGTCGATATTTTGTCTATACAACTGAGTAGTCACCAGTCGACTTTCATCTTGTTAGGACTGAATACAAATTGATCACCTACAGAAATGCTGTCACCCTTGGAAGAGCATGAATTTTGACTTCTACTGCGCTGTATCCTTGAAAGTCCATTCTTGATGGTTGCTGCTGTTGCTGTCGTATTATGGTTTTAGGAGTACGGCGACTAAGATTATATTGTTCCGTATATACTGTCTGTAAATTGCGTGTGTTCTGTGTTCGATTTTCTATTTGCTGGACGAAAAATCCGCATTTCCGGGAGAAAGTTCGAGAAAACCAAGCTATAGTCGCTTCAGACCAACTTGGCCACATTGTGAAAAAGGCCCATAAAAATTCTTCATGTCATCGACGGGACTCGAACTCAGCTCTTTTCGCCCAGTGCGGGGAGGACGGCAATTACCCACGAGGGCATTATTGACGGACACTGACCGTTAGCACAGTGGATAATATTGCTGTTAATGTTGTGCAAAGGCCTAGTTTCTCAACAGGTAGAACTTCTATGGAGCTCGGGTGGGACTGCTGGTTGTTCCTGATAACTAGAGTTGCTTATACAGTAGAATCGGCTACTTCTGATTATACAATGCATGGTATTTACATGTACAATAGTAGCTAATGCACAATAGCGACCATAAAAATATACCGATGCGAAGCTTTAGTAAATTCAAAAGAATCCAACTTCACTACTAATAAGACATAAACCATCGGCTGGCCTGCCAGCATGCTATCTGCCACTCTGAATCCGCTATGTGTCTGCTTTACACTCTACAGTAATAAGAGACCTCATCAGAGGGGATTGTATTTCCTAGATTAGAAATGCATGATACTGTACTGTTGGAATGCACTGCTGTAGTCCACCTGACTGTCGAATCCCGATATAAAAATTAAATTCCGACATCATATACAGATTTATCACCTTAAATTTCAATATAATTTTAAGTTTAACGTAAAAATTTCCGAAATGGCTTAATTTTTGGACACATATATGGATCAATATACATTTATAGAATTGTTTTCGTATTTTTTAATTTCCTCATTAATCAAATCACAAAAAAAAATGCAGATATTCCACTTCACTCAATAATGAGGTATAGAGTAGTGGGAAACTATTTATGAGAAGGATAAAATATGTAGGGTAACTCATTCTGATCTGCATCAAAATATGAGTTGTATATAATAAAATCATCATATTATGTGCAAATTCTATTTGACAATTATGACGGCATAAAGAATGGTGTAGTTGCATTACTTGCACAATATAAATTTAGCTGGTTGATAAAACAAATGGCTCTCTACTTTTCGTTTATTTTCTTTCAATTTACATCTTGTTTTCACATATTATTTCAAAAACAGTTCTCACTATGGATAACAGAAAATCAGGATTTCTAGAAATCTGGTTTAATGAAATATTATATTACAATAAAGAAAAGTCACTAGACTGTTACCACGAGTAACAGTTTTAGCAGTCTGAACAGGCATCTGATTTGGAAATAACAGATTGTGATTTAAGCAAAACAATTCAGTCACTTCGATTACATATCCTAAAATTCAAATACAAATATTTATTCACTAAAGTACCAGTTCAAGTATTCGTATGTCAGGGCACATCTTTCACGCTTCAAGTGCTTTTACAAAATTATGGCATTCTATGTCCCATCCTCGATTTCAATGATAAGCACTGCTTGCAACGCAAGGTTTGTAAAACATATCAAAATTTTAGAGTTCTGTGCTTTGTTATTAGATTAATTCTAACACAGTGGTTTATTTTGGGCGAATGGTTAGAGTCTCATCAGAGAAAATGTCTCAAGAATCAGGGTTAAACATATTAAAACAAAATTGCCTCAACAGACAAATAATAAGATAAAATTTTAAAAAAAGTTTATTGAGTATATAATTAAAAATTAAAAAGCATTCATTAAAAATTAGACCGTGTTAAAAATAAAAATAAAACACATTAAATTACAAAGTTTGATTTAAACATTATATCAAACAAATGGGGAAAATAGCTATCGAGGCGAAGAACTTCTTTGTCAACTTACTTTGTTGACAAACAGTAAGTTGACAAAGAGTATTTGATGAGTAAGTTGACAAAGAGTATTTGATGAGTAAATTGACAAAGAGTATTTGATGAGTAAGTTGACAAAGAGCCAATCACCTCGAGAGCTATTTGTCTAATTTGCTTTATTTCATGTTTTTAATCCAACTTTGTATTTTAATGTTTTTAATTGTTTTAGTTTTATTTTTAATACAGTATAATTTTAATTATATCTTTTTAATTGTTAATTATATATTTTTGTTTCGATAAACGTTTGACTTTTTTAAATATTATTATATTAGTTGTCGATTGAGGAAATATTGTTTTAGTAAGGTCTCATCAAATATGTAATCAAATTCCCATATTAATCCGTATTAATCTTTAAAAATAAATCTCAGGACGAATTATTTTGGTCTTGACCCAACCGAAGAATATATCTAAATAGAGCTACTAAACGTTCTGTGGTTGTAAGAGGAAATTACGACGTGACAGGTGTTCGTACAGAAGCGAATTATCCGGTCAAAATTTTTGAAAGTAGCAGTAATAGCGGCAGGGTAGTGAGATTAGCACGTAGTGCAAGGAAGCTCCAGACTTTTGCTATTGCCCGAATTTGACATTGATAGATTAACACTAACAAATTTCTTCTTTCAGTTTTAAATACGCCACGCAGGAAGGAAACTACAGGAATGCTATTAGTATAGTACCAAATTTATTTGTAGAGAAAAGAACAAATTAATAAATCCGGTGGATTAGAAAAACACACAAGAATGAACACTAAATAATTTCGATGCATAAAAAATAAGGGTTTACATTTTATACGTTTTATGTATACATATTATTATAAACATTTAGCCGTATACATTTTGTGTATATTTAATTTGTTTATATACGTTGGGATGGGTTCTTTGAAAGTTCTGCCGAAGCAGTAGTGACAGAATATGTATTTTAATTAATTATTTCCTATTATTTCAACAAATGGTTAGTCAGACAAGAAATAACAACGATTCAAGACAAAAAAAAAAAAAAAAAAAAAAAAACAGATATTAAGCATGTTCAAATACGCATCCTTCCCATTCTGTCTTATGATTCTGAAATCTGGTCTGGTGCTCCTTCCTCAAGTAATCGTCAAAAAATTCCTTTGCCTAGAATATTGGGTTCTTAGATGGCTCAACTGTAAGCTTTGTCGTCCCCCTACAATATCCAGGCAACAGCTTTATGAAAACTTAAAAGCAAAGCTTCTGCAACAGATGACAGACGAGTCTGGAGTCATGCTTCTTGCAAAGTTAATTACTTCTGCAAGCGATTCACCAAACTTAGACAATATAATAGCTGCTCCCAAGAGAGAAAATTCAAGAAACCAACAACAATTCAAATCCAACCTCTCCAGACTCAAACAAATGGACAGAATGCTCCCCAATGCATCCCTTCACCGCATAAATCATCACAACATTGATTGCAAAAGGTTGCTCAACTCTGAAGTGTACAGGAGTCAGATATCCGATCAAATGAAGAAAAATAAAAACAGCCACCCGCCTTCAACCAGTAACTGCAACTGAAAGCCAAATGTGCTGTTCTGAATTTTTTTATTCATTCATAAGTATAATTCCTATGCCTATGCATTGTTAATATGTATATGAAATCTGCTATGTATTTGATTATTCTATTTCTGTTGTACCGCATTAGCATTAGCAGAGGCATATGATGCAAGAAAGCAAGCGTATGAAACATCAGCCAAAAAAAAAAAAAAAAAAAAACACTCTCCCATTTCACCTCTCCGTTCGTTCCAAATACCTCTCCAGCTCGGCCTTAAATTTATTTAGACTAACAACTTCCACAACAAAGGATGGAAGTCTGTTCCACCAACCAACTACCCGCTGGCTAAAAGCAAATTTCCGCATATCTATCCTACATCTGTCTTTCCTCAATTTGAATTGATGCCCTCTCAGGTGATTATTCTGAGAAAGAGGAAGAATTCCATCAGCATTTAGCATGCTCAAACCATTCAAGGCTTTATATACCTCAATCAGATCACCTCGCAGGTGCCTAGTCTCCAGACACTGTAATTTGCAAAACTTCGTAAGAGCATCCCTTTGTTCCATTCACTAATCTTGTTGCCCATCTCTGTACTCGTTCCAACAATTCTACATCCTTCTTAAAATGAGGCCTCCAGACCTGTATACAGTACTCAAGGTGTGGCCTAACCATTGCCTTATACAAGGGGATAATCACCTCCTTATCCCTGCTAGAAAAATTCCTGTATATCATTGACAAGACACCATGAGCTACTCTTGCAGACCGTCTGCACTGCTCAGAAAACTTTATATTTGCCTGCAAAATTACTCCCAGGTCCTTTTCGTTCTCTACCACTGTCAGTGTAGTACCACAGAGTTGATACGTTACTCTGGGGTTACTGCTTCCCATATGTAGTACTTTACATTTGTCAATGTTAAATTTCATTTTCCACCTGTCAGCCCATCTGCTCAACTTTTCTAGATCCTGTTGCAGCAGCGTACTGTCATTAGTGTCCTTAACAACCCTGCCAACCTTCGTATCGTCTGCAAACGCGGATATTAACCTTGATATACCATCATTAATATCATTTATAAATACCGAAAACAACAATGGACCGAACACTGAATCCTGAGGAACTCCACTAATAACATTAGTCCACGATGAGCAGTGTCCATTGATTACCACTCTCTCTCTTCTCCCACTCAACCATCCCTTTATCCATAGCAGCAATTTGCCTCCGGCGCCACACTGCTCCAATTTGTTCAGCAGTCTTCATTTGCAACAGTATCAAAAGCCTTTCTAAGATCCAAATATATGATATCAAAGTTATTCCCTGCATCCAGTTTCTTTGTGACCACATCATAGTATCCAATCAAACTGGTCATGCAAGACTTTCCCTTAACAAAACCATGCTGTGTCCGAGCTATAACTGAAGTCATGTCTAGATAATCCTGCAGTGCTTCTTTAACCAGTGCCTCCATTAATTTTCCTGTAACAGAAGTCAAACTAACAGGTCTATGATTACTTCTGTCGCCCTTTGATCCTCCTTTGTGAATTGGGGTCATATTTGCACATCTCCAGTCCATGGGTACCTCCCCTGAGCCCAAGGATGCTCTCATAATTATGGCTAAGGGTTTGCTTACTTCCTTTGCTGCTTCCTTTAATATAACTGGATAGATCCCATCGACCCCGGGTGCCTTTTTTTATGTTTATCTTCAACAATTTCTCCTCCACTTTCCTCTCAGTTATTGCAAAATCATCTAGCTCACTGCCAGAGTTTAACTCACCTCTGGCATTCCCCTCCCTGAATAACTCCTCATGTGTGAATGTAGATGCAAAATACTCATTTAGTTTGTTAGCCACCTGAGCAGGATCACCAACAGTTGAACCATCAATATCCAGTATTATCTGCCCCCAGCCATGTGCTGTGATGGGTTTACTGTATTTGCAATAACTGGACGTTTATTTATTATTAATTACATTCAACTGGAAAACATGTTTTTTATTTTTTTTTATTGCCAACTGTAAGCAGTTCTTGATTAAAATATTCTCCATTGAACTTTAGTGTTTGAATTAAAAAAAAAAAAACAATAATGTATGCACTTTTATTAAGCCTGATTTGTACGTGATTGAAGTAAAATGATATCTTGACGAAGAGAAAGCAGCTGCTAGAAATTTAAGCTTTTAATTCTACTATTATTATCATCACCACAGATCCTGCAACCTCGTTGCTGTGTTTTACGGAAGTACGATCGGGTTTCCTCTCTTAATGCCCATATCATGTAGGTCGTGCTGTACTTTCTCTTTAAGTGAGAAGGGAACGATCAATCTTCCCAGCCAATCAGTCAATTTATCACGGACACCATTTCGTTTCTGAGCTCCGGATTGCACATTAGACTGGCGGGCCAACACATAGCTCTTCGCTTTCGTTTAGAGGTTGCCGGTACATTTCGAAGATCGTTAGAAGAAATCGCATGCAGCTCGTCCCGAAAAATGATTGGATATTTCTGAGCGATATGTTTTACGTTAATGGCTCCAAATATATTAAATATAAATAATTGTTAAACTACATATCTGAACCCAGCCACCTGAAGTTCGTGTATATAGAGTAGCTCTGTGTACCTCGGTTCTCAGGAAAGGAAACAAATAGAAAATTTCTACAACCTGATATTGAATTATACAAACATAACAAAAGTATAAATTTAAATTCAGGTTTAATACATTAAAAAAGGCATTTCTTCCGACGAGTACAATAGCTTTCGTTAATGGTCATTAAAACTGTCCGTAATTATAATATTTACTTTTCAGTAGTGTAATAGCGGAACTGCCAAGAATTTAATCAATATTAAAACTTAACAGATGCAAAACCATCAAAACACACTAATAATGAGGCAGGAAGAAAGATGAAGGCAATTTTAACAGCTGGCTCTTTACAATTTAGAGGAATTTTAGAGGAATTTAGAGTCTTTAATTTAGAGGAATTTTCAAATCAAATAGGCTAGACTTTTCTTGTGCATTTCATCTAATTATCTATTTCTTTATGATCACAATTTTAATGTTCTATCCAGAACGCGTAAGACGAAATTTTACCCATTTCTATAATGTTAACCCATTTCTAATGTATAATCTGATGATCACATCAGATTATAGAGCAGTCTGTAAAATAATTTAAAAATCGAGTCCAAGTTTTTTTTATTATTATTATTATTATTTTGAGAATAACACTTTTTTTAATTCACAGAATAAAGAATAAAACAGAATTTGTTAAATGCATATAGTTCATACTGATTATAGGTATTTTGTATGTTATAATCAATTCACAGTATGTCCGCCTTGATGTCAACGAAATTTTCAGCAATCCAGACGAAAATTCGGAATATACTCTATTGTTTATGATTTATAAGAACTGTAATGTCTTTACAGATGTAAAATTGAGGATTTCAAATTGAGAAATTTAATAAGAATTCAAAATTGAGAATTCAATTGAAAACTGAGTTCTCAGTTTTCAATTGTTTCAAACAATTGAAAACTTAATTCTCAGTTCTCAATTAAAACAATTGAGAACTGAGAATTAAGACAATTGAGAATTTAATAATAAATATATGCATTTCTGTTTATACTTTAACTCGGCCACATAAGATCAAAGGAGTTTAAAAGATAGAGAATACCGTAAGCTCCAGTGTCTGTACTACTGAGTGATCACTGCCTTCACTGGGCTCCCTCTTTCTGATAACACTAGAAATAACACCCAGCTTAGTATTAATACGTTTATTTCTTGCACAGCACACATTAGTTACCTTAGGGGTGTGTTAAGAGCGAAAACAACTAAGGCCATGAGGCATCAGTATGTTTTTTTCTGCAATTGCGTGTATTCTTCGGTCAATCTGCCTGTCTTCCGGACAAAAAAACCCAGGTTTTCGGAAGGTAAAACCATAAATATCATTCGTCAGATGAAGTTGTAAAAAAGCTTATAAAAATTCATTCCTCGCGTCATTAAGGGCATTCGATTTGCACATAAACTCCCATCAACACGCCTGATCCTGATCAATCGAAGTCTGTTCACCAGTAAAAATCTTGTGTGTTGATCAGAAACAAATTCATAATTAAACAAGAACAATGGCTAAAGAATCTAAGAATGTTAATACTGAGTAAAGATGAAGGAATGTATTATAATTTATTTCGTAAAGAAACCGCGATTCACCTGTCTTCATAAGTGATTCTCCATCACTAATCATAAAAGAAGCGATGACTGACGATTGGCAACAATCCTGTAAGAGCATGTTATTGCAAATGATTATCACCGTTCATTTCAACTAAAGTGGTTAGCGGAGTTTTTTGAAGGAAATAAACCAGTGGCTTCGAATTCATGGATGCAGTTAAAGACTCTGAGATATCAGAAATCTTATCTAACATTTCCATTAAATTTCCAAAACATGGGAAGTTAACGACCTAAGAAACCATCTGTATTCCCTTCATCATGTTAGAATTCCCACTTTATGGTTAAATTATTCTTCAGTTAGTTCTAAACGATCTGTACGGTTGTATGATCCGATTTCTGTTTGAACCTAGCGAACAGTTTTAATTCTGTGCTTCTGAATTTTACCATCAACTCCAAAAGTATATTGACTTAAAACTGCGGTATAATAAATTTTATTCTTGTGCGAACAGTACAGGAAGTAACAGTCACTATAGAAACCTTAGCGAGGATATTTGTATTACGGGAATGGCATCGTCCTAATCCTTCATCTGCTGGGATCATTACATTTGCTCGTTTCTCCAAGATGCTTTTGCAGTGACGTTCTTTTATTCAGAAGTTTCGGGGAAAGCGCATTGAGCTCTCAATGTTGGTTCTTAGATTAAATGAATAAAAGCACCGTACAAGTTTCTTCTTTCTCTGAATATACGGCATACGTGGAGAGAATCAGAGAATGCATTGTGCTGTGTACGTGGAGACGCCGGAACAGCAAAGCGGCCGAGAGAAGAAAATAAAAAAGGAAGCTCCAAGAAAAATCTATCTCATTTCTAAAGAGGAAATATGTATTTTGTGAGGAGCCAATCAATGTGTAATCCGGTCCCTGATTTGCTGGCTGTTTCTAAAACCAATTCGCAATAATTTTCTTCTGTGAGAAGCTTTCAACTATCACGAGACTTGGATATTATAATATCTTGGATATATACACAAACTTTGTAGAATAATCGCTTCTAAATTATTCTTTGAAGTAATTTGCTATAATAAAATAGGTATCGAGGAAATGCAGCTCTCCAAACCGAAGCTAAAATTCCGCAGTGCCTATTAATGATCTTAGCCGGATTAATTTACGCAAGATTAGAACGATTTTGATTACAGGAGAATTGACATTTGAAATAAAAAATACATATTAAGGGCATATTTCCTGTAAAGAGAGGGAAGTTTGCAGTATATGAGGTCTAAAAAAAACATAGTAATCTTGAAAAATTATTATTTTGTTAATCTAAACTGATTTCATATTAATTAATCTTTAGTGTGTGCAGTCAGCTTCAGAGTACTGCTCTCCTGAGTTTATGTACATTCCCCCATCTTTATCGTGTTTTGAATCTTTGGATATCATTTTCTGATACTTCTTTCGAGTAGTAGTGTCATTCTGATTGTGAATTTGAAGATCAAAATGAGACGATTTTAAGAAGGGTTCTTTTATTATTATTATTATTTATTTTTTTGACGGGGTAACTTGAACTTGAATGGGGAAACCAGGGTGAGCACGGTGCTGCTTCAACGCTAGCTCTTCTTTGCATAAAAAAATATTCCTCACCGAAAGTTGGGTGTGAATGCCCCTTCAGCACAAATCTCGCTATATTCTCCAGCTCCTACACCAAAATCTTGTTTTTCACTTTACTAAAACAAAAAACAACAACTTAAAAGGATTTATTTTCGAATCAACGGAAGATATTCACAGAAATGTAAATGAACCACTGAGAGGATTTTTATAAAAAAATATTTTCAGAAATGGTTAATGACGTAACAGGAACGTTAAGACACAAAGTTCGAAAGAGAGTACTTTGAAGGCAATGGCACTATTGAGTGTTAATTATAGTTTCTTTGAAAGAATCCGTCTTGTTACGTTACTGTCAGATCTCGTTTTTCTGGAGTCGATATGTTCAAAGAAGCAAATCAGGATTAACCACTACTACACCTCAAAATATTGTGCCAAAAAGACTGAAAATAAATCTTTCATTTAACTCGGTCTCCATATGTGATAAAACAAATTATGAAAAATCTCCTATAAATCCCTAAACTTTGTTAATTTGAAAACTCTTTTGTACATTTTCAGTTTTTCTTGTTAAATTAACTTCACACACATAAAAAACAATATATTTTTAAAATCTTTTACAATAATTGTTTTGGTCTTTGCTTGTTTCTTAGGAGTTTAATGATTCGGTCAGTGTGCGCTGGTTAAAATAAAAATAAACAAGGTATCGATTTATAATCCAAGGAAACACCTGCGGTTCACTACGACAAAACTACTTTAAAAATTAAGAGATGAGTTTCAAGCACATAAGAAAAAAGCGCTACTCTCCATTAAAAATGTGGCCAAAGAAAGAAGACAGAGAATACAAGTACAAAAA
Source organism: Mastigoproctus giganteus (assembly GCF_048544385.1). Taxonomy (NCBI): domain Eukaryota; kingdom Metazoa; phylum Arthropoda; class Arachnida; order Uropygi; family Thelyphonidae; genus Mastigoproctus; species Mastigoproctus giganteus. The sequence goes on from NC_143577.1 coordinate 149,073,830, forward strand.
ATGTGCAGCAAATTTATACACAGAAAAATTACGCACAGGAATCGTGCAATCATGTTGTTGGGTTCAAAGAAAGTGACAGAAACCTCGATAACCGTGTCTGCATTATAAACTTTAAAAAAATAAATAAGCATAAAATATGATTCATTATTCACGTCGACATTGATGAGAAATAGCTCATAAAACTAACCAACTGCACCATAAGTGTGCATCCAATAATCTGCTTCAGTCTAAACAGTGTGTCTTATTTCATCATTATGAACTCGCTCTTAATAAATCAAATATTCCATCGGAACTGGAGGTCTCTCAAATGGTTGGGGCTCATGGCTGATCCATAACTCAAAGTATCCTTTCCCAATATGGTGATTCAATTTTGTCCTTTCTTAGTTCGCTTGTCCTTATTCAAATGTGTCAAAAATATATACTTTCAGGATGTATCACATTAAATATTTAAGAAGAGACCAGGTCATACATATCCTCGTGAGCCAAAACATTATGATCACCTACCCATTGGGCTGCCTTTCGCAGTGACAACCGCTTGCACACACCAGGGCATCGATTCAATTTAGAAAGATCGCGGAAGGTGTGCACAGGTGTCCCAGACCAGCTGGACAAAAGAACATTTTGGAGTTCGGCAACAGAGCGAGGCACTGGCGAATGATGCGTTCCACCGAATCCCACAAATATTCAATAGGGCTGACGTCAGGGGAAACTGGCGGCCAGGAGAGCACATGAAATGATTGGACATGATTCGAACATGCACAATGAGGGGCGTATGACACGAGGCTTTGTCCTGTTGAAAGAGTCAGGTGCCATTTCGATACATCACTACGTGGGGCAAAACTTGATCCGAAACAATGAGGCGGTGAGGGTGTTTTCAATGGGGATGAGAGGATCCAGTGTCCATAAAAGCATGATATCACCGCCTCTGGCCTATTTTCGTCCAACCGTACAGTTTGGTTACAGCTGTTAACCTGTTCGCCATAAAATACGTACCCATCCATCGGCACGATGGAGTTACAACCTTATGGGTATTTAGCAAGATGTCTGAAAAAGTCACCTTAAGGTATAGTAGTTTAGGAAAATAGCTTAATAAACTATATTATTAATTTCACATGGTATATGAGTGGTATTAAATATAGTACTTAATGGAAAACAACCACGCAATGTCCATCCCCAAATATATCACAATAGAATCCCCCCACTGAATTTTACTATCATTCGCCAATTCATATGCGTAATTCAAAAAGCTTCAAGAGTATCCATCTGAATATCAACAAAAGAAAAGAAATGGATTCCATTAGTGATTACTTTAAACGGCTGCTGAAGTCGCCAGAAAACTACCCCTTTTCATTGAAATATCTCGAGACTTTCAAAGTACATCGAAAGCGGCTACTTTAATCACACCGAGCTTAACATCTGGTCCAGCGATGATGTATTAGGGCTGGAACGGTCTAGCCGAAGCATCAAGTTTCTCTTCCCCTGGCATCCACTCATCCCTCATTAAGAAAATCGAGCCAAATATATCATGGTGTCGACTGTCATTGTTCCCAGCTGGTGACTGCACAGCGCATCACATCTGATAACGCATTCTTGGTAATCTGTTATCTTTTGATATGTTTTTTCTTGTCTATACTACGTTCATCATGATTTGAATTCTGAAAGCAAAATTTTGAACTGTGTCATGTGAAAAGAAGTATCAAAAGTATAATATTTATGTTGAAAATTAATATCCACTAAGTGCCTTACTAAAAGGACAGTCATTCTGATACATACTGTTCTATACACTGAATGGCCAATTTATTAGGAACACTTACCCAGTAACAAGTAGATCCCTCCTTTAGATCACAGGCTGTTCGTAGTAACGTGGATTTAAAGAGGTGTCAAAAGTGTGCCACAAGGATGCTGGTCCATGTGGAATCCAGTGCTTCCCACATTTCATGGTTGCGAATCTCTGTTCTAAAGATCTCGTTCTATCCCATCCTATATTCTTTTAATTGGAATAACATCTGGTGACTGTGCCTCTCGCATCAACCAGCTGTTTTCAAACACAGACTCATACCGGATCGTCTGGGGTCACGCCACGTTTAATATCACTTAAATTTTTCGCCTTTCCCATTCTAGCACCAAGCAAAAATCATACAGCAACCCTTCGTATATGTCAAACTGAATTACATTGTATGGTAGAATACGTGTTGCCCAGTACTACAGGAACAGTGCATTTCACGAAATGAGCAAACTTTAAAAAGTGGCCACTGTGCACGTTATCAAAATATCAATTTAATGTTATCAAACATTAATAACTTAACGGGCGTCAAATGGGCTGAATTCAGCAAACGACAATGAACTGTGCAAAGTATTAATAATAGTTTAGTTTAAAATGTTTGTGTACTATAACAATCGTGAAATATGTTAAGATAATATTTATCAAAAAACACCCAGTTTTTTTAGATAAATCTGTTTAAGTGACAGTCATAAGCCGGTGCTATGAGTGCTAAAAAACATCACTGTAAGAGGTAACTAAAGCTGTTTTTCTTTACGTAGCATTGAGCAAACTAAGTTAGCTACTTAGTGCACGGATCTCATATTGTAGAGGAACCCTTCATTACGAGTTTCCTTGATATTCATCTATTCTAAATGAAACGCACTTATCCATTGGAGAAGTCTATTGCTGTTTTATTTAAAGTGTTTGCCACTGCTCAGATAGCAGTCTCGACTTGGTTAATGTGCTGAAACTTACTACATGCGTTTATCTCCGGGTTGGAAAAGTTTACCGTAAACTCAAGTTTAATTTTTTGGATAAAACGTGCTACAAATCTGAAAAAGGCCCTCTAACAGACAACCAGAAGAAAGAAATACAGAAAGACAGAAAAGACAGAAATGAGACGTGAACCAATGAAGCAAAACAGACGACTTCACTACAAAACATCAAACTCACAATCATCTCAGGGCTGACACGCCAACCCATAACGGAATTTTGACTCTGTTTGGAGTCACATCTCTGAGCAGGTAGACAATGAAGACTTTAGCAACCATGTGACGAGAAATATGTATGAGATGCGATAACGTGTACTAAAATCGAGTTCTTTAATTGAAATACGAGTTCTTTAATTCTTTAGTACAATAATGTTCTTATGCAGCAAGATGAAGATGCCTCCACAATACGGTGCGCCAAGTGCAAACTTAGTTTGCTGCTTGCACCGATCTTATAAACCTAAGTGTATATTTCACAATGTTTATCATTCTATGCACTGCATTTGAAAACTAGTCCTTAGAGTGTGCTCTTTTTTTTGTCCAGGAGGGGATAATAAAATAGTTTTCTTTAGAATAAAGATACCAGCTATGTTCTTAGGTATTTTATATATCTATCACACTGTAAACCGTGCACTTACAGCTCGCAACGAAAGACAACAGTGTTCTTTGGATGAAAAGAAAAAGTAATCTTCTTTTCGAGAGGAACGAGACGAGATAGAAGGCAACAAGGGAGTCATGATACCCTGCACTTATGTCCCACTGATTCAGAGAAAACCTTTAAAGTTAATTTATTTCGCTTAGTGCTGCCACACATCTTCATTCTGCGTGAAACAACTGGAATGAATACAAGTAGCAGACTGCATGTGTGGAGTATTTAGTTTTATCTTCGTTTTGTCCATACTGCCTGTTCTTGAAAGAAGGGTTGTTTCAGGCACCCAGAGGAGGCGCTTAAGAACACGGAGACGTGTCACGGCGAAATAGGATTTTCCAGGTCGAATATTTCAATGTAATAAGAGAAGTAAATCGTGTAGAATTCGAAATGAACATTTTCGAGGTGCAAATAATCAGATATTGCATGAACTGACGGGAATATTAATGACAATTTGAATCGTAACCCATAAATTTCTGAGCAGGTGATTGAAGAGAAATTTTGGTACAAAGAATGTAAAATATTTACAGAAAATGATCTTTCTATGAATCTAACCCATAATATTCAATATCGAGTGTAGAACACAAAAGCATTATAAATATTAAAAGTAAATTTTACGTAATAATAATATAATTACTTTCTCTATCAGCTATATCACTAAAGGATATCATTAGAAAGCAAAATAAATTTTAAAATATTTTCTTCATAACCCGCAATTAAACCCTTGCTCGTCTTAATCGTCAAGGACTCAAGACTCCAGCAATAAACCAAGTGATACAAACCCGATTCGGGCCTCAAAACAGAAAAAACAAGTGCAAACTACTGGTTAAAAAGGACATTTGTTTTATTAGGAGACTCCATTGTCAAGGAAACGGGGAATATTAATAAGGATACGTGGATTAGAATCAGGGTATGTCTGCCGGGAGCAACTATTAATGATGTCACTAACAGATTGTCAGATTTTAAGGGGGATAAAGAGAATATTATTATTCATTTGGGGACTAATGACATTAAACGTACACGATCTGACGATTTGTAAGAAAAATACAGGACCATGCTGAGGAAATGCCACGAGCTAGGCCACAATGTCAATGTGTCTGCAATTCTGCCCAGACAACATAGGAGGGATTATATGTTAAAAGCCTTGTGGATTAACTCAAGACTTGAAGGACTCTGCAAGGCTTTAGAGAGAAATTTCTATCAGCATGGATAGGTAGAAGGAATTTGTTTTGTAGAGACGGGATACACATAAACAAAGGTGGTGCAAAAGATTTTGCCAGTATTATTGAGGATCCTTAAAGGTTCAGGGAAACTGCTAGGTGGGGGGGGATGTGGGTAATACTGACACGCGTTTATCTGATAATATTGGTCAAAGTAACTCTTGCACGTACATCAAAAGTTCTTATCTGTTACCCCAACTGGACATATTATCTAGATGTCCTGGGGGCAGAAACGTTTCAAGTGAGCGGGTAGCAAATGCCAGGGAAGAGAGCCTAAAAAACTTCAAGGGTTGTGTTACGGTAGTTAAATATACAAGAACATTAAGTCTTAATTGTCTATATATTAATGTCGTCAATAAAATGAGCGAAATCGAACTGCTGGTTAAAACAAGTAACGCGCGAGATAATAGGGCATACGGAGACGTGATGCCACCCGGAAATTGGAGATGATGAGTTTCAGTACGGCTTATTTAATGTATTTTGGAAGGGAAGGATAGGCTAGATAGAAGGGGTAGTGGGGTAATGCTTCTTTTTAGAAGTAGCCTGAGTGCGACGATAGCTTTCCCGGATTCAGACGTTTCACATTCTAGTATAGAATCTGTATGGTGTGAAATAGTTGGAAACAAAGGTATAGTGCAAGTAGGAGTAATCTACAGAACAGGTGATTGTGAAGATTATGACGACAGCCTCTACATGCAAATGGAATGGGCAAGTAAGCGTCAATGTCTTATTATGGGTGATTTCAATTTGCCTCTGATTGATTGGAGTAAATGAGAAGGAAACTCGACATGGGGAACAAAATTTATAAATCAATTAGATGACTGTTATTTGTATCAACATGTCAGGGAAAGTACTAGAGAAAAGAATATCCTAGACCTCATCATCACACATGAATCAGATGACATAACAGGGCTGACAGTAGAGGAACCAGTAGCAGGAAGTGATCACGGAGTGGGTTCAACGGTGGATGATGACGAGAGAGGTAGCAGAAGTAAAAGGCAAAGAAATGGGTTATAATTTCAGAAAAGGAAATTACGATGCCTTAAGGTGCTACATGGCCTCTATTAATTGGGTAGATATCGCACAGAGAATGAATACAATTGAACTGTGGTATGCTTTTAAAACATTAATCACAGCCATGTATGCGTATTTACCATTAAAAATACTCCACGAGGAGGATTTCCAAGTTGGATGAATAGTGAAGTTGCCACATTACTTGAGCAGAAAAAGGTGGCATAGAAAGGTTACAGAGCAATAAAAAGTACTGAAGCCTATAACAGCTACAAGATGATCTGAATAGAGCCACAGAAAAGGTTCGACAGACGAAGGCAGTTTATGAGAAAGCACTAGGAAAGAGGGGGGGGTAAGGAATTCTTCACATATATAAATGCCAAGAAGAGCAGGCCAAACCAGATCCGACCTTTACGTAAGGGAAAGGGGAGAGTGTTAAATACACCAGCTACCGTTGCAGTTTAACTCAACAGTTATTTTGCATAGATATTTACAAATGAAAAACCTTTTGTGGCAATGGGAAATTGGGGGAGCGAAGTTGAAAAATATGTAATTAATGATATTGAAATTTCGCAATATTATTTAATGAAAAAACTTTCGAGCCTACAGGCCAGTAAGGCTCCTCGAGTTGATGGAATATACCCTATAATCTTAAGGAGACGGCAAGTGAGTGCATTGAACCATTGAGGCTAAGTATGCGAGCATCATTAGACTCTGGGGAGATTCCCTTGGATTGGAAAAGTGCAAATGTATCTCCCATACATAAGGGCGGCTCTAAGAGTGAAGTGGGAAATTTGTCAACCTGTCAGTCTGACTTCAGTGGTAGGGAAAATCATGGAGACAATGCTCAAGGGTGGAATTCAAGGTCATTTGGATATAATTGAAATTCTCAAGGATACTCAGCATGGATTTGTAAAGGGAAAATCAAATTTAACAAATCTGGTTCGCTATTTTGAAAGGGTCACTCACGAGCTGGATTTAGGGAATAATTTCAACATTGTTTATTTAGATTTCAGTAAAGCTTTTGACTCAGTCCCACATGAGCGGTTGCTTTATAAGCTGGAACAGGTTGGAATCACTGGGAAAATCCTTAGATGGATAGAAGGATGGCTTCAGGGCAGGAGGCAGAGAGTTGTGATAAATGGCTATTCCTCAGATTGGGTTGATGTAAGAAGTGGGGTTCCCCAAGGATCAATATTAGGACCACTGTTGTTTTTAATTTTCATAAACGACATCGACGAGGGAATAGCAGGCGTGATGTCTAAATTTGCAGATGATGTTAAGATTGGTAGAGTAGTTAATGATCGCTGTCAAGCTAAGCTTCTTCAGAGAGACCTAGATAGACTTCAGGAATGGTCAGAAAAATGGCAGCTATGCTTTAATCCAACAAAGTGTAAGGTATTACACCTGGGAAACAGTAATCCAAAAATAACTTATTCACTTGATGGAGTTCAACTAAACCCAGTACTTGAGGAAAGGGACTTGGGTGTTACGATACGGTCAGACGTGAAATTCTCTGAGCATTGTAAACAGGTTGCAAGGAAGGCTCATGGTATCCTATCGATAATCTATCGAACTTTTGTAAGTAGAGATAGGGACGTGATAATCCCATTATATAAGGCCTATGTTAGACCACACTTGGAATACTGTGTTCAATAATGGAGACCGCACCTAAAGAAAGACATCGACCGTCTTGAAAGGGTGCAAAGAAGGGTAACTCGCCTGGTGAGATCGGCAAAAGGGCGTCCTTATGAAGAAAGACTTCGAATATGTGGGTTGCAGAGTTTGGAAACTAGACACCTTAGAGGAGATTTGATTGAGGTGTTTAAGGCTCTGAGAAGCATCAAGAAAATGAATGAGAACGAAATCTTCAAGATTATAAATGATGCTAGAACTATGGGACATAAATTCAAGTTACGGGGGGAAATGTTTAGATTGGACTGCAGGAAGTTTTATTTTAGCCAGCGAATTATAAATTACTGGAATAAGTTGCCTACATGGGTGGTAGATGCTGACAGTTTGGGGAAATTCAAAGGTTATCTCGATAGTAGCTTTGGGTGAGGGAAGCGCATAGGATAATAGGTTTAATTTCCTTTTCTTTTATTAATTATTATTATTTTTTTATCATTGTTTTATTCGGTTTTTTTTTTTTTTTTGGCTGGTGCAGCATACGCCATAGGCTTTCTTGCACCATGCAGCCATTACTAATACTTATACTAAATGTATCAAAAATCAGAACTAGGAATAGAAAAGTAAAGTAAATTACCCGAAGCTATTTAGGAGAAGTATATCGAGCAAAGAATCTGTGGGACAGTACATCACAGATTTGCAATGTATTCTACAATTTTTTTTAATCATATTTCTTGAGTAATTTCACATCCTCCTATTTGAGATGAAATTTAAGATATAAATGCACTGCGCAGTATCTTTTTCTAGATTCATTCCAGTCCAGAAATTCTTCCCAAATATCAAAATGACTACTAGTCAACGAAAGAAATCGCACCGCAAAGCAAATTAATAGCTTACAATAAATATTTGGTTCTTAAAATAAGTTTTCAATTCATGTACATATCGATAATGATTCGTCATTTCTATTTTCTGTTACATATTAAAAATACAGTTTTAGTTCCAAATCTGAAAAATAAATAAATGCAATGAAACGATGATAATAATACAAGTACTATAGTAAACATTCGAAGCTGGTAATCGAATAAAGGCAGTAGTCGCAGGTGACGAAATGATGACTTCAGCATTCCCAATGAAACACGTTCCCTGGTATTGTTTCTCCGAATAATTTCCATTCTGTGTAAATTATTCGGTTCCTCAAAATTTGACACCGTAGATAATTCAATGTGTTAAACAAGCTTAACTCCAAGATTGTAAAAAGTTTTCTTAGAATATACATGGTTATTTAATTTTCCGCTGATTTCGAAATTTCAGAAATAAATGTACGAAAATAACTGCTGACATATTACTATGGGAAGTACATAGAAATAGAAAAAATGGCATAAAACTATGCTTTTCACATTTAAAGGTTCTAAACAGCTTCGAGTGCTGAAGTATCGCCATTTTTTCCTGGAATTTTCTCTAATACAAGACAACCACTTTACGAGCTCTGTTGGAATGTTTATTGTGGTTCTCAACTCGTGTCACTGAACATTGGCGGTCGTCCTTTTGCAGTTCAGCCTCAGGATCACTACTTAGGGCTTAAGCGACTTGTGAGATGGGCTTCCAAAATGATTATTGTCCAGCGCATCAACTTTTATCTGAATCCTTAGTGTCGTTTTTTTTCGCCAGGTCACACGCCATTTTCGTCACTCCTGCTATATATCGGACGTCAATCGCATTAAGACTGTCGCATGTCTCCTCTCCATAGCAACGTTTCTGCCTTGAAACGGTCATCATCACCTCTTCATGATCTTCGCTGAATTTTGGGTCAATATCAGGAAATCGGATACGATCTAATCCTTCCTGGCTGCTTGCTTTTATTTTCTCATTCTTTCAGACTGCCTGTCTGTTCAAGACAGGGCAATTTTCTCCCAGGTGAAGTGCAATAACTCTTTCAGATAAATATATATATATACACACACACATACAGTGTAATCGTATATATGTGGATGAAGAATGGTTTTCTCCTTAGCTTTATAAAATTTATGAAGAAAATAAAGGGAAAGAATACTTCAGTTATTTCTTTCTATTTCTTTCCCTATTGAGTGGTATGTGGATCTCTAAACGGTTGCGTGTGCACAAATATATTTTTGCTGGTAATGTCCCTCGATTTTTAAAACATGGTGGGCAGCTGGAGCCTACTTTGTAAAGTAAATATATATTTTTTTTTTTGCATTTTTATAGTCACACGAGAAAGCTAACAAAAAATATTGGGTTGTTTATTTTTAAGCGCTGAGGCAAAGTTTGTTGATGTATCATATCCGTAAAATTCTGGGCCGTTTGCATGTATGTGAGTTAAAACTAGTTTCCAGGTCAAAAAAAAAAAAAATCCTGCACTTCCGTTAGACACCGACTAATCCTTCCAGCTTCGAGTGAAGAAAGCCTTTTTAGAAATCCCTCCAGCCTGCAACATGAACCGAACAACGGTCCATCTGCAAACTGATGACTGTACTTCTTTAGGACAGTAGAATGGTTTCGCAAAGCCGAAATCGCTGCTCTGTGGACAATTTAATAGCATTGCTACTACTACTACTCTAAAAAAAATAATGTAGTGTCAATGACATTTACTGACAACCAAATAGGGAGCAATCGGTTACACTATTCTCTACTTCTAACATGCATTGGGTTACCTCGTTCCTGGGAAGCAAACATTACATCCGTCTGGGTGTACAAATGTGCAAGAAAAAATTTATTTAAGCTACAAGCCAGCTTTTAGATAATAGCTGTCAAATACATATTTCACAACAAATTTCATATTTTCAACAAGATACCAAATTTCATCATCTTAGAGAAATCTAGATAGTGAATTTATATCCACTTCAGCAGGAACCCGTAGGTAGCTCAGTTGGTAGGATCGCCATCGTCCCCACACCGGGTGGAAAAGACTTGAGTTTGAGTCCCGTCGATGACGTGAGGAATTTTTATGGGAATTTTTCACAACGTGGTTCAGTTAGTCGGTCTCAGGCGAGTGTAGCATGGTTTTTTCTCCCAAAAACTCGGGTTTCTCGTCCAGCAAACAGAAAATCGGCCTCAGAACACAAGCAATTTACAGACAGTATACATGGAGCAAATATGGCCTTAGTCGCTGATGCTCCTAAAACCCTATTACAACAACAACATCAACTTCCGCAGCAATATTTTAACCGGAAGATAGTAATTTTTTTAATCATAAATACCAAAATTTTAAAATAATGCTGCAAGCATTTCAAGTTCTGTTTTATCTTATTATATGAAAAGAAACAACGAACTTCAATAACTCACACTGAAATATGCTCTTCATGTACATTGTGGTTTCCTCGAAAAATGAATCTTGAATCCAATAATTATATGTTATTTATTTTCCTCTTTATTCAACAAGAAACTAGATCTAAATGCAGATATCCAATTGTGGTTTTCCAACTTACGATGCAAAATGGCATATCAACACGAGTTTAAATAATACGCTTTATAATACGAAGACATTCTACTTCGTGTTGTTTGTCTAACGAGTTTCAATTTCACTTGCACGAATTGAAAAATTTTAATGCGCGTGTGACCGTAATTGATGGAAATGCCATTTTTAGATAAAACGAAATATTCACTTAAGATGGATGAATACAGAATGAAAATAAAACGTGATCATTTGATGGCGAAGTTCCAAAATATAGCTATAAATGTTCTTGCTTTACATTACTACTGAGGAAGTGGAAGAGAAGATTAAGAATAAAATTATAAAAAAATATAGAAAGTTATAAAATTATAGAATTTACATACTTATTTAATCTGTGAAACAGTTGGGTCAAAAGGAGAATGATATTAATTTAACACGATTATTTGCGAGTGGTGCTATAAGGTTGCTATAAAGGCAACATTTATTAGAATATGTTGCCATGGCGATGCTTATGAAAATTACAAAGGAAAAGTAAGTAATTTTTTTTATATCAAATTACGTTTGTGTAATGCAATTTTCACGACATGGGCAGCGAATATTTACACTATTTCAATTGCTAATATATACCAAGTGATAATGTAATAATCATTATAGTATATCCAATCCAAATTGCCTTCTAGAAGGCAAAGCAGAGCAGAACATTGAAAAAAAAAAAAAAAGAATTATACTCCGGAATGACCGCTCGGTCAGAGAATTCTATAATTAACCTTATTATTATATATGTGCATTATGTGAATAGCTATGGATGTATACTTATAAAAATATTATATGATATATTTATAGAAAAATATGAAATTAAAAAGAATTTGTCTTTTTTGGAATTCGAGTTCTCTTTTATTTGGCACTGCGATAACCCGTACAATTCGTAGAATAAATTTGATCAACCTGAATGTAATCCCCGAAATTTACCGTAAGTAGATTGTTATCAGACCTTTCCTGACCAGCTAGCGATATAATCCGTTCAATTTACATATCCTGAAGCAAAGTCTAGATTTCCTCGAAACCTTCCAAACACCTACCTGTTCTATTTTGCAAGAATTAATTTAGGGATTAATGAGCAGGAAACGATGAAATTGGAAGGATTCCATAAGGAATTAACGCATGAAGTGTCCAGTGAGACGGATTAGACTACATAATAACACACGTGTTGTCATTAACTGAGATAAGCTTTGTTTGCAATTTTTGAATATAGATAACATATGGATATTTTTGGACCGATTTTACAGAACTTTTTTTCTAATACACAGGTAGAACAGCCGTGTTGGTAGCTGCCTACTATTCTGTAAAAGAAAAAAAAAAAAAAAAAACAGGGAAATAACAACTGTTGTTTAGCAAGCAGTTTTAATAATAAATAAATCACAAGCAGCCAAAACATTCATTGGGCTCGCAAAAAAAGGATTCTTTTGCTCCTATGATTATCTTCGATGACACTCAGATTTCTAGACAAGATCACACATCTCTACCCTGACTTCTAATCTCTCTTAGTATAAGCACATCATAAATATTGCTTCCTCTGCATCTAAAAACTGAGTTTTCACTTTCGCTCTCGGCGTTACTTTTTTTTTTTTTTTACCAAACTTGTACAACTTGTTCATCCTGTACAACTTGCAAATCCGCCCACCCAAGGGAATATTGTTCCCACATCTGAGTTGGTGTCCAAAAAATCTCTTTCAGGCTTTTAAATTCCAAAAGAATGGAATTTAAAGTGCAGTTAGTTAAAGTGCAAAGAGGGCAGTTAGGTTAATTAATAATCCATCTCTCCACTCTCTGTCTCACAGATGTTCTGTTTCTGCTTTTCTATAGAATCCTTCCATCGGCACCGTTCTTCTGAATTGGCTTCTATAATTCCTGCTCTCTCATTCAAACCAATCGGAACACGTGTCGCAACCAGTCAGTATCCTTTTATTGTCCAACTTAAACTTGCAGAAATTTTCTTCTTCCTCATTTATTCCTTCAACTTCCATTCTCTAAAACAACCTCCCTTCATATACATTTCCTGAAAATTAAAATCTACCGAAATTCAAATCTAATGTCCACAAGTCTCTTCTTTCATTTTCTCAACCTTCAATCCAAGGACGGTACTAAGTACTATAGGTTCCACTACCTCTCCTGCTTGGGGCTTTCATAAAAAAAAAAAAAAAAAATCCTTACGAAAGTCTTCAGACATCTAGTTGGGCCAATGCCTAAGCGAATAGCAGCTGCTATCCGTGCGAACTGTGGCCCAACACGGAACTAAATACCCATTTCATTTATTTAACCACACAATACAGTACTTTATGGACTGAAGTCCAGAAAGCACTTACATCATTGTTATTATATATTTGCATAACATTGCACAGTTTAAACATTGCATATGCACAAGGCATTGTATGTATGTATGTATTTGTTTTGGGCGGCACCTGGAACGTTAGTTCATCTTCGCCTCGTTTCACTTTTAAATTAGAGGATTCTGCAGAAATGGCCCAGAGTCAGCAGGTCGGAGACGCGCCAACACTACCACCACCACGGGAAGGTAGACCAAGGGGCAGCAGAAGAGAGGACGCCAAGAGCCCAACAAAGTACGAGCCAAAAATAGTAAAAAAAAAAAAAAAAAAAGGAACTTATACAACTATACAAAGATTAAATACTGTACAAAAGATAACCTCAACAGATTGAGGTAAACACAGATGATACTTTGAAATGTCAAAGTAAACAATGAAAGTAATCTTATGCATATTAACATAAAAAAAAAAAAAAAACAACAAGTTCAAAGAAAATAATTAAGGATAACAGTACCATTCAACCGACAAAACTTTACACAAGCCCAGAAGCAGGCGCAAATCTTATAAACAGTTGAGGTTAAGTCCAGTAAGTCCTGCAGTCATTAGTAGCAAAGTCACAGTAAATCACCAATAACAAAGTCACAGGTGATTGACTGTGACTTTGCTACTAATGAATTATGCCCTCTTACATAATGCACAAGGCATTATGTAAGAGGGCATAATTCGGTAATCGCTCTGTGTATGTTGTATATGGCAACCTACTCGAATAAAGGCATAACTTTTATGACACCGCTGATAAATTTTCGTGTTAAATTAACATCGCGCTCCTTTGGATACAATTATTATTACACACAAAACACCCTAAATATGTGCATAATTTTATAATATATTCAAACTTTCATAACTGTACAGAACAAAAATGTAAAATACAATAACATAAACAACACGAAGTACCCTAAACGTTGAAATTCAAAACGATTTTTATTTACTATAATTACAATTTTAATTTATTATTTCTTCGAAAGAGTTATTCCTGAGTGTATTTGTGTTCCCTGGGTATTTTGGTGGGGAAAGGGGGTTTTTTATCCTTAGGATATTTTTCAGTTACTCATCTGGTCATCCATCAAGGGGTGGATACTCGGGAGCATTTCAGACTCTGAATAAGCTATACTCAGAATTTTCACTGCCATTATACGCTACTGCAAAATTTCAAGTTACACATTAAATGTAATAAAATACGGTATTTAGGGGCTGTTTGTTTCATAATCCAGCAGTTGATAGTTGTTCTCCCCCCACATCGGGTGGAAAAGACTTGAGTTCGAATCCCGTCGATGACTGGAGAAATTTAATGGGCCTTTTTCACAACGTGGCTGAGTTAGTCGGTCTCAGGCAAGGGTAGTGTGGTTTTTTCTCCCGGAAACTCTGGTTTTTCGTCCAGTAGACAGAAAATCGACTTCAGAACACACGCAATTTAAAGACAATATATATACGGAGCAACATGGCCTTAGTTGCCGATGCGCCTAAAACCCAATAACGACAACAGTTGACAGTCACCCCACCTAAATATTTCTTCTAACGGACAATTGGATGCAAAAGTTTAATCTCCCCATATGGTTGCTTAAATCGAATTTTACTGTATTATATTTACTGCTATATTTTATACTTCCATGAAGAAATATGGCCTCAATGACCTAACTAATTTATATTATACAATGGAAAATCTATACAAAGTGCATTTTTCTCTGAATATCCGCAGTATTAACTCATGTCTGTCACTGATATTTACTTCTTCGCTGATTGCATTCTAATGTGAAATATAATTAAATATACTGGCAGCTGGAAATTCTGTAAGCACCAAAATGTTCTATATATATTAAAGAAGGGAAGTTCCTTTAATCGATATGACGCCTCTCGAATAACCGATTCTTAAAAAGGAATATATATTTCTCACTCTGCTTCAAACTACGCTTTGGCCTGGCCTCTGTGAAGAAATCGATCTCGCACATCATAAGGTCCACCTGTATCTTATAGCAGTTCTGGAAATGTTGCGATTCCATTCTCCCTCCCGTTATATAGCAGAGAGCCAGATGTTCCTTTCCCAATTTTCTCTTGCAACACAATGGGTTTTCATCACGCCTTATAAATAATCTACATTTGTCATAATAAAGTGTGCGCTTCCAACTTCGCTAAAAACTAGTAAATTTCTTCAATATATCATATATTATTGTCCGCATGTTCAATTCGTATAAACATAAGCAGATTTCATCAAGATCTACAAAACTTATGATTGAACTTTTCTATTTTAAGTTCAGCTATAACCACGAATGGTTTTTTTAAACATAGAAAACAATATATAACAAGAACATTAAATGGGACACATCTAAATGTTTTGCATTGTCTAGAAGGAAATTTATGATATTTTCTATAGTACGGGAGGAGTTTTATAAGGGAAAAAAATGTAACGAGAGATTCATGGAATATCTAGTGCCATATTATGATAAGTGTGCACATTATCATGCAAAGTACAGGGAAGAAGAAGGTGAAGTCTCGGAGATCGGAATACGACATCATTCATTTGTAAAGACGAAGTCATGAACTCAAACTGAACTCATCCAGTTTAAATTAATACATGAACATAAAAGTTTTAATGCTTCAGTTCGTTTTTAAAGAAAATTATCTTAATATATAAATAATTTGAGCTTACTTAAATTATTTATTTGAGCTTACAATCAGAGATGAAAAAACGACAACAGCGATTGGAAGAGTATTTTTTAAATAAATTATTCGTCATTTATCATTAAATGAACATTTGGCATGCTTAAATATTTTAACGTATTTTGCATCAAATTTTGTTTTAAGCTGGGAAAGTCTGCAATAGAAAAGTATGAAATGTAAAAAAAAAACTCTTTATGGCGATGAAGATGCGTACCGTTAAGGCCTACCAGTGTATTTGAATAGTACAAAGCGGCTCAAGGACGGATGTGAAGACGTTCATGATGATCTAAGAAGTGGGCGTCCGTCAACATCTCTAAATGAGAACCGAGTTGCAAAAGTTCTGGAAATCGTTGAAGATGTCGTTTGACCCTTAGAATGATAGCTTATGAAAGGGATATGAATAAGAGACGATTTGTCAAATTCTGCATGGAGATTTGGCGAAAAGGAAGCCAAAATTTGTACCTCACAGCCGCACGCATTCATCAGATTGTTCCCTGAAATAAAATACTTAGCCATCACCCTCGATATGAAGCTGAAGTTTCGCTCGCATCTCGTTCATTTCGCAATCAAAATTAGGAAATACACGGCACTGATTGCCAGAATTACTAGAGCGGATTGGGGTCTTAAAAGAAGGGCGCTTGCACTAATATATAAAACCATCCCCTTGTCAATTGTCTGCTACGGTGCGACAGTGTGGTGTACCAGAATCAAGATTCAGTGATATAGAGCTAAGCTGGATTCCATTAACAGAGCTATGCTCCTCACAGTTATTAGAGCCTGTCGCACTAATAGTACGCTGGCCCATAGATTCCTGGCTGGATATCTAACCATGTTTGTTATTTGGAGCATTAGCAACTAAGGCCATATTGCTCCGAGATATGCGGTGGTCATTCCCTGCCCTTTCCGCATCCTCCTTATTTGGTGGTCACGGGCTCGAACCCCGATCTAATCAAGAAGCGTGTGCTACGCACTGCTGCTCCTGCCCACCTGGCTACGGGGGCGCCTTCCAACCATGTATCTTGAGGTGATCTAGAGACTACTTCTAAGACTACAGTAAGGTGTTCCCTCTGAGATCCTCAACATCCACCTTGATGTGGCTAACGATCCCAAAAGAGAAAGAAAGCGTATTACAGATAAACTCGTCGACAATTGGCAATGCTCATGAAATAACACCAGCAAAGCAATTATTACTTTCTGTCTCCCAAATATACCAAAAGTATCCTCCCTAGTCTTCACCGGGCATGCAAATAATATTCTTACATATTGGACACGGACCATTCAGGAAAAAATTAACATATTTAGGCATCGAACAAAACTCACTTTGCACATAGGGACAACCTGAAAGCTACGCGCATGTAATGTCTACTGTCCTCATTATCAGGATTGCAGGACAAGACTGATCACAAAAACACACAGAAACCTAATCATCAGGAACATCAATTTATATTTCTACAATATGAGCTTTACTATTATGCCCTTACCGAGTTTGATCAATCAGCATTCCAATTCAGACGTATGAATCAGACAAGAATCTCCTAGGCAACAGTTCAAAATTAGTACAAAGGAAAACCTCACCTAAATGCAATGAAAACTCCTACGGAGTAGGATAAACTTGTATCTCTTCCGGGGTACGATACACTGCAATCCGCTTCCGGGGTAAGATTAACTTCAAACCCTGCCGACACTTTCGGATGTGAGAGGTCTATTTATCTACATACCGTAATGCGAATCAGGTGCTGCTGACACCCTTCAGGTATCGGATGACTTTGCACCTGAATACTGGAAGCTGGGTCAGGTGCTACTGACGCCATCGGATCTGAAATACCATATGGCGCCCCCTTTGCAGGGTACTCTAACCCTGCAAACTTTTATCTTTCCATGACTGTGGGTGAGTGGGTTCCCTAGGCCAGGTGAACCCCAGTTGACCAAATTATGGCTATCAGAGGGTCGCTTGAAGAGTATGTGGGAAAATCAAACAAAATTACTGCTGCTATCCGCACTGACCTCATTACCATATTCAGTAAGATGGAGAAGGTGATTTTAAACCTCTACGTCGAATACGAAAAACTGCAAGCGAAATGGGAGGTTCGCCCTCAGAAAGGGTGAAAACAAATGCAACAACGCCCCCCTACCTTCGCGGAGGCGTTGCGGAATGGCGCGCTAAAGTCGCATCCCATAAACCAGATGGACCCCAAACCAAAACACTAACAAGAAAGACAGAATCACATATAATCCTGATTAAGCCGAAAGAAGACGCACAGCTTGACACAAGTGATGCTGTAAAGGAGACCTTAACAAAAAATCTAAAAGACCAAATGAAGACGATCCAGATCAAAAGTATGCGGAAGACTAGGCACCCAGGCGTGGTAATTGAAACTAACTCCAGAGAAGAGGCACAAACAATCTTAATTAATGAAAATATGACGAAGTACGGTTTAAAGGCAGAGGCTCCCAAGAAAAAGGACCTTCAATTGTCTTATTTGACATACAGCAAGGTGTAACCCCACAAGAACTCAATGAGGAAATTTACCACAAAACCCTTAGTCTGCACCTACCTGAAGACACTGTGGAAGAAGGAGTTAGCCCAAAATACAGTACTAAATCTAAAACACATTCAAATATCAATTGGGCAATCCAGCTCTCCACGCGAGCATGGCAAATCTTAGAAACACAGAGTCGCATTTTCATAGGCTGGGGAAGCCATAGGTTTAAGGAGCATATTTCAGTTACGAAATGTTACAAGTGCCTTCGCTTTAGCCACACCTCACACACATGCAACCAGCGTGATTAAACATGTGGCCACTGTGCCCAAAAAGGGCACAAGTACAGAGACTGCCCAGCAAAAGACCAGCTCCCAGTCTGTGCAAAGTGCAAAGCAGTGAAAGCTCCTCATCAACACTCAATCAGGGATCGGAACTGTATAGTATACCTAAAAGCCAAGAGCCAATACCAAATGAGAATCAACTATGGATAGAGGCCCCTCTACAAACTGCCACCATGAAATAAAAAATAGTTCAACTGAACGCGCAAAGAGTGAGGCTGGTAGCTGACCAACCAAAAGTGAAAATAGAGGAAAATCAAATTGATGTGGCCTTATTACAGGAACCGTATGTTCGCTCAGGTGTGGTCACAGGTTATCCTGCATCCTATAAAATGGTCTACTGTTAAACCGAAAACCCATGGGCAGCAATAATCATCAGAAACCCAGAAATCAGCACAACAAAGATTACACCACTCTGCACTGTAAACAGTGCAGAGTGGTGTAATCATAACTCAGTTAGGGTCCTTGTTCCTGTTAACAATATATACTCACCCTGGTGAAGACATCACCCCAGCGATCTCAACCATTCCGACGGCTCTTCAGACTCTTCGGGGGAACGACTACTAATAGCCATGGATGCAAACTGCAGATCTCTGTTGTGGCACAATCGCACTCCTGACAGATCTGCACAAAGAAATGGTGCAAAACTAGAAGAATTATTCCTAGCCACAGGCCTCCAAAGTAATAAACCGCCCAGATCAACTTCCAACTTACAGCGGTCCCCTTTGGGAGAGCACCATAGATGCTACAGCAGACATTGCCAACAAACTGGCCAAATTGACTGTACAAGCCTGGATCACGTCGGACCACAGAGCGATATCATTTTCTCTGGTTCGCTCTGTGGAACGAACCCCTCCGATCCCACGAGATGTGATACGGTACAATTAAAAAAAGGCAGACTGGCAACGCTTTCGGACTGAGCTAACAAGAAGACTCCTTGAAGATACTCAACTCCCTGAAGCACTCCCTTCAGACGATTGCGTACGGATTATTAGCACTGCCATGTGATCTCTACATCCCACGCAGAAGGCCCTACATGTATGCAGTTACCTGGTGGAATCCCCAACTACAGGATATCAGAAGAAGAGTCCACCACGCAAGAAAAATGTTCCAGCAGGCTCGATCAAGGCTATCTGAGGTAGATGCCGCCAGGGAGACTTAGCGCATTGTCAGAAATGAATACACTAAGCTAATACATAAAAGTAAAAAGCAAACGTGGCAAACCCTGGTATCCACTTCTGGGAATAAGGACCCCTGGGGCATCGTTTTCAAGATCGTAACAAACAAGCTGCCGCGAGGAGAGGTACTGGACACGACACTAAAGATGGATTGCTCCTCTACTTACACCTGGAAGGATATCATTAACAATATTCTAGACACCATTTATCCCATTGAAGCTGCAGCTATGACTCAACAACAACAAGAAATAGTAGATGAAAATCACAACTATCATCCTGCCTCTGTGGCATTGAGATGAGATTGAGATGGACATGGCAATAAACAAAATGAAAGTAGGAAAAACACCTGGTGCAGATCTGCTGGATCTGCACCAGGTGCTGGAATTTATATTGAAAAATCCCAAAAAGGCACCACAAATTCCAACCTCCTACCGCCCGATTGCCTTGTTCTCTGTGATGGTCAAGTTACAAGAACGCCTGCTCCTATTTCCCTTAACCGCGAGATATGAAGAACAAAAACTTCCAAGTGACAAGCAATTTGGATTCAAAGCAGGTTGCAGCACAGAAAATGCCATCAACAGATTAATCACTCAAGCAACTAACATAACCTTTAAGTACTCCCTTGCAATCATGGTAGACTTCGCTGGGGCTTTTGATCGGCTATGGTGGCCCAGTGTTCTTCGGAGGCTTCGGCAATCAAATGTTTCCAACAACCTATACAACAGTTTAAGGTCATACTTAACTGATAGAAAAGTCCAAGTTACTAACAGATTCCAGACAGCGACTAGGTACATCGATCGAGGCTGTCCGCAGGGCTCTGTACTTGGCCCGTTCCTCTGGTCTGTTATCCTGGATGAGTTCCTGGGCATGGACCTGGGAGGTGTTGAACCCTTGGCCTTCGCGGATGATCTTGTCCTTTTGGTATGTGCTAATAACAGGGCGACCCTGGAGAAAATGGCAAATGGAGCACTGGTAAAACTCCAGAACTGGGCAGCCCTGCATAACCTTACTATTTCAGGAGAGAAAACAAAATCCATACTCTTTAACGGCAGGCTACAAATCACAAGACCACCTATAAAAAAATAAACTTTACATCCATACGACTGCACACTGAAGTGAAACTCCTAAGTATCTTCTTAGACTCGGGGCTTACCTTCCACTACCACCTAAAGTATCTAGCCAAAAAAATTCAAAAGTACAGTGCTATGATAAGGCGGGTCAGCAGGGCAGACTGGGGGCTGAAGCACAAGGTTGTTACTCTAAAATACCAAGCGGTATACTTGCCAATTGTGTGTTATGGTGCCTCCATCTGGTACCGAAAAGCCACCCTAGCAAGAAATAAACGTAAGCTGGATTCAATCCAGAGGTTTATGCTCCTTTCAATTTGCAAGGCGGCGTGCCGCACCGTCAGCACCCCTGCTCTGAAGGTATTAACTAGATGTCGGCCACTATACTTAGAAGTGGTTAAAAGAGGGCTTTTTTATCATTTAAGGAAGGGAGTTCCAACCCAACTGTTTAATTTTCAACTTGACACCACAAACGGCACCATGCAGGAAAGACAACGGATAACCCAACATCTACAAGAGATATGGCAACATGACTGGGACACTACAACAAAAGGGGCCATTACAAAACGATTCCTTCCATCTATAATTGAACTTATATTGAACTTATTAAGTTCAACTCACCCAGAACCTCCACCCTGGTTTTCGCCTGGCCTCCATATGACCTTTATCATCACTGGCCATGGATCCTTCCAACAAAAACTTACCGCCTTGAGAATCGAGAATGATCCACGTTCCTACTGCGGCGAAGAAGAGTCCTGGGGGCACCTAATGTATGAGTGCCCCAGCTACGACAACATTAGGCTTAAATTCCTCACCACAATACAGAGAAACCCTCGCAATCAAGAATTCACTCTGCTACTCGAAGAGATACCTATAAGGCATTAATCACCTACGCGGAGGCAGCATTTGCACTTAGGCGAGCTAAGATTGCAGAACTCAGAGCCCAAGAACTAAACTGGACCAGCATGGGATAACTCCCCGTCCCTCCAGAACAACACAGATATGATCATGCTAACCCTAATAGGGTAGGACCCATTGCAGGCACCATCCAAGGTGCGAAATGATGGCACTCCTCGGAGTGCGGGATTTAAAAGTCATTGCAAACCCGAAATGGGAAGGATATACTGCTGGCACCGACCACACTGCCGGATCTACAGGCACTTAGCCATTGGCAATTACACAGGGGCACCTGTCCCCTGTGACTTTTAAAACAACTCCCTTTCCTATACTTCGCCTAAACTAAGGTGGATTTATTCTAGCCTGTCAACCCACCCAAATTCATTCCCCTTTCAATCCTCTTTTTTTTTTAATCTATTACTTTATTTATCTAATTTTATTTATTTATAGAGGGTGTTTCAGTTAAACGTTTCAGAACTTCTAAGAGAGGTAGGGTACATCCTGACAACTCGAAATCATATAGCAATGTGGGGTCGGAAATGCTTTCCTGAAGCGGTATTGTACACAGAAGTCGTCGTGCGACGTCGTGCAGCACAGATTCGATTTTCGGTCAATGAATGGGCCGGTATTATGGGAGATCACCTCATCGGACCTTACCTGTTACCGTGTCGTCTAACCTGACCTATCTACTTGATCTTTCTGCAGCAAGTATTGCCACAACTTTTGAGAGATGAACAGATTTCTGCATCGACGCAACAGACAATGTGGTTCCAACACGATGGAGCCCCTGCCCATTATAGCGGAGATGTTCGTAACTACCTGGATGTCACATTTGGTCAACAGTGGATCGGACGTGGTGGTCCCGTGCGTTGGCCTGCTCGGTCACCCGACCTATCATGTCTTGATTTTTATTTCTGGGGTCATATGAAATAGCTAGTTTATGACACCCCTGTTGACAATGCTGAGGAGCTGGTTGCAAGAATCGCAGTAGCTGCCGAAGAAATTCGAAATTCGCCTGGAGTATTCCAGAATGTTCGGATGTCCATGCGTCGGAGATGTGAGGCGTGCATTGTAGCCCGTGGAAGAAACTTCGAACACTTACTTTAATCCATGTACCTTTTGCTTCTTTTCATGTATTATTAAAACGATTTCTCACTTACGGTCTCTTTTCTTTATGGTGCTTCTGTGTACAACACCGCTTCAGGAAAGCATTTCCGACCCCACATTGCTATATGATTTCGAGTTGTCAGGATGTGCCCTACCCCTCTTAGAAGTTCTGAAACGTTTAACTGAAACACCCTGTATATATATATATATATATATATATTTTTTTTTTTTTTTTCTTTATTTGGTCTCCGTCAGGAAGCCCAGGTAACCCTGGCGGAGGCCAGCCAGAGTATAATGGGCAGCCTGGCTCACCTCCCAGTGGTGGTGGCGGGGAACGTGGGGTTCCCTTAGAGGGCCCTACGGCTAAGCAGCCAGAGACAGAACAACAGAACATAGCACTATCTGTCACAAACCAGACACCGTACTTTTTCTGGAGGCGCCTCCATAGCCAGGTGGGCAGGAGCAGCAGTGCGTAGCACATGCTTCTTGATTAGACTGGGGTTCGAGCCCGTGAGCCACCAAACACGGAGGAGGCGGAAAAGGTCAGGGAATGACCACCGTATATCCCCGGAGCAATATGGCCTTAGTTGCTAATGCTCCTAAAAACCAAATAACAACAACAACTTTTTCTGGCTTATTACAGAGATTCCCATGGGAACACCTGTTTTATCTGACTTTATTTCTGGGCTTGTTTCCCCATCCCTCCTTTATGATAAGGACCTTCTTTCCTGCTGCCTACCGCATTGAACTCTTGTATGCTGACAAATCTGTCTTGTCTATACCCTTGTTCTCTTTTCCTAATTTTATTTTGTTATTATTTTTAATATTATTATTTTACTTGGTCCCCATTCAGAAAGCTCAGGAGACCCTGGCAGGGACTAGCTAGAGAATGAAAGTCCCTACTGCCTGGTTCACCTCCTTGCGATGATAGCCGGAAAATGTGAGGTCCCACTAGCGGCCCAGCTGCTAAGTAACCAGAAGAACAAAACAATACAGCACAATACTTACACTTCTGGCATTCACAGAGATCGGTTTACTTCACAAGAGTACCAAAGGCGCAGTTGTGGGCAAGCACCGGTGGCGCCTTACCCTCAACACTATAATAATGAACATGTCTAGTGGAGGATTAGAATATCACAGCAAGCCTGTCACTTGTATAGCGATCGTTGCTTTCCTTCTTGAAGATGTTGGTTCGGACTGGTCTGCTACTGAGCTGCGTAAATGGATGCTGGATCCCCTGTTCATTCCATTAATGAAGAAGGCCGCCGTAGCCTAGTGGTCAGGCGCGCGGGTGCATAAGTACACGTGCCTTGAGTGACCGGGGTTCAAGCCCGTGACTGCTGAATACGGTGCTGTTTCTTGTATTCTGTCTATTTTGTGAACTCCTCTGACCGTTTGGTCGTCCCGGAGTATAAACAGAAAATTTATTTAATGCATGGTCTTGTATATGGGTTGTGTTCCATTTCCTAGCAGTGCTGTTTTTGATTACAACTTCATCACTGCTATCTGATGGATACATCAGCTGCATATTCTGTTGTAGTTACAAAGTTCTTGACTTATCGTGATTGTGATTTTATGTAGTGAATGCAAAGTTGACTTTCTTTGGTGAAATGCAGCGTTAAATATTTCCTCGTGAGAAGACATATTCTAAACAAGTGCAGCAAACTCATGATCAGCTTTTGTGCGAAATAGCTGTTTCATTGATACATGAAGTAATGAACTGACATATCCTTCAAATTGGGAGTATTACATTGATGCTGTATTTGCTCTGTATGAAGTTATCAGTACGCTGGTAGACGATCCCCGGCCGTTTCCGCGTGCCAGCAGTGATTACAAACTAGTGGTAGTGCATGTTACGCTATCTTACCTTAACTGCCTGTAGCTTTTTTTTTAATATATTAACATTGAAGCTTCAACTACGGCCACCTACAGGTAGCCAAAGTGAATTATTTTTATTTATTTTAAATTTGGCTCGTAAAAGTAACATGCCTGCATCACACAATAAAATCTATAATGTTAACATAATTAGAATAGCACGAAATGGGAAGAACCCAAAATTAAATCCAAATTCAAATGAGCCACAGCAATTCAGGGAAAAAAGGGACCGTTTACTCCAGTGAAATATGAGTAGGTAGATTGCGTTTCTGCATTCAAATATCAGTCACTCATAATTTACCGGTTTCAGCAGCTGCATTGTTTGTTATTGAAGTCCACGGTTCCGGGGCGAAATAAACACGAAGTGCGCGAAGAATTAGAAGAATTTACCATTTTGAGGGGTTCATTTTGGCTGTAATAATTTTCAGGGGTGGGATTCATTTTTTTCAAAAGTTGCTATCTTTCATTCGGCTAACTAAACAAAATAGCTGATGAACGGTGAACACTAGAACTGAATTAAAATTACTTTAAGCAGCTGTTTTAACGAGTTCCAGTAATATTTGACAAGCTATAGCATAAATATATGGCATAGCTTGTCTAAATATAAAGATCAACTTTGCGATAAAAATTAAAAATTAAAAGGAAAAGTAGTTATAAATTTATTAATGAAAGGAAGGATACTAAAATTTTTATTTTCGAGGTGACATTGAAAATCATTCTTATTTTTGCATAATTCAAGGTGACATTGAAATTAATCCTCATTTTTGTGTAATTCAAGGTGACATTCATTTTATTATGCGTTCTGTGTACATTGTTGTGTATGAAAAAAAAAAGAAAGAAACCACAATAAGAACATCAGCCTTTAGTTAGAGCGGCTTTGATATAATCGCTTCTAAATTTAATCTGCTAAGTTGTTTTTAAACAAAGAGCGCATTTATTGTCCAGTACACGCTTCTGTACAATCCACAAGAATACTGTATTTATACCATATTATTGAACATCTTCAAATACTGATTCTGAATGTTCCGCTGTTTATAACATAAAAGTCACGTAAAAAATTAAAAATCCTATGCACACCATTTTCGGTGCCTTCACCGAATATTTAGCTAAGAGAATTGTGTAACAATAGAAAAGGGGCGGCTCCAGTAAATTTTTAGAGGCGCTGTTAATGAAAATCTGCCTTGATTACTGAAATTATATATATTAATTTTAGCACAATTATCCCTGAAATTATGTCAATGTCCTTCATATCGAAACAATCATTTAGAATACCAGCCAGTCTCAGTCATAGAAAATGATATCGTTGTGCAAAGGAGAGTGAAGAAAACCCTTCACCTAATCATTATCACTCCAGTTAAGTAAATATCCTTTAATTACCTAATTTCATATGTCGATAGGTTTATACGTCAACTTCATTCATCCATGGAAAGCATATGTTTTCCTACCAAAATTTATATTAATGTATCGCAACTGCTATTTACCTAGTTTAATTAAAGTAAATTACCGACATTTTCCAAGAACATTACATTGTTCATTACGACAGCTTATTAAAAATCAATGTTTAACGTGTAAATTGATTACTTACGATACTTTTCTTTGCCCTAGATTAAGTAGATTGGGCCACCGCCATCGATAGCATAATTATAATAGCAAAGCCATTATAATGTTTAACTAAGCTGGAAATTTATGCATATGTAATTGAGTACTTTATTTAAAAGAGTAAGAGATTACCTCAATCTTTTGCGTAGAATGCTTCCAGTCGATGCTCTCCAAATGTAAACGAATAAACTAAACCGATAAATTGATTTTAATGAATTCTCTCACTCATAGAGACATGACCGATCGGATGCACAACGGAATTGTAAGACAAGAGCCCCAACCCGACCTTGGAAAGACGTCAAACCAACTCAGGAAAAAAAACCATTATTATTTATTCTCGTATACGGTTTACCGAATATAACTATTTTAATTATTCTGACAGAAAATCTTCTCGCACTTATGGTTTTTCCTGAGTTGGTTTCATGTATTTCGGGATCGGGTTGGGGCTCTCAACTTTCGGTTCCGTTGTGCGTCTGATTGGTCTTGTCTCTATGAGTGAGAGAATTCATTAAAATCATTTTATCGGTTTATTTTATTCGTTTATATTCGGAGAGAATCGACTGGAAGCATTCTACGCAAAAGATTGAGGTAATCTCTTACTCTTTTAAATATAGTTACAATGTAGAAATTATTCAGCCTAGTAGCTCTGTGTTTTTTACAAATCTTATTGGTAATTGAGTACTGGAAAGTTATATAAACAAGAAACATTAGGCAATAAATATTAAGTAGTATATAAGTAATACACTACTTAATATTTATTGGCTACACGGATATTGCATATTTATTCGCACCTGAGTGTCAACGCCGATACTAGCATCTTTATATCGTAGAAACTGTAATAACAGTTCGTGAAAAACTAACAGTTATATAACTTATAACCAGGAAAAATTCTCACTGTTAAAAATAGCAGTAACTTTTTCAGATTGCACCAATTCGTTCGATATTTTATTGTGTGAAGGAGTTAAATTAGAATAAAATTTCCAACATTCTACATATGCCTCCTTTGATGTAGACTGCATTGCTCATCAACTACAAAAAAATCCTTGATTCTAAAATATGAGCCGAAGGAGTTACGGTCAGGAAATTTATCCCAATAAACAGAGATCATGAAAACTACAGCAGTCAATCTTATACTCACCCAATCAATGTAATCGACAACAGAAAAAGTTGTTGCTGTTCTCATGCTTGTTTGTTCCTTTGGGAATTTATTAGGCGCACCCGCATCAATGGTCATAGTGCGCCATACGTGTGGCTAGTATGTATGCTATTTCTTCTCGGATAGAGTTAATTGTAAAATTAGTACCAGTATATTAGTTTTTAACTAGTTAAAGGAGGTGGTATGCATTAATCATTTTGAGAAATGTAAAAATGCTTGAGACCTTTGTTTTATTATCCAAAAGGGAAGTAAGTACATTCCACAAGGATATGTTTCATTGAAAGCACAATGTGTTTAGTGTCAAACGGCACCAGAGATTTCCCCCATCTCTGCTGCATTGAAAGCACAGTGTTACAGTGATGACACTGAGGGGTATCTCCCCTCTTAAAAGCTAACCATGAATGATATTTGTGTCACCTATTTGTAGACGAACCAAAATTACCTCCTGTTGTCGGATTGAACTGAAGCTGGAAGGCCATCGCTCAATGTTTGGTTTGATACTTCGAAGGTGATACATCAACTTTATTGTTAGGTTGATTTTACCATGATAACTGCCACTGGTATACGCATTTTTTCTGGATTATTGGTCTAATTCTTGATGAGATACTTTCCACTTGTTGTTGGGCGGTAGGTTAGCCGATTTGGCAGCATTGTCTGCTAGTTAATTTCCAGGAATTGCCATATGTCCTGGGACCAACAGAAGTATATGTTTCTCTCAAGTTCTGATAAGATATGCCAAGCGGTGATTATTCATTTCACGACTGGGTGGGTGATGTTCATGGTGTTTGTTTAGTGATTGAAAGCGATTCCAACGTGGACATCATTCTTTGTCCATCAGTATGTACTACGATGAAGTTTGGAAACTGGCACACTACTGCATGGTATAGTTGCAAGAAATTTTCTCTATGTAAAAAAATTATGATATTAGGGTCTCCCGTAAATGATTACATCTACCCGTATATTTATTTTGTCTGTACATTGCATGTATTCTCTGGTCGATTTGCGTGTTTGCTGGACGAAAAAAGCCCAGTTTCTGGGGGGGGGAGGAAACCTTGCTATTTACACCTGAGGCTGACTAACTCAGCCACGGAGTGAAAAGAGCCCATTAAAGTTCCTCTCGTCATCGACTGGATTCGAACCCGGGCCTTTTCCACGCGGTGTGGGGAGGACGGTGACGATACCACTGTGCTACCGCGTAGACATTACTCTATGTAAAGTAGATTTATTCCATTCATGAAGGTTTAAGTTGCATGTAGATGGAGTGATGTTCCAAGGAACAAAAGAGAATGGGAAGGTATGCGCCACATTTTCTAAGGTTAAATTTAATTTCTCTAAGAGGTGTTTTATTCTCATTCCGAAAGGGCGGTTTTGGTATAACCTACTGTGCTGTGATCTGAAAAGTATTTGCAAGTTTGGGTGTTCTAGCATAGATCTAATTTTATCTAATTATATCCTAATTTTATAGCGTAATATCAGTTGTAATCTTCTAATTGACATGCGATATGCTCTTAAGGCAATGCGTATTGCACTATGGTGGATGGGGCCAATCCAGCGAAGGGCACTAGGTCTTGCTCAACTATACACTGGTGCTCCGTAGTCAAGCTTCGATCTTATTAAGGCTCTGTATAATCGTAACAAGACGATCAGTTCCCCACTTAGTTGCTGAGACAACCCGGATGATATTTAGCTTTTGCTGACAGAATTTTCTTAGCTTTTTTTTTTTTTAATATGCTCTTAAAAGGTAAGTTTATGGTCTAATGTGATTCCTAAGAACCGTATGGAGGGATTAACTGCTATTAGTTGGCCATTCAGTAGTAGTTCCGGATGCGGGTGAAATTTACGTTGGCGACAAAAATAGATGCACAACGTTTTTTTTTGGGGACAAAGTTGAAAGCCATTAGTTTGTATCCATGAACTGATTTTAGTTATTGCCCCTTGTAACTGCCTCTCAACAGTATTCATGTTTTTCACAGGATACGAAATGCTAAGATCATCTACAAATAGTGCTGCGTCAATAGTCTTTGGAAGTTGTTCAGCAATGGTGTTTATTGTAATTTTTAAAAGTGTAGCGCTGAGTACAAAGCCGGTCAAATTTAGGTAATTTTTTTTAGGTCTGCCAATCTGCTTTATCAGTGAGTCACTGCAGAATTTTATTTTAGTAGGTTGATAAGAGGGATTGCTTATTAAATCAATTAGTATGGGAAAATGATCATTTTCCCATACTAATTGATTATGCACTGGATCATTGTTTACTGTCCACTTTAGAGTAGTATACAGGGCTGCTGAACAGATGGACAAGTCTATAACAGTATTAGTTGCAGAAGGAAGGTGAACATATGTTGGTGACCCATCATTTAGAAGAAGAAGGTTGTTGTCATCTAAACATTGTTCAATTAGTTTTCCTCTTTGATCAATGTGGTTGTTAAACCATAGTGTATGATGTCCATTTAAATCTACCAGATTGAGGAATGGTGTGGGGAGCTTGGTTATGACACTATTTAGTTCGTTTTGCCGAATGGTATCACTTGGCGTAATGTATAAAGAACAGATTGTAATGTGAATGTCAGCAGCTACACAGATGGCTACTGCCTCAAGTGGAGAATTCGCTAAGGTACGCTTGGTAGGAACGTGTGGGTTGACTAAAACAGCTACACCACCATGTGCAGCATTTTGGTTGGTTCTCTCTTTTCTAAACATATTATACGGAGACAGTTTTGCTGTATCTTGAGGTTTAAATATGTTTCTTGAAGGCAGAGACATATTGTCGTATACTGCGAGGTAAGATCATAACGTCATCAATACTGTCACGGAAACCACGACAATTTCACTGAATTATTGTGTTCATTATATTTGTTTCTTGTTACCTTTTGAGAACGTTTTCGTGTTGTTGAAGTTCTCTGTTTTTCACTCGCTTTCGTCTTTTTGGGAAAGTAAGGCTTTCGCGTGTCCATGTCTTCTTCGACAAAAATTTCTACGACACCGTCATCTGCAGATTTTTCATTAATATCCATTTCCTCTTGATGTCTGGAAGTTATGATTTGCTTTTCTTTGCCTTCTTCGTTCGGGGAGCATAGTTTTTTGCGTGGTATGGATAGTGGTGTATTGATTGCTTGAGTTTTGGTTGTACTGTACAGGGTTTTGACGTAATTTGAGAATGACTCTTTTGGGGGTACTGATAATTCAGTTTGCATTGCAGTTGACTTGTATCTTTTGGTGATTTCGGCGTACGTAGGTCTGTTTGGATGGGATGGTGGTGAGATGATCCGCTTTGCTTCTTGATAGGAAACATTATGACTTGTTTTATACGTCTGAATAACTTTTTCGTTTTTCCAGCGTTCGCATGTTTAAGCATAGGCAGGGTGGTCTTCTTTTTTACACTTGGGGTATTTTGGTTGAGAGCCAGTACAGGCTTCTCAGTCGTATTCTGCTGAACCACAATTTGCACAGTAGAAGTTCCCCGGCAAGCTGTCTGGAAATGTCCGTACTTCTGACATCAGAAACACCGTAGCGGGTTTGAAATATATGGTCTGACATTGCATTCCAGATATCCGGCCTTAATGGATGTTGGACGATGCGGCGTGTTAAATGTCAAGATGAGATTTCGTGTAGGGGTCAGGTTGCCATCTTTTCTGGTGGGGATTCTCTTGATTTGAATTATTCCTTGATCTTTAAGTTATTCTAGCATTTCCTCTTCAGATACATCTAATAAATCCCAGTCTGAGATCATTCCTTTAGAGGTGTTTACTGATCTGTAGGGTGTCACAGATACTGGTAAACTTGCAAAGAGATTAATGCTCAAAAGTCGCTCAGAACGTTAGGCATATCTCCTAACGTCAGTCTTTTTACGGACTTGGGAGATCAAGTTCTACTTTATAATTCCTTTTGAACTCTGAATGGTGAGAGTTTGCCAATTGCATTTTCACCAGTTGAGTGAATGATCAAGAAAGTTGGAACTGATTGTGTCTCTTTCTCAGTTTTCTGGAGTTTGGAAGTTCCTGTAATGGAACTATCTTTTTTTTTTAAAAATGTCTCGTCTGGCAGCCCAGATAAGTTAGAGTTTGATTTACTCATAACGTGCTCTTTTTGGCCCTGGAAGATTATCTTTTTCTCCCAGGTTACCAGCTCCGCCACGTGGAGACAAGAGCGATGCCACCTAGTGACCCAAGCGAAGATGAACTAAAAATAAAAAAGGGGTTAAAGAAAGGTACTTTTTACAAATTTCTTAGTTTTGAAATTTGGGTTCGATTCCCTAAAAAAATAATAAAATGTATCTTTTCAAGCCAATTAGTAGCTAAAGTTTCAATGACAACGGTATTTGCAATATTCTAGGATGCATTTATAATTTATCCATTATGGTTTCGATCATCTCCTCCGAAAGAAATGTTTAGTGTTCTGTTCTGGGTAAGCACAGACTTTTTTTTTTACTCTATAAAGCATGCAATGCAATAGGCTAGAAACTCAATAATACCAATAAGCCTCGTACATTGCACTTCTTAAGAGTTATTGATAAAAAAAAAAGAGGTTAGAGTCATAAGCAATCAATTTGATATTCTTGATCATTTTTGATAACTGAGGTAATAATTTCATATATTTCTATATACATAACAACCATTGTAATTTTACTTCCCCTCTGCCCTTGTACATTGTATTGTCTGTGCAACTAATCCATAAAAACAAAAACTGAAAAGGCGGAACGTTCAATTACAATAGAATGACACTGAACAAATAGAGCGCAGGGTAATATTTGACATGCTATGCTGATAACTATAATTAATAACATAGCATAGGACCACCCTGAGATTCCTTAACAGAACGTATATAGTATGTCTTCCTTTGGAGAAAATGGCAGACCATTACTCCAAACGAAATGAACTTCAAGACGCTTTCTTTCTATAATATAAGTAACATGATATTTTTATTTTAATTCAAATAATCTATGCTATTATCTTTAATTCCCGTATATCTCAGGTATACACTTTTTATGGGTGTAAGTAGCACTGAAATATATGTAACACTAATAGTTCAGTAGAAAATAAATCCGGTCAGTCTATCTAATGCCAAAGAGTGCGCTCTTTGGGATCAGAAGCTATGAAGGAGATGTACAGAACAAAGGAAATACATTTCATTCTAGGTCTCCCCATTAACTTAACACAATGCGAGTAGCATACCCCAGAGATCCGTAAATCCTCCAGGTACAATATTTAAAGAGAGACTGTCTTATTTTCTTCTCTTTATTTTGTGGGAAGCCTCTTAAGGCGCAAGTCTGGAAGAAAAGGAGATTCGTTGTTGCAAGGAAGATGGAGATGAATTGTGCAGTGACAAGTGACAGGCCAGCCTTCGCTGTTCTGATGGATGATGGCTATACCGCCGACACACAACACCCGGGCACATCTGCCTCTACTTTTCTCTACCTTACATCTTAAAGAAGTACTCGAATTCCAAATAGAGGAGCTACAGATGCTTAAAGAGATAGTGCTTCAACCGAACATCGTTCTGCAACATGAAGAGCCATAACTAAGGGATAAAGAAAGTGGTAATCTATCAATGTCGATTGGATGCTGGGAAGTATCAAGCTGTGTTTATCCCAATAAATACCGAGTTTCCAGATAACTTCATTATACAGTAAACTACTTGCAGAAAAACAAGCCATTTAACATAATTAAACCAATGGAAAGTTATTGCGGTTGGTTTTATCTGGAACAGCGATTTATGTCGCTCAGTGGGCTCGTAAAGGCTGGGTCATATTTCACTGAAATTCCGGTTTTTTCATCCTTAATATTAAATCACTGACTATAAAGAATGCAGACAGATTATTTTCCACCTAGTATCCATTAAAAAGAGATTTTTAAATGTATAATGTAGCGCACCGCACGTTTCCTGCTGAAAGCATTTTGTAACGTGGTGTACCAAAGCCATTTACCAACATACTGAATTTATCACTGAACCAATCGTCTAAATGTTTGTTATACAATATTACCCAAATGTGTGGCCCTTCTTTAGTTACACTATATCTCCATGCGGCCTGAAAATTACTGTTTTCATAATTTTATTATGAGTAAAATAGTGTGCGTGAAAAATAATGAAAGGTCAAAAAATACTGAAATGACATTATTCTCAATAAAACCTTATTGCGCATAACTGTAATTGATGTAATTAATGTATTCTTCATTTACCGTATTAATTCAATTTATCTTTAAATTAACTTAATTTTCTCCTTTTCACAAAATCAGGGGCGATTTTTTTTTTAAGAATTGCTTATTCGGTTTTTTTTTTTTTTTTGTGGTCCAGTTGTTCAAAGACATGAGCTAGTCATTCGCAATGGAGAACGGTCAGCAGGATGGAAACGAGTTAATCACAAGTGGAGATAGCAATTTTTTCGAGTGTTCAACGAAATATGATACACCGATTTTGGAGACGGATCCCGGAGAAATTAGGAGCATCTTGAAAAGCTGAACAAGGCCAATCAAGGAAAGTCTCTACCATCGAAGTATTACAATATGAAATCCAAATGCAAATACCTCCAGTCATCAAAAATGAGAGCACAACAACTGTCTTCTGAGTATGCAGCCACTTCAAGACGGAATATCTCCCGTTTAATTTTATCCTGAAGGCTAGAGAGGAGAGATAAAACATATCTTAGTTTTATGTTGCCTGGTTCCTGTTGTCAGAAAATTAAAATATTCCTCCGGTGTAATTTTGTAGGGTTGCTGGGTTGTACCACCAATACTTCTCACTGCTCTCGCTAACAATATGAGATCCTGTTTTGTGAGTGTTGTCTAGCTGTTTGAGATAATTATAACCTCCCCTCCTCCTTTAAGGACTACATTCTCTTTTCCAGGTAACCATGAGCTAATTTGGTATCTCAAAAATGATACTATATAATCCCCGAAACGGTGCTTTACAACATAATTCACTCCAATACGCATGCTATTGAATGTTTGCCAATTAAAACAAAATTTTTGTCCACAATTGTATTACAATAAAATTTTACTTTTAAACATTATAAACCAAAGAAACTGTCCGTTCCTGGGATGCTAAACGTTGTTTGAAAAAGTATAAGGAGTGGTCGATATCTAGCATGCAGTTTGTTTCACATAAGTAAATATAACCTGTAAGCTACAGAGATAATGTGGACGTCCCTGCAGACGGTGTTTTGAGTTATTTTATTTTCACAGGGATAAACAGTCACCGTAAACTCAATAGTCTTAGTAAGAACAGCTGGGTTGGATTGAGTTGTAATAACCACCAAGGTCGTGGTGTTGCACTGTCGTTTCTCAAAATGCATATAATTTATTTTATTTTATTTTATTTTGTTTGCTTGATGAGAAAACAATATAATGCTTAACCTAGTGGGCAAAAACTGTCAAGTTTATAAAATAAATGGTCCATTTTACACGTCATATGGCAGCACTGCTTTGAGGGGTATATAAAGACAGGTAAAGCAGGCTTATGGCTGTTTACCAATCTTTATATATCCCACAAGCAGTGCTGCTTAGATGGAAGCGCAGTCTTCCATTTAGGCATTATTACCCTAATGGAAGACTGCACTTCCTCATTAGGTATTACAGTAAGAAGTTCCCCAGCGAATATTTCCAGTCGTTAGAGAACATAGTAGTGAGTCATCACATCAACAAGAAACATTCGGTGGTTCAGGGCGAATGTTATCCGAAAAGTGCTAAAGCCATGAAACGTCAAGATATCAGTTATCTGATGTTAAAGAAGAGCGCGTAGCAGCGAAAGCCAGAGAATAATACCAGTACCATGAAAATTCTTATAACTGATCGATAATGACTTCCAGAGCCTGTCTGCAGTTGAAATGCCTTGGCAGAATTGTAAAACTAGCATAAACAGGCCAGCCCTTTCTGCAACAGAAAGAAACTATATGAAAGAGCCTCTTTCCCTTAGAGCAATACTTGGAGATTCAACGTACCTTGCTCTTGTTCTCTTTACTATTCTACGCACCACTGCATAGCAGGTGCGCGTAGAATAGTAAACATTGAAGTAACTGCAGAGGGGGCAGGTGAAACACAGAACCGTGCTGCTCATTTCACACAATCTGAGGGAGATATGTGGGTACTATCTTTGCCCAAGGAAGTTCAGAGACGTTCATTTTGTAATTGTTTGGGCTGTCGTGTTTAACGTGTTGGTAGACGCTTATTCAATTTTTCATATCTTAAAGTTTTCATGAACTGAGCATTATATCGATCGGCCTGATATATCTTAGTAGCTTTTGTTTCCACAAAAATACCCAAAAGAAATATTAGAAAACGCAGTAGTGAACTTGCAAGCTCCACAACAAGGCTAATTAACAGTTCCTCCCACTAAATTCTCCCTTTTCGCGGACTGCTAATAAGAGTGTTTCATTTTTTTTTCTTTTCTTCTTGATTGTTTTTAAAGGTCTACGGGTGTGCAACCAGCTCCCTCAGGGCAAATAGATTTACTATAGCAATACAAGAATTCAATTCACTGAAAGAAACAGGAAGGTTCGCTGCTGACCTAGAAATCAAGGTCATTGTGTTATTTTATTTAACACCTTCTAAGATCAACTCCTTTAATGTGTTTTCATGCAGAAAATTTCCTTTTCTTCTTCTTCCTTTAAACAAAATGTTTTTTTTTTTACTATTCAAACAAGATTAGGAGACAATTCATCAGTTTATCAAGGTGAAATTATTTTCCTTTTGCGAATAAGGCATGGCAAATAATTTCTGTAATGCAGTAATATTTGATTGTAACATTTTATACTGCGTAAAATATATCACTTTAACTGAAAGCTGTTATGCTATCTACAAAGAGACAGTGAGAGAAGGGGACATAAATTTAAAATTGGAAAGTATAGCTTTACAACTCAAGTGCGAAAATCTGTTTTCAGCCAGATAGTTATCAGAACAAATTTCTATCTGATTTCACTATTAAAATAATTTGATCATTGGTTATTTTGGAGGTCACATAGCAAAAGTATCACCTTGTCTGTCGCATATTCAGTTCCATGATAAATTATTGTTTTTATTTTTTCAACCATGAACTTTTTAAACAGTCTACGGTTTCTTTCTTTTTTTTTTTTGGTGGATGCTGTAGAAGCTTGCTTTCTTGCATCATTTTTCCACAACTAATACTAATAAATGTTAATACCAAAATCAAAATAAAACATCACAGTCTGAAATTGCTGTTTTTTCTTGTATTAAGCTCAAATTGCTAAAACACTTAAAAACCTGAAAATCGCTCAAAAAACAATTGCAATTCCCCTTCTATTACTAATAAATCTAAATATCTCGCATTTAGGCACTTCCTTGCTAATCACAAAAGGTTCTTCCAGCCATTTTCACATAATGATATTACAGTGAAACGCTTCAAAAAATTCCAAAATGAATCGGGATTAACCATTTGGTTTTAAAATTTCCATATAGAAATTCCACGATTGGCGATATTTCGCACAGGCTTGAACCTCAGAATATTTAAGATTTCGCATATCAATCAGTAATTAAGATATCTGGAACACAGAAATATATTTTATATTCCCTGTTAAAGATGGGAACTAATCAGTAAACAAAATAACACAACTATTATAAGATTATTGCAACCTGCTTCTAAGAATAACTAATTTAATTGGCATTGCCTCAAAAATGATTTGTTTATTACTGTCCAAAAACAAGAAAACTTTTATATACTCAGGATAAGAAAGATGTTATTCTACCTAAAAGAAAGAATGAAAGAAGTAATTATATATAGACTTGAGTCAAGCCATAAGTTGTTCTACAAACTGAGCGTGCTGGGATTACGGTGAGGATTCTTAAGTAGATCAGCGCAGGCTGAGTGAAAGGAGACAGAGGGTGGTAATTAATCAGCATTCTTCAGAGTGGACTAGTTTGCGAGCGAGGTCTTTCAGGGTTCAGTGCTGAGGCTCCTCTTCTTTCAAATTTCTTCCGTAATATTGATGAGGGCCGTCAAGGAAAGCTGTGAAAGTTTGTTGAAGATTTAAGGGTAGGTAGATGGCAAATAATCGAGCCCAGGCTATTCTTCTTCAGAATAAGAGATCGGTTACAAATGGGATCTGAATGATAGCAGCAGAAATTCAATCCTGGTAATCTAATGTTATGTTTCATTTAGGGAAAAAAAGAAAATGGCACACTGAAACTTAGAGGACACAGAATTTAAAGTGATTCAGAATGAGAAAGATTTAGGTACCAGTAGGTAGACAGTTCCCCTTGTAGGGTAAGCAGGCTGCTAGAAAGATTCGTGGTGTAAAAGCAATGCAATAGTGCCTGTGCCAGCAAAGGAAGGATGTTATTATTCCCTTTATAAAACAATAATGAGACGAAATTTAGAACATTTTATTCAAGCCTGGAGGTCTCATCTGAAAATAAATTCTTGAGGGGATCCAAAGAAGACAATTAGACTGGTGGAAGTGTTAAAGGTTGTTTCTATGAGGAGCATCTTAAAAGACGTGGACTGCTGGGCCGGGAAAATAGGCACCTCAGGGGTGATTTCAGAGAGGTTTTAAGAGGTTATAGAAGTATATTCGCGTTGTCAGGAAAAATTAGAATAAGGGGGTACGAATATAAAAATTTGGGAATCAACAAAAGATTTAGATCTTATGAGGCTCATCTCTGGTCAGCGTGTTATTTATTAATACTCTAACCGAAAATAGCTGCTTACCGTGATTACGATAAATAATCGGGCAAAGCAAAACGAAAGCCTGAAAATGGGATAATCATTTCACCGTTTATCCCCTTTTTTGCATTTTTAAAAAAAATTCAACTAAGCAAGAATTCCAAAATTTCAACTAATGAAGAATTTCAACAAACTGTGCGGCAGAGTGGTAGGAAAATTTCACTATATATACATATCATCGTCTATTTTTGTTTTTATCTATAATGGCATCACCGGCTACCTTCATTTTTTGCTTTTTTTTTTTTTTTTTTAACTAGAATATTTGCATTTTTATCCAGAAAAAAATAATGTTTGCTCAAGGAATAAAATATCTAATTCAGTGTGAATTTAAGGTGTCTTCGTCTATAATCATCTAATTTATACAAGTTGCAAGGAAGCAACTTGTAAATATTAATTCTTCTATAATTCGAGGCCACAAGAACCTTGTATAATCATTATTCTGGCGGTTTTATGGCCCTTAATGTATTATCATCATTCTTAGCAAAAGGATTATTATTCCCTAAATTGTACCAACGATTTTAGTTCTGCCTTGTTGTCCTAAAAGTAATCTCCCAGGACATAAGGAATTTTCATTCTGTGTTTGAATGCTAGCAGCCAGTAAAGTTTTTCTTCCGCCTAAGCGTGTTATCGTGTATTGGCCATGTCATCAGGATTCACAGTAAAATGGTACCCAGTATTTAAAGTAACTGAATACCTGCCGAAAGTTAGCAACAGTGCGTTGTACCGTACATACGTACATCAAGGGTGGAGCAAAGAGTGGATCTGTCAGCCTCTGTGATGTATGATTGCAGGAGTTCCATACATTAATTTTTCTGCTAAGCGAAATCTACAGCGGTATCATGCACAGAATTGTTTAGTCATCGGACGTAACGAAATCAGCCAATAAGACGAATAGTTGGGATTTTTGTGCTCCTTCAAGGATCAGGAACTATACACGCCGTCGATTATTACGGGGTGAGTGTTAACTGGCTGGTCGTTTAATAGGTTGACTGGGGTTAGTAGGTTGACTGGCTGATCGCCTAATTCTGAAAAGAGCTTAGCTACCGATCGTAGGAGCAGTTCAGAATAAATAACAGTTATCTGTTTGCAAATTTACTGACTGCCGGACTCGTCACCATCCTTTTTCCCTCGTACAATCTCTTGAAAGTCCAATATATATCCTCCAGTCTACCTGTGAGACCAATTACATTTCAAACGGATCGTTTTTAGTTGAATCAGGAAAAAATGGGAGAACCCGATAAAGACGATTAGTTTATCATCAATAGTTACGGTCTTCCTGTGGATGTCTGTGGTGTCTGCTGCTCTAATTATTTTTCGCTGAAAGTTTTTGTGTAAATATATATAGATTTTTCACATTATATTTTCTGTAGGCGTTATTTCGATATTCGGTTGATGTTTATAAACAAAAAAAAAAACTAACTTATAAAATGATGAAAATTAATCTTTTGTCATGATTTAAAGAGAGAAAATAAAACTAATACAGAAATTAATATCGAATCTTTGTTTAAGACACAAAAGAAAACTGGAATATTTTCTTTATAAAGGTTCCTTTTATACTCCGATGCGACCACATGGTCAAAGGAGTTTGTAACTAATGATAGAATTGTTAACTGTATTTCAAGGTCACGTAGGCTTGAAACGTAGTTAATTCAAACGTGTTCTACCGCACTCTTGAGCTTAATTGAGCTCAAGCTCGCCTGAATTGCATTGGACAGAATTTTCGAGGATGTAACTAAAACCACAGGCACGATATGTGAACGGCATGTTTTCTATGGTAGCCATACCTTTCTCTGAGGGACAAAAAGCTCAATTTTCCAGAAAATATAACCTTGTGTTCGATGTGAAAATAAATAAAAAAGAAAAGTAATGTTGCTTCCGTCCTCCCAACAAGAAGTCTACGTAGAGCAACGCGGTCGTATTAACTTACTTAAACTAGCCTAGATGACTTTTTCTCTAAAGTCCTCTTCCTCAAAGGAAAGCTTATCCCCCAGAATTGTTAAGAAGCCAACCTTGGTATCATGTTTGGAAGCCTTACAGCTTAAAATGACAAAGTACAATGGCAACGCAAGCTGCGTACCTTAGTTGTGAACAATCCGTTTATGCTCCCACTACTCTCAAGAGGTTCTGGGTCGTCAAAAAGCTCCCCTGATCCATTCAAACATAACTTATTTTTTAGGGCACTTATGCATTTGCCATTGCAACAAATGGTCACCGTGCATATCTTCGCATTATATCTCTGCGACATTAGAAGTTTTAAAAATTCACGTTGGCTACATCGCTAACCTTAGCTGGGAACACGTTGCGTCTAAAAGGGTTCTTTCACCCAGCCCGTTGATTGAACCACCCCAATTTGCAGAAAATGACTGTAATAAGTTTGTTAAGGACAAAAAGCAGATGCGCAATATAATTGAGCATTCCCACTCTACTCTAAAGCAACTTCTCTCTCATACTCACCGAATCTTGATTATCTTATTTTCGATCCTCTTCCTACACGCCTCTTATTTACATACTTCTCAGGATTCAGAAGAACTGAAGCGGCTCTACATTCCTGGAATGATGATCTCTTTCTGAGGCGCTCTGCTTTTTCATCAGAGCACATCAGTATGTCTTTGAAGTGTGTTCTATAGGTTTAAACGAATAACATGAAGATAACGATGTGTGCCATTTTAGTGCCAGTGGATTTATTACAGAGCGTACTGGTGATAGGTGCTACATCTGTAAATGAACTTATATTAAGTTGTTGTTGATGGGGTTTTAAGTGCAATGGCTACTTAGGCCATATTGCACTTATGAAAGTGGTTCATACTGCCTGTGTTGGTTGATGTAGAAGCAGTTAGAAACGTCTATACCATTCTATTCGTTTTAGGAAGGAGAAGAATTCTGTGAGATTTGATTTTTCGCCTATGATATGGCGAAGCGACAAAGGTTCCTTTAAGCTTACCAGAGAACTGAATGACACTAATCGAACATTATTATATAGAGTACATTCCAGAAGTATGTTTGATGGTGAGTGGTGTATGACAGCGATTTCACCAAGGAGGGTCATTCCCTGACAAAAGGAATAGATGGGTTAAATGAGTATGGCCGATTCTGGCTCTGGCTAGAATTACTTCTTTGTCTGTTTGTAATGAAGCTGGAAGCCCATAATTTTGGTACAAGTTTAATTTGAAGTAGTTTATTATGAATTTGCGCTTGCCATTGAAGAGTCCATCGATCTTTACATATACTTTGTATATGTATATATACAAAGTATATGTAAAGATCGATATATTTGTATATGTATATATAATCTGCGAACGGTATTAGGAAATTCGATGGGGCTAAGCTGGATGGATGTTTAACAGCATCATCCGCAATTTCAATTCCTCGTATTCCAGCATGGCCTGGGATCCAGCAGAAGACAACCTTTTGCTGATGCTTATTTTAAGAATTTTAAATATTTAAAATTAGCGATATCAGTATATAAATTTAATATTTAAACTTCAGACTAGAAGCGTAGCACAAATAATCCTCCTACAATAACCTTGACCTGCACCAACACTGTCTATATTTAATATAATTAGCACTGGAAGTATTTTAAAGTGTTTTATGTAAACTGAAATAGTATTTAATTTTAAAAGTGATTGCTGCCAATATAATAAATAGTGAATGAACTCTCTCTCTAATAAATAACTCCAAGGTGTGTGTGTGTCAAAATTAAAAAAGCATCGCATTTAAATACGTATAACAGAGAGAAAAAAAATTATAACAGGCGCCTGAAGGTCACTCACTTGACATTTTTTCCTTCCACAGTGTTAGTATAGAGCGGATTCGTAGTGAGTGACCTTGAGGCGCATCTTTTTTTTTGTCCTTCCTTTGCGGATAAGGCAGTATTTTTAATTCAAAAGGGAAAAAAAAACCTGCTAATGCAGAAAACTTCGTAAATGTAGCGCAACTGTGAAATTCAATAGTCCTGAAATAATCAGTTAAATCTAATGTTTAGTGCCATTCAGACAAAGGTTAAGAAATAACGTTCCAGGAGCGTGTGTTTATGCTTCATGTGAGCCAACTCCCCTAAACACAATTGAGAATTTAATTCCCTAACTATCCGTGCTCAACGCCGTGACAAACATCGCAATGTTGACTGCACATCGTGACCACAGCGATACTAGTCTCGTGTACACAAACTTCGCTCGCTCAGCGACATTAGAATGCAAATTGCTCCAAAACAAAACCTCTAGGATTTCTGACAGCTGTATAATAATTGGCCAACAGATTACGCATAACGATACCGGAAACTGAGCGCCCATTAATGTTCTAGTAAAGGATTATTCAAACACCACAACGGTTGCATGAGTGGCCCCGCAGAGTCTGAGACAAGACAAGCAGAATTACCTGAGCTAATAACAATCTATTTTCCTGTCCGCAAGAAGTGAAAGTGGGATCCACATGTTATTCCTGATTTTGTTGCCTGCCTCTAATTATTAGTTTTCTTTTCTACTTTAATGGTTTCGCATTCGTTGCGGATTTTAAATGCTAGAGTTCACTTTCCAAATTAATGTCATCGCAGGCGCTGACTTTTCCGGCAAATTTTAAACTAAAGGCTATTCACAAATTTCGTAACGCGAGGAGGAGTGGGCTATCAGTCAAAATGTTGGGTGCACTACGGGGATAGGAACTGAGGTTCGCACGAATGTCACTTAACATGTTTTGTCATAATAAATAATGTGTAACAAGTAAATAAATTTTATTTAGCGCATTTAGTCTCTAAACAAAAAGTAGGATTCTTCTTTCTCATTTGTTCTCTCATTTCTTAGATCGAATTAATATAGATCACGAGATTTTTGGCTTTTAGTGAATCCTGTGATGTTTAGCCAATTTTGAAAACGTATATTATAGATGTTTTCAAATTTGTGCTATTGACAACTTTTAGATTGTATGTAGATAATAACTTTATCCGCAATAGGAATAAAACTCATGTAATATTTAAATGAAAATACAAAATTATTTTAAGGCATTAATCTCTGAAACTAACATACTGAACTCACAAGTTGACATCATGCTCCATTTCGAATGCACAACTTCCCAAAAGAGAGAGAGAGAGAGAGGTATAACGTCACCATGGTATCTGAGACAAATAAGGCAACTCATACAATTGTGGTTAATACATAATTCTGCTGCAAGATGGTAATATACGCTTGTCCGAAATCCTAACTAAAAATCGTACCAAACTTCAAGAGGCGATTAGTGCGCCTCTCTATTGTAAAGAATATGTTTTGTTCGTGACTTTAATTTAATTTAGAATTAAATGCATTTTAATTCGTAACCTTAGTCGAGTGCATGAAAATTTCTGATAATGTTACTAAAGCAAAATTAATATTCATTGAGAAATTTAGGATTTCAGCTTGCTTTTAATAATATGTGGTTGAGGTAACTTAAAAATGGGAAACTTTTATGTTCTAAATAAAAGCCATCTCGGCCGAATCGTTTATGCCTCAAT
Organism: Mastigoproctus giganteus; assembly: GCF_048544385.1. Taxonomy (NCBI): domain Eukaryota; kingdom Metazoa; phylum Arthropoda; class Arachnida; order Uropygi; family Thelyphonidae; genus Mastigoproctus; species Mastigoproctus giganteus. The sequence goes on from NC_143577.1 coordinate 149,117,382, forward strand.
AATTTATCACTCGCTGTTCCTTCCTCTGAAATTACAGAGGAATCTGAAATTTCAGAGGAACACTTTGAAAATGAGATGTCCACAACTGTAGTTAAGCTTAGCTCAAAGCAAGGTATAAAAAAGGAGGTAATGAAGAAGATTCGACAACTTCTAGTGAGGTGCAAGTCCACGGTTGATTTTCACTCTACCCCATTGTGAAGATTCAGTTATCTTCCTGAAGTTTTCTGTTTCAGTTAGGTTTCTGTGGAATTATCTATCGCAGTACTTAATACAGTATAATTTAATCTGACAGCCGGTTTTCTTTACTAAACGAAGGAACTGTTATAAATAAATGTGCTGCTTGATTAAACACTTCTGTGTAATTCTCCAATTCCCATCGTCAATAAGCATACTGATCTCGGGGTTGTGTTTGATCCTAAGCTCTGCTTCAGTTACCATATAGACAAGCTCCTCACCCTGGCAGCTCGACTCCGATGGATTGCCAAACAGCATTTACATTATATAAATGAAGTCACAACTACTAGAAAATATATAAAAACCACTGTATACTCTCCGCTTTTATATGCTGCAGAGATATGGGCATCAGCTGCCACTAGCACAATCAGGCCACTTTTTTCTGCTGAGTACTGGCTCTTAAAATGGGCCATAAACAAACACAAACTTCCCCCACAGCGAAGGACAACTGAAATGGCCAGCTTGATTCAGATTCACAGGCTCCCCACGCTGATTTGGGCGAAACGTCTTACCACGACTATCAAAATGATGGTTGGCGAGATTTCGGCACCATCATTCTGGGACCTGTGCTCATGGAGAATCCCTCAGTCTTCCCTCAGAGCGACTCCAACTCTATGCCCACATCACAGCCGTCTCCACCTATCTGATAGGTTTCTGCCTTCTCAGCTACTTTCGTGTGCCCAGTCCTTGGATGCTGACCTTAACAAGTTCGCTTCTGACAGGGAATACAGACGTCGCATCCTGGAATTGTACTTCCCTGTCCCTGATCCTTCTCCTCGAAGCTCGTCTTAATGCTGCAAGCCATCAATAACACCTGATGTGAAGACAGCATACTAACTCCTCAGTATGACAGTTAGTAATGATGGACTAACTACTTCTGTTCAGCGCAAAGAACGTTGCCTGTTTATACTACTATATGTATATGAAATTATCTGTTTCCGCCAATATCTTCTTTATATATTGTATTGTAAATAACTGTATGATTCTTGGAGTTTGGAATTGTACTTCCGCATATGCATTTCTTATGTTTTATATATCAATGTTCCCTATTTATATTGTATTATTACTGTTAACCCCTGGCCTGGTGGCCGTGAAGGGCAACATTGCAATCTATCGAATTGTATCATTATTATTATCAATATTATTGCAATAAAGATTTCTACTAATTTAATATTAATAGTGTTTTATTTAAACTGAAATAATATGCAATTTTAAAAGTGTATGCTGACAAGGTAATAAATAGTGAATGAACGAACGAACTCTAATAAATAACTCCAAGGCGTGCGCGCGCGCGCGCGTGTGTGTGTGTGTGTGTGTGTGTGTGTGTGTGTGTGTGTGTGTGTGTGTGTGTGTGTGTGTGTGTGTGTGTGTATTAAGGGTCAAAGAAACTGTCACAGCATATAACTACATATACTGTATATGTTTAGGTCAATTTGCTGTTTGATGGGTGAAAAAATCCGACATTTTTGGAAGAAAAACTATGCAATCCCAGACCGAGACCGCTAATTCAGCCGCTTTGCGAAAAAAGTCCATAAAAATTCATCGCGTCATTAACAGGATTCGAAGTTGGGCCTTTTCAACCCCACGGTAATTATAAACATTTTGCGATGGCTGTAAATAAAGGTAGAAGGGAGGACCATTATTTTTGTTCCGCATAAATTCGATTTGGTTGTTAAAATTCGATGTATATACTTTTTAAAATATTTAATCTGTTCTTAAAGTGTGTAATATTGAGTTGCAGTGTTCCACAAGATAGCTTCTAATACAAATGCATTAGAAGAAATGTAGTGTATAATGAATGAATTCCTTAAATTTGGATCATAAATAAACAGAGTTTATAAAATATTTTAAATTAATGAATTGCCAGAAAATCAGATAATCACTGGTCATCCGAAGTTCAATATGTGAATTCCTTCGATGAAAATAAAAATACATTAAATAAATGGAACACAGATTTTAGTGAACAAAAACGTTTGTTCCATTCCATTATTCCATTCTTTTAAGTACAAGTCATTTTTCGAAAATCTAAAACGTTCTGTTAAACCATGGAGAATTTATAAACTTTTATGGCATGCAGCATGTCATCAGCTATCATAAGTCCACAAGACACTCACTTTGAAGTGTTGTTGTTGTGGTTGTAGAATTTAGGCCTATCCGAAACTTAGATCATATTGCGCCTTGTATATTATATCTGTACAATGATGTGTTCACGGACAACTCGCATGTCGTGCAGTGAAGGACAATTTTCAGTGAAGTTTAATGTGTTTGAACTAAAGCATATGTAGTTGAAATTTTCTCCTTGAGAACATGAATAACTTAGGCATTCTCTTTAAAAATCAAAGTATACAAAGCTTCGGTCTTACATCATTAAGAATTAATATAAGACATTTTACTTCTGCATACCATTAACAGCATGCGTCGTAAAGACTTATCTATTAAGTCATAAACATTTAATAGGGCAAGTCGTAAATCTCTTTATTCAAGTAAATAAGTGTTAACTTGGCTGGGTTCCATTAATTTGGAGTCATGATTGGGAATGCGCGGCTTTGGGGTTCTGAATTTTCTCTTGATATTGTCAAATTTTACCTGTGGCAAAATTACCACAGGTACAATTACCTTAGTTTCACTAAGAACTGAAATGAAGAGGAAGATTTAATCAGTGTCTAGAGTCGATCTATGAATGGACGGTGGTAAACAGCAATACCAGTTTTACGAGAAAGCATGAAAATTAGAACTAAACTTTGCCAATGCCTTTTATCGAAAAGTTTCGGCTTACTGGCTGTTCCATGGCAATCTTCCTTCGAAAAGTAATGCGCCTTGTTTAGTGATTCTGCAATGGCTGATATTTCTGTTGGCGTTTTGTTTTAATTTCAATTTCGTTCGTTATCATAAACGTCATTAAATCCCTTTTGTTTGAATTTAAATTTTGATTCACATGTTCCAAGAGTGGTCGGACAGTCAACAGACAGCAGTCTCCAGGCCAACGGTGGATGCTGTTTGTTTGTTTTGTTTGTTATTTGGTTTTTAGGAGCATTAGCAACTATGGCCATATTGCTCCGGGGATATGTGGTGGTCATTCCCTGACCTTTCCGCATCCTCCGTATTTGGTGGTGACCGGCTCGAACCCCGGTCTAATCAAGAAGTGTATGCTACGCACTGCTGCTCCTTTCCACCTGGCTACGGAGACGCCCTCGGTGGATGCGCAGCACTGTTGAAGAGTTCACTACCCAATACAACGTGGACCAACCGGGAACAGCATCTGGCATGACCATGCGTCGCACGCTCGCACGTATGGGCGATACTAGCAGACGACCCCTACTGCATCCTTTCCTAACCAAAGTTCATCGGCGTAAAAGGCTCGCCTGGTGCAAATAGCATGCAAGTTGGACGTTAGAAGACGGAAGAAGGTGTGCTGGTTGGATGAGTCACGTTATTTACTCCAAACCGTTGATGTTCGTGTACGGATTTGGCATCAACAACATGAGGCTCTTCATCTATCATGCACGGTATCAAAAGTGTAGGCGGGTGAAGGCGGTTGTATGGTGTGGAACATGTTTCACTGGCAGGAACTTGGACCCTTGGTGCATGTGGAACAACGTATCAGTGGCCTCCGCTATCGTCTCGTCATCTGCTTGCTGACTGTGTACACCCCGCTATGTTGCACTTTTTCTAGAATGGCGACGGTGTCTTCCAAAATGACAATGCGCCGAACCATCGGGCACTTGTTGTGCAGGAATGGTTTGAGGAACACAGTTCTGACTTCCAGAATATCAATTGGCCTCCGAACTCCCTCGATGTTAATCCCATACACTTGTGGAACACTATGGAAATGCATATCAGGCGTCTGGATACACTAATCACCTCCATACCTGCACTGTTAACCGCATTACATACAACTTGGTTGGCCATACCTCCCGAACACTTCCAACATCTTGTTGAATCAATGTCACGTCGGATATTTGCTGTACTGAGGGCAAAAGAAGGATCTACGAAGTATTAGGTATCATAATTCAGTGATCACTCAGTGTATATAACATAAAATGCATAGAATTGCAATAAAAAACACAATAGCAACGATCAAAGTAGAAGAATGATTTAAGCAAGTGACTATAACACAGTTAAATAATAAATACGGAATTGTATGTAAATTTGGCACCGAGGCAACAAACGCCACGAAGCGCTCTGTATCGTTCTTCATCGAATGTATTCTACGTGTGCTTGCATGTATAGGAGGAAAATCCCCTAAGCAGCACTTACATCCAAGACTATCAAATTACACAAAATTCCTCTGTAAAAATCCTACAACTGGAATGAAACCGTTGATCATTTTTCAAGCGAGTGAGAGGACGGTGTAGTCACTGAAGTACAATTCAAATGTAAAACAACTAAGGATGGGCTTATGGATGCTTCACTCACCAAAAGAAAACAGTTAATGGTGCCCTACGCCTTCATTCTGAATATAAAAATGTCGATAACTATTGAAATATAAATTCCTTAAAAACTACTCATTGTAAAGATTTCGTAATTGAGTCGGACATTTTGTCGGAATACGTTTTAACACGCTTTGGAATTTAGAAATTTTTGGCATTATGACACGTTAAATATTGAGATTGACCACAGAGCATTAATGTCCTGTGTTGATATTTTTGTAAAAGACATTTGCAAATATTCATTACATCAATATAAAACCAACTAATCTATTGATGAACTGGAATAGAAATTTCATATAATGAGAAAACCAATTGAAAATATTATAAGCCTTCGTGGCTATCACAGTGGTCTCGAGGGAAGGTTTCATAGTTTTATCTCCCGTTAACTCGGGATTTTCGTCCAGAAAATCTAGCAAACCGACCAAAAGATGCACGATAATAGAGAAACAATATATTGATGTCTCATAGCCTAAGCTGCCTTGGCACTTAACACGTGGCTACTTTCCGCTCATGCGTAACTTAATGTTTGGATCTTTATTAGAAATACTTTGAAAGGAAACAATTTTTGAAATAGTTTTTTCAAAGCCGCATTAGATCAGGAATCATGAATATATAAATCTACTTCATTAGACAGTATATGCAAATACCAGCGCTATGTAATTACTACGTGATGATATAATGGAATTATAAATTAGAATTCAAAATAAATACTCCTTTCGTGAACAAGTGAAATGCCTTGTTTAAACGCAGCTTGTAATTCTATGCATAATTTTCCAAAGTGATGCGAGCTAGCAAGCGATATTCGTATAAAATGGAAATCGAATTTTTTTTTTTCAGAAATCTGCACTAGTAACGGTTTATGGAGATTTTATCGTGAGTTAATTTAAGTGCATCGCATTAGGGCTGCATTGAAAAACCACGCGGAACAATATGGGTTTCTACATCATGGCTATTTTTCGAATTTTGCTGCCTCGCTAACATGCACCGAACAAGAGCTACTTCCAGCTGTCATTAAACGCAGTTCTGCTGTTCGGAGAACCTTTGTTCTCTATCAGCTGCTCGACTCTGTTATAATCTTATCTCTTTACGACTCCTTGAGCTTTTGTAAAGTTTTAATGACTTTCGATTCTGCGGTGGCTAATCAGGACGTCTCCGTTTCACTTCAGGCGCATGTTCTTGGATATACTTAAAGAAAACTTTTTATTTTTCTCTGTCTTGGTTATTTTATTCTTCTCTTCCAAGTTTAATTTTCTTACTTTGTCTCCTTATCGCGTCTTTCGTCTGCCATTGTTCTCCTTTTGTTAGAGTTCGCTATTTCCCAATTACTCCTAGTCGGCCTCTTAAATATATTGAATTTATTTTTGATATACATGCACATATTAAATAGACGCGTGTGGCGGTTCATTGTAAAAGCCTAAACTCGTAATTAGATTCCAAGTCGTACACTATCTTTGATTAAGTAGTGCGTATAGTGATGCATACCATTCTGTTTTTCGAATCGTAGAAAGACATAAATTAAAAAGGCAACTGTCGATTCTCTGAACTTAAAAATACAATATGAACAGCGGAAGATTACAACATGCGTTTAAGAACAAGAATATGTGGACCAGCCCAGTACTGAGTGTTATGGATTTATATAGCTAATTGTACATTAGGTAGAGCACCACCACCATTTATTTTCCTCCTAGATATCAAGTGGAAAATATAAAGATAACCAGAAAGTTTTGCTTTAGATGGCTAACAACATTTGAACCTTAAATCAACAGTTGTAGATTTGCAGCCTGTTTGATCTCTGGGATTTCCATCCTCCGTGACAGTCGTTTCGTCTTGCCATTCGTTTGAAGAGGCCTTATTTCCATTCCCGTTGACAACTGGAGAAATCTTTAAAATGTTCTTAAACCCAATTAAACCAAGTGAAGCGCAGGGAGTATGATTTGCCCTAGGAGTTACCTCCCCCCCACTTTTTCATGGACCTATTCGTCTCTTTTGCGAGTTTTCAACTCGCAAAAGAGACGAATAGGTCCATAATCCCACATTTGAACTCATGATCCCATGATCCAAAAAAAAAAAACCAACAAAAATTAGTCTGCAAACTTGCAGACTGTAATTTTTTGAGACTGTAATTACAATCTCAAAATTCAAAAAGATATTTGAATAGATCTATGATTCAAACAAATTAATATCCTTTTCGAATCCTTAAGAATATTGGCTTCAACGGATATGTATTAATTTAAATAACTGAAATGGAATAATTCATAATGAGATATCTATTATGCAGAATATTCAATATGGTATTCGGAATCCAAATAAAGTAAGATCAATTTACAAGAAAAATTCTTAACACACAAACTGTCAGAGAACGGGGAAAAAATGCCATTACCCAAAGTGAATAAGATGCGCATAATAAATTTTATATTTCGGAAATGCCAAATAAGCAAACATATCGAAACTTTGACATTCTCGTTTAAGATAGGAGAGATTAATGAGAAATCCGGTGCAATTTTCTTGAAGAGAAGATGAGCAACCACTTAAAATAAACTTTTTTTTTTTTAATAAGAATAATAATGTGGTATATTTGAGAGAATGACGACAATGGTTTTCAACGTTTTTATCAAGAGGACTGTTATTTGGCGTCTTTTGAAAGAAGTAATTCTATCCCGGGCTTTCAAGAAAAAAAAATCGTGCAGACTTTTATCATCTCCGTTAACCGAGACTGCTCGGATGGTGAAAGTGATGTGTGCTTACGGCGTGTTCCGGAATTTCTCTCAACCTTAATTGGGATAGGTCGCAGCTGAACTTTAGCCGCATAGCTTCCCACATACCTGCAAAGTCTGGTAATGAACAACAGAGTAAACAGTTTATTAAAAGCTTTCTGGAACAGCACTGCACTGACCACAAATCTGCTTTGAGGTAAACACCGGAGAGTAAAATGGACCAGGCGTGTTTATAGAAAGATAATTGAACGAGGGACTAACTCATGGATTAAACGTTCTGTTTGTTCTTAAGAGCGTACACCCTTCTCTTAATAATTGATTGGTAAAAAAATATACGTTGCTACTTCTATAATGAACCCCTCTTCATCAAATATACTACCACAAATTTAATTGTGAATATATATATGAAAATTTTAAATTGAAATATTCAGGGATGTTGAGAATGCAGCTGACCAAAGATCAGCGAAAGAAGGCGACGAATGGAGCCGTTCCTTTCCTGCGTGTATAGAATATCCTTTGGTGTCTCTTGTCACTGATTAGGCTCTCCAGTATTAGTTTAATTCACCATAATTTCACGGTTAAGTCCATGGAACAAAAGAGAGTGAAAAAAATCTCATATCATTCCCATCGTCGAATTCAAATACATAAATTTGTATCTCCCATTATTGCACCCTACCGCAGCCAGCCTGTGCAGCACACTGCCAGCTATCAAACCATAGAATACACGGAGTGCAGACTGATTGAGAATGCCTGGTTTCATTATTCAAAAGAAAATTATACAAGGGTATGGGTGTCTATCTGGTTCATTTTTAACCTTCAAGTCATAGAGACCTCTCTTTCCTAAAGAAAACAGTGGAAGCATTTATATATATATTAAAATATGACGTGTATACTATAACTCTACTGTAATAAATAACAAATAAATTTATTACCGCAAAGTTATAAATCTTGGCTTCCTACTTTCTAATAAAACGACCTGCGAAGTAGTCTCTTCCTTCGTTGACATCTTTATCACAGGCATCTTTAGTTTGTGCGAAGCCCCAAGCGCGTACATAACAGAACGAGGAGGACATTCTTTGAATTTTGAAGCATCAGGGCAGAAAGGACGTTTTCGATGATCCGTTTATGTGTATTACTGTATAACATATAAACGAAAAATAGAAAATGACTTTTCTGCTCTGGTGATTCAAAATATATCGCAATACAGCAATATATCGCTGTGACTCTTCGTTGGGCTGGTTTTAATATCAGTTGTTTAAAACATAAGGCGTAAACAAGACGTGTATAAAGTTCCAGGACAGTGACAGACAAAATGAGGTTATGCCCTTCATATTGAATAAGATTATTTAACTTGAACACCTTTATTCTGTATGAAGCTTCCAAGATAACAAAGCAGGTACATTCTTAGGATTCCAAAGCACTAAAGCAGAAAATGTATCAAACAGTCATAAGGCTTTTGTTATTAACTCATCTCATGTTGTTGTTCTTCTTCTTCTTCTTTCAGTGCCATCTCTGAGTTCAGAGGTCAGCGATCACTTTTTTGAATTATTTTCTATCTTCAGCCCGTCTGATAAGTTCTTCGAATCCCAGTCCAACCCATCTTTTGATGTTATCCAACGATGAGGGTTTTCGTCGGCCAATTCCTCTCTTCCCGTCCATCCTTCCCTCCAGGACTACCCGCAACAACTCATACTTCCTTCCTCTTATGATGTGCCCCAAGTATTTTACCTTCCGTCTTTTCACGATGTTTATCACTTGCCGATTATGTTCTATAACTGGTAACACTTGTTCATTTGTCATCCGCTTAGTCCAGGGGATCCTCAGCATTCTTCTATTCACCCACATTTGATATTAAAGTGTCTATTTTTTTCCTTCAGGCTTATTTGAATGCCTTAAACGTCTTGAAATTTGCGTCCCTTTAACAGATAAGGAGGATCGTCGATCTCTTCAATTCCATTTTTTGGTAAGAATGACCTCATAGGGGCGGCTCTCTTAGTGGATTCATTGCCATACAGAAGAAACCAATTTCCATTACGAAATCGCTAGTTTGACCAACTTGCCTCGATTCCTTATGGATGATTCCTTTACAATCAAACGGCGAGATTGTTTGCTTCATGACACATCAAACAGTCCAAAAAAATAAGCTTAACTAAAGTATTCATTTGGATGTAAAATAAAGAAAATTTTAATTTCGTTAGTTTACATCGAAGAAAAGAAAATAAGAGAACCAGAAGGAAAACGTATCGAAGATACGTTTACTTCTTCATTCAGAATGATATCGGTGAAATCCAGTTTTGGAAAGTTGCATCTGTTCTTTAAGCAATCTGTCCACAAATGATATCTGTCAGTCAAGCGTATTGTCGGTAAATAAACGCAGTTCAGCAATGTACTGTTGACAAACGGTACCAGTCCTGATAGGGTATAGTCAGACAACTGGTGTCGAGAATATGGTTGTCGGAGAACCAAACCACTTTTTAATAGGCCGATACCATCATACTACTTCCACTAACCTGCAACAAACCAAATTTTTGCTATTCACCACACTCAAGTTTATTCATCTGATGTCTAGACCGTGTAGAGAGATTCATCAATGCATATTACATTCTGCTTCTGCTGTAATGTCCAATGTTGCCGTTCTCTGCACTAAGAGTTGCGAGTAGCTGTGCGACCATAATAACCAATTATATTAAATTAATTTTGGTGGTGGTTTGGTCCCGGCTCCGATAACTGTCTTTCGAGTCAACTGATTAAGGGTGCCTTTGTAGATTATTTATCTTGACTGGCAGCTTTATTGCAGGAGTCTTTATTTTGCATGAATCCCCAGGCTTGTAGATGACAGAGCGAATACATTCTTAGGATTTTGAAGCGCCAGAGAGAGAGAGAGAGAGAGAGAGAGAGAGCAGAAAATGTATCTAACATAAATATTGCTATCCAGTTCCGATTTTAACATGCACTAGAGTCATTAATGGTGGTCTATTTGGCTAGGAAATGGTTTGCCATCTTCTGTACTCTACACAGTAAGATGTTTCCAACAGTTCCTTTTGGGTATCCCACTCGTTCTGATAAATAGTGAACGGGCATACCCGCTATGTGACAACCTACTACCACACCTGCCTAAACTCTCATGGAATGTACAGGTTTTTATATTCTGCTTTTCACTGGTACTGGCATACACCTGCTATGTGGGCCCCGGGTGCCAAGCGTTCCGTGGCCAAGCGATTATAGTGCGTCTCTGAAAGCGTTTTCTAAAACGAGAATTTAAGCAATCAGTTTATATTTTTAGTTTCAAACACCGTTTTCTTAATTTATATATTAGAGTAGCTCTCTTGCACTACAAGAAGTAGGCAGAAGCCCAGAAAGGAAAATCACCTTTCTGTTTCCTTTTCTATTAGTACTAACTACTAACCCAGCCGCTTGGTCACCTCGTGGCACTGCTCCTGCCTCCCCGTGGCGGGGCCGGAAACCTGGGTGGTAAAGCAAACCCCCCAGGGCCAAAAGGAGCAAAACATGGATTTCGACAACTTTCCCCCGATCCAGACAGCAAATCCTAATTCAAAGGATTTGCACCATCCCGATGATGACAAAAACACCAGAAAGAGACTGAAGACGGATGCTTGCAGAATAGAACATCCAACGTTTCTGATCTTGCATTGTTTAACAAATCAAGCCATATGCAATCTATCTCCATTTCTCATTCAGAAATGTCTGGAAAGTGTAGCAGGTTCCCCGAAAATGGTGAGACGTCTTAAATCTGGCGACCTACTGGTTGAGACCACCAGCTCCAAACACTCTGAGTTCCTTCTGAAAATATCCACATTTGGTGGAATTCCAGTCACGGTGTCACCACATGCTACACTCAATACCTCCAAAGGTGTTATCTCAGAATGGGACTTAATGAATGTCTCAGAGGAGGAAATTGTAAATGAATTGCAAGATCAGAAGGTCATACAGGCAAAAAGAATTATGCTGAAGAAGGATGGCGAACTTATCCCAACTCGCAGCATCATACTGACATTTAGTTCACCAAACCTACCTACATCGGTGAAAGCTGGGTATCTGAACTGCCGCATTCGCCCGTATATTCCAAACCCATTAAGATGTTATAAATGTCAGAAATTCGGACACTCCCAAACAGTCTGTCGAGGTGATGCGGTATGCCCTAACTGTGGCTCGAAGGAGCATGCCCAAGCTGATTGCAAATCACAGTCCTTACTCTGCCCTAACTGCAAAGGCAACCACCCAGCCTTCTCTAAAATATGTGACCAATGGAAGTATGAAAAGAAAATCCAGAAATACAAGGTAGAAAAAAAAGTCTCATTTTCAGAAGCAAGAAAACAAATACAGCAACTGATACCAAAACATACATATGCTGATGCTACCAAAAGATTTCACACAATATCCGTTCAGACTGAAACATCAATACCACCAAGCATTTCTATTTCTGAATGGGCACGATCTATACTCTCTTCCGTACCACAGTCCTCAAAGCAACAGACTTCAACCAGATCTAGTAACACGCCAGTCACGATACCGCCTGTTGCTGCTTCAGCTTCCGTAAGACCTGCTCAAAGAGAAAATTCTGATCCCATTAATAAACAGCATGCTGAATCTTCTTCTGCTATGGACACAAATGAGGCTTGCGATCGAGAAGAAAATGAAACCATTCTGGAAATCCATCCAGAAGACGAAATAGAAACCAGACCTGTTTTTTCAAAGAGAGAAAAAATGAAAGCTGACCGCCTGAAACAGATTTCCAAAAAGCAGACAGATGCAGCTACTCCATTTAAATCCAAACAATGAAAAACATCGTACAATGGAATTGCAGAGGCTTTCGCAGCAATATTGACGTCATCCACGAAATAATCATGAACCATAATCCAATTGGAATCTGCTTACAAGAGACATATTTAACACCTCAGTTGTCTCCCTCGATAAAAAATTATACTCTCTTTCGACTTCAAGAGGCTCTATCCACCGCAAGGAACAGCGCTGCTGGCCCTGATGGAATATACAACATAATGCTACAACATCTAGATAATAAATCGCTATCTTCCCTTCTGACATTCTATAATCGCATCTTCATGGAACATTCATTCCCCAGTTCCTGGCGTCACTCTTTTGTACTGGCAATACCCAAACCAGGGAAAGATCTCTATGCCTAATAATTATAGACCCATTTCTCTCACCAGCTGCTTAAGTAAAACCCTAGAAAAAATAATACACCGTAGACTAACATGCCTTGATTCCCAAAACATGATATCTGATAATCAATTTGGTTTCAGGAAAAACCGATCATCACTGGATCTTATGATCAAAGCAGAAACAAATATTAGGAATGCATTTATTCCAAATAAGCATCTCGTCATGGCATGTCTCGATATAGAGAAAGCCTTTGACACCACTTGGCGTTTTGGCATCCTGAGAGATCTTCATTCCCTGGATCTGAGAGGTCACTTACCTTACTTCATACAGAATTTCCTACAGCAGAGGACCTTTCAAGTTCGCTACCGGCAAGTCCTTTCCAAAACATATATACAAGAAGAAGGAGTCCCTCAGGGCTCTGTTCTTAGTGCAACTTTGTTTGCAATAAGAATAAACCAGTTGACTAAAATTATTCCCAATACAGTGAATTCATACCTTTATGCTGATGACCTGACGGTCTCTTGCAGTTCACAAAACATGAGTTATATTGAGAGGCAACTTCAAACATCAATCAATAAAATTGAACTATGGATGACACAAAATGGTTACCGACTGTCTTATCAGAAATCTAGTGTTATTCATTTTTGTAACAAACGAAAGATGCACCCAGATCCTGAAATACACTTAAGAAACCAACCTGTCACCGTTGTGAACAACGTTCGACTTCTTGGTGTGATTTTTGACAATAAATTGAACTTTAAAGAACACATTAATCATCTGCGGACTGTTTGCCAGAAAAGAATGAACATACTAAGAGTTATTTCTTCTACATCGTAGGGTGCAGATCGTTGCACCTTACTTCACTTATATAGAGCCCTAATCAGATCTCGCCTTGATTATGGTGCCCCGGTGTATGATTCTGCTAGGGAAAGCGTGTTAGCACGTCTTTCCCCAATTCAACATTCTGCCCTCAGGATTGCTGTAGGTGCTTATAGAACATCGCCAGTACAAAGTCTTTATATTGAAACCCATGAACCTCCCCTCAGACTCAGGAGAAACATGTTACTCCTAAATTATGCGGCCAAAATTCAAAGTATATCTACTCACCCCATTCGGCCAATACTTAATGATCCACAGTTCTCTATACACTATAGAAACAAACCTAGAACAGTTCAACCTACTGGTATCAGATTGCAGGCATTATCGCAAACCTGGAATATACATCTTGACAAAGTCTTCCAAAATCCAAACAGTGCAGATCCTCCATGGTATTCTATTAAAGCATCCTGTGACAGCTATTTCTTAAACTGGGGAAAACATTCGCTTGCAAATATCAATATACAGCAACTCCAGCTGCTCACACACAAAATTATCCACATTTTACAAAAGTATACACTGATGGATCAAAGTCGGGGCTGCAGCTGTTTTTCCCTATAACACCATCTGTGTTTCCTTGCCCACTGAATGCAGCAGTTACACAGCAGAATTATGGGCCATCAACCTTGCCTTAGAAAATAATCTCCATCTTTCCATCCAAAAAGCTGTGATATACACAGACTCACAGAGCGCACTTATAGCCTTGCAAAATTCCTCCTCCCCAACACATCCTGTAATAGCAATAATAAAATCTCGGCTGATGCATATCCAAGAACACCAACAAGTAGTCATCTTTTGTTGGATCCCAGGCCACATGGGGATATCAGGGAATGAAAAAGCGGATTATGCAGCAAAACAATCATCCAACATAGCATCGACAGATTACCACGTTCCATATATTGACTACAGATCCTATATAAGACATGTATGTAAGGAATAGTGGACACTTCTATGGCAAGCTGAACCGCAGAACAAGCTCATGCAAATAAAATCTGAACCGCAGTTATGGGCTTCCAGTTTCCGTGTAAACAGAAGGGAAGAAGTCCTTTTGTGCAGAGCGCGAATCGGTCACAGTTACCTCACCCATCTTTATCTACTCACAGGAGACGATCCTCCTAAGTGTACGAACTGCAACTCTTTTCTTACAATCAAACACATTCTCATTGATTGTACGCTATACACTGATGCCCGAAAAGCCTCATTTAGTATTCTACGAAATCTTCAAGAACCTTTAACACTTCGTCATATTATAGGCAATGATGCAAATCTTCAAGAATTTTTCTGCTTCCTCAAAGAGATACAGCAATATGACCGCATTTGATATGATTTCATAATCACAATGTCTGAACTCCATACCCTTGATAGGCGCAATATGGCCCCAGTAGCCTTTGCGCCAGAAATACCAATACCAATACCTGCTATGTGACACCTGTTCTTAACCATTACTTTCCAGGAGACTGCGCGTAAGGCGTTTTTAAAATGTGCGTTAAAAAGCTAACTGTTTGCATAAGATAAACATAGAGAAATGTAGGATACATACTTTTTCTATGTAGCAGCCCCACTTTCCCATGTTGGTTTGACAAGATTGCGAAGGATAGTAAGAGACAGAGAGAGAATCAGTCTAATATTGCAGTTTTAATGGCAGGAAGCAAACAAATGTAAAGAAAATTAACACTGATATACTTTTAGTAATATTATCAACAAGAAATAAACTGTGCCGCTATGCTATGGTTACTTTATTTTAAACATAAGGTGCGCGAAGTAGATGGAGAAACTATATAATATTTAGAATAATCCGCGTTTAAATTATCGTTCAGTGTGTGCCAGCATTCCTGGGATAATGCGAAGTGGGAGCAGATATATTCAAATCCTTGCAGTTGGCGACGAAGAAACGTAATTTAGCACACTGTATTGCACATAATGGCATGCGACTTTCGTACACTTTCTTGTTCACGAGAAAAAAGACATGATTCTCTTTTACTGCACTATCCGCAATGTAGACGCATTTCTTCAGTCGAAAACAGCAATATTATGAGAATCACAGAAGTGCATTAAACAACAACTCGGTTAATATTAAACAATGCCAGGCACAGTTTGAGTCTATAAAGAAATGCTATAGGAAAATGGATACGGTCTGATGGGAAATCTCGCGAACGGAGGAAAGGAGAGGGAAGAAATGAATCTTGCATATATTTTCATTCTAAGGATTACATAAATAATTCTGGTACAATGAATGGCCAGATGAATGAATGGTTGAACATTCCATGAATGAATAAGTGCAGCCTTGCATATACAAAGTGATGCAAAGGTTGCGAAGGCAAAAAGATGTATCCTTTTTAAGAATGCAGCATAATGCGAAATACAGAATTTCAGATATAGTTCAAAGGGGATGCTACTTACTCCAATAAGAAACACCCCTTTTTTCATTTTTTTAAAAATCTTCCAAATATTAGCCTCAGTAGTTATAATGAAATATGAAATGTATGGACGCGTGTGTGTGTGTTATGGAGGGCGATTGCTAAACGTTAATCAAATTCGCCTAGTTACTCTGTGATGATATACAAAATTCTGCAAAATGGTCAGAAATGAGTGTAATAGCTATATTTGTGCAATTTTATACTGGAAGGCATTGAACACCAGGAAGGCTTCTTCCAAGTAACCGTGCACGCCACGAGAAGGCGGACCTCAACAAAGCACGTATTATCTTTCGTGACCTAACTCCCACATCCACAGGCAACCATAATATACTCTATATACTCTAAGTATTTAATACTTAAATACTTAAAATATTTATTAAATTATAATGTCTTATTAAAATACTCCTCTGATGACAGAGGAGTATTTTACTCTGTAAAATGGCCAAAAATGAACGTAGTGCTAGGTTTACGCAGTGTGTGTACTGTTGTGTTGTTTAGTTGTTTCTGGCCAACTAAACAACACAACAATACAGGAAGGGTGCTTCCCAATACCCGTCCACGACACGAGGAGGCAGGCCACAACTATAATTGTATGTACTATAATAAATGTATTATATTCAGCACTCATAAGAATAACAAGCGCAAGTCGTATGGGTGCAACAATCTCCTATATTCACGTAAGGTGGTCAAAACCACAAAGAATCCTGCATCCACTAGAGATAGCGCAATAATAATGGATGCCAGCAGTTCCTGTACCAAATCTGAGTACGAGCCAAATCTGGGTACGAGCAGGTGAAAGAAAATCCCGTCTCTAATAAACTGGAACAAAGCGAATCGTGGCGCCAAAAGGGCAACCATTAAAAAAATAATAAAATTCTGTCCGCAAAGGGATTATTTTTATTTATTTTGAACTACCAAAGTGTAGGGATCAAGCAATTGTTAAAAATGTCAGTGCTCGACTCATCAGTACAAGCAACGGTCCATATTCGAAAACAGAAAACAGCCCCATAACCCTGCTTTTTCCGATATCCAGTGTGGACACATACACTGCTGTCGATGAAACCCTCTCCATTTCTATTTTGAAGACTGTATAACGCGTCTCGTCGCTCTATTCGACCTGTTTCCACTGTTCCATTACTTAAAAACGATAGGCCAAGGCACCACTGCAAACGACGAGTGGCGTTCCTTAATCAGCAGATCTAACATGAAATCCCAAGCTGTGCAGCTTCGTACGCAGTGGTCATAATTACGGACACGCCTATCCTGGTGGAGAGAGACAACGAGTGATCACCAGCAAGTGCCTTTGAGTGCCCACTTTCTTTGTATCCCAATCCAGTTCATGATCCCAAAAATGTTTTTAAAGAAAACAAATTAGAGAACATCCCAATAAAAAAAAATCTGATGAAGAAATTCTAAATAAGCTAAGCAAGCTGGCAATTGTCCCCCTCACCAGCTTTTCGCACTGTGTGGAAAAACTTAAAAGACAGGTGGAGTGTTTTTTTTTTTTTTTTCCTGGTCTTGGTCTCAGTCGAGAGTTGCACGGTTTTATCTTCCGGAAACTTGGGTTCCTTGTCAAGCAAAGAGGGAAATCAATCACAGAATACGCACAATTTACAGACGATTATATTGAAATCCCTAGATCGGTAATTGTGATGTTTTCTGAAAATGGAAGGGGACTGATGATGAAACCGTCACGAAACGGCTTGGAAAACTTCCGAAATGACCGGAAGACCTTGCAAAAAAAAAAAAAAAAAAACCGCAAGCTCGGAACGCAGATTGATGTGGTAACATCATCACACATAGGCCCTCAGTTAGACAGTTGGGACACATATCACCACCAGTGCGGTGTGCAGGATGCTTCATGGTGTGGGTTACAACGGTTCTGCGGGCCATTCACAAAGCAATAATCACCCTCACTAAGACGCCATTTATTTTTCTCTATATTTTTTTCTCTATTGAAAACCCGGGTTTTCGCCCAGAAAAACCGGTAAACCAAAGAACGTACACAATTTACATACATTATAAATTGCGGGTACGAATCCCTATTATGAAAATATTTTTTGTTACACATCTGAAGCGCCGTCGTAATGGTTTGCAATGGCATTCCTCCGTTTGATTTAATCAGTTTCTTCAGGGATAGGCTATTGCTATCGGTCAGTTATTTTTTGGCTTATCATCGTGTTGGTATCAGACGAAGGTTGTTGCTTTTTATTTTTTGTCCTCCTACAAACGCGGGGTTCTTCGTCCAGCAAACAGCCGAACTTACGGCAGAATACATACAATTTACAGAAACAAAATACTGTTTCTCCATGGCCTTACTTGCTTTGGTGGCTAACTCACGCAGATACATTATACCGTTTAAGTTTAGGACATCATCTTCATTCTTCCATCTTTTCATTTCATATATTACAGACATATATATATTATGTCTGTAATATGAGTATGTTCTGTGATTGATTTGCTTGTTTTCTGGAAGAAAAACTCGAGTTTCCGAGAGAAAAAACAAGCCGCCCAACCACCCTCGCTATTTTGTTCCATGTTCTATTTGATCTTTCTCTTCTAATTGTGACGTTAGTACAATCAGTACATAATAAAGCAGTTTTCCCAGTACAACATTATACTGACTAAACGAATTTTCACTTCATTACTTGTTTATTTATTTTTCACCTAATTAATTAATAATATCAGTCTATTTTAAGATTTTTTTAACTAATTAAATTCTTCTCCAGTATTTAAATAACAAATTAACGATTTAGAAAGGAATTAGTTAAACTGTGTTTCTTATTGTCAGAATTACAAATACAAATTAAAATAAATACTACATCAGATCTTTATCCTGAATAAGAAACGAGCTGTAGCAATTTGGTATTCAATAAAGCAACTGAATTCTTCATTTCATTAATAAATACTTTTGAGATTGACAACAAATGAAGTTGAAGAGCCACGAAACGTAAGAAAAAAGGAGCAGTCTATAAAAAGAACTAATATTTTATATTTATATTCTATTAACAGCAATTTCAATTCACTGTAGCATATTTTGAGTATAACATACATATTTTATTCATTATCGTTAAAAAACAATAAATTTCATTAAAAAATATATGAATTATTAAGAGGAAAATCTTATTTCAATGCGGTATTATTTTTTAGGATGAAGGTACAACCGGAATACAAATTAAGAGCAAATAAAAAAATATTCCTGGTGCGCCACATATAAAACTCAATAAATCGTAGTTGTATTCGCTAATTTCCTCTTTCTCATTAATTTTTTGTTTGCACGTGATAGATCCGTAATTTATTTTGCTCCAGCAGCCGTTCATGTTGTTTCATCAGAAATCCAGTTATTTTTAATTAAAGTCTGTTCACGTCACGAAACTGACGGGAATGCTTTATTGCACATTTGCGTAGTCGGAGCAACAAGGAAACCTAATTTAATCCCTTACTTATCCCTAATGAAAGATGCACATGTGCAGAACAGTTACGTAAAGTATAACGATGATCTGCGACTTCCTTTTTCCGAGCTGGAAGATTTACATTTATGATTATCAACAGAAAAATGCGGACGCCCGAAAACGTAATCCACTTTTGCAGTTTCCGGTTAATAGGACTAACTTCGGCATACTTCACATTTGATTCAGTCTAACACCTCGGGTCCTGAAATAAAAAGCATAAGCATTGCCATGGTTCAAGAATTCCCTTGCATCATGATAACAAGAAAGCAGTGAAGCCGCACTAAACTGGGGGAAAAATCAATTGCAGGCAATTTTCCACCGGTTGCGGCAAAATTCTGTTCTTATTTGCTAATTGTAATGTCCCTCGATTGCCTTTCTTCTATTGGCTTCTCCCTAATGGGCTTTCTCTTTCTTAAACGAAATAAATGGATTTCAGAAACTAATCCGAAGACGACTGATAACAGAAAAAAATAGCGTTTCTATTTAACTGAACTAAAACAGATCCTCATTCATTGAATCTGCCAGAAGAAAGCTCTACTCGTATACTTCTGTAATTATTCTTTTCTCAAGGTTCCGAAATCTTCCAGACTGCCTCAATTAACTTTATCTCTGTATGTTTTCCACTTCGATAACATGCACATTAATTCCAGTCCAAAGAGGAAGGTCAATGATGTTAAGGGCAATGATGTTGGGAACGAAAGTATTCCAAAAGTATATATTTAATTTTTGTAAACTGATAATATGAAAAGCCATTTGCCAAGTTATAATCTTCTAAAATCAGGTTTGATAGGGAAGAAATGCAGCAATAAAAATTCAGCTACGAAGTATACGAACTGAGAAATATGGACTACATTACGTGGCGAAACTAAGGTAGTCGAATTTCTCTGCAACTGTGGACAGCAAGGTCCACAATTGCAGAAAAATTCCCCTCAATTTCATTGAGGGGAAGTCCAGAATTTGAAGTAACCCTTATGTATATACCATATGACAGGGGTGGCCAACAAGTCGATCGCGGCTTAAATTTCGGTCGATCACGTCACGACGAATTTTAAATACAGTATATATAAATAAACAGATTAGTCAAACCTAAATGTTATTATTATTACGCGCCCCACTGCACACGCTTATTACAAATCCACGTGGAACCACGTGCTACTCTTGTCGCCGCGCAGCCGCCAGGCTTGTCTAGGAAAAATTCACGCAGTTACGTTGTGGAGAGCAGAGTATTTACTACTCTGCGGTGGAAAGCGTAGTGTATGTGTCGAATACTTATTTAGTTACTTAATATTAATAACTGGACAGTACTTATACGGTTAATTTAATACCCGCTGATTTAAAATGAATACTACGAAAAAGAGTAAAACGTATCATTTTCATCAAGAGTGGGAATTAGAATACTTTTTTGTAATGATAAAAGAAAAATGTTGTTGTTTGATTTGCAATGCTTCCGTGGATAGACCCAAAAAACGAAATTTAGAAAGGCACGTCAACGCACTCCATTGAAAATATCAGTCGGATTTTCCGCTTAATAGTGACCTTAGAAAAAAATAAATTAAAAGAACTTAAATCCAGATTATTCGCGCAACAAAATTTCTTCATGACACCTAATTTACAATCTAAAGCAGTGACTGTAGCATCATTTAAAGTGAGTCATCTTCTTGCAAAAAAATGCAGATCATTTTCTGATGGACAATTAATCAAAGACGCATTTTTAGAAATAACAGATTCTCTTTTTGAAAATTTTAAGAACAAAAATGAAATTAGAAGTGCTCTTCAAGATCTGCAATTATTTCGAAATACTGTGATGCGACGCATCGAAAAAATTAGTAAAAATGTGAGCGAGCAATTGCGTGCTCATATTGCTAATTGTGTCTCCTTTTTACAACTGGATTAATCTACAGACGTCAGTGACACTGCTCAATTGCTCGCTTTTATTCGTATGGTTTTCGATGATTCTGCTACTAGAGAAGAACTGCTGGGTATGGTTTCGTTAAAAGAAAGAACTAGAGGTCTTCATATATTTAATGCATTCAAAAATTTTATTGAAAAAAATTAAATTACCACTATTTAAGTTCGTATCAATAACAACAGATGGAGCTAAAGTAATGACGGCGCATCTTAAAGGATTCTTCACATTGACCCAAAAAGATGATGAATTCGCAGATTTTTTGAGTTACCAAGTTGGTGGATGATACAGTATCGTGAATTTCATCAGAGGACAATCTCTTCAAAGGAGACTTTTCAAAATGCAACTCGATTGAAGTGAACCAGATCTGATATTACACACAAATGTGAGGTGGGTGAGTCGGAGTATGTTTCTACAGATTTCGAAATTTACTGAATGAAATTTAAAAAAAAATGTTGCTCAAAGGGGAGATAATTATCAGCAGCTACAAGATACGGTGTGTAGAGTGGCATGATCTGGCTTTTTTGGCAAATTTTACCAGTAAATTAAGTGATCTGAATTTGGAATTACAAGGAAAAAATAAAAATGTGTGTGACCTGGCACAGTGAGACACCAGAACGGAGAGGAACAAACAAAGGCCAGCGCCTAGAGGAGTACATATCAAGCAGCGACCTATCCATTGTAAACAGACCAAACCAGCCCCACACCTTCTGGAACACTATGTGGGAAGCTAATATCGACCTAACCCTTGCAAGTCATTCCATAGCAGGACACCTCTCTCTCCTTGGGAGGTACAACAACACAGGACCACTTCAGATCACAGAGTGTTAACTTACAACCTACACCGATCACTCCAAATGCAACATGTCACACGACTTTTATCTTTTATTACCAAGATACGCCATATCAAAAGCGGATTGGAAACTTTTTAAGCAGCTGCTGACGGAGAAAGCAGAAAACTTCCACCCGAATGAATTCAACCTAGACCGGCATCAGCGAGAGGTAACAAAAATAATCACAGAAGCGGCAGATATAGCCATCAAGAAGAAGATGCCCTCCCTCAAAGCCGTTCCTTGGTGGTCGCCAGAGCTCACAGATCTCCGGAAAAGGGTAAATAGTGCCCACAAGGCATTTCAGAGGGCGCGTAGATCCTGGCCACAGGCAGAGGTCGATGTACTACGGCAACAGTACCGTGAGGTCAGAAATGACTACACAGCTAAAATAAAGAAAAGAAAGAAAGCCTCATGGGAAAACCTAGTAAATACAGAAGGAAATGCTAACCCCTGGGGAGTGGTGTATCGGGTCACCACAAACAAACTCCCCAGAGGGGAAGTCGTAACAGCAAACGAGACAGCTCAGGGGACTTATACCAGAACATGGAAATCCTCTATAGACAATATGCAACCGAGCCTCAAACCCAGGAACAAATAAAACTATGTGAGAACAATACCTGCCTTCTCACCAATGGAACTCAGCATAGCGGCAGCGAGAATGAAAAATAGAAACACCCCTGGTATAGATCAAATTGAGCCCGAGATGTTCAAGGTGGTGGTAGAAACTATACCGAACACAATATTGGAACTCCTCAACCGATGTCTCTCGGTGGGACACTTCCCGGCCTCGTGGAAAACGGCAAGAATAAAACTCATTTTAAAATACCCGACAAAACCACAAGGAATACTAGGGTCGTATAGGCCAATCGCCTTGCTGTCAATCTTCAGCAAGCTCTTCGAGCGCCTCCTCTACCAAAGAATCGAGAACCACTTCCAAGAATCAAACCTCATGTCGCCTAATCAATATGGCTTTAGGAAGGGGCGCTCGGCTGTAGAGGCTCTGAAAAATATTATTGAAACAGCTAAAAACTCCAACACAAATTACTTCCTCCTAATATCGATTGACTTCGCAGGGGCCTTTGATTCTCTCTGGTGGCCTGCTGTTCTGGCCAGGCTCCGGAAGGCTCATATCCCAGGAGACTTATATCGATATCTCAAATTTTATCTTGAAAACAGGCGAATTACTGTTACCACTCCATACGCCTCTGTTTCTAGGCCGGTCCACAGGGGCTACCCTCAGGGTTCTGTCCTGGGGCCGCTCTTGTGGAACCTGGTCCTAGACGAGTTCCTTAATTTGGATATTCCAAATGTTAAAACCCAGGCATATGCGGACTACCTGGTTCTGATGCTGCAGGCTGACAGCCGGGCACGACTGGAGACCATAGCAAACCGGGCCACTAGCGACTTGCAAAATTGGGCTAGTACAATCTCCTTACTATCTCCTCAGAAAAAACAAGTTCAATACTTCTCAAAGGATTCCTTGACCCTAAAAGACCACCGCAGATTAAGATAAACGGGAAAACCGTAAAGTTGCTAACAGAAATAAAATACCTCGGAGTGATACTTGACAGAAACCTTAGCTTCACACCACATCTCTGCTACCTGAGAACAAAAATAAGAAGATATGCGAGCCTACTTGCCAGAGTCACTAGGAAAGACAGGGGCCTGAAGAAGAGGGCCCTTGGCGTCCTCTATAAGGCATTCTTTATCCCAGCACTAGCTTATGCAGCTGGGGCCTGGTTCACAAAGACTAGCACAGCTGTCAACAAGAAAAAACTAGAGATGACACACCGATCGATATTACTCATAATGACAAGAGCTTGCTGCACTGTGAGCACCCAAGCGCTCCAGGTCCTGGCGGGATGCCTTCCCCTGGACTTGGAGATTGCGTGCTGGGGGTTGCTGTATCAACATTCCAAAGGAAAAATAGTCTCTCATATAGGATTCACCACAGACCCAACAAACTCCAAAACAGTGGAGAACAGACGGATTTTACAACACGTGAAATCACTATGGCAAAACCGCTGGAACTTCACTAACAAAGGCTCCATTACTAACAAGATTATACCGGATGTAGGACAAGTTTATCCACTCTCCTCAGCCTGGTTTTCGCCGGGACTCAAAACTACCTACCTATTTACCGGACATGGCTCATTTAGAAAGAGGCTATATGACTTTGGAATCTCAGGTACTCCGCGGTGCTCCTGTGGACAGGAGGAGTCCTGGGAGCACCTGGTATACGAGTGTGACCAATACGAGGACCTCAGATGTCAACTATACACCAAAATTCACTAGCTTCTTCGAAACCAGGAGGACATCGTTCTACAAGAGGAAGAGACCTACAAAGCATTCACACTTTTTGCGCAAAATCTGTTCACAAGACAACGGACCCTACCCTCCCCTTGAGTGGAGGTATTTCAAAAGTTCACAAATCACGAGACAACAGCCATCCCTCAATGGCCCAGAGTAATGGAAACACAACTAAGATTCTGACTCAACTTGTTCAAAGAAACCATAGAAGACCAGAAGAACCCCATCTTGCCCTGTTGGGCACCTGGATTAAAGGACATCCAAGATTGTCATATGACTCAACGCACACTGTTTCTCTCTTGAACGGTGTTTTCTTTCCCTTCCCGTGAGGAGAGGGGGCTTTGCCCCCACTCCTTCCCTTCCCCAAATCTCTTTCCTCTGGTGGAGCACGGGCCTGCTCCACTGCAATCGCGGGGCCATCCTCTCTATCGGCCCCTTACATCCTTTTCTTCCCTGCAGTCTTCATACCCCCTTTACTCTTGACTTTCCCAGCATTTTCAGCCCTACGCGTCCAAATTTAACTACATCAAAATTTCCTGCCCGACCCATTTAGGCATATAGAAAATATTATTTCAGCGTATAGCCCCTCGCAAGCATCTAAATTATTCTAACAAATGCTAATAACTAACCGCGAACAGCATTTTTTTTTTTTTTTTTTTAAGGTTCTAGCCACTGAAATCCCAGGAAAGTAGGTGGCAGGACCCACCAGAGTACTATAAAGGTAACACCCGGCCGGCCTCCCCGTGGCGAGGTATGGTAACGTCGGGTCCCATTAGGGGCCCGGCGGCTAAAAGGCCGGATGAACAAGGGCACAACATGCTAAATACCACATGACCCATATACTTTTAAATCCCTGGCTTGTCCGATACAGTGTATATATGCGGAGATGGGAGAAATCCCAGGAGCCGTTAGACCCAAATATACCTATATACATGATTAGTAGTATTTCTGATATAAATATCAATTTTTGCAATGACTAAGGATCTCGAATAAAAAAAATTCGATCATTTTGCAATATGTAAGATCATTTGCAAAAATATCCTGTTTTTGAATTTAATAAACAGAAATATATTTGTGAAATTGAGAAAGTTGTGGAAATCAGATTCAGTGATTTTAAAACAATTGAAGACATTGTTAAATATATTTCTTATCCATTTAATGTCGACTTAGATATGAAACATATTAAGAAAAAATCGCTGATATTTTTCATGTGGAGAAACTATTACTTGAAAATGATATTTTTATTACATCTGCCTAAAAGCCAGATCATCAGAAGACGACTATTGGAAATATGTTTGCCGAGAAAAGTACCCAAATGTAAAAAAATGCAGTGAACTTTTAAATTCCTGTTTCGGTTCCACATAGCTGTGTGAATCGGACTTTTCGTATTTCAAACAAAGAAAGACGAAGAATCGCTCTACTCTTACGGACTTGCATACAGAAGATCCTTTACTGTATGCAATATGCCTTATCACAGTATATCCCCGATTTTGAAAGTTTCGCAGATAACATGAAGACACAAACTTCACATAAATTAAAAATTTAAATACGTATGAATCTAAAATAAGAATTCTGAATTATATATTTTAATATTTATAAGCAACAGTTTTAGATATGTGTTGATTAATTTTTTTAACCACGCGTAATGAAGTTCTTGAAATGGTAGATCGCGGCACATTTGAAGAAAAAAAGTAGATCGCATCACAAATTAAGTTGGCCACCCTTGCTGTATGATATCTGATCGAAACCAATGGAGCTTTTTTGAACTAAGTAGCAATGCTGAACCTATCAACGCGTTGCACCTAATCATAAGCAAACAATATTTAAAGCTTTAAATTAACAAAGTAATGAATTTTGTTAAATTTTTATTACTCTTGAACTTGCATCAGAAGTTCGTATTCGGAATGGCGTGAAAAAGGATCAAGAGACTTCTCGTTTCCATTGAGCAGGCTGTGTTCAGCAACATATGATCAGGAGCAATGTTATATACACCATGATGTTTAGAGTGTTATCCACCCAGCAGATTATGACGCTTACAGAGCGTTATCTACCCTTTACCTTAGCTTAATCAATAGCAATGACGATATTTTAAAAGTTGTGTGACCTTCCTGTTTTCCTTTGACCACTGCTTCATTAATTTCAGAAATATTTGTTATGCCGTAGTTTTTGTTCAATGAAAGCTTGCGACTTCAGCCAATTCCACAGAACTTGTTATTCATCAGCCCATTTTATTATATTATATCCTAGAGTAATAGTAATGGAGCCATGTGATGCAAGAAATCAAGCGTATGAACTTATGTAGCACTAGCCAAAAAATAAAAATAAAAAATTCACACAACCATTCCCTCTAAGTGAAGATATGATGACGGAGTTTAGTAAAAATACAAAAGTATCATCAATTTCACAGGAAAGTTTTCTCCGATTTCATTTGACAATGACTTTCAATAGGATCAACTGGAGTAAATACAAACAGGGATAATTGTAAACACTGCTGTATTTCTTTTATATATCTTATGTATAAAAATCTCCAATATTTCATGCCTTTCCAGTAATTTATTCCTTGTCTGTATGGCATGGCTTTTACGAATAAAACGTTCTGTTGGAGTTCAGTTTGTTAAAAGCACTCGAACACAATGTTTTCATGTTTGCCCTTGGTTTAAATTAATATCCCAGAAGAATATTGGATGAGAGTAAACAACGTGCAGGAAAATAAAAAAAAAAAAACAGGCTTTTAACAAAAAAGTATTCAACTAAATGACTTATTGTGTACTTAAAGATCTTGATAAATATGTATGAACTTCTTTTCTTAAACTCTTCAGCAGCATATTGTTGAGTGATCGGAAGTTATCTCCAAATATTATTAATGTAGTAAAGTATGGAAACTGCCGCTACTTATTGTAGTAGGTATGAATTTTAATAAATTCCAACGAACTCATTGCTTCTGGACGATTTCGCTAGCATTTATTTATTTATTTATTCAGTTTATTGCTTTTTAACAAACACCCCTAGAACAGCATGCAAGCTAGAAGGGTGCAAAAAAGGGACTAACAAAATAATTACAATAAAAAAAAAAATAGTGACAGTATTGATTTGTAGAAATATGTACAATTGATATTTGACATTTACATAAATATAAGGAACTGGAACAAACTGAACTTTAGATAGCAGAATTCACTGGTTGTTCGGATCAAGGGAAAAAACACAGTTGGTTCTTTCTTACTAGACATCTCCAAGGGGTTAAGGCGTGGCTCATGCTGGAAATATATTGTTCAGGAAGGAAAGGTTGTTGAGTTTCATTCTTAGTGGAAACTGAGAATTCTGTCTGCTTCTATATCGGAATCTGGGCCCACTTGGACAATGGACTTTTTTTTTTTCCTTTCAAGATGCAACCGCTAGAGGTCAGCAGTTGACATCCGGAACACAGCATTCTAGAGATGTATGATTAATTGGTCTGGACCTTTCTTTTATCAATCTCAATCTAGTAGTTGTTGGCCAGGATGGTGTACACGCGATGCACAATCTCAGTCTGGTAGTTCTTTTCTTTATGAAATCGGTCACAGTCAATGTCCAAGGTGAGAAACATACCTATGGTATTGGAAGGGAACATCCGGTCAACAGATTTTATCCTGTTCCTGGGTAGTTGCATTGTAGTTTGGCTATGTCGACGGGGTCTGCTGGAATTTGGGTGAAAGACAATCTCAGCTATTCTAGGGATTTCTATCTTTTTGCTGATGAGTTTGGAGAGGACAGCAATGTTCGTTTTGATTAGAATCAGTTTCCAGGGTACCCAACCTAAATTTGCTTGAAGGGTACTTCTAGAGGTGGCAAACGTGTTTCCTAGGTAGCGGTTAAGCCACCTCAGGATCCAGTATTCCACAGTCAGGAACCTCCTGAGATTTTTCACTGGTGCGGAAGACCAAACAGGGAAGGTATAAAGGGCTATGGGAGAGATACATCTCACTACATAGCGTTTTACGAGATTAGAACTTCGAATCCCTGTCAGTTCCTGTTTATCACGCCACAGAGCCGAAAGGGCTTTGTTTCTTGCCTCTGCGAGGTGATGGGCAAAAGTGAGTTTTTCATCCCATATCATACCAAGGTCTTTGTATTGTTGCGCTTTTTGAACAGGATGCCCATTGAGGAAAACACTAATATCATTCTTCAGCCTCTTCATAGTGAATGGCATTTGAGCGATCTTTTTCGGGTTCAGGGCAAGTCCAATGTCATTTAGGAACAAGGCAAAGTCTTCAATTTGTCTGGTAGCATCATTTGCAATTAACTGTGAATTGCGATCATCACTGGAAGAAATGAACATCTTGAGGTAGGGCGTCTACATATGAAAGGAAATTGTCATGTCGTGCCAGATAGGGGTCAATGGCGGCAGCAAAATGTAAAGCAGAAAGGACTCCACCCTGAGGGAGTTCTCTGTTCAGGGTGGTGAAAGAAAGGTGTATGAAAAGACTGTATTGTCATGCAAAACTTGTGTTTGTCTGCTGGTGAGAAGAGCTGCAATTGTATCAAGAAGGGGGCGCCTGATCATAAGATAGTGATGCAGAATTTTTAGAAGGGCTTTGATGGAGAGTCTGCCAAATGCAGAAGAAATATCCATAAAAATCACATCTAGTTGATCTCCACTATATAATCTTTCATTTGGATACGATGGTTTCGGATTAGTACAGAAGCAAAATAAGGCGATAAGCAGTCAGTATATCGTGCTTGAGAATTTATTTATTTTTTTCTTGCGCAAGATTATCTCGTGTAACGCGGCCGCGTACTATTTATTTAGACAATATTTTTATAAAAGCGCGCGCGCGCACACACACACACACACACACGTATATACAATATATGAATATTCATTATAGTACACTTTTAATAAATATTTTTTCCCATGGACGATCTGCCAATACCGTATTTTACAGTAGTGGTAGCACTGTTCCACGCTTTCAGCCAATGAGAACTAGCTCGGGAGACTACTGTACGCTCTCGGCCGGTGGGTGAGCGCTCTACCATGCTAAAGTAAATTGAGTGGTACTCGTCAAAGTTTTATGTTTACTCTGATGTGCCTTTTGGGCCAGCAACATCAGCCATCAGAACAATATATAAAGAATTCAGGAGGATAAAACACGTTTTAGAAGCAATTTACAGAAAAAAATGGAACGATTATTAATCATATGGGTGTAAGATCAAAATCAGCGCCATATGCCTGTGAGCCAGCTCCTCATCACGAAGAAGGCAAAGAGAATCTTTGTCTTCTTCGTGATGAGGAGCCCACCTCCCAAGAAGGCGAAAGATCAAAAAGAAAAACATTTCGAGACCGTCGTGTTTGGTTCGACAGGTTCAAATATTTCGCAACCAGCACAGCATGAAAATGATTGGTAGGGTAACAAATGCTGACCACCAAACAGAGCGTGAAGCCCTGACAGGCAGAAGACAATCATCCAGCATGGTAAACATTCTCCTCAATTTTTCATCAGGGTGAATGAAATCGACCCTTACTGGAAGCTTATGAGATAGTGAACTTTCATCAGAAAAGAAGTGTGCGTCAGCGTTTAAACCCTCCTTTAAGCTCTTGATGGGCTGTAATTCTTCGGGAGATTTTAAGTTGAAGCCCAATGGTCTTCTTTAAATCGATGGGAAGATATTCTAAGGAGCACCTGCCTGTCAACAGGAAATTAAACAAAAAAGCCTTGCTGACAAGAGACATCTTTTGGCAGTGGTACATCTCCAGTGTCTGTCCAACAGTGTAGCATTATTATGAGAAAAATGACCTGGAGCACAGAGAGCGTTCTTGGTGTCCGATAATGTCCTTGCTACGCTGAGAATCTGAACAGCCTATGCTCTTTTACTTCCTTTAGAAGCGTTGTTCCTTCCAGCACATACGACTTGACTAATTCAACCAATCGATCAGAATGTCATTTCAAATTTCAAGCTCTAATACTTTTACCGGTAAAATAAGCAGTCAATAAGGGATTGGCGGAAATCCTTTTACATTATGAAGCGCATCAAAACGTCGTGGCGCCCTAAAAGAAAGGGATAATAAACACTATGAACGGTAGAAGGACCTTTGGCTGAAGGCACGTAGCGAATTCAGCCGATTTGAAGAGAACGAGCAGCGGTTGCCAATGACAATGTCGAGCTTGCCAACCAACTAGAAATGGCCGAAGCTGATATAGCCAACGATCTGGGGCTACTCTTATCTCAGCAAGGAAGAGTTGGAACAGCAGGGTTCCACTTAGGATGACGACATACTCGATAAAACCTCACAATAGTGTTTCGACAGTGCGCCTCAATAAGTGTGGTCCTGGGTCTGTTCACTGAAAATTTGTGTGTTGTGTGTATGTCACGGAAAATGGGAGATTTTGACGTTGTGCACTTCAGAGGCGTTGTTGTGGATGTGATGATCTACTATAAAGCTTCGAACTCGCCAAACAACCTTACTTCAAGAATTAGGATGGACCACAGCTTAGTCAATATAATCTCGCCAACTCTACTGTTCTCGCTGTTCGCTGAGAGACCTAGTTCGCTGCGTTCAGGGTTTGCATGTATGGCTTGAGTAATCCAAAAAACACTAATATTTTGGTCATATATAATAAATTACGGTGTCAGGAACTCATCTTAATTGGGATGCTATAATATGACCCCGTATAGGGCTGATTCAGTTAGCGCTCCTGTTTCCGGAGATAATTTTCGTTCGTGTTTTCCGAAAATAAATCTCGAAGATACTTGAAGAAAAATCCCATTCTCGAATCGCTTTACAAGCGATGGCCGAGTCAATCCGAGAGCCCTTTAGAAGTGTCGTCCGTCACCCTGGTTATAAATGACTCTAATTTGACGAAGGAAATAAAACAGATCTTTCCAGCAAGTTGACAGAGCGGTTTTTTCCCTATTAGAGGACATCCCAGAATTCTTAACTTTCTAGCACTACTATATTTTTGTATTTGAAGTTGATATTTGAAATTTTGTCTTTAAAGAACTTTTCACTGTCTAATGCTGTGCTAACGTGCATGATTGTTTTTTCGGCGAAAACACAATTATTATATTTTTCTAATAAAAATCAAAATAATAATTATATAAACCTTATGTGTATATATTGCGTGTGCATAAAAGATGTAAACTATTACATTTATGGGGAACAACCGGGGTGTCCGACTAAGGATCCAAGTTGGCATAATATTTATAACCTAATTTTTTATTAGGATCTTTGAAAATATTAAAATGAAAATGCATAGTTTCTGGATAAGTGGCTCCATGAACACACTGTCCTTCCAACGAACGTAAGATTACAATGAAGCACCTAGCACAGGTTGGATGGCCGATTGCATAAAGACGGCTCCTGTGCACTGAAAAGAGGGATAAGACAATGATCTCTCTCTCTCTCTCTCTCTCTCTCTCTCTCTCCAAATCACCCTAGAGCCATTTGTTTCAACACCTTCCATTATCCGAATGTTTACTAGAATCCTTGATCAATAGGACCTAATGATCTTTGAGTTATGTACGCCTCTTATCTTGTAACTGGAAGACACAATAATAATAATATTATTATTATTATTATTATTGTAAAATAAAGCTCGATTCTATGAGTAATTCAATGCCATATATCGAAAGATTTCGCTACGTGGCATTGAATTCTATAGCGAAAGATTTCGCTAATGTCAACTAACTCAATCGGCGAATGCGATTCAGCTGCTAAATCGGAAATCAATAAGGCAATTTATTTGTTCTCTTTTTAAAGCAAATTAGACAGCAAATAAAAAGAGGAAAGACACTTCTGAATCCTGTCCAGAATATTTCTTCGAAGTCAATATAAACTTTCAACAACAATCGTCTTTATTATTTATTTATTTTGACAAATCAGTTTCGTTTGTTGGGGGTATAAAATACAGCTGATGATGTCTAGCAGATATTGCATATAATGGCTAAACAGAAAATCGATGCTTCTTTTATGTTTAGCCTTATTTTGTCGTCCTTGTTTTCAATTTCGTACACAGAAAACTCTTGGTATTTGGGAAACAAAAATACTCTAATAACCTTAAAAACGGAGAACAGAAAAAAAAGGAAGCGAATTTAATGAAACTATAGGAAATACCAAACTTCCCTTTATCTTTAAGAAATCTTTACCTGCAGAAATCTTCAGCGTGCATGTACCAGATAGACTTATACAACTAATCAAAGAACCTTCGTAATATACTGTCCGTCGAATTCGCACAAAACAAAATTAACGGGACTAGTCTTTACAAAGCTGTAGATGCTTCGATCGAGCTGGTCGTCCACAAAATTTACTGATTCATTTCTTACCTCGAAGCCTACTTTTCTAATGGAACCACTGCGAAATGCGAAAGGATCTTTTCTTCAGCATGTTTATACATTTTAAACAGAAATTTCATAGTAACAACTCTCTTTTTTCAGTTTGGAGGAAATTAACTAATTAATCTTATTATCCTTAATGAGTCACTACTGTTTCTCTTTCAGAAGCAATAAAGTTTTGTATTGTATTATAATTATCTCTTTCTTCAAGTTATGTTTTTTTTTTTTCCTTCCCTATCCCAGTGACGGGTACTGGTACCAGGTGCGTGGGGTAGTTGCTATGTCCGATTACTATTACTGGTCCAGGAATTCTCTGATTACAGTGCAAGTCTTTAGGACTGCGGAATTCTGCAGTTCCTTCTATGTGTTCTATATGGGAGGCCTATTGCTGCTAGGCTCTTGTGTAGGGTCTTTGGCACTCATACCTGTGGCTGACACTATGATTGGGATGGCCGTTACTTTTCGCATATGTCACATCTCTTTGATCTCCTGCCTTCGGTACGTGTACTTCTTGATTTTTAACTCATGGGTTTTCTGGAGATTGGTAGTGTTGGACACCGCTATGTGGACCAGATAGGTTGTCCTTTCCTTCTTGCCAACAAGAATTACGTCCGGTCTGTTCTGCGGGATTGTCTTGTCCGTTCGCGATCCTAAAATAGCTCGTGGGCTGCAGTCAAGATTGGCCTGGAATTCGTACTGAAATACAATCTTGATCAACTGGTATTTCCTTTTAGCTTTTGATGTACACTGCTCGACAAAATTAACAGAGCAAAATGTTTTTCATTAATATTTTATTGTGAACAGTGTTTGATATAATAGGCATGCTGGCATGCAAATTCCAAGCATCCAACAGAAATCGGTCTACAACTTTACAGAGCCTCACATTATGCAAATTATTCATGCCTATCAAAACACAGATTGCGACCATATCACTTCATTCTGGTTTATTATTATTATTACAATTTATTACTATTATTATGCCGATTTTCCAGCATGATGTAAACAAATTCGCTACAACCAAGGCGGGACTTGAACCCGGGTCTAACACCCTGGTAGGCCAGGGTGTTGGACCCAAAATATCCATCATGGCTCTTCCCTGGTCTCCATGTTACCTACCTTCTCACTGGGCATGGAGCCATGCGCTATAAGCTTAACCTCCTCGGACTAACTACATAACCTAGCATGTGCGTGTGGTTCCCTTGAAACCTGGGACCACCTGCTGCACGAGTGTGAGTTGTATGGACATCTTCGGGGTCACTTCATCACACGAGTCCGCTTCAACCCTAAAAACCAAGAGCACTACCTACTAGAAGACAAAGCAACCTGCAATGCCCTCACTAACTTTGCACAGTGCTTATTTGCAAGACGACAGACTCTACCTATGCCACCAAACCCAGAACAACCAGAATAAAACAGCATACATACATACTGAAACTGAATATTGATCCATGAACGGGACATTGATCCCATGAGCGAACTGAACCAACGAATGACATCATCTGCATGGACTGCCACCCAAATCCTGGCTGACTGTCCGGATTTCCTACTTGCCGATCTATGGACGGAGTCACCACCGATGAGGACAAACTCACTGAACAACGACCAACGGACGGGATTTGTATCCCATGAGTGAATACGTAACTAGAACTTGCATAAATCACTACCAAACCTAGACCAAAACCTTGGATGTGTAAGACCTGAAAATCTTACAAAAATAAAATATTTTTTTTCAACTTTGGAAGTCAGCTTTTCTTTGATTCTTGCCGCTAATAGGATAAATGGGTAATATATGCAGTTTCAGAAATAAGAATTATTCTGGTAAGAGGTATAAAAATTAAAAGGGTAATAGGATCGAAAACAGTGCCATTAGCTTTACATCCGTTAAAACTGGGAACTGACGGAGAATACTATGACAAACCCAGCAGGGGGTTCGGCGCTACAAAAACAACTTAAGGTTTATGAGGGGTCACATACCGGAAATGTATTTGGAAAAACACACACTACTCTCTAAAAATAGACGCGATAGTCTCCAGTGTCACAATTTGTGGTTTTTCTGAAGTGCTATAGAGACAAGCTGTCATGAGACTGGTAGAATTGTTTTGGAATATTCGGCCGACATCAAAAGACACAACGGATGTCAACAAGTTGAAAATAATAAAAGAGAGGGATATTGGGAATCACGTGCTACGGGGCAGGCTGATCTAGGCTTTCCAACTAATGAAAGGAGAAAATTGAATATAGGAAGAGAGAGATTGGTAGAAGTCACTGGGAAATGGGCGTGGTAAAATCGGCACTAAGATGTAGGAAAAAGGAGTGAAAGAGTGGCAAGAGACACAGTTGAGATTTTGTTAGTGTTTGGTGAAAATGGGTTAAACAGACACAGATCCCTCAGTTGAGTTATGTGGGAGGTTATAAAGATGGGTTAGCGGTATACTAAGTTAAGTTTTTTAGTTAGAGTTGCAGAAAATGTGAGTTAAAGCCAGGACACAGTTGCGTTATGTGGGTGTTATAAAGAGTATGGAGATTATGCCTGTCCGTCATTGGGAGGCAAGAGCAGTAGCTGGTTTTACTAGTCAATACGCCATGGATAGTGACCGTGTGATACGAGCACTGTCAAATAACGCTTAGATTAATAAGAAACTTGTGAAAGATGAGTAAAGAAGAGTAGCTCCGGTGCACTCTCTCCTTGTGGAAAAGATAGCCGAAAAGGGTGGAAAAGGGCCTCAGGAAGGAAAGATAGCAGACCCGTAGCCACGGAGTAAGATCGTGCAACAAAGTGCCAGTCCAGTTCAGATATACAGTGAGGACATCTAAATGCCAGAATTATGATCCCTACTAGAGAAATTAGCCAGGAGTCCCAGAATGAATGCCCTGAAGTACGACGACGACATTTTTTTACTAAGAATGGAAGGATCCAAAACAGCGAAGCGCGACAAAAGAAAAAATTAAGTAAGTGGCTACCATAATACTCTCATTACCTTAAGGGACTTTAGGACTCTAATAACTGATTAGTGAGGATTTATGATACTTAGAGATATATATACATGTATAAATTTATATACTTAAGGTGAGAGGGATAGGTTAGAAATATAATAGAATTTGACTGATATAAATTTAGTAATTAGATAAAGGAACTAAAGAAAAGGATAAGAGAGGTAATGATATTAATGACTTTTATTACTAATCAAACATATGTCATGTTATAATAAACGAGAGAAAAAGGGAATATTTGTAATAAGTTGTTTCCTATAAATTGTAGATATGAATAGCATTTTTAGAAAGGAAGAGTAAGGTCCTAAACCTGTATAAAGGTTAGAGATTTGGAGCATGTAAAGAAAATTATGGATAATGTGCAAGGTAGAAACGATAATAGATTACTCTACTGATATCGTTTGTGTTATATATTACAGGATAACGTTAATTGAGAATATTCGATATATGAAGTTGAATATATAACTAATACTAAGCCATCAAGGTTGAACATTAACTGTATATTTCCCAATTGTTCATTTTGTATGTTGTATATATATGTATGTGAAAATAAACTATGTTATATTATATATTTGTGTGTGTGTAATTGTTGTACTGGACACAAGCCTAATCAATGGGAATTAAACATACATAAGAGTTCTCCCCTATGAACGTAGACTTTTCTGAGAAGTAAAGTCAGATACGCTTGTGGGGTGAAATATTATAAAGGGGATATATACTATAAAGGGGAGTTGTTTAAACAAAGGACATAGTAACAAAATAAATAAATAAAATAAAATAAAAATAAGAATCCCCCCCCCCACAGATGGAAACATACTCGCTTGGTTCCCGGATGGCACAACCCTGTTGCCTCGGCACTTGACATGTAGCCTCTTGCATCCATGCCCTATTGGCGATCTCGGCCAGTCCCCCTTGTCTCGCCTACTATTTTTCCCTCTCCCGGCGTGGGAGGAAGAGGAGATGGTTTTGCTACCTCCTCCCCCTTCTGCCACCCCTTTTTCCCCTCTGGTGGGGCATGGGCATGCCCCACTGTAAACTGGAGTTGCCTTCCCTTTCGGCTCCATATTTCTATCTATTTCCCCCCAGTCTTCAGCCTTCCCCCCACTCTATCTGACAGCAACGTGAACACGCCCCACACAATCTAAAGTCACCAATCTAAATTAATTTCGCTGAACATTTTGGACTTCTCCCTAGCGCTTCCTGCGACGCGTACGCAATCATTTTTTTATTTATTATTTTTTTTAAGGTCCCAGCCACTGAAATCTCAGGAAATTAGGTGGCAGAACCTGCCAGAGTGAACTATATACTAGTGAGTACTTGGTCTGCCTCCACGGGGCGAAAGTGGGACAACGTCGGGCCTCAGTAGGGGTCTGGCGGCTAAATGACCAGATGAACAACAGTACAAGGTATCACACATATACAAAGTCCATACAATTTTAAATCTCTGGCTTTTTCAGTCAACTGGTTCGCCCACAATGTAAACTACGCGGAGATGGGGGAAACCCCTGGTGCCGCTTGACCCTAAACACACTTTACACTACCCCTCCATGGACTCCAAACACCGGACTGCACGGATGGGATTTATCCCACGAATGACCTTATAATTGGTTGGTCTGATCCCTGCTGGGATCACCCTGCTGGGATCAGACTGGGACAACCGGACAGATCGCACCTCTGCTGCCAAATGCTATTGGGTGATCTGAATAGGGTGCTCTAACCCTATTCACTTTTAATTACCAAACCCCTGGCGGGGGGAGGAGACCTTTTTTTTCCCTCCCTTCCCTGCCGTGTGTTTTTTTTTTTTTTTTTTAGCCACGCTCTCTTGCGTGGCCTTTTGCCTCCACTCCCCGGGCGGGAGGGAGAGCTGACTTCTGGGTTCCTCCTTCCCTCGCCGCCCCTCTCTTCCCTCTGGTGGGGCATGGGCCTGCTCCACTGATTTTGGGTCATCTTCTCTATGGACCCCTTATTTCTGTCTTTTCCCCCCAGCCTCCCGTCTCCACACCCCTCTCTCTCTCTCTCTTACTTATAATTACTAGTGTCTGAACCATTGTTAAATTGATTGAGCCTTACACCCAAAAACTTAAATAGCACTTCTTTTGGCTGACCCATATCTATAACGGTTTTTTTATTATTATTTTATTTATTTATTACTATTATTATTTTATTTATTTATTACTATTATTATTTTATTTATTTATTTGTTATTTTATTATTATTATATATATTTTTATTTTATTATTATTATTTTTATATATTTATTTTTTTAAGGTCCTAGCCACTGAAATCTCAGGAAATTAGGCGGCAGGACCTCCCCGAGTAAATAACTATAATAGTGGTGTACCTGGTCTATCTCCACGAGGCAGAATGTGGACAACGTTGGGTCCCATTAGGGGCCCAGCGGCTAAATGACCAGAAGAACAACGGTACACGACACTACACATGTACAAAATCCATACACTTTTAAACCTCTGGCATTGACAGTGTTCTGTTTCACACCCACAATGTATAGCACGCGGAGATGGGGGAAACCCTTGGTGCCGTTTGACACTAAACACACTCTACACTCTACCCCTGGTGCCGCTTGATCCTAAACACACTTTACACTTTACCAAGTACACAGGGTGGTTGTAATATCTGGTGTTACAGTTGGTCGAGGAAATCTCTGACTATCCTACAGGTGTTCAGGATTGCGACTTTCTGGAGTTTCACTGGGAGACCTATTGCTGCTAGGCTGCTGTGTAGAGTCTTGGGCACCATACCCGTGGTTGACACGATGATCGGGAAGGTCAATACTTGTTGCGTAAGCCACATTTCCTTGACTTCATGTCTCAGGTTCGTGTACTTCCTAATTTTTTCCTCATGGGTATTCTGGACATTGCTAGTGTTGGGCACCGCTATGTCAATCAGGTAGGTAGCCATTTCCATCTTGTCCGCACAGACCCGAACCCACAAGCTGTACTGGCGCGGTCCCAGTACAGCTTGTGAGTTCGGGTCTCTAGTACTGCCTGTGGTTCGAACTTGTAGAATGGTACACTTTCTTTGATTAACTGGTATTTCCTCGCTAGCTTCTGATGTATTATCCTGGCTACCTGGTCGAGTCTATGAGTGTACTCAGTCTGGGTCATCATCTTGCAACCTGCGGTGATGTGTTGGATCGTTTCTGAGGCCAGATGGCATCATCGACATGTGTCATCTGACATTCCGGGTTCCTTTGCGATGTATTTCTATAGTTTCTGGTGTTGATTATCTGGTCTTGGATGGCCAGCATGAATCCTTCAGTCTTGGGGAAGAGCGTCCGGCTTGTCAGCCATGCATTGGAAGCAATGTTATCGATATGATCTTATTGGAAGTCATTGTAGTGTCTGCCCTGGAGTGTCTTCTTTGCCCATCTTTCTAACTTCGTTTCTTGTGCCGTCTGGGTGGATGGGGGTTCCTCCCATACGCTGAGTGGGGTATACCACTTATCTATCTTCCTTATGGCCTGGTGGAGTGGTGCTGTGTTGTTCTCGAAGTAATCCTTCAGGCTAACTATCGCTGTTTTCTGTTGTCTGTCAGGTCTATCAGGCCCCTTCCTCCCTCTTTCCGAGCTATTGTTAGTCACTCCACTGCTGACTCCGGGTGGTGTTGGCGGATCTTGGTCGTCATTGTCTTTAGTATGATATCTTCTAGTTCGGTGTTAGTACAATCTATGACCCCGAAGGTGTATGTTAGTACTGGAGCTGCATAGGTATTTATGGCTTCATTATTATTCTCTGATGGTTAATGGGTTTTTTCACTCCGTGGCTAAATTAGTCGGGCTCAGGCGTATATAGCAAGGTTTCCCCCCCAGAATCTTGGGTTTTTTGTCGAGCAAAACAGACAAATCGACCATAGAAAAATACAGAATTAACAGACATATGACGCACAGCACGGCAGATGAATTTAATTATTCGGGTTGCCTAAGAATAATAGGGGTTTTTTTAGTGCAAAGGGTGTTTGTCTGCGCGCATAGCACAGTGGTATCGCTACCGTCCTCCCAACACCGGGTGGAAAAGGCCTCGGTTAGAATCCCGTCAATGATGGGAGGAACTTGAATGGACTTTTTTCACTTCGGCTGAGTTAGTCGATCTCAGGCGTAGATAGCAAGGTTTCCCCCCCAAAAATTGGGGTTTTTCGTCCAGCAAACAGACAAATCGACCACAGAACACACGCAATTAACAGACATAAGACAGCACGGCAGATGA
This sequence comes from Mastigoproctus giganteus, assembly GCF_048544385.1. Taxonomy (NCBI): domain Eukaryota; kingdom Metazoa; phylum Arthropoda; class Arachnida; order Uropygi; family Thelyphonidae; genus Mastigoproctus; species Mastigoproctus giganteus. The sequence goes on from NC_143577.1 coordinate 149,157,217, forward strand.
ATTTAATTATTTGGGTGGCCTAAATATAATAGTTTTTTTTTTTTTTTTTTTAGTGCGAAGGGTGATTGTTATGTCAGGCTATTATTACTGTTGGTCGAGGAACTCATTGACTATCATCCGAGTGTTCAGGATTGAGACTTTCTGAAGTTCCTTGTAGATGTTGTCTGGGAGGCCTATTGCTGCTAGGCTTTTGTGTAGGGTCTTATTATTATTATTATTATTTAAGAAATTTTTCTCCATTTTTTTATATATAATTTTTTGCGCTCCTTGACTGGAATTGGTATCAAGTGCATGATGTGGTTGGTTGTGTCCGATTACTATTATTATTATTATGTTACTGTTGATCGAGGCACTGCCTTACTATCTTACAGATGTTCCGGATCGTGCCTTTCTGGATTTCTATGTAAGCGATCTTCGGGAGGCCCATTGTTGCTAGCTTCAAATGGAGGCTCTTTGGCACCATGCCGGTGGTTGACACTATGATCACTGCCTATTCTATTTGTCGTATCTTTGACTTTCTGTCTTAAGTTTCAGTACTTATAAGTGTTGGGCACTGCTATATCGATCGGGTACGTAGCCATTTTCTCCTTGTCAAGAAGGATTATGTGTGGGCTGTTTTGTGGGATAGTCTTATTCGTTGGTCTCAGTACAGTCTTTAGTTTGCCGTATTGGTAATACGGCAAATTCTCTTTGATCAGATGATATTTTTGCGCTAGCTTTTGATGTATTATCCTGGCCACTCAGTCGTGTTTTTGACTGTATTCCGTCTGGATGATCACACTGAATCTTGCGGCGATGTGCTGGATTTTTTCTGGGCCAATTGGCATCGTTGACATATGTCTGTTAGTATCAGTATTAGTAATGGCTATATGGTGTAAGGAAGCCTAAGGTTTATGCTGCACCAACAAAAAGAAATAGTAAAATAAGAATAATAAAATAAAATAAATAATTAATAATAATAAAAGAAACGGAAATAAAACAACCTATGCGTTTCCTTCCTCCAGAAGGTATCTATCCGGCTGATCTTTGAATTTCCCTAAACTCTCAACCTCTAACACCCATGAATTTTCCCAAACTGTCAGCCTCTACCACCCATGAATTTCCTTAAACTATCAGCCTCTACCACCCACGGAGGTAACTTATTCGGGTAATTTATAATTCTCTGGCTAAAATAAAACTTCCTGCAATCCAGTCTAAACAACTTCCCGCCGTAACATAAAATTGTGGCCTCTAGTTCTAGAATCATTTATAATCTTGAAAATTTCGTCCTCATTTATTTTACTTATGCCTCTCAGAGCCTTAAACACCTCAATCAAATCTCCTCTAAGGTGTCTAGTTTCCAAGCTGTGCAACCAGCATATTCGAAGTCTGTCCTCATATGGATGCCCTTTTGCCGATCACCAGGCGAATTACCCGTATTTGGAACCTTTCAAGAAGCTCAATGTCTTTCTTTAGGTGCGGTCTCCCTTACCTGAACACAGTATTCCAAGTGTGGGCTAACAATAGCTTTGTATAATGGGATTATGACGTCCTCATCTCTACTAGCAAATGTTCGATAAATCATCGATAGGACACCGTGGGTTTTCTTGTAACCTGTCTACAAAGCTCGGAGAACTTCAAGTCTGACCGTATCGTAATTCCAAGTCCATTTCTTCCACTACTGACTTTAGTTCAACTTCACCAACTGTACAAGTTATTTTGGGATTACTCTTTCCCAAATGTAAGACCTTGCACTTTGCTGGAATAAAGCATAGTTTCCACTTTTCTGACAATCCTGAAGTCTATCTAAGTCACTCTGAAGAAGCTCTGCTTGGCGGTGATCATTAACTACTCTACCAATATTTACAAGGCCGAGCGGGTGGCTGCGTTAAAGGCCGACTGGAGGAACATATCATCTGACATTTATAAAAAGCTGATTGAGAGTATGCCGCGAAGATTGAAGGCTGTCATAAAAGTAAAAGGATTCAGCACAAAATATTAAATGACACAATAAAAGCTCTTTTTTTGTCTAAAGGCAGGTGTTCGGATGTTAATGGTAGGGCAGTATGTATATATCATAAAAAAAAACACATCATATACAAAAATTTATCGCTCTACCTACCTGGGAAGAAGTCATCCGAATTGTAGGTATACAGCGATAAGGATTTGTTATTATACTTTGTGTATATGTAACATATTTCACCTATGCGTTCTCCATAGATTTATCTAAGTATATCTTTTACGATAATCTTCCCATAAACCAGTACATATATTTAACAAAGTACTACTGTGCATATCTCTCTCTCTCTCTCTCTATATATATATATATATATATATATAAATATATATAGAGAGAGAGAGAGGTATCAGGTAACTCAAACCGTCCTATTGTGTTTGAGTGCCGCTTTCTTCGTTTTTAAAGACTGTGTGTTATGTACTGCTGTCAAGAATGTTTCAGTACTGATTCAAGAAATCTTTCAAACTGACAATGCTATTCCAAAAGATTCTGTCAGGCACACTTTATAGAAGACTCCTGACGCCAAAAATGCAGAAACTTCAATTGCTTTTGATTGACAAGCAACAGCCTTTTTCTGTTCGTGGCGCGTTGCATTGATAAACGAAGAGAAGCTCTTTTCTGTGTACAGTATTTATCCTTCTGAAACAACACACGTTCTTGACGTCTGTGTAGTTCAGTCCAACTTGAAATTTTAGTCCCGTTTCATCTATGGTGAGATATATTCAAAACTCGAAGGATGCTATTCTGAAAAGGACGAGCGATTTACTGGGATGTGACTTTCTTTCTTTCTTTCTTTCTTTCTTTTTTTTTTTTTTTTTTTTTTTGTTCTCGTGGAGTTGTGAACGCAACTCTTATTCGTTCAAAGTGTGTCATTTGTTGATAACCAATTGAATACCTTTCTACAGTAACGTTGTATGCCTGCCTATGAACGGTCTTTGTGTGCAAAGTATTATCATCTTCTCCATCCAAAAAAATAAATAAAATAAAATAATAATAATAATAACATTAATTAATTGTGTACAGTTATTTTAATATATTTCGTAATGGTCGATGAACAAAGACCACAGTTAAGTTTTAAACAAAAATTTGTTTTATCAGAATGTTTATTATTCTATTTCTTATAATTTACTAGCTGAAAACAAATTTTAGATAATATACGATAAATTTTATATGATTTTGAATGTGATGGCCGGGTACTTTTTTAGAAACGTTATAGTAAAGTGCAAACAAAAATGAGAATAGTTATTCTCGTTTTTAATGTTTATTTATTTTAATTTTTAAATTTTGAGAACTATTAACCTCAGGAGGCGCCTCCTGGATGAGGCGCCTTTATCCAATGCAGAACCCCACACATCTGCCTTTCCTTTCTACTCTAAATGGTGTTATAAGATCTCCGCAGTTACGAGTATTTCTTTCTTATACTGCAAAACCTTATACTTTGTATGAATACTTGAATGTAAATTAACAAAAGCTACAAGATCCTCTTGCTTTATAAAGTTCTGGAAATTTTAATTTTTCACACAAGCTAAAGGTTGCTTTATTGAAAATGGTCTATATCGCAATGTTGTATATCCGTGCAAGGTTGTCTAGGTTACATATTCACTATATTCCGAATATAGTACTTCGGTCAGATAATGGGAAATAATTCGCAATTACCAAGCGAGCTTTTAGCAACATGAACTGTTTAAAGTACCAGTATTAATTGTATCAGAAGGCTAAAGTCTGAAATTAAGTGAAATATTTTGGTATTTCTAACTTTTATCAGTGCAAAATGGGCCTTGGATTCACTGCATATATCAGAGCGGTAAAAGTTCGAAATATATTGAACATATTTTTTTACCAAAGAGAACCTGTAAATCCAAGAATTCAACTGTTTGATAAAAACTCGAAAGCAATATGTGTATGTTAATTAGATATTACCCAGATAATTGGCACAATATCTAATAAATTTATGAGTTCCATTCTAAATAGAAACTCCTTCTATTGGGGGATGTCAAAGTTGTTCACATGATAAAGCATCTGTTTAAAGATTTAACCAATATCTGATAATTTTAATATAATGTATTATAAGTAAAGAAATTTAAGATTCGTAATCTCAATTTATCAAAAAGGTAAATTAATTTATCAATTTGTTTAGTTCCCCCCCCCACCCAAATGTATGAATCGTATGAGCAGATTTGGGATAACTCCCGACAAAAGATGAGTACTAACGTCGGAAAAAACAATTCAAATCGAAGATACGCCAGTATTAATCGAAATGACACCCCTGTCAGTGTATATTTTTGTATGCGCAGCCTTAAATAATCCTGATGGAAATCAGAATTTTGCTAAAAATGAGCATGTCAAGTACAGTTCAAAGAAGGCTAATAGATAACGGAATATTTCTGCATGGTTCTTCCAAGTCTGATATGTTTCTACTAATTGAATATTGTTTTTAGATTTACCATCCTGTATTTTGCTGAAACAGAAACCTACTCAAATCATTTTTGCGTAGTCTGGCACATTGTCTTCGTTTTCAAAACAGGAATTTCTTCTGTTAAAGCGTCTCCACTTAAAGCAATCCAGGCGGTGAGAAGATGCTGTTCTAATTATTAAAACTATTTTAATAATTAGAACATCAGTATTTTATTTTAAAATATCCTGATGCGTATGCTAGTGACTGGAATTTCATTTTAATTTCTAAAAATGACAATGTAAAGAAAGCTTAGGTCATTAAAATACTGTCTATAAACTAATTTAAGAGAATTACTTAAAATTTATAAAAACACTATTATACCACGTCTGATTAATTTATCATCCAGTAATTCAGTCTTGTGACTGGTTACTTCTTCTGATGAGCTGTCTCCACCTTTGTCTTTTCCAGTTCGTTCAAATTTCTCTTGCTCGCTCATCACTGGATTCCTTGGGATGTGTTTACTTTCCAGGGTAGTTTCCCATTGCTTTCCCTGTTGGTAGTAGCTTCCTCTAACTGAAGCTACGTTTGCTGCCGTTGACTTGTTTAGGTTCCTCCGCCACCAAAACTCGGATTATCAGCCTACCTACTAGTAACCACATATGTAGGCCCTCTCTTCATAGCATGTTGAAGGGAAGGCCCTACATATTCTTCCTTCTCTCGTCTGCATCTGACCTAGATTCCCGCTGTGGTTGAAACCAACCTTCCTCTAGGTTGCTCAGGTCCCCATCTGATAAATTAAGGTATTTATTAAGATTATGATACAATTTCCACCACAATACATAACATTAAAACAATTTGACTGTTTTCGAGATTCTATTGAATCTCGTCTTCAGCCACATCAGCGGTTAATCTTAACAAAATATAACAAGATTAACTTACAAGTCAAGAACTGAGGTTTTTGTAGCAAAGTGAAGTCAAAAATTTTGCTTAGAAAAATTAAAAATGATTTCTTACTAAAATTTTGAAAGGGTTGAAAAAAATCAGCAAACCTAAAACAGCAAGGTAAAATTAATAAGCAGAGAATGTTATATATTAATGGAAAGCTTACCTGGTAAAGGGCGAAACCGGGTAGCAAAGCAGAAGTAAAACAGAGAAGAAGGCCAGACATGGCAATTCAAGTAAGGATGGCACATCACATATCGTTCTTCTCCCAATTTATAAGTACGAACGTGAATCTCACTACTAGACTAAAGTTGTGTTAATTTTTTTTTTTTTTTGGAATTTGTCTTTGATGTCATACGAATAGGAATAATGTGTCTGGAAGTTTCCTTATCAATATAGTGACCAATTCTCTCTGTCATTTGTTTGGGAAACTTCAATTTCGAATCTCATCGATGATACGAAGGAGTCATGTTTTTCTTTGTTTTTTTTTTTAAGTTGGGCCAATGCCAGGCTGACTCAGGCAGCGATTGGTTAACATCGGTCAATGGGAGTTCTTTTCTCGAGCAAAGCAACCTTTTGAATCCAAGAAATGTAAAGACATGAAACCTCGATGCTATAAGACACTGGTGTTTCACATTCTCTTGACTCTAGCCAAAAATAACTCAATCCACCCTGAATGGAAATAGGTTTTCCCCTGTATTATCTATTATCTCTCGGCTATTCTAAATGGTATAGTAGTTGACTGAAATTGGAAGAGAGGAGAGTTAAGTGGAGTGCATTAGATAGAAAGCGTTGGTAATATTATTATTTTTAGATGGAAAGCATGGGTAATAATAATATTATTATTTTTCATTCATTTCACTTGCATCACACCTGGTTTTCATAATTTATACGTACTTTGTAAGCTTAAAAATCTGTTTCCTTTTTTCTTTATTCTCAAATTTCAGCATTTTGACACTGAACCACCTTATTTTATATATGAATGCGCTTTGTTTATAGGGAAATCAGAGCGACATGTTTTTAACTTCTTTGATAGCAGCTGTTTTCCCATTTATGTTCACAGAATATCGCCAACTTTATGCCAAATCTCTAAAGACAGTTCTTTTCTAGTAAAATTCAGGAAAGCCACCTAGAACCTTTCGCTCCGTTGGATATTTTATCGCCAGTAATACGAAGACTACTTTATTTCAAGCAGGAAATTCTTTCTTGTTTATTCGTTTCGTTCAGAATGTAATTCAGTTATTACCAACTGTTTTTGGTATTACGAAACGAAGAAAAAACAACGAAAATTCCATCTGCGTTTCAAATGATGATGAGAAAGCGCCGAAAGTACGAAAAATTCTGAAGCTTTTACAGATTTTTCTTAATCTTTAACACGAAAGAGAAGGGAATAGCGTAAAAACAAAATCTAAAAGTCTTGTTTCGGTTTATTCATTTATGTTTTCCAAATACAACTTCGGCTCTGGGCAGCATGCATTATGCATTGTAGTTGGCGGTGAGCCAGGAGATGGTACGACAAATAATATGAACTCCCGGACTGTGTGAGTCCTGAACACGACACAAGCAAGTTCTCGAAATTGACCCTTCACAAAAGACAGATTTTCGATACAAGAGAAAAGCACAGATATCGGAAAATGCATATTAACACGGAAAACAAATATATATTCATTCGCCAATAAATTATTTCTCAGGAAACAGTGCTATATATTCTAATTTACATTTGAGTTTCAAAATTGCTTAATATTCCATTTTTGAGTCTTTTCTTTTCTTTCCATTGTTTTTGAGGAGCTAATTATTATTATATTACAATATATTATCAGCTAATATCATACATGTTAGCTTTTGTAGCAAGAGAATGACACTTATTTGTTTCGAAAATATAAGAGTATTTCAGATAAAGCATATGCATGTGTTTCAGTTATATAACTCCTAGTTTGCGTGCCTTTAGGAATTTCATATGTTAATTAATACAATGAAACACTCTTATTCCATGTCAATAATTCAAAGTTACTTTATTAAGTGCCTGTGACCTAATTACTCAAACTTTGGCTCAAAGGTGACGTTTCATGATCCTTACCGGATCCATCATAATATAATGATATGATGATGGGATCTAGCAATTCAATATGGAATTTATTGACAAAGCTAAATACACCAACAGGCCCAAACAAGAAAGGTTAACTACTGTTGAATCTTTCGTGTTTGAGACTTCCATAAAAAACAGTGGGATTAATTTTTAAATCACTGCAACTATATAATTCAGTACGCTATAAAATTCGTGTCAATCTGTAGCGTCAAGAAATATGTATAGTAATTTACATTGAAGTGATTCCTGCTACAGGTGAAGTTGGAGTGCATCTTATCATCTAACGTAATTCGCTAAAAGGCAAATGGATTTAACGCTACATTATGGTTTTTCGCTGAGATATTCGACCAGTGTTCGAGATGATGCGTCTTAAAAATACCTTTTTAGGCGCATCATCTCGAACGCCGAGGTGATGCGCTTCTCTTTTCAATGTCCCAATGACACTCCGAAATACGCTTCGTATGCACTGCAAAGGTGGTAGTACCAATATTATACTACAACTGCTTCTAACTTACATAATATCCACAAAAATATCGTTACAAGTCTGAACATAACTTAAATCTATATCATACTATTGTTACCCACATTTGTAATACATATATGTTGCAAAAATATAAAACTTTCAATTGCTACCACTAAAGCAAAACCAATGACACCGCCGGATTCAAGACAAAATACAGATATTATTATAATATTATATATATATATAACTCGACTCCAGGTTGATGGATCCTTGTGAAATTTTATATTCGGATTTTTCTGTTTTAGAACGATTTGTTAACCTTCCCAAATTTAATTAAAATTGAACAAATAAAAATCGGGCCAATTATTATTTATTTTCACACATAATATACAGGCTTTCTGCAACTAAAGGCAGCCGTAGCAGAGTGTTCAGGCAGGATGGTACATGAGTACACGTGCTTTGAGTGGGGGTTCAAGCTCGTGACTGCGAAATACGGCACTGTTCTTGTATTGTCTCTATCTTGTGAACTCCTCTGACTATATGGTAGTCCCGGAGTATAAGCAGAAAATTTATTTATTTAAAGCACTAAATATTATGTTTCTTGGTGTGCACTGATTGAAGGAATCAATGGGCAATAGGGTGAATGGGCAGGAAAGAAATGGGTGGCGCATATCAGTTGTTGCTTTTTTGCTCTTTTTTATATATAAATCATTAATTATTACAAACGTGCCTGATATGTAACGCAATGAGTACATAAATAACTTGTTTATTTTATGTATAGAGTTTATTGCTTGAACTGCAGCATGAATATTTTAATATCACTTCATAATAGCTCAATAATCTCAGTTACAGTAAAATAAATGGATCTGCTTTTATTTGTCATCCCTCTTGCAAACAACAAACAAAGTTTATTTCATTTATTTTGCAAATGCATCAATTCTGCGGTGGGATTCGTGAAAGTTATACTTCGGCTTTCTTTATGGACAAATAGTATCGTTTGTCTAACGTCAGAATAGTGTCACTGAAATTAGAAATTCTTCAACGTGCGACATATGAGAAATGCTTAATTAATCCCCGTGGATTTTGTGGATCCTGCTCTGTCTCACTGACATCAGTCAGAGTTCAACAAAGTGCTACTTGAATACGAAAGAAAACACTAAGCAATTTAAAAACCAGAGCACTCAGGGTTTTTTCACAGGATACTCTGCTTCAGATAAGACAAGCTACCTACATCTGATAAATAACCTCTATTCTCATAGTCCTCTGGATAGCTTAAATAGCTGGCTGACCGCTTCTGCTGTTTTGGCACCTGTCCAAGTTACACGTCTGCGAATAGATTCTTCTCTCTTTCGAAAACTTTGCCATAAATGTAGCATTTATTTGTTTTCGCTTCTTTGAAATCCCACTGCGGCACAGCAAAGTTTCCTCTTACCCTATAAAATGCATTTCTCAAATTTGAAAATGGAAATTTATTTTGTTGTTGAAGCCATGTATCAGTTTATATGGTTAGCGTGCATAATTTTCACAGCATTTAAATAAAAAGGTTTGATGTGACCTAAAATATAAGATATAGTTCGTGAAAAATCCTGTATCTTTTGCAGATCACAATATTTGAAATATAACTCCATTGTTCAGAACTGAAGGCTCAAGGTGATGGATACACACTTTCTGTATACGATAGGAAAACATTTTGCTTTGCTTTGCCACACCACTTTCACTTTCAGTTCGAATATATAAACACACACATAACAAATGAATCCAGATCAAAAATTTTAATCTGTATTCATTTCTCAGTATTGCGCTGTGTAGCAGAATAAAAATGCGGAACATTTTTTGACAGTTTCGCGATAAAAGTGGCTCGTGAGAAGAACATCACCCATATGACAATAAAATATGTACTGTCAGAGGTACCAGAGAAACACATCTCAACTCATACGCGTGTTGGAAAACAGCATGTGTAGTTGGTTGGTTATTTGGTGTTTAATGGAGCAGTGTGGCAGCTAAGGCAGTAATACGCCAAGTCAAGATAAAGAGAAAACATTAAAAAATATATTTGGTAACCTCTAAATAGAAGAACAAAAGAGTTAAATAAATATCAAAAATATAAAAGGATAAATTGAAATACATCTGCATAAATTAATGGACTATAAAAATCTAAAAGCGTCAGACATTGTCTCTGTCAGCTAAAATTTGGCTGAGTGTACGCGGTTGTGCCAGATTAATAAAATCCATAAAACGCAAACGTCGTGTAATGGTAAAAAAGAGAACGTGCCATAAAAATATGAATAATAGTTAAAACGGTCTCACAGTTCTCACACAAAAATGGTTGATCTGCCCACAGAAGAACGAGTGTGTCAGATGACTGTGATCTATGCGGGGACGAGCAAGAACAACTCCTCTCTTTGGGTGCTACGTAGACTTGACTGTCATTGCTAGATTACATACTTAATCTGCTTTAATTTATTTACTGCTGTCCGTGCCAAGAACCTTCCCACTGGGAGCAGCATACCCTCTTAATTGCACGCAGATTTTGTTCTGTGGGACAGTATATATTTACCCTTTCTACGGAACATATACAAACAGGATTGAAGTATTTTTTGGCATACTATGGTATTTTGAAAACTGAAATACAAATTAAAGTATTCACATTGCAAAACAAATCATCATGAGTTGCATCAAGGTATTAGGAGCATCAGCGACTAAGGCGATATTGCTCCGTGTATACGACAGTATACACGGAGCAATAACGTGGTTGAGTTACTCGGTTTCAGACGAAGTTAGTATGTTTTTTCTCTCGGAAACTCTAGTTTTTCGTCTAATAAACAGAAAATCGATCACGGAACACACGCAAATTGCAAACATGTAAATTGCGTGTGTTCCGTGATCGATTTTCTGTTTATTAAACGAAAAACTAGAGTTTCCGAGAGAAAAAACCAAGCTAACCTCGTCAGAAACAGAGTAACTCAGCCACGTTGTGAAAAAAGGTCTATTAAAATTCCTCCTGTCTTTGACGGGATTCGAACTCGAGTTTTCCCCAACCCGATATAGAGAAAACGGCGATTCTACCAACTCTGCTACCCACGAAGGTACGAGCTGCACCAGTCTTGTACTTCATATAGAGACCACTGCTGTCTAAGAAATATGCTTGGTATTACCCACAGCCGTTTTTTCAGCAATTACTCTTCCTTCATTGGTAGATAAGTAGGATTGATTTCCCTTTTACTCATTTTATTTCACCCACTTTCAACGGAAAAGTGTTTCGATGAAATTTTGCCTCAAATTAGTCCAAGCTCTTCTTCTTCGTCTTCAGTGCAAATCGTTCTCAGAGCAGCAATGTGCTCTGCGTATTGGAACGGCAATTCACCGACAAGTTACTGCGCCTCCCACTCACCACCCTTAGATGACTTGCTATGAAAACATACATTACAGTTGGTATTATTTATTTATTTAATGGTAAGCGCAATTATAGTCTGATGACTGAAAATGAGAAATTGAAATCAGATAAAGTTCTTGGCTCCCTAAAGAGATATTAGTTTGGTAATTAATTTAAAAAGATGAAGAGAATTTAATCCCTTGGTATTTATGAGGAAGAAAAATTTATGATTCAATGAACAGATTATTTTTAATTGCGACAAGCTGAACATCATTACTCTGTTTTGAGTCCGTTTTTAAATTAGTTTAATTTTCTGTCTTCTATTAAAGCATAAACGACTTTTATCATAACGAAAAGAAAGTGCCGCAATAGCTGTTGGCTGTTTACTGAAACCAGAGAATATTCTAAGAGTACCAAGATGTTCATCGCTTGTAATTTAAATATTTGGCTAAATAACAAGTATGAAACTAAATTCGGAAAGCTGTACACTGCACATCGACAACAAAGGCAGCAAAACCAGGTGCACCGAGCTTTGCCGCATTTTCTTTAAACTCCACCCTCTATTATCATATCTTTTAATTTTGACTACGCACGGAATAGAAAGTGAAGCACCTTTCTCCACTAGGGATATTTTTTAGCTTTATAAATTTAAAATTTCAGCCTATCTTTCTTATTTTAGTCTTCAGAACATAAAGAATTAAAAACATAAACAATTACAGTAAAAATCTGAATTTCGTACAAATTAAGAAGCGTTATGCAATTCACTAATTAATCACTGTTATTTGAATAAAGTAAAAGCAATTGCCTTTGTGTGCAGTAAACATTATTTAACGATATTTTGATTGCCTATGCAGAACACTTTTCGAGTGGGATCCACTAGGCCTTGACAAATGTATCCGAATGACATCCATTGGACAAGGTCTCGCATTTAAATTAATTAACTATATAATATCGGTGTAGATACACCATAGTTTACCCATAAATTTGACTACATGTGTAAAGGCATCGTCTACATGTTTAAATTGTAAAGGCATCGTTTAAATTGTATTTCATATTTTGGGTGCCTTCACAACGAGATATCAGGGTATTGCACTACTTCGAATATATAACGCTTCTCTAGCAGAGTAGACTACTGTTATTTATTTTTAGTGGACACCACTGAAAATAAATAACATAAAATAAATAACAGGTTGTATCCACTGAAAATAAATAACAGCAGTCTTCTTACTATAGAAGCGTTATTTATTCGAAGTAGTGTAATACCAGCTATCTCGTTGTGAAGGCACCCACAATATGAGATTCAATCAAAACGATGCCTTTACACTACATATGTAGTTCAAATTTATGGGTAAATTATGGTGTATATTATATAGTAATTACCTAAACCCATATAGATATTATATAGTTAATTACCTAACCCCATAAGAAATTATGCCATGCACATTTCGTCTTCTAATTAAATTAATTAAACGTATACTATGCCCTTCTGTATGCTTCTGTAAATACTTAAAAATACACACCGAAATTGCAGAACACTAGCCAGACATACACTCGTGAGCCAACACATTAAGGCCACGTACTAATAGTGCTTTGGACCGACTTTCACTTGCTTGCATTCGTCATGGCATCGACTACATGAGATCGAGGAAGGTGTTTTCAGGTATCCTAGACTAGCTGGACAAAAGGATGTCTAGAAGTTCGGCAACGGAGCAAAGCAATGGCATTGACTGGCGAATGCTGCGTTCCAATTCATCCCACAAATGTTCTATGGAATTGACGATGGGAAAATCTGGCAGCCAGCTGAGCATACGAAATGCCTGGATATGATCCTAGAACCATTTCTGTACAATGTGGGCCTTGTGGCAAGGGACGTCGTCTTGTTGAGTGAGAGTCTAGTGCCATCTGGATAAGCGATCATCACGAAGAGCAAAACTTGGTCTGAAACAATGCAGAGTTAGGATCTGATGGCGAGAGCGTGTTCAAATGTGGTGAAGGAAATAAGTGATGTCCAAGAAAACATCCCCCAAACCACGATACCGCCACTGGTGGTCTGTTTTCATCCAACCATGCAGTCTGTTTGCACTTGTTCACTTTCTCCCCGTCGAATAAGCACCCGCCCATCAGCATGATGTATATGGAATCTTGATTCATCAGACAAGGCGATTCTTTTCCAGTCCTCCAGGAACGCTGCTCCCGTCCCCACTGCAGGCGGTGGTGTCGATGACGGTCGGTCAATATGAGTACATGAATAGGCCGCCTATCCGCAAGAGGATCCTCTTGATGGTGTACTGGGATCCGTTTCAATGCACTCGACTTGTAGTTTGGCATTAATTGAGGAATCGCGAGCCATCTACTGTCCAAAACAGCACGTGCCAACTGCCGTTCACCTCGACTGTCAGCCAGTAGATGTCTGCTCATCCCAGGAAGTTCGGTGGTTGTGTGTCCCATTTCGGACAATTTCCACCACACCTTCACTGCAGCGGGCCTCGAACAGCAGACAGTTCCTGTGGTTATTAAGATGCCAGTCTCTACCTTCCTAGCACCAAAATGATTCCCCATTCAAACTTCATCATGTCCGTCTCTTTCCCTATGGCACGGGCTTATTACTCATAGGCATTAACCGTCCTACCATCATCATACATTCTGTGCTGGTCAAAGACGTCGCTTCTAGGGCTATGGGTGCTGTGAGATGCGCTCAATCGTCGAGACAGGGGTGGTCATAATTTTTTGGCCCATGGGTGTGCAGCGTAGAAAGACCAACGTGCAATATAAAAAAAATAGTTTTCTTTTTCATAGAAAAAACGACTGTAAAGACCATAAAATAAGAAATTCTGTGAACTTTCATCTGTTTCAAACACAGTTCATTCTGCCCTTAACAAATTTAGGGTGATTGGCTTTACATGTAAGCTTATTTACATTTTTGTTACGCCCTCTCATCGAATGGTTAGATGTAAGAGTGTATGTACTCTTACAAATTAAATGAAAATATTTATTTATATGAAATAAATTCAAGTGGGGCAGAGAAAACTGGCAATTATTGAGATTTTAGTATTAAGTTTGAATATGGCAAATAACGGCCTCCGTAGCCGAGTGGTCAGGAGCGGGAGCGCAGTAGCACATGCTGTTTGAGTACACCGGGATTCAAGCCCCTGACTGCTGAATACGGTCGATCTGCCAAGCCGCACTGGGCCAGCGTGGGAGATTATGGTCCGTTTCCCTCAGCATGAATTGTTTAGGAGGCTTCCATCATGCAGTGGGTTGATAATGGCTGCACTTTACCTTTTTTATGGCAAATATTAAGGTTTGTGTATTAAGTTTGAATACGGTAAATATTGAGGTTTGAATATTCATTCATTTAGTTACACTTTCAAGTTTTATACATTAACTTATAAACAATATTTATATACAATTCAAAATATACATTCTCATGTGAGAACATCTGTATGTGTGTGTATTTACGTTTCAGGGTGGCTCCTAGGCTAAAAGCCCATCTCCACCTTGTTCTCTGTTTTGGTGCAGGAACTCTGTATAGCGGGCTTGGAAAAGTGTAAATGTTTGGGTGTGAGATGTTAGTGTGCGTTCTGGTTTGTGTCAGGCCACTTTTCCACCAGGGAGCAGCCAACAGCTGGGCAGCTGCTCCCTGGTGTCCAACCCTGGCACTAGAATCCATTCCTGGGTCTATTATCACTGTGATGTGTGAAAAGCACTAAATCCTGCACCCAATGGAGGTAGTGCAATACCAGTGGGTGGCCGCAATTCCGCAACCAGATAGCCCACACCTGGGAGCCAGCAAAAAAAAAATAATAATAAAATAAAATTAAAATAGTTAAAAATTAAAATTAAAAATATTAAAATAGTTAAAAATTAAAATTAAAAATTAAAATTAAAAAAAATTAAAATAAAATAAAAATAATTATAAATAAAATAATAGTAAAATCCTTACTGAAAAAAAAAGAGAGAGAGAGAAAGAATTTCAGGAGATCACTTAATTGCATCCTCTGAGAGCCAGAGATCTTAGATGAAGACGGGCGCCTCCGTAGCCAGGTGGGAAGGAGCAGCAGTGCGTAGCACACGCTTCTTGATTAGACCGGGGTTCGAGCCCGTCACCACCAAATACGGAGGATGCGGAAAGGTCAGGGAATGACTACCGCATATTCCCGGAGCAATATGGCCTTAGTTGCTAATGCTCCTAAAAACCAAATAACAAACAAACAAACAATAGATGAAGACGCTTCTTGAAAACATTTGTAGCAAAATCTTGAAGGGTTTTAAAGTTACTTACTGGCACACTAAACAAGAATACTGACGTTTTCTCCTGATAACTCTGGAACAAGACCAACTAAAGTCTGTCTAAATTGTTCATATTCCGGGCAAAATAAGAGAACATGTATCCATGTTTCGAGGTCATTACATGTACAGTATGGATCACGTTGGAGTCCACGTTCAAAGAGCTTAGCCCGTAAGGAGCTGTGCCCCGTGAGCAGATAGGAAGTGTACATTTTGGCGTAAACCATGAGTTGATAGCTGGGGATGTTAGGTGGTCAGCCCTTTGTATATATTTCCTAGTGATGAGACCAAATTGGCGTTCACCTCATCTGCATTGCCAAATTCCAGTTAATTCACTCTAAATTCTAGCCTTTTCTTGATTTATGTTATTTTCGGGGTCGGTTGTTATTTCGTACGCTGTGATCGAAAGTCCCTTTTTGATATTGAACAACAAAAACCCCTGGCTTGTAGCCGTGAAGGGTATTGTGTACGGCATGTGAGTTTTGTATGCAATAAAAAGTTCTTCTTAACATTCCTCAATAAATGATATAGAGGTCAAGTAGCATTACTCCTCCCAAAACCTGCAAGGCATTGTTAGAAATAGTTCGTGGAATGAGGTGAATGGTAAGTAAGACGGATCTTTGCAAGGATATTAGCTTTGTTTTTATCTTGACTTCAAAATGTTAACATTTTGATGCAAAATGCTGGCGGTATAAGAAACTACAGGCAAAAATATCGTCTTATAATACAATGATAATGTCTTCCTAGTAAGACCCCATTCTTTCCTAGAGATCCTAACCACTGAGGCAGTAAAATTTCGAATTTTATTCTTCAATTTTGAAACATGCGACTGAAAACTTAATCTATCATTTAATATAACTCCTAAATATTTAGACTCAAAGACATATGGTATCTGTATGTTATTAAGAAGGATCCTAGGAGGTCTGTTATAGTTCAAGTGATTGCCAAAAGTCATAAAAGTCGTCTTACTTGGTGAAAGTTTTAATTTGTTTGTATTCGCCCATGTTACCAAACGTCAATAATTGGTTGCATACACTCCTCAAACATCTTTAAGGATCTCCCCTCGATGGGCACCACTAAGTCATCGGCATATGCAATTTTAAGCACACCTTGATGATATCTCAAAAGCCATTTGTCTAGAACGAGGTTTTAATATGGTAAATATTAGTTTTTGATCCACCGGGCTAGCCAGGTGGGTAAAGTGCCTGCCTGGCAACCCAAAGGTCGCGGGTTCGAATCCCGCCTCGGGCTTGGATCGGATTAGTGCAAAAACCTTGGGAAGTGCATTATGGCCACAGAAGTAGATGCGCCAACAACTAAAAAAATAATAAAAATATATTTAGTTTTGAAAATACTGCATTTAGAAATAGGGAGGTTATAAATGTGCGAATTAAAATAGCAGTTAAATGGAGACCAGAAGTAACGCGTAGTACAAAGAAGGTGAACTGAGTGTAAACAAAACAGTAGAGGAGCGGTCATTTGCGAACGAGAGAGAAATGGTTGCTAATAGTAAAAGCAATAGGGCCAAGTATGAAGCGCATTTGATCTAAGCCACAGCTTGAAAACAGGAAGTGAATGAGTGGACAGTCTGGCGTTCGTGTCAAGAAAAAAGAACCAGTGTGACAATTTTAGGCAAGTTAGTGACATTTAGCAAGGAAAGTGTAAACACAAAAATAGCTACTTTTCGAGGAGCTTGGCATACTTGAAAGAGTTGTATTGCTGGGGTGTGAAAGAAACAGAAAAACAACGAAATTACAAGGGAATTCTGGTTTGTTGCAAGAGCGAGGTGATTGTGGTAAGTTTTAGTTATCAAATAGGAAGGTGTGAAAATTTTAAGTATTGTATTGGGTTTGTGGAGAGTCCTGTGTGAAGCGTTCCAAACTTCTGAGGAAAACGGGTTCAGAAGAGAGTTCGAAAAGTTTTTTTTTTTTTTTTTTGATTGGAGTGGGTGAGTTAAGGGTTCCAGTTTGAGTCATAGCTTTTAGAGTTCGAGTTCGAGTTCGGAGTTCGGAAATCGTGGAAGAGATATGAAGGGGAAAAAGAAAAAAATAGTGGGGCAGAGAGGAGATGAGGACATGATGAGTACGGTTCGAGTTGGGAATAGAGAGAAGGTGTGAGAGATCTAAGATGAAGAAATAAAAGTAATGAGTGGCTAGGTCGTGCGGACTGAAGGCAATTTTTTTTTTTTTTTTTTGGGAAGTGTGGACGGGTGAGGTAAATATGTTCTTAAGTAAAAAGGGTGTGGGAGAGTCGTCGGATGGTCAGCGTATCTAGCAACGTAACCGCATGCTGTATTTCTGAAGTTTAAAATGTGTAGGTCCGGTCCCATCGAGTATGGGTCAGGTATGCAAACATGTAGTCGAGCAAACTACGTGAGGAGGAAGAGTATCCAGTCCAAGAGCCCCCGAAGAAGAGATAGACCGCCAGAAAGATTTGAAACAGATGAGGAGCCTGTCTGCCAAGAAGGAAAAGAAGAGTGCAAAAGAATTGAAAGTAGCCGCCCATTTCGGAACTTAAGTGTGTTCCAGTTCCATTGAACGCCGAACTTATAGACTTATAAGCTGACCTCTGTGAGATATTATTTGATAGTTCTTTCAAAGGAATTCTTTTTGTAATGTACAATTAAGTTGGGTTAGATTATAGATTAAATTAATGACCATGAAATGATGTAAGGGTACAAAAGGAGTAAAGTAGGAAAAAAAATAAGGAAATTAATAGTAGAATAAATCATAGAAGCTCACAATTATGGTTGAAACCATCAACCATAATTGACATATACTATATGAGAATAAGACTTGATTACTATAGGCCTATTAATATTATTATGGATTGTCTAATTATATTACACGATGCTCAAAGTGAAGGTATAAAAGATGTAAATAAACACATATTCGGTAATTAAAAAAACATGTTTTATGCTTCACAGCAATATATGTCAAACCAAATAAAGTCTTTTGTTGCAGAACAAAATTCAAATGTAAAAAAATTAACAGGCTTCTTCCTGTAGAAGAGCAACTAATATCTACTCTTTGGTCAAACTCGAGTGAGGACTGTCAGGAAATTTACCAGCAACTTAAATGAGAGTCGTGTTTCTGCAGTAATGTCTGTTTTCACAGGAAGCATACCGGCAGAGGACATATTGAACAGTTGTGATCGATGAGGAACGAGGTAATAGATCGTGGCGGCCTCCACGTGTCATTGCGTAGCCACAGCGATCCTATATTTTGACAGTCTTCAAGCCTTCCGTGTTTTCAACATTTGTTATAAAAAAAAAAAGAAAAAAAAAACAGTAAAACCGGAGACAATTACTTTCTTATACGCTAAATGTTAGGCGCACAGCAAATGAATCTGGATTATTGATTAAATATTTGCATCAGCAACATCGGAATGGCACGATGTTTCTGATATTTGTAATATGTTTGGAATTTTAAAAATTCGTGCCAGCCTGATATAAGAAATGCGAAATTTGAGCACGGAAAAATGTGTACAGAGAAACTTTCCCAATATCAGCACATTTCTGATATGTTTGACATACCGCAAAAGTTAGAAATAATTTACATCTGGTTTTTCATAAAGGTTCGGCCAACATAAGAATTCCTGATGTCATACTACACTGATATGGAATGACAATGGAACAACTACTACTGAAATGAAAGGTAAAAGTTTTCATTTGCTCAAAGGGGAATGAATGACAGCAGCGACCCCAGTTTATTTCAGCGGGAATGATAAATATAAATGTAAAAAGGGGAAAATTAATTCCAGGAGGCTAATGGGCTTTGGATTCATTAATACTGTATTAGTATTAGACATGTAGAGTAAGGAACGCATAGCAGATTTTTGCAGCACCGGCCAAAAAAAGCAAAAAAAAAGTTGATAAGGAAATACAAATTATGTGTTTCACTCATGGAGGTAACAATACATTGAATTTCTTTAAACTGGTAATCAAAAACTCGCTGATTAAAAGAAAACTTCCTACAATCTACACTAAACCCCTGTAATTAGAATTCCTAAACCCCTCATTAGAATCCATGGCCCCTAATTATGGAATTATTTATATCTTTCCTGAATACATTACATAATCCATAGTGGAACTCGCATCCCCAGTTACCTGGTAGAATCATCACGTTTCTGTTAGCCCATATTGCGTCAGAATTTGTCCTAAACAGGAGTTCGAAATCCCCCATTTATTGACAAAACTTCGAACATCACTGTAGGCACATTTAAAACTAAGTATTCTTCTACAGTTTACTACCTTGTCACATCCCTTGAAGTTATTTAGGCTTGTTTTTGTACCTTTATCTTCCCACTCATTTGAAACGTTTTCACCCTCAGAATCTCTTGAAAAACATCGGCGATTGCTGCAACAAACAAGAATTCTCGAGATGCGTGCAAACATTACTTTGACCCATAGCATCAGATAAAGGCGTACCTATATTACCCTTCTCTCCCCCCACTCTTCCCTCTGGTAAGGCATTGAGCATGCCACACTGTCTGCAGGGACCATCTTCCCTGTCGGCCCCGTTCTTCTGTTTCCTACCCTCCAGTCTTCTGCTTCCCCCTTACTTTTCTCTTATACAACGTTTTTTTTTTTTTTTTTCATGCCCCACAGGTCTAAATCTAAATACATCAAAATTATTGCCCGACCTGTTAGGCCCTAGAGCAAGTTATCAGCGAACAACCCTACGCTCTGTTATAATACAACCGTTGCTCAAGAAACAGCGATCTCTCATTCTCAAATCTGGTCTTACCCACTGAAATCCCAGGAAAATAGGTGGCAGGACCCGCCAGGGTACTCTAGCATTAGTGGTACACCCGGTCAGCCTCCCCATAACGTCGGATCCCACTAGGGGCCTGGCGGCTAACAGACCGGAAGAACAAAAGGCACAACACAATATACTGCACATGACCACGCACACACCTTCAAATCCTGACTTGATACAATGTACACCCGCGGAGATGAGAGCAATTCCAGGAGCCGTTAGAC
The DNA here is from genome assembly GCF_048544385.1 of Mastigoproctus giganteus. Classification (NCBI taxonomy): domain Eukaryota; kingdom Metazoa; phylum Arthropoda; class Arachnida; order Uropygi; family Thelyphonidae; genus Mastigoproctus; species Mastigoproctus giganteus. The sequence goes on from NC_143577.1 coordinate 149,177,743, forward strand.
ACCAACATATCTTACACCCTTCTCTCCCATAACTAATAGTTTCCCTGAACGCTTAAGGTATCATAATGATATCGGTAAAATGTCTTGCGCCCCCTTTGTTTAAGTGAATACTGTTTCTACAAAATAGAAACAGTATTCAATGAAAGTGCAAGCAACCCTAATAAAAATTTATTTGTCTAAAGCCTTGTACATTCCTTCCAGTCATGAGTTAGTCCACAAGGCTTTCAGCATATAATCCCTCCTATCGTGTTTGGGCAAAATAAACTCATTCACCTGACTCCGCAATTTCACAGCATGGTTCTATATTTATCCAATAAGCCCTCAGGCGTGTTCGTTTAATATCGTTAGTCCTCACATTAGCCCTCAGGCGTGTTCGTTTAATATCGTTAGTCCTCACATAAATAATAAAGTTTTCTTTGTCTCCTTTAAAATCTGAAAATCTGTTGGTAACTTCATCAAGTGATGCTCCCAGCAAGCACGCCCTAGTTCTGGTTTACTTAACTTATTTTAGAAAAATTATACCTTTTGTCCCTGACAATACTGTCTCAATAAAATTAATCTTTCAGCCAGAGCAGTATGCACTTGACTGTTCTGGGACCGAAATCCGAGGTGCATCACTCGGCAGGTCACTTGATACTTGAGTCCCTGATGAGCTCCCAGTTAATTGTTTCTAGGGCAAGCAGCAGATTCTTCAGTGATTCAAATTCTTCTACTAATGCAAAGAAAAGGATCACTTAAGCTTGGCATGTGTATACTAAACGTACCTTAGAATACATTACACAGGCTATGCAGGCTGCGAACTCATGACTCAGATGGAAATACCAGCAGGTATTTTCGCCTGAGTCCTTGGACGATTTATTGAAAGTGACAATTATAACAGCCATTATTTAGAGAAAAAAAGAACAAACTGAACTTAAGAAAGATTACAAAATTTCAATTTATAATACATTACACAATTTAAATCTACAATGTATTACAGAAAAAAAAAAAAACATAACATAATTTTATCCACTAGTGAAGTTAAAATTAAGCTACCGAAATTGCCGGAAAGAATTAGCATAAATACTTCAAGAAAGTTAAGAATTACAGTAAATTTACAAAACAAAAAATAAAATAAGATAAATAAAAGCAGCAATTCATTTACCAAATTATTGAAATTAAATTTAAATAAATTTTGTCTACTAAATTTGATTGATTGATTGATTGTTGTAGGGTTTTATGTGCATCAAATACTTAGGCCATATTAAGCTATATATAATGTGGCTATAAATTGCAATCCTTCTGCGATCGATTTTCTGAAAGAAAAGCCCGAGTTTCCAGGAAAAAAAACCAAGCTGCTCCGGTCTGATACCGACTAACTCAGCCACTCTGTGAAAAAGGCCCATCAAAATGACTTGCTTCTTCGATGGGATTAGAAATCAGGTCTGTTCCACCCAGTGTGGGGAAGGCAATCATTATAGCAAATGTGCTACGCTCGAGGTGTTACGTACTAGGCATCTGATCTCAAATACCTTTCAGTTAATTATCGGGCCACTTAAAACACATCTGCTCTCCTCAACTGCTGAGAGTTACATCAATTAATTTCTATATCAGTTATTTTATGATACCATTAAAAAGAATGGAAACTGACAAACTTAAGAGAAAATAAAATCGCGTCCAGTGGATGCAAATGGTAAAACACTCCAAATATTGAGATAAATATAGGTTACTTTAGAATAATTTACCCAGCCATTAGCACATTGGTTATAATTGTGCCTTTGCAGTAGCGCAGTAGATATGATCACTGTCTTCCTCATACCGAGAGGAAAAGATTATGGTTCTATTTATTGGCTTTTTTATGATTTTAGGCGAGGGTAGCAGTTTTATTTTGTTTCGAAAAGCTATGGATTTTAATCCAGCAAACAAGCAGACAATATACTGCTTCCTCATAACCTTAGTGTCTTTGGCGTTTAACACACTCTATCAATTATTATTCTCTTTCCTTTCATAGAGGTTATAACCGGTAGTTGAATCCCATCTTGAAGGCAGGAACTTTTACGGGCATTATCACACCACAGCCGAATCAACAATAGTCGGGAGAGGTTTGCATGGCGTGTTGTCTCCAGAAAAGTGGGTTTTTTTCCAGAAAAAGAGACAAACTGTCCACAGAATACATACATACAGTTTAGAGACGCAATACCCAGAAACCTCAAAGCCACACAAACCTTCACACATAATCTAATAGCCAATAAAGGGAATTTTCGTTTACTACAATATAGTTGGAATACTTATGATCGATTTTGTAAACTGTGTCAAAGAAAATCATAAAGAATTCAGTAAAACTAAAAGAAAAGGATAGAACCAAATTGCTATGGTAGAGGATGGTACGGATAATTTCACACTCCCGTAACAGTGTGGTTCAATAGAATTTCTAATTAATCCTAAACAGATAAGAGTTGAATTATATTTTACCTAAAATTCGGAAGTGAATTAATTACAGCTAGCACATTCTCTTCAATAAGGCAGTTAGTAAGGGGTTCTGATTTAATATAAAAAAAAGAGGAAATGCAAACCAGATGCTTGAAAATTTGTGTTTAGTCAAAGAATCGTAATGTAAAAGATCTGTTTTGATGTTGTCATTTTACAAATTCAGAGGAAGCTTATAGTTCGGACTCTCACTGGAATCTGATTTTAGAGAAAATCGGAGGTGAATACTGTTTTCGTAGCGGCTATACACATCGTACACTAAACTAGAGGAATATTCATAACAATTTACTTCGTGTTTTTTGTCGATTTCCTGTTTTTTTTTTAGGAGAAATCGTAGTTTTCGGGGGAGGGGGACTTTTTCTCCACACCTGAGACTTACTACCTCACGCGGAGTGCAAAAAGCCCATAAAAGTTCCTCTCATCGTGGTTGGTATGAAATCGTTTCATTTCCATCTTCATTTCTAACTTCCGAAAGAGAAAGAAGTCAGCTGGAGCCAGTCTGGTTAACAGAAGGATGGTTGATCTCAGTAACCACAAAAATTCCTTTAACAGTTGGTACACTGCTGTGCAATAGAAACATGTCATTATCTTTAAGGAAAGCCTGGTCAGACTAGTCGAATTCTTTGCTATAATCGTTTGTTGCAAATAAGTCGGGAGTCTCTCGGGAATTCGAAACTTCGTTGTATGGACCAGCTTATGGAGTAGTATTTTAACAAAAACCTAAGGCTTGTTTACCACGAGTAATAACATTCTTAATGTGCAGCAAAAAAGATGCAATTAGAATTACAAAAGTCACTCCGAGATCTTCATAAGCCGATACTCTTGTTAACTTACATTCATTTAAAAAAATATTCGTATTTCGTGTAAAATGTAGGAGGATCGACTTACGTCATAACAAAACATTTTGATATATTGATATGAAAGTTTATTACTACGAACCCGAGAATAAAACCTGTTAAATATCGTTTTTAATTAGCTGGAATCTTTTATTTTGCTGATTTGACGAAAACATTTAAAAAAATATCCGCATAAGCTAAATAATGAACATTACCTGAATTAATGATATATGGCAGGTTATTCACATAAACTGAGAACAACAACGGGCTAACCGAAGATCCTTGAAGCACACCAACTTGTAACGTAAAAGGAGAAGATAAAACATAATTAATTATTATTTGACATTTATGCGCAGTTAGATAACTATGAAACAATTATAATAGCAGATTCCGAAAACCATAGGCTTGAAGTTTTTTAATAGTGATAACTTGTGAAGTTTTTTTTTAATATTTGTTCAGCCATATTGAGAACAAACTTGTTCATGCTACCAGAATGTTAATAAATTTCATAGCACTGATATTTTGGTCTAAATCGGCGTCGATGAACTGAGATTAAATTATTTATAAAACCTGTGATCTTTGAATAGACGATTGCGTCTATTTAAACAGCTGTGCTAAGAACTTCAGTAAAGTTACAGGACAATAATTCTGAATTACATCACGTGATCCTTTTTTGTGTATCCTGTAGCAATTTTTGAAAGCATCGGGCTAAGTTAAGTTCCAGCGCTCAATGATAAGTTAACCAAATATAAAATATAAGGATTGAGCAAATGCAAGAGCGTTCCCAAAATTCGTGTAGAATACCATCAGATCCCATTCAGTGTTTCTTTTTTATGTGATAAATTGTCTTGTTGACTTCATTAATTGTAAACAGGAAAAAAGTTTCAGAACACATAAAAGAACTGAAGTCAGAAATAGGATTACAATCGTTCTCAAGAGAAATAAAATATTTTTGAAACTCTGTTGCTACAATCTGTACTTGCTACGTGAAACATCAGATATTATCTTATTGGCCATCGCAAAAATTTACTTTGGAGGTATGAGTTGAACGCTTAGAGTTAATAAAATGTCAAAAAAGTCTTAGGTAATTGCGTTGGGATACTAAATATTTTATTGAATCAATATACTTCCTATATAGAGTTTTCTGAAGATTTTTGAAGTCAGAGCGAACGCGTTGAAATTCATAATCCTGGGAGTTTCTCAAAAGCATATATTTTGAATATTAGTTGGCTTTAAAGCAAAAGCTGATTTTACTTTTTAAACCAACGAGGATATTTCGCTGTCCTTTGTCTATAGCGAGGAACATAAGTTTCGATGAGGCCGAGAAGTTTAATGAAAAAGGAATTGATTGCTAGGTTTACGTGAACAGAAGGATCTATGTCAATTAGGAAACAATTAGCAATCGCGGGAATCAGTTTATGCAAAGAGATTTTGTATAGATTTGTCAATACGCATAATTAACAGAAGGAGATATAGAATGTAAGATAATTATAGTAATGGCGTTATTATTGGAGGGAATAATATTTGGTATACCAGCAGGAACTAACGTTTCGTTTGAAAACGAGATCCAAGAAATTTTTGCCGCGAGTAGGGCAAGTATAGCGGCCTCCGTAGCCGAGTGGTCAGGAGCGGGAGTGCAGTAGCACACGCTCTTTGAGTAGACCGGGGTTCAAGTACGGTAGATCTGACAACCCGCACTGACCCAGCGTGGCAGATTAGGACCCATTTCCCTCAGCATGAATTGTTGAGGAGGCTTCCATCCTGCAGTGAGTTGATAATGGCTGCAGTTTACCTTTTTTACCTTTTAGGGCAAGTACAGTACTGTGAAAGATTAAATTTTGCCATTGACTTGAACAGACATCTAGCGACTATGTCTTGTTGGTCTAGAGGTAAGTGAGATCGAGGAAGATTAAAATTTCCCTGTGGGACTATATGAGTTGATGGGGAAACTCTATCCCATAGAATATCAAGAGACTCTATCCCATAGAATATCTAATACTCTACTGTTCAAATTAAGACAGGAGGAGACAAATATTTAAAAAAACAACAGTGGAATCTTTCCAGGAATCATAAAGTGATATAAAAGCTTTCAATATCCGCCAATGTAGCAGAAAACAGAAGTTTAACATGGCGACAACTTGCCAAATGACAACCACACCTCCACCACGCGTGCGACGGTCGTTTCTAATTAATCTGAAAATGGGAGACAATTAGCATTAGCATGAGTAGAGGCATTTGATGCAAGAAAGCAAGCTTATGCAGCATCAGCCAAAAAAAAAAAAAAAAAAAAACACTTCCACTTCACCCCCTCTGTTCGTTCAAAATACCTGTCCAGCTCAGCTGAGCCTTAAACTTATTTAGGCTAGCAACCTCCACCACAAGGGATGGGAGTCTGTTCCACCAACCAACCACCCGCTGGCTAAAGGCAAATTTCCGCACGTCTATCCTACATCTGTCTTTCCTCAATTTGAATTTATGCCCTCTCAGGTGATTTTTCTGAGCTAGAGGAAGAATCCCATCAGCATTGAGCATGCTTAAACCATTCAAGGCTTTATACACCTCTATCAGATCACCTCGCTGGTGCCTAGTCTCCAGACACTGTAATTTGCAAAACTTAAGCCTTTCTTCGTAAGAGCACCCCTTTGTTCCATTCACTAATCTTGTTGCCCTTCTCTGTACTCGTTCCAGCATCTCTACATCCTTCTTGAAATGAGGCCTCCAGACCTGTATACAGTACTCTAGGTGTGGCCTGACCATTGCCTTATACAATGGAATAATCACCTCCTTATCCCTGCTGGAAAAATTCCTGTATATCATTGACAATACTCCATGAGCTATTCTTGCAGCCCGTCTGTACTGCTCAGAGAACTTCATATCTGCCTGCACAACCACCCCCAAGTCCCTTTTATTCTCTACCACTGTCAGTGTAGTACCACACAGTTGATACGTTGCTCCGGGGTTGCTGTTTCCCATGTGTAGTACTTTACATTTGTCAATGTTAAACTTCATTTGCCACCTCTCAGCCCATCTGCTCAACCTTTATCAAGTATTGTGCTACAGAGCCAGGTTTCAGTAAATGCCAGAATATCATACTATATAGTATATTGCATTTTAAGCACAATGCTCAAATATTTACGAATACTTTGAGAATTTTGATAGCATACTGAAATGGATTTGGCTTGAGGCAACTTAACTCAATTTTCTAGAACAAAATGTGTTGCTAACAGTAGATGAGCTGGTTGATTGCTATATGTCTTTACGTGCTACCGAATTAGTTTTGGGCGCTTTGTCAATAAAAGGATGGATTAAAGTTCCCAATGGCGAATTTTTCGAATCAGTAAGCGTGAGAGAATCATTAGGATTGCATAAAATGCAAAATGAAGAATATGACGATCTAATTTTTCGAACGTGTACACTTATTTTAAATACACTTCTAACAAATATGATTAAATTACCTTCAGTTACGGCGGGAGCTAATCATGATACAAAATATGTAGATTTTGTTTCTACTGTTGTTAAATTACAGCTATAAAAAGGCAACGAAGAGTTTGGTTTAAGTACGGAATTTTCCGACTTCAATGTTCAACCGAAAGCAGGTATAGAAATGTCTGTAGACATTGGTTCCTTTACAACTTGAGCATAGAAAGCAGGAATTTGGTTAATATTCGAGATATCGGATGTCGTCGATGTGGAAGCTGTAGACGTTGGCACACTTAAGGAAGTACTGATTTTAGTTATATCATCCATAGGCTGGTTAGTTAAGGAATTCGGTCTACTAGTAGTCACGAAAGATTTTGTTATAGTGTATTCTACTGGAAACAGCTCTTTTAGAATGTTATTGCTAGAGTCAATTGAAGCAACAATTTTCGGTAATCAACGATGAAACATTACTAAAAGTGTTCTTCAAAGAAGATTTCTCTAAATTTTCGTTGAATGCCGAACTAGAGGAGGAATTAGAAGCAAGTTGCGGCGAAAATACCAGTGAAGCAATAGGATTTGGATTAATATCAAATGAATCTGATAAATCACAATTCATTGATTTTAGTGAATATGAGAACAGATCTTTCGATTCGCCGTTACTTGACTTGGGTATGGATATGGATTATTTATGGATATGACCATTTGGATATGGATGATTTCTGCGATTTTTTACAGGAATCAATATGTTTCTCTCATAAAATTGGAATAACCTGGAAAACGAAGAAAAATAAATAATAATAATTAGAACGCAAGAAAACCAAGGACGTACAAGAGAAGACTTCAGCAGAAGATAGAAGAATTAAGAGTCAAAATTGGCCAACTGACCCAGTTTCAGTCAATCAGACTATTATTTTTTGGCCACCCGAATAATTAAATTCATCTGCTGTCTGTGGGTCTTATGTCTGTTAATTGAGCATATTCTTCGATTTTTCAGAAAAATCGATCAAAACAGATCGATTTTTCTGTTTTGCTGGACGAAAAACCCTGGTTTCGGTGGAAAACACCTTGCTGTCTACGCCTGAAACCGACCACGGAGTGAAAAAAGCCAATTAAAGTTCTTCGCGTCATCGATGGGTTTCGAACCCGGGCCTTTTCTACCCGGGGTGAGGAGGACGGCGACAATACCATTGTGCTACTCCGCGCAGAGACAGCGTCCACAGCAAACATGAGACAAAATATCAGAGAATAGGAGAACAGAACCTCCTCGCATGCAGAAAGAGACTACGCCGATACAATGAGAGCTCCCAGAGGAAAATGAACAAACGAGTCTTCGATGAGGACCAGAGAGCCTTCTACAAGAGTCTCGGAGAAGATGGGAAAGAAGGGAATGGACCATCAAAGCAGAAGATTATTGAAGAGTTCTGGGGCAACATATGCAGCAGGGAAATAAGACATAACAGCCGATCCCCCTGGATAGAACTAGAACGCAAGAAAACCAAGGACGTACAAGAGATGAGAGAGGGGGAGATTGGGGAAGAAAAGTAAAACAGGCGTTCAAGAACTCTCACAACTGGCGAACTCCAAGAATAGATAACGTCCACAACTACTGGTACAAGAAGCTCACTTGCACGAACAAGCACCTGGCAGAGCAGTTCACCATAATGATAAGGCACCCGGAGACAATCCCGAAGTTTCTCACTCAAGGAATCAGGTATCTGAGGCCTAAAGACAAAGATACAAGAAACTCGGCGAAATACAGGCCAATCGCCTGCCTCCCAACAATGTACAAGATCGTGACCAGCTGCATAACCAGGAACATATCAGACCACTTGGAGACCCAGGACATAATGGCCGAACAGCAGAAAGGATGCAAGGAGCAAATAACCACAGATGCCGCGGTTATAGAGCAGGCCTACAAGAAGCGCCGCAACATGTACACAGCCTACATCGATTACAGCAAAGGCATTCGACTCCGTTCCTCATAGCTGGCAAATAGAGGCGCTAAACATATACAAAGACAATCCGATAGTGACAAACTTCTTAGGAGAAACAATGGCAATATGGAGTACCACCATTAAGGTGGAGAGCATCACAACCAGGTCAATCCCCATCAGGTGAGGAACCTTTCTGGGAGATGCCCTGAGCCCACTGTGGTTCTGTCTAGCACTTAACCCGCTTTCCATCATGCTCAACAGCAGCAAGTACGGATGTAACGTCAAAGAAGGAAGGAAGAACCTGTACACCCTCATCCACCTGATATTCGAGTGTTGGCATTCGAGGTGAGCAAACGCGCTTCGTCAGGGCTCCTCAGTTAAGTGGATTTGATTTCTGTTGATTATTGCTTTTAAATATTTGATTTATTTAGATATTGTTGGATTATCTGTTATAGATTTTCCTTTAACAGTTTGATTTTTATAATATTATAGAAATAATTTTTCAAAGTTAATTTTCATTGACATTTAGCTAATTTTATAATGGTAGTTACGAGATCTACCTTAAACACATTCCCGGGTATCGTGACTCACACCGAAATAGCCTATGGCGATTTACGGGTGAGCCATGATTTAATCCGTTGCGGAACCTGTGGAATGTTTTCCAAGGTCGACCTGGTGACTAATCATTGCTCACCTGGGGATTCTTTTCTTTGCAATCGATGTAAGGAGAGCACCGATCTTAAATTACAATTTGGTGCACTGATGGAACAATTTGAGTCACTGAAAAAACGGGTGCTTGCCCACGAGAATAATGCATCTGGGAGCTCGTCAGAGACTCAAGACTCCAGCAATCTACCAAGTGATGCACTCCCAATTCGGGCCTTAAAACAGAAAAACCAAGTGCAAACCACTCTGGTTCAAAAGGACATTGTTTTATTAGGAGACTCCATTGTCAGGGAAACGAGGAATATTTTTTGTAATAAGGATAGGTAGAGTAGAACCAGGGTATGTCTGCCGGGAGCAACTATTAATGATGTCACCAACAGATTGTCAGATTTTAAGAGGGGCAAAGAGAATATTATTATTCATTTGGGGACTAATGACATTAAACGTACACGATCTGACGATTTGTTGGAAAAATACAGGACCATGCTGAGGAAATGCCGCGAGCTAGGCCACAATATCTATGTGTCTGCAATTCTGCCCAGACACGATAGGAGGGATTATATCTTAAAAGCCTTGTGGATTAAATCAAGGCTTGAAGACTTAGCAAAGCTTTGTGGGGTAAATTTCCATCAGCATGGCCCACACTTGTAGGTAGAAGGAATTTGTTTTGTAGAGACGGGATACACTTAAACAAAGGTGGTGTAAACGTTTTTGGCAGTATCACTGAGGATACCTTAAAGGTTCAGTGAAACTGCTAGTTAGGGGGGGGGGGATGTGGATAATACTGACATGCGTTTATCTGATAATATTGGTCAAAGTAGCTCTTGCACATACCTTAAAAGTTCTTATCTGTTACCCCAACTGGACGTATTATCTAGATCAGTGTTTCTCAAAGGGTGTGCCGCGTCACATTAGTGTGCCGCAAAATTTTCCAAGTGTGCCGCGAAATTTAGAAATTTCTTCTTCTATGACTACGTAGGTGTGCCTCGAAATTTTTCTTCTTTGGAAAATGTGCCACGAGAGTAAAAAGATTGAGAAACACTGATCTAGATGTTCTGGGAGCAGAAACGTTTCAAGTGAGCGGGTAGCTAATGCCAGTGAAGCGAGCCTAAAAAACTTCAAGGGTTGTGTTAGGGTTGTTAAATATACAAGAACAGTCAGTCTTAATTGTTTATATAGTAATGTAAAAAGTGTCGTCAATAAAATGAGCGAATTCGAACTGCTGGTTAAAACAAGTAACGCGGACATAATAGGGCTTACGGAGACGTGGTGTCACCCGGAAATTGGAGATGATGACTTTCAGTACGACTTGTATAATGTATTTAGAAAGGATAGGGTAGATAGAAGGGGCGATGGGGTAATGCTTCTTGTCAGAAGCAGCCTGAGTGCGACGATAACTTTCCCGGATTCAAACGTTTCACATGCTAGTATAGAATCTGTGTGGTGTGAGATAGTTGGAAACAAAGGTATAATGCGAGTAGGAGTAATCTACAGACCAGGTGATTGTGAAGATTATGACGAATGCCTCTACATGCAAATGGAATGGGCAAGTAAGCGTCAATGTTTTCTTATGGGTGACTTCAATTTGCCTCTAATTGATTGGAGTAAATGGGAAGGAAACTCGACATGGGGAACAAAATTTTTAAATCAACTAGATGGCTGTTATTTGTATCAACATGTCAGGGAAAGTACCAGAGAAAAGAATATCCTAGACCACATCATCACCCATGAATCAGATGACATAACAGGGCTGATAGTAGAGGAACCAGTAGCAGGAAGTGATCACGGAGTTCTACGGTGGATGATGATGATGAGAGAGGTAGCAGCAGTAAAAGGCAAAGGAATGAGTTTTAATTTCAGAAAAGAAAATTACGATGCCTTAAGGTGCTACATGGCCTCTATTAACTGGGTAGCCATCGCTCAGAGAATGAATACATTGCAACTGTGGTATGCTTTTAAAACATTAATCACTGATTCCTTGAATGCGTATTTACCATTAATAAAATACTCCACGAAGAGGGTTCCAAGTTGGATGAATAGTGAAGTTGCCACATTACTTGAGCAGAAAACGCTGGCATGGAAAGGTTACAGAGCAGTGAAATGTACTGAATCCTATAACAGCTACAAGGTGATCTGTAACAGAACCACAGAAAAGGTTCGACAGGCAAAGGCAGTTTATGAGAAAGCACTAGGAAACAGAACAAAGAGGGTGGATAAGAAATTCTTCACATATATAAATGCCAAGATGAACAGGACAAACCAGATCGGACCTTTACGTAAGGGAAAGGGGATAGTATTAAATACACCATCTACCGTTGCAGATTAACTCAACAGTTATTTTGCATAGATATTTACAAATGAAAAACCTTTTGTGGCAATGGGAAATTGTGGGAGTGAATTTGAAAAATATGTAATTAATGATATTGAAATTTCGTACGATTATTTAATGAAACAACTTTCGAGCCTACAGGCCAGTAAGGCTCCTGGAGTTGATGGAATATACCCTATAATCTTAAGGATGGCGGGGATTGAGTGCATTGAACCATTGAGGCTAATTATGCGAGCATCACTAGACACTGGGGAGATTACGTTGGATTGGAAAAGTGCCAATGTATCTCTTATACATAAAGGTGGCTCTAAGAGTGAAGTGGGAAATTATCGACCTGTCAGTCTGAATTCAGTGGTAGGGAAAATCATGGAGGCAATGATCAAATGTGGCATTCAGGATCATTTGGATACAATTAAAATTCTTAAGGATACTCTGCATGGTTTTGTAAAGGGAAAGTCATATTTAACAAATCTGATTCGCTATTTTGAAAGGGTCACTCACGCTGGATTTAGGGAATCATTTCGACATTGTTTATTTAGATTTCAGCAAAGCTTTTGACTCAGTCCCACATGAACGGTTGCTTTATAAGCTGGAACAGGTTGGAATCACTGGGAAAATCCTTAGATGGATAGCAGGATGGCTTCAGGGCAGTAGGCTGACGGTTGTGATAAATGGCTATTCCTCAGATTGGGTTGATGTAAGAAGTGGAGTTCCCCAAGGATCAGTATTAGGACAACTGTTGTTTTTAATTTTCATAAACGACATCGATGAAGGGATAGAGGGCGTGATGTCTAAATTTGCAGATGATGTTAAAATTGGTAGAGTAGCTAATGATCACTGTCAAGCTGAGCGTCTTCAGAGAGACCTAGATAGACTTCAGGAATGGTCAGAAAAATGGCAGCTATGCTTTAATCCAACAAAATTTAAGGTATTACACCTGGGAAACAGTAATCCCAAAATAACTTATTCACTTGGTGGAGTTCAACTAAACCCAGTACTGGATGAAAGGGACTTAGGTGTTACGATACGGTCAGAAATGAAATTCTCTGTGCATTATAAACAGGTTGCAAGGAAGGCCCATGGTGTCCTATCGATGATCTATCGAACTTTTGCAAGTAGAGATAGGGACTTGATAATCCCATTATATAAGGCTTTTGTTAGACCACACTTGGAATACTGTGTTCAAGTATGGAGACGACACCTAAAGAAAGTCGTCGAGCTTCTTGACAGGGTGCAAAACGGGTAACTCGCCTGTTGAGATCGGCAAAATTTGCGTCCTTATGAAGAAAGACTTCGAATATGTGGGTTGCAGAGTTTGGAAACTAGACACCGTAGAGGAGATTTGATTGAGGTGTTTAGGGCTCTGAGAGCATCAGTAAAATGAATGAGGACGAAATTTTCAAGTTTGTAAATGATGCTAGAACTAGGGGACATAAATTCAAGTTACGGGGGAAAATGTTTAGATTGGACTGCAGGAAGTTTTATTTTAGCCAGCGAATTATAAATTACTGGAATAAGTTGCCTACATGGGTGGTAGAGGCTGACAGTTTGGGGAAATTCAAAGGTCATCTAGACAGTACCTTACGGTGGGGGAAGCACATAGGATGATAGGTTTAATTTCCTTTTCTTTTATTAATTATTATTATTTATTTCTTTTTTTTATCATTGTTTTATTCGGGTTTTTTTTTTTTTTTTTTTTGGCTGGCGCAGCATAAGCCATAGGCTTTCTTGCACCATGCGGCCATTACTAATACTAATATACATGAATGACATCAAGCTTTACGTGGGAACCGAGAAGCAACTCCAGCAACTACTCCGGATCACTGAAGAATTCAGCAATGATATTCGGATGGAATTTGGTGTAGACAAATGATTATACCAGGGAAAATTAGTCAACCGAAACTACCAGTTGCAGACTGGTAAACAGATCGAAGTTATGGCAGAGGGAGAAGCCTACAAATACTTGGGGTTGATGCAGGCTCAGCAACTACCAGCACAAGGAAATTAAGGCCTATCTCACCGAAAAATACGGTCAGAGACACAGAAGGCTGCTGAAAGCAAAGCTGAACGGAAGGAGGGAACACAGTTAAAGCCATAAACACCTATGCAGTCCCAATGCTAACATATTCCTTCAGGGTCATAAATTGGACTAACACCGAGCTGCAGGATATCATGAGAAAGACAAGCACAATGATGACCAAGAGTCGGCAACACCACCCCAAGTCAACTGTTGAGAGACTGACAATTGCTCGGAAAGTAGGAGGAAGGGGTCTGATAGACCTCATCGAGCAATAGAAAACAGCGATTGCTAACATGAAGGATATCTTCCAGAAACACACAGCAGCACTCCACCAGGCCATAAGGAAGAAAGACAAGCGGTATACCGCACTCAACCTAAGCGAGGATTCTTCCCCCAACCAGGAGGCACAAACGAAGGTAGAAAGATGTGCAGAAAAGACACTCCACGGCAGACACTACAATGATTGCCATCAAGATCATATAGATATAATTGCTTCCAATGCATGGCTTACGAGCGGGGCGCTCTTCCCCGAGAGTGAAGGATTCGTGCTCGCCATCCAAGACCAAGTAACCAACACCAGAAACTATAGAAAATACATTGCCAAGAAGCCCAAAGTGTCCGATGACACATGTCGACGATGCCACCTGGACTCAGAAACGATCCAACACATCACCGCAGGATGCAAGGTAATCACCCAGACTGAGTACACTCATAGACACGACCAGGTAGCCAGAATAACGCATCAGAAGCTAGCAAGAAAATACCAGTTGGTCGAAGAAAGTGTACCGTACTACAAATACGAATCCCAGGCAGTACTAGACACCCAAACCCACAAGCTGTACTGGGACCACACCATAATAACGGATAGGACAATCCCGCACAACAGACTGGGCATAACCCTTGTGGACAAGAAGGAATAGGCTACCTATCCGATTGACATAGCGGTACCCAAAACTGGCAATCGGCAGAAAACCCAGGGGGAAAAATCAGGAAGTACACGAACCTAAGACAGGAGATCAAAGTGATGTGGCATATGCAACAAGTAACGACCATCCTGATCATCGTGTCAACCACAGGTATAATGCCAAAGTTTCTAACATAACAGCCTAGCAGCAATAGGTTTCCGAGCGAACACCTACAAGGACCACCAGAAATTCGCAATCCTGAACACCTGTAGGAGAGTCAGAGAGTTCCTCGACCAATAGTAACATCAGATATAACAACAACCACCCTGTGTACTTGGTAGCAATACTCGTCACGAGTGGAACCCCGAATCAAGGAGAAATAATAGAGCAGTAATTATATTAATCATACCAGGAGTGACTAGCAAAAGATTTGTTACTATGGCTGGAGAACAGCAGTCTCATTTGGCTCTGATGAACAACTATCATATTGCACTTCATCTTGTACGTCAACCAGATCGCGATTTATAGTTTGCTGTTTGTCTTTGTTTAATTTCCCAAAAAAGTAATGTGATGCAGGGCCGTTCCTTTTAATTTACCCTTTGAAGTTGTTCAGTTTTCATATGCAATCAGCAAAATATTCCATGCCAATGATTAATACTAAGGATCTCTGTGAAAACTTGTAATCATTACAGAATTCCCTAAAACCATATGCAATTCATACAAAATTGACGGATGCCCATACATAATTTATGGGATTTAAATCCATTAATCACGCGGATAGCACGGTGATTAAAATGGCCGTTCTTCCACACCGTGTGAAAAAGGCCCGAGTTCGAATCTCATCAATGATGAGATTCGAACTCAGGACTGGAATTCGAGGAATTTTTACGTGCTCTTTTCACTACGTGAGGAAGTCAGTTTAAAATTTAAAGTCGAGTGTCGCATGTTTTTTTCCCCCGAAAACTTGGGTTTTTCATCCATCAAACCAAGACACGCGTACGTGCAATTACAGACAAAATATATACTGACTCCTCATAGTTGCCTTGTCACTTAACACACGTCAGTCACTAATTAGTCTTGTCTAACATACAACTATTAAAAATCTATCATTTTTCAAGTTATTTATTACACGCGCATGATACGAAATTGCCAAAATGCGTGGAATATGAAAATTCATTTTTTTCGAGATAACAAACAGGTCTACATATTACTAATGGCTGAAATATGTTTCTTGTAAATCCTCAACTCAAAACTGCGTGAAATCTTAGTTTTTTTTTAATGAAAATCAATGTTCCAGCGAAATGAGAAGCGCGTAAAATAATTTTAATCTACAGTTCTTGTGGCAATCGATAACTTGATATAAGTAAGCAATAACTGAGCTTGTCGAGTTTCAGAGAAGCAAGAATATGTGTGCTCATGCTAGAACTATGTACAGTACGGTACTGTATTAGCATAAAAAAAATCAAAACTCTGCTAACAAGGTTTATTCACTTAGCATTAAACTTATAATTATTCGCACGGGAAATTCATCCTATTTTTAAAACCTTGCCTAATTCACCAATGACGAAAGCCAGTAAGCTCTAAGTGAAAACGACACACTCCCTGTTCCCACGGGTAATCTTCTGTCCTGAAGAAATCTTGGGCAATGCTAATTTGCCTCTTCCGAGATGTACCGGAAGAGTGACTAGCCTCCCGTCAGTTAAGTACGCTCCTGCATGGATGCGCACAGAAAAGTATTGCCTTATATTCTGCACACACCCCTCTCCTTGCATTGCCTGGAAATCGAATGGTTAAAGGGATGGAATTTGGTAGGATTACCGAATCGATAACTTCTACCAAGCGCACGAAAAACTGCCTTTCTCCAGTTGGCGGTACCTCGCAAATTCGGACTAATGCCTTTTAAGCTGGTGTGCTTTAGCGAATCCTTGAAGACTGAATGGAGAGAGAGAGAGAGAGAAGAGAGAGAGAGAGAGAGAGAGAGAGAGAGAGAGAGGAGTCTCTGACGTCATTTTAAATTTTGGTAAAACACAAATCGTTTTCCGATGAAACTCAAATTACATATGATGTTACGCAAGGTTTAGTGAACGAATAATTATTTCATGCTTAATGTGAAGTGAAAGAACAAATTGCAGGCATGTAGCGTTCGATTCGAATACTCTTTACTTCCCCAGTCAGTATCAATAACTCATTCGATCTTACTTAGTTACTCTGAATATCAGCGTAAACAGGAAATGAGCCCCATAATCTTATTTCAGACTTCAAACACACGGGTTCTAATATTTGTAATCTTACTGAAAGGTAAAATTCTAATACACGAAATTAATTTATATTACATCTAACTGACTTCCTTGAATTACAAAAAAATAATAATAAAAATAAATCCCGCTTTTTATATTTCCTCAAAGTGAAAACAGCAAGGAGAGAACTCTAAAGAGAACTCTAAACGAATATTTGGTTTATTAATCGATGGAACATTCTGAAAATAAAGGAGAACTGTCCCTACACAGTATTCGATAATTAGAGGAAATCGTTGCGAACGAGAAAACTGCTACAGGAAAAATATAAATTGAACCCTTTAAAATAAATACTGCATCTATTTATAAACCTTTAAAATGCAGTTAAATAAGAGAAAAAGGTAGAACGAGACGAATCTCTTATATATCCGTTATGTCTCAAATTAACTCTCAAGTCCTTAAACTTTTATTCTTGCCTCTAGGCGCCTCAAACACGTAAATCTCAGATAAATTAGATTTATGCTCCAAATTCTAACTGAACTCTTCTGTCACATTCATTGATAAGGTGGTCTAACATAAGTCGCCTAAGTAAATTTACACGGGAATCTCATTTGTACGTATTGAGAAAAGTTTAATTATTCAGCTAACAATCCCTTTACTGAGATTTTTCTTTGTTTATTTTTTTTATTTTTTTTTTTTTTTTTGTAGTTTTAGGCGAATCAGCAACTTAAGCCATATACATTATGGCTGTAAATTACGTGTGTTCGCTGGTCGACAAACCCGAGTTTTCGTGATCAAAAACCATATTTATATTAATGAAATTTGTTGGGTAGCCTTTTGCCTTTAAAATAGCTTCAGCCCTTCTTGGCATAGAATCTACTAAAATTTGTATTTCTTCAGGTGTCTTGACGTTTAAACAATCCGGAATAATTCACTCGATCAGCTTCCTTTTGTTGCTGGGGTTTTCTACCTTAATCCGAAATTTTATTCAATTTAGGTCCAGACTACTGCATAAATAATCCGCACTTATATCTGACCACATGAAGATCATTTATATTATGGTTTCAGCCACTGGTTTTGGCTGAGGCAAAAGTGCTGAAAGACGCCTTTTGTACTAAGGTTAAATTCATTTAAATAAAATAGCAACTTTAATTCTAGAATCTCAGACTGCTGTTTTTCTGCATTTAATTTACTATCGACAACTTACATTCGTCCAATACCATCCCTATCCCATGACACTAACTGATGCTTCATTTTCATCGGCAGTTGTGCATTTCGATAATGTCTTTGTCAGGTCATCGATTCACATATTTGCATACTTCCGTTAATTACCTTTGATATCATTTTATAAACTTACGAAATGGTCGGAATAATCTAAGAAGAACTTTATGCTACAATAGCGTCAATGTACCTTAACGTGAATGCCAAATGAGAGGATACCGGGTAGTAAAATAACACATAAAAGAAAGTGAATATGTGATTAAACTATTCAAATGCTAGCATAAAATGGGAAGAAATATTTAAAATACGTATTAGCACAACACCATATGTATTTCATTAAAATGTCATTTTTAATAATAATCAACCTTAATATAAACCTTACATATTCTTAAATCTAGTACTAATAAATAATAAAGATATAAATAAAAAATTTCTCTTTGTCTTCCAGGATTAACACATGAAGTCAGGGGAGTGTGATAAAAAACAAGAACTGTAAAGTTATAACAATATTTAAAATTTGGAATAAAAATATAAAATGTCACGTTGTTTGCTACCGTAGGATAATACTAGTTTACGACTGATGTGAAGGCTATAAAGAAAAGAAAAGAAAAGACAATAACCACAAAAATTAATATTAAAATATTATACTTTAGATAACTTACAAATAATACATTATATGAAAAGCTCTGTGTACGAGATTCGTGGAAATATTTAAGACTTCGAGTGCTCAAAGCTATTCAAAATAAAATTAATTTCGCAAAGAATTATTGGTATTGCGGTATCATTAAAGGCTGGGAGCAAGGCTATGTTCTTCATGCTGTTTTTCTGGATCTGAAAGCGTCCTTTGACTCAATGCAAGTTAAGCCTCTTATGTGCCTTTTGGTGAACTACTACGGTTTCACAGATAATGTCTGGAAGCTCCTCAGGAATCTACTAACTAAGAGGTTCCTTAACTTCCAGCAAAGGAATAACTGCATCACAAAACAGGTGGAAGTCGGTATACCCCAAGGTGGATGGTTGTCGACACTGCTATTCTTGGCAATATTTATTCCGCTAATGAATGAGACACCTGCGTTCATATCCTACGCGGACGATATTATATGTTACCCCTCAAGCCCTGTTAACACTTCACCAAGCTAAACATTGCACCCTGCAGCAAAGCAACTCAGCAGCTGCCCCTCAGAAGCAGCCGCCCCACAGAACCGCAGACTTTCATCCTGCTGCATAAATAAATAAAAAAAATTATCTCGGAACCATTATCCAATTCTGGTTATGGGAACACAAGACCCGGAGGAGATGCCAGACAGTCAACAAGGCCAGCCAGAGGGTTCCCAGATATCTACTGACAAGCGAGCGGCGAAATCCTCCCTGGACAAATCAGAAGAACAGGACGAAACTAGACAAGGAGCCACCGGCAAGAGGAGAAACAAGAGGTACACTAGTGAAAAACCAGACCGGGAAATGAGGACCAATAGTGAAGCAAGAGATCGACAGGAACCAAGCAAAACCACTAAAGAGCAAAAACAAGGGGAAAAAACTTTACCCCTGGATCCCGCGTTGCCACAAGGAGCAGTCCTTAAGCAAGTGCTCACCCTGCGAGCCACTTTAGAAAACATAATGAAAGATAACAGTAGCAGGATTTCTTCAACCTTACGAGCAGACATAATCCTTCATTGGAACAAATTAGAGACAGTCCTCCTTCAAACAAATGTGGAGCACCACAGGACGCTTGCAGCCCTAGAAGCCTATAAAGCTGCTGATGGTGCCAAACAAATTCTACGGCGCGCCCCATCATACGTCCAAGCGCTGAGGCACACCCCAAGTGAGAGGGAAAAAACCAGCGACTTACAAACGCAAAAGAAGAAAACACTCACAAAAACACCAAATATAGTGATACACCAGTCAAGTGAGGAAATAAAACAAAAAGTCACCGACAATATGAACGACGACTTTAAAAACACCAGGATAAAGTCTATCCGAAAAACAAGGAACCCAGGGATCATAATCGAGACGGAGAGCGAGAAGGAGATAGAAGAAATAAAAGCAGAGGAGAAAATAACCACATTAGGGCTAAAGGCAGAATTGTTAAAAAAGAAAGGACCATCTATACTAATATTTGATGTAGAGTATGACATGGATCTGCAGCGATTAAACAATGAGATTTAGAGAAAGAACTTACAGAGCCACTTCTCCGAGCTGATTTTTCCAAAGTTCAAAATAAAAGCAAAGGACAGGATGGGAGTAAATTGGACGGAGGAACTGGCGCAATCAGCATGGAAAATTTTAAGCGCCAAAAACAGAATTTATATAGAACGGAGCAGCCTGAGATACCAGAAACATATACCCATTCCCAAGTGCTTTGGCTGCTGCAGATATGGCCACACTACCCATACTTGCCGCAGAGAGAGCCGCCTGCCGCCACTGCTCTGGCAAAAGGCATGAGTACAGTACCTGCCCCAACAAAACCGATGTACCAACCTGCGCAAACTGTAAGAGTCTGAAACTGGAGCACTCACACTCCATCCGCGAAGCTGGGTGTCCGACATACCAAAAAACCAAGAGTTCCTACCAACAGAAAATAGAGCATGGCCATACACCATAAACAATTCAATTCCAGAGTTCTTACATTCCACCAGCTCAATGCACAGCGTGCCCGGGCGATGGCGGAGCAGAAGCAAGTGTAAAGTGTAATGATGTCTAACGGCACCAGGGGTTCCCCCATCTCCGCGTTGCTTTCATTGTAGGTGTACCAGTTCACTGGGAAGGCCAGAGATTTAAAAGTGTGTGTGGATTTTGTATATGTGTAGTGTTGTTCATCTGGCCGTTTAGCCGCTGGACCCCTACTGAGGCCCAACGTTGCCCATACTTGGCCTCGTGGAGGCAGACCAGGTACACAGAATGAAATTTTTTTACTCTGGCAGGCCCTGCCACCTAGTTTCCTGAGTTTCAGTGACTAGAGCCTAGAAAAAAAAAGCCTCGGTAGGGGTGAGCGCTGGAATTAGAAAAGCCAATTGAGAGGTTTATGTGGTTTAATTTGGACGAAGTTAAGTTTTTGCAGTTTGTGTGGGATAATACACTGGCGTATTAGGCAGAGTAGGGGGGGGAGACTGAAGGCTAGGGGGAAAAGACAGAAGTATGGGGACGAAAGAGAAGGCGACCCCGGGATTTTCAGTGAGGCAGGCCCGTGCCCCACCAGCAGAAGAATAAGAGGAGACAAGAGAGGAGAGGAGACAAGACTGTCTCCTCCCTCTGTACCGTTTTGTTTCAGTCGTTGTCTCGGTGTCGCTTCCTTCATTATTTTTGTACCTCACGAGGTTCCTTTCTTAAGACTTTCCCATATCCAGGCCACTCCTATGAGAAGCTACAGGTGAAAACCTAACTGGTCTTTACGTTTTGCACACCGGTATAGTTTTGTATGTACTTAATGTGTTCAATTAATTGTTAGATTCCTCTGGTTACCTGTAGCAGGATTATTATTATTATTATTATTATTATTATTATTATTATTATTATTATTATACACCTGTGGCCTCAGGAATGTAAACGCTCAGTTGTTGTTGTTGTTGTTGTTGTGTTTAACGACACATAGGCTGCTAGGGCCATATTGTGTCTTTCTAATGGTAAATATAGAATATTAGCTTAATTATGATAACTGTATTTGATGATATATTCCTATACGATTTAGGAAAGTAAATAGTTCTTTTTGATTAAAATCATCTCCCAGAATCTGTAATAATTTTATTGAAGACTGCGTATTAGAAATTGATTTAAAGATGTCTAAGCGGATGGTTTGAAAGTGGGGACAGTCCACTAACAAATGTCGAATGGTCAGTTGTACTTGACATGATGTACATTGGGGAGCGCTGTCATTAGTTAACAGATACAGGTGAGTGAGATGAGTATGCCCGATTCTTAGCCTTCCTAAAATTATTTCATCTCGCCTGTTTTTTATGAAGCTGGATTGCCACAGCTTTGGTTCCGGTTTTATTTGGTAGAGTTTATTTCCTGGATAACCTTTCCAGATTAATGACCAGCTGTTATAACATGCTTTACGGATAATGTGTTTATAATCCGTATATGGAACTTGAAAAGTCTGCGAAATAGTGGTTTCTGGTTGTTTGGCTGCATGATCTGCTCTTTCATTGCCGGCTATTCCAGAATGTCCTGGGATCCAGCAGAATGTCACAGTTTGGTTCACTTCCTTACAGGTAAGTAACTTAGAATGAATCTGTTTTATTACAGGGTGAGAGGAGTTGGTATTAGTATTTATGGCAGAGACAGCGCTGAGTGAGTCAGTGTATATTAAAGCAGACGGAATTAGATTTTCAATAATGTGATCCAGAGCTAAGTTTATAGCATAGAGCTCAGCAGTGAATATACTGCATTCTATTGGCAATGAGACAGAAGTGCTAAATGATGGGAAGATTGCAGCAGCATCTACTTGGGTCTCGGTTTTTGATACATCTGTATAGATTTCACATGCGTTTGAATTAGAAAGAGTGTAAGTTGCATGTAACTGTGCGATATTGGAAGGAGACAGCGTGTTCTTTCCCCACTGTTGAAAGTAGTCATCATATATTGCACAGATATTTTTCCAGGGTGGATCTGGTGGTGTTTTGTCCTGAAATATATTGTTGATTTCTATGTTCCATGATTGCGCCAGTTCCTTAAATCTAAGTGGAGCAGGTCGGTTTTCATTAGGTTTATTGAGGTAAAATGACTCGCATTCAGACATCTCCAACAAGGATGAGAGGGCAGACTACGGATTTTTGCGGCATACATCAGAAGTAATGATTTTCTGCGAAGATGTAAGGGAGGTTCATGAGCTTCGATGTACAGGCTTTGAACAGGGGAGTTTCTGAATGCGCCTAGAGCGACTCTCAAAGCACAGTGCTGGATGGTGTTTAGTCGTTCTAAAGTACTTTTCCTCGCTGAATCATATACTGGAGAGAGCCATAGTCCAAGCGAGACCTGATGAGAGCTCTATAAAGATGGATGAGGGTATGACGATCAGCGCCCCATGACATGGATGACACACACCGGAGGATGTTTAATTTCTTCATGCAGATGGTTCGAAGATAGGCCACATGTGCTTGAAACTTCAGTTTCCTGTCTAGTATCAGACCAAGGAAACGGACATTGTGAGCAAGAGGAACTGGCACGTTGTTTATCTTTAGCTCTGGATCAGGATGAAGTGACCGAAGTTTGCAGAAATGAGTGGTAGTGGTTTTCTGCTCAGCGAGATTATATCCATTTCGTAAGGTCCAGGATTGAATTCTTGTTAAAGCAATTTGTAGTTGTCTTTCGATAGTGTTCATGCTTTGCGATTGGCAGGATATGGTGATATCGTCAGCATACATGTATACTTCAATCATTTTTGAAAGTTCTTCCAAAATATTGTTGATCCTAATCGCAAATAGGGTTGGACTCAATATGGAACGCTGTGGGACACCCTCTTCTTGAATGTGAGATGTTGACAGCATGTTTTTATATCGGACCTGAAATGTACGCAATTTTAAAAAGTTCTGAATTATTAAAGGGAGATGTCCTCTCAGCCCCAACTGATGCATATCTTTGATAATACCATGTCGCCATGTGGTGTCAAATGCTTTGTGAATATCCAGGTTGACCATCACTAGATGTTGCTTTCTGACGAAGGCATTACGAATGTTGGATTCAATTTTTACAAGTACATCTAGGGTGGACCTGTTTTTACGGAAGCCATATTGGTGATCAGAAAGGAGATTTTCGGAGTCTAGAATCCAGGTGAGCCTCTTATGTACCATCCTTTCAAAGATTTTGCCCAGACAGCTTGTCAATGATATTGGTCTGTAATTCTCAACTAGAGAAGGATCTTTGCCTGGTTTTGGAATAGCACAAATATAGGAATGACGTCATGACAGAGGATAAGTATTTTCAGAGAAGATCCGGTTATAAAAGAGTAATAGAGTGCCGAGATCAGCTTCACACAGACGCTTCAGCATACTATAGTGAATGCCGTCTGGTCCTGCTGCGCTGTTCAGAGATTTGCTCAAAGATTCTCTCATTTCAGATAGAGTAAACAGCTGGTTATATGGAAGTGAAAGTCTACTTGCGAAATTAAACTTATGACGTTCTGAATCAGTTTTACTGCGTTGAAATGAGATCACATAAGAGGAACAGGCAGAAATGTTATAAAACGATTCGGCTAAAGCATTTGCAATGTCAGTAGGAGATGATAAGTCCTGCCCATTGCATTGTATTATTGGAGATTGCTGCAGTAGAAATTTCCCATTGAGAGCTTGAATTTTTCTCCAAATGATTCGAGTGTCAGTATTTTTGTTAATATCTGAGGCGAATTTAATCCAGGAGTCACGTTTTGCTGTCTTCCTAATTTGTCTTGCTTTGGCTCTGAGTTTTTTGTACATAATTAGGTTGGCGGTAGTTGGAAATTTGCGAAACTGGTTCCAGGCATGATTTTTTTCTTGTTTCGCTTTGGAGCATTCTTCATTCCACCACTGATTTTGGTGTACCCGCTTGCACTGGTTAGATTTTGGAATGGAAATTTCTGCTGCAGATAATGTGGCTTGTAATGTGATCAGTTACGTCATCAATACGATTTTGTTGTACATATAGTTTGTCAAGTAGAACACAAGTTGAATAGTTTTTCCAGTCTGCTTTATGAAAGTTCCAAGAAGTGCGGCCTTTAGGACATGAACTGTTCCTCTTGCCCTTTGGCTGTTCCGAATTTATAAAAAAAAAACTTTTTACAATAAATCAGCTGGAGATGGGAGTGTGCGAATTATGTCTCATCTGAAAGGTTTATTTGGAAGCACGAGTGGTATGCAAGTTTTCGCATGTTTAGAAGTGAGTAGATGGCCAGTGATAACAATCTGCGCTGTCCCACCAAAAGCTATGTAACAACCCTCTGAATGGCAGAAAATGTCTGACTAATGACTTAACAAATACACTCAGTGACATTAAAATTTCAGAAATCTGAAAGAACAAGTATAGAGGTAGGATACTTAGATTAATGATAACCAAGGAGTTAAGGAATAGATAATAAAAGCAGACGCTAAAGTATGCGTGTGTGAACACCTTTAATGACAGAAAATGATGCTTACAGTGGACGGATCAGTATGATGTAAATACACCACGGTTGCGGATACCATGAACTAAACGTCTCGGTATTAAGTCGTACAGGTGTCGAATAGCCTCTTGCGGTTCTCATCAAACCTCTTGCACTTGATACCGCAGAACATCCGTGGACTTTGCTGCGAATGTCTCTGTAGATGCATTCAATCATGGCCCACACGTGATCGATGGGGAAGAAATACGAGGACAGTACATCCATATCACGAAGACACTCAGAGGAAACCTCGGCATAGTAGCGAGCAGTCAGACTGCCACTGACTAACACCAACAACGATTGACTATCAAAACTGATCACTCGCCCATACCATAACAGCAAGGGGCACAGTCTGCACGTGTAGTACAATGTCACCGTCCTCCCCACACCAGGTGGAAAACGCCCAGGTTCGAATCCCGTTGATGACGCGAGGAACTTTAATGGGCTTTTTTACTCCGTGGCTGAGTTATTCGGTATCAGGCGTAGATAGAAAGGTTTTCCCCCAGAAACTGGGTATTTTTTTTTTTTTTTTTTTTTGTCTAGCAAAACAGACAAATCGATCATGGAACACACGCAATTAAAAGACATAAGACATACTGCACGGCAGATAAATTTAATTATTCGGGTGGCCTAATAATAATAATAAATAAATAAATAAATAAATATCAAGGGGCACAGTATGACGTTGAACAATGGGACTAGGACCATTATGTTCACCACGTCGTTGCCACACATGTATGCGGCTATCATGCGGTTCAAGAAAATGTGAGATTCATGGCTGAAGACTATTTGACACCATTCTGTATCCCAGGTGGCCTGTGAGAGGCACCATTCCAGATGCTGTTGACGACAGGCAGAGATCAGGAGTAATCGAGGCAATAGCCTGTATGCACGGTGCCCCCTCCTTCTGCCACTGAGTGTGCGATGAGTGATGGGAATATCACAGCTCGACGGAAAGAGATTCCTGCCGGATGTGACTTTCCTCTCTAAGTCAGCACAGAAGTGCTCTCTCTAGCTCCATGAGACATCATTCCTAGTCACTGGGCATGGCTCATTGAACGAGGAGCTTTTTCAACTCGGCCTAATTACTCATAGCCGTTTGCTACTGCGGGGCCAAGGAGAATTGGTTCCACCTTCTCTTCGAGTGCGCTCTCTACGAGGCCCTGAGGCAAGACCTAGCAAATACCACCCCTTCACTGAAATCCAAATGGACAGTCTGCTACAGACACCAGAGAACCTGGCTGCCTTCCAGAACTTCTCGACGCAAGTATTCACGCGCAGGAAAGCCTCCTACAGAATAGCACAGGCTACGAATGGGGATCCCCAGACAGCAGTTTAAAATTTTTATTTTGCTAATCTAAAATTTTTAATTATCTATATTTGTTTTTATTTTATTAATTATTTTTATTATATATATATATATATATATATTATTTTATTTATTTATATATATTATTTTATTTATTTATATATATTATTTTATTTATTTATATATATATATATATATATTTTTTGTTTTTTATTTTATTATTATTTTTAAATTTTTTCTCATTTTCTGTTCGCGTTCTGCACTAGCGTACTTTCCCTCTCCCCGCTCTCCAATAGTAGCATCTCCCTTTCTTTTTTTTTTCTTTTTTTCTTTTTAATACACCACGAGATTTTTTCCCTCTCTCTCTATCTCACCCTTTTCTTTTTTTTTCTTTTTTTTTTTTTTTTCTCTCTTCCTCTGGAATGGGCACCAAGAGGAACCTAGGCGCCTCCGTAATCAGGTGGGCAGGAGCACACGCTCGCTTCTTGATTAGACCGGGGTTCGAGCCAGTGACCACCAAATACGGAGGATGCGGAAATGTCAGGGACTGACCTTTTCCCATTAAAGGTGACTAGAAGGTACGGCAGAATTCATTTCAAATATGTACAGCGAATTATGAGTAAAGGAAAAGAAGTACAAAATCCTCAGTGGGGAAGGACAGTTGGAAGATGTGGTAAAAACATCTGTGCGTGAATTTGTTCAGATATTAAGCGTTGCGAAGTTGCCAGTTGACAATGGGCTGAGGATATGGAAAACCTCTTGACACTGAGCTCAAGAAAGACCAAGTAGACGCAAACTTCTGACTGACTGGAGCCACGCCCCTTGAGAGGTTGGTTACCACATCGCGATATGAGATAAGGATCTGAGTTAGAAGCTGTGAGGACCATGCAAGCAGCCCACTAGTACACTGGAAACCTGCGTTTCCACGGAATTAGATAGCTGCCTTCCATGATTTTTCCCTGTAGTACTGCAGCTCACAAGTCTTTGATAATACAATCAAATGCGTGGAGTGGCATGGTGCAAGGCACACCGAATCTGGAGTGCGGATCAATAGATATTGATCGTGTGGAGAAACGAGTTCTGCTTCACTCTCTTCCAGTATTATCGACGTGTTTTGGTATCGTGAATGCCTGGAAAACACTTATTTCCTGACAATGTTGTCCCAACTAAGAAGTTTTGAAGGAGAAGGAGGTGTCTTGTGGAAGAAGGGTTTCTTATGTTATGGATTCGGTCAGCTTGTTGTTGTTGTAGAGTTTTAAGCACATAAGCGATTGAGACCATATTACATCACACGTATATTGTTTGTAAATTAGGTGTGTTCTCTGGTTTGTCTGTTTTCTGGACGAAAAATTCCAGGAAAAAAAAAAAAAACGTGCTACCTTCGACGAATTCAGCAAAGTTTTTGAAAAAAGCCATAAAAATTCCTCGCCTCATTGACGGGATTCGAACTCAGGCCTTTCCACTCAGAGTGGGTAGGATGGTGAATTATATCATTTTTTACTCACCAGGGCTTGATCCGCTTGTCGCATTACATGGATTCATAAATTTTATGCCAACTGCGTGTGCCATATATTGTGGTAATTTTTGGAAGCGGTCCTTTTAGCTAGTCGACCTCACAAATTATTTAAAGTAGGAGGCGGTTGGTTGGGGTTTTAGGCGTATCATCAACCTAGACCGTATTTTCCCCCATGCTACCTTCGCCTGAGACCGGTTAACTCAGCCGCGTTGTGGAAAACGCCTATAAAGTTTTCTCGCCCCATTAATGGGGTTTGAACTCAAGCCTTTATCCAGTATGTGAAGGACGGTTACTATATCAACTGTGCTGCACACGAGGATGGGGAGAGGAAGTGAAGCAGAGATCAGTTATACCAGAAATCAGTTATATCGTCCCCTCATTTATTTGAATAAATAAACGTTTTATTCAAAACTACAAATATCCCACAACCGTTTGTTAAGATAGCATATATTAAATCATAAAAGTGAAGTTTCACATTATAATTTTTTGTGAAAATCAAAATGAATAAAATTAGAAAATTCCATGACTGAGCAGCGAGAAATTCTGTATATTATTTAAAACTTCTGTCTGAAATATCATCGTGATTGCCACTCATTCAGAAATGTTACTCACATTGTCACTGCAAGAGTGTGGCGAAGACGTGGTGAAAGATAACCAAGCGAGTGGTGATGGTTGAATTCATATTCTTCGGATTCTACCGACTTCGTACCAGAAGGCTAGGGGTAAAAAGCTGCAGTTGAAAGGTAAGAAATAAAAAAGATCAGCGAGACTAGATCTTGTTTTACAGTAAAAACTGAGGTTTATTTTGGTCGAACAGTACCTCATTAAACATGGACTAAAAGAACATTCGTTTTGCCGGTCAGGTCTCGTAGCATGTGATTTCGTCCGTTCTTGAGGTTAAAACAGTTACAGTGATGTCGTTTACGAGATTCTAGCAAAGTGCGCTCTGATGCGATTAATGATGCTAAAGACAGTAACTGGACTGTTTCCAACTTTTAAATCGTTGGAAGAAAAGTTTATCACTTTTGAGGACACCACTTGGAATAAAAAGTTGCTTAAAAGGACTAACATTCACTCAGGCTCGAAAAAGAATCACTCCGTGTTTTGACTGCATTAAGCGTTTTCGTAAATGTATAAAATCGTGTTGTCAGAATGTCTTCACTTACAGAAAAATGAATTGTATCAGACAAGAAAACTGTAAACAAGAAACCAATTTCATATTGAAAAGAATCTCAGCAAATGAGCCCGAAAAGAAAACTAGAGAAAAATCTTACATATTCGGATTACTTTTCATGATGCAGCAAAACTCCTACCTTCCTAGTATTACTTGAGATACGCTCAACTTTAAACCATATATGTTAATCAAGTAAAGTTCAGTCGCCGCTATGATGGTACCAGCTTTATTGACAATGCCAATAACCTTTCGCAGAATTGCCTAGTTGACGAGAACAAGGAAAGATTGCCAAGTTTTAATGTTTCTTGGAAAGTAGTTTGTAACTTCAAAGCTCTTTCTATAAGGTAGAATAAAGATGTCTGCATCTATTAAGACGAACTTAGTACATAATGTGTTCTTTCTCTAAGAACTACGCATTACACAGTTAAGAAAATCCCAGGACAGAGAACAAGGGATAGAGCTAGCCATTAGTTTTTCTGTGGACGTATCACTTGGCTAGCTGTAACAGCGTTAGCGAGTTAAAATGCAAAGAATAATGCAAATTATCTTTTAAAATCGGTGCATAGGGCAACGGTATTAATATTTTTCATCTGCGAAAAAGTTCTCTTCCTTACTCGCGCAGTAGTTGTACACATTAATTTCCTAATTTTTACCGTTCCTAAAAGCATTTGACCACAGTGTGTTTGGTAAGGCGGCCATTATGGAGTCTGGCGACAACATGACTGTAAGAACCATCCTCCACAGCTCTAGGAGGTCTGTCTGTAAGGAAACACACGACGATTTTAGTTTTTTTACTACTTTGTTATATGAGTTAGGCGAAATAATTAAAATTTATATGCATACTGAGAGTTAAAACAAACACAGATTAAGGAATACATAAATTATTGTAATATCTGCTGGTTACGTTTGCTTATTATTTATTTATCACATTTTTTTGTTTTATTACGATATAAGTTAATTCCTTATTTGTAATATTCTTTTCGTTCTATTTTTACATTTATAAGAGGATTGAAGAGACTAAGTACTCAATTAGAGTACTTAGTTCTATCTTTAATTTTGTTTGTTTTCATCCAATGTCATGTACTGTACACAATGACGAAATGTCAGATGCATTATTCTTATCATTATTTTTTATTTTAATATAATTTTTGTTTTGTTAAAAAAATCCTGAGAAATATACTATTCCCCTTCTAAACTATTACTTGTACGTTTCCCATAGCCCTCGTAGGTAGCACAGTTGGTAGGATCGACTCTCCTCCACACTGGGTGGAAAAGACCTGAGTTCGAGTACCATCGATAACGGGAAGAATTTTTATGGGCCATTTTCACAACGTGGCTGAGTTATTCAGTCTCAGGCGAGGGGTAGCATGGTTTTTTTCTCCCGAAACTCGGATTTTTCGTTCAAAAAAACTGAAAATCGACCACAGAACACACGCAATTTAGGGACAGTATACATGGAGTAATATGGCCTTAGTCACTGATGCTACTAAAACTACTACTACAACGTTTCGCATATCTCAATTTTCAATTCAAATATCTGAAAGCTCTTTAGGACTAGCCAACGGCAAGCTTAAACTTCAAAGCTGGAAACAGTTGTGGGAACAGCAGATGAAGAAACGATTCTTCTTGAGGAAAACTGTTTTATGAAAACCGCCTGCTAGAGCAGCAAGGACGCAATATGCTACGTCCGGACAAAGTCCAGATATCAGCAGCATACTCCACAAAGAACAGAAAAATGCACGGAGCAGAAAAGTACTCCACTCCGTCATCAAAGAGCAGAACAGTTTCCAGTCACGAAGAGCAAGAAAATCCAAACTAGACTTCCAGCAGAACAGAATCCCGTGACGAGGAAACCAATGCAGATTGATGAGGAAACCAATGACGAGGAAAAGACCAGTCTAACGCAGATGGAAACTTGAAACTAGGTCAACAAGATCGAGGGGACAGCGGTCGTGCCCTTCACAGGACGATCCCACAGAAGCATAGTCTGCCGTTAGCAGTTCCCGCACGGAAAACGGATCAGAAGATAGAGCAAGAGTCACAGTATGAAGATGACGTACGGCACCAGGAGAATCCCACCTGAGAAAACTTCTGAGGTTAGCAAAGTATGCTTCGATGAACACAGAATAAGGTTCCAGCCAAAGTAAATAAGTAGTTAAGTCCATTGGAAAATGGTGGTTCTATCCAGGGAAGAAAAGTATAGTACTTTTGAGAGTACCAAAGTCATGCAAGGTTATATACTTCTGAGTAAAGTAGTAAGCTCTCAGAGAACTGCCTAGATAGTCATCGGAATTGTTACCACTAGTTGATGAAAAGGTTAGACCAGTAAAAGATTATTGGAATATGTCACGAATGCACTTGGAGAATCGGTAAATGCAATCAGGTGGAAGTCAGATGAAAGGCATATTTCATCTGAATTCCACCTGATTGCATTTAAGGATTCTCTAAGATAAAGATTTTGAAGAAGATGTCATAGCCACAAAGTGACATCCTCAACTGGAGAGTAGGAGGATTTGCAGCTAGAGGTGTAGACTTTGAAAGTTGCTGGTAAAGCCGCCGAATATGTCTTTGGCATATTTGGTATTCGCGTTTCTTGAACAATCCATTGGTAAACAGCATAAAGGAATCAAAGGCTGCCCTTGGTCCTAATGAGGTCGCATTCCAGGGTTCAGGATATCATGTCAATGGAGTATATAAGATCTGCTCTGACAGATGGGTTGTTCGTTATTTGGTTTTTTTTTTTTTTTTTTTTTTTTGGAGCATTAGCAACTAAGGCCATATTGTTCCGGGATATGCGGTGGTCGTTCCCCGACCTTTCCGCATCCTCCGTATTTGGTGGTGACGGGCTCGAACCCCGGTCTAATCAAGAAGCGTGTGCTACGCACTGCTGCTCCTTCCCACCTGGCTACGGAGGCGCCTGACAGATGGGACATTCATGCATGACATGTGTCCAAGCATCCTCCTTGCGGCTTGTTCAGAGTGCATCTGCTTGGATGCAATTTGCAATAGCTAATGTAATATGCTATTGAAGATAGCATAGCTAGTAAGAGTTACATTGCCTGGAGATTGGAACCATTTAGTGACAGGTTTTTCAAGGAATTTCATCGTCGGATAGAATTTACAAGTGACACTCCCTTAAGACTTAGACAAATAATGTTCCAACTCTCTTGCCATCGAGTAAGCAAAATACATTCCACATTCTATTCCTCTCTAGGAGAAAGTATACACTTGTGTCAAGATAAGTTGCAATTTCACTTTTTCTTATGAAGTGTGTCAAATAGAGCAATAATTGTTTTAATGACTTTTAAGAGAAAGAGAGGATTTCTCTACCAAGAAATACCAAGTATATCTACAGTCTTCTGAAAAGCAGCACTTCGCTCGAACGAGCGAATTAATTGTCCGGGAATTCCTTATTAACTTGATTATAAAGAAAATATACAAAAAATGTATTTTCTATTGTCGATAAGAAATGTGTGTGTCTGTTTGTGTGTGCGTTAAGGGCTAAAGAAACTAAGGCTATTAGGAGTCAATATATTGCACCGTGTGTTTTTCAGTCCGTTTCTATTTCTGGATAAAAAAACTCGAATTTCCGGAAAAAATGCCACTGCAACTCTCGCCTGAGACCAACTATTTTAAACATATTGTGAAAACAAAAAAAAAAACAAAAAAAACTCATAAAAATTCCTTCCATCATTAGAGGCATTTGAATTCAGGCGTTTTCCATCCAGTGTGGGAAGGACGGTAATCATAACCGCGGCGTTACCCATAAGGACATCGATAAGAAGAAATCAACAGTTGAGTTACTATGCCACGAATTAAGCGAGTACGTTAGGAGGTGGATAAACAGGTGTGCCAGGTGCGAAGACTACACATTAAGCTTAATGAACACACACGTCATCCTAAGAACAGAACCCCCTTTTAAGACCCTTGTCGATATTAGTACAATGAGCAAGAACACGTTAATCCTTATTCACGAATATCTATTTTCACCATTTATTATCATGCTGGTTACCTGGCACAAGTACAATAATAGAGAATATTATTGTACCTTATTGGTGGGTGACTCATCTACGTAAATATTTAAGAGAGGATAAATTTTGAAACATTTCTAGAGGTTTTGGGAAAAACTCACGAATTACTGTATCAAGCGGTTCTCGTGGTTTTCCCATAAAACTGCGTCTGCAAACATTGTGGTGAAATCATTAATGCCAACCCAGATAGAAACTATTTGATATATAAAATTAAAGAGTAGGTTAAATTCAAAACATTGAGGTAATACAGCGGTATTACCTCAGTGAGGTGTATTATGGTTATAGCTGCGCCAATAAACTCACAACAGGAGCCTACTAATTACTAACTATTCATCATCAAACAATTAGCACCGCGAGAAAATTAAATGCCCGCCCAATTTGATAAGCAAAAAAAAAAAGAGACCCCGAAGGTGAGTGTTTCTCGTAGCCATAGGGAAAAGAACTGAATTTTTTCCCTTTGCGTTTCCTGTAAGAAACAAACAAGAAGGTGCCCTGACATAATCCATCACATTTGATGTGGCTAAATTTAAGGGAGGAAAATTATTTACTTCGGACAAATTTTTCCTTCTGTAAAGATGGCGAGAAGAGGGCAAAATCTGTAATTTTCGTGACAATAAAGTGCTGTTTTATTCGAGATTCACCGTTAAACGCATGTTTTTATTTTCTTTTACTAGAAAATAATGACTATCGTTGTAAGCCTTAGTGACAATAAACGCTGAAAAAAAAAAAAAAAAACAAACGTGTTGTCTTCCCTTTCTATCACCGACGGTTTTTAGAATTAGTGATAAACATCTAGTACTTAGAATAATGTGTTTTATCAATCCTGTTGAGTATTCCTGTATACACGTGTGACTAGAGCCACTTATCCACTCCCTGTTCTCTTCAATACAACGCCCCATTAAGATTCCCTGCATGCCATTAAGATCGAAAGTCGTTTCCACGTAGAATTATAAAGGAAACACTGCGGACATTCTTCGCGCATTCCGTGCTGGAAAGACACATTGCTGCGTGGAATATCGGAACCCATCTTTGCTCCATTAGCCCGGCTATAAATTGTGTCGAACATATCACTTACAAGGAATGACTTCGAATGCTCGTATTTATAAATTTTTAAGTACGCGGCTGTCGATGAGAAGTGGTAGCCGTTAAACCTGAACTGCTGTACATCTGAACGACAGAAACGCGGCTGGTTAATGGAAATTATGGGCAGTTATCAGTGCTTTTGATAACATAGAATATCATTCAACTACTGGGGCACTCGAAATCCTCTCAACCATCGCTCTGGGTGCGTGCGTGTGTGAAGCAAGCCACACCAACAAAGCTAGTGGACCATTTTATGGATATCGTCTTATTTAGTGACAAAAATAAAGCACCTTAATCCATTACCGCGTAGAATTCCTTAAAACATAAACGCAGGTATTGTCTTTTTTTTCTTTTTGTTGGCATATTTTTCTCTTACTAGATGATGTTGTTGTTGTTGTTTGGTTTTTAGGAGCATTAGCAACTAAGGCCATATTGCTCCAGGATATGCGGTGGTCATTCCTTAACCTTTCCGCATCCTCCGTATTTGGTGGTGACGGGCTCGAACCCCGGTCTAATCAAGAAGCGTGTGCTACGCACTGCTGCTCCTTCCCACCTGGCTACGGAGGCGCCTCTTACTAGATGAAAATATATCAATCTTTTCATTAGGAAAATTAAAAGGAGGGGATGCATAAGAATATGGATAACTGTCTATTTGGCCAGAGAAGTTTCGTTCATTTACTCTGTCAAACAGCCTCCATATAGACTGCAGATCATTAATTCAATATAAAACGATTACAAAAACACGCGGTGACCACACACTGCAACGATTTATTCTTCATTGTAACTTAACAGTAACTTAACCTAAAAAATGGAACAAAGCTGGTGCTGGCTGGCAGCTGGAGCAGCTCGACCTAATCGAAGGTGTCGATTCCATTCTCAGTTAATTTCTTAATGATATGTTAAATGAACTGCGGTTTGTTTATCTTCTTTAGACAGTATCTTTTCATTCCTATGAAGAAAAGAAACAGCTCATCGGGAAGCATAGCTGATCGAAAGATTTTAGACTCGCCCGGTGCACAGCCCATCTTAATGTGTCCCTAAAATGTTGAAAATAATTGGTTTAGTCTACACAACGTGTGCTATTGGTGGTATATGTACTACTGTGAAGTGGTAGCCCTGGAAAATTATATTCGTCCTATAAGAATAAAAAGGTGGTAGAAGAAAATGTAGGGGGGGTGTCCAGTCTATATCTCTAATGAGAGGCAGATATATTCAGTTCTTCAAACAGACGAAGATCAGAGTATCGATACCAATATCACAGTTTATACAAGTATTATGCATATTTATACTACTTGTACAAATATGCATAATATATTCTTTATATCCATTAAATACTATTTGTATAAATATGATTTTTAAAGTACTGTGATAGATACACGTGTCGATCAATACATTGCAGATGTAATGTACTAATTACTGTATTGATTGAAATACATTTACGTTTTCAGATATATGAATACAGAAATGCGTACATAACCATGCATTGAAATACATATAAAAACTGCTTTATGTGGTTTTTGATTTGTAATGTATTAATTTTATTCATTGTATTAATACTAATGCACAATTATTTATTACAGTATTAAGAAATTTCTTCCGTTTTAGTACGTTTCACGGATGATAAATATGGAACAGTTTAATGTGACAGCACAGTTGACACAGCTAAGAAGCAATTCGAAATGAA
Organism: Mastigoproctus giganteus; assembly: GCF_048544385.1. NCBI lineage: Eukaryota > Metazoa > Arthropoda > Arachnida > Uropygi > Thelyphonidae > Mastigoproctus > Mastigoproctus giganteus. The sequence continues at coordinate 149,213,679 of NC_143577.1, forward strand.
TGGACATAAAATTTAAAAATAATCAAAAGTGTTGAGGGTTTTAGCACAAGGGCATCCTAGGCTATATTGTGGCTGTTCATGATTTACTTATAAATCTTCCATAACATTATTATTGGATACGATTATATAAATTTATCTATTTCAAATATTGAAACGACTATTCGAAATTTGCATCATTGCAAAGAACGTCGGATCAAGTTAATTTCGGGCAAGTTGGGCAGATTATTTTTAAGGATTTTAAGACGCAAAGGCATCAATGGCCAAGATGTGTCTTTCCAAGTTTTTAATGTAAATCAAAAATTAAATTGGGCAGAGAGAGAGAGAGAGAGAGAGAGAGAGAGAGAGAGAGAGAGAGAGAGAGAGAGAGAGCTGGATTTCCGGATATTTGACTATCGAGGACATTCAATTAAAGTATGATTGATTGTTTGCTGGGATTGGCAGAACGAACACAGAGGGGAGGGGGGGTTCTCTCCCATAAGCAAACACAGGGGATGGATGATAAAGACCGATGTTGAGACTTGCCAAAACCCTTCATCTCTGAAACTAGATTCAGTGCGTGGCACTTTCAAGTGACAGGAAGATCCAGTATCGGGACGTTTATCAGCATGATCCGCACGTTCATTAACTGGGAAGCCGACAAGACCAAGGATCCAGCAGAAGGTGGCCATCTGGTTGGATTTTTGATAGTAACGTAATCTAGGTTTCAGATAGGATCTGTTTCAGGATGAAATGATAAAGAGAAAAATTACTGGCAGTGACTGCACTTCGAGCGTCTGCGCATATCAGAGCGTGCTTAAAATGGTGATTATTAACACATGCCATTGGCACACGTTCCGTCCATTGATACTCATAGATTCACGTCTGAATGCCACATCGTACGTAAACATCGTTGCTGACCAAGTACATCCGTTCATGTTGACAGTTTATCCTCCGTCAGATGGTTACTTCCAGCAGGATAATGCGCCGGTGCACAAAGCCCGAATCACTATGGAATAGTTCCAGGAACATGACAATGACTTTTCTTTACTGCAGGGGCCCGCTCAGTCCCTGGATCTAAATCCTATTGAACATCTTTGAGATGAGCTGGAAAGGGCTGTTCGCTGCAGACCTACACATCCGTCGAATCTGAAGCAACTGCGTGACACACTCATGTTTGCATGGTACTCCATTCCCGCACAACGTTTTCAGAATCTTGTTCAATCCATGCCTAGACGAATTCAAGCTGTTTTGAAGGCTACAGGAGGTTCAACACGCTACTAGGTAGGTGTACCTAATAAAGTGGCAGCACAGTGTATGTCTTGTAAGATTCCTTATCTTAAAGCTGCATCATATGACTTTAAGATATCCTGAAAACTGATTCAGGAAAGCATCACGAACAGATGTTTACAATAGGATAAAATGGTGGAGTGGTGACCTGTTCCTTCCAGGATCTTGCAGAAGCAGCTAGTCAGAGCAATAGGAGGGTGATTTTTAGCTATTTTTTGATCCTTTCCCGGTTTCAGAAAGGCAAGGAGGGTTCCGTATGCCATGAGCCCGGAAAGTGCTCTTCAGTATAGATTATATTATAGAGACAGAACAAGAGATCCATGGATCTCTTGAAGATGTTTAGTCATCTCATAATGGACATTATCTGATCCAACGGCACTCGCCTTGGATAGGGAGAAAGCCGCTTTCAGCTCCCACTGCGTAAAAAGGCTGATTATATTCCTCACTGCCGTTTGAAGACAGCTTCAGTTGCTCTTTATCTGATCATTTTTTGAGGGCCAGGAACTCTTGGGGGGGTACGATGTTTCCGAAGACAGTTTACCAAATGGCTCCCCAAGAGTGTTTGCAACTGCAGTTAGGCTTGGAATTGTACATCCGTTATGCTCAAGGGTCGATGAAGGATGTGATGTGTATTTGCCCTTCATTTTCTGAACTTTGTCATAGACGGCTTTGGAATTGGCAGCCCGTGTGAGGGAAGATGCATATCAGATCGATAGTTCCTTTTGGCCCTGACGTCTAATGTAACCGTGCTCTGGCATGGGCACGTTTGAAAGTTATTAAATGATCTCTGCCTAGGTACCGACGAAATACTCCCCACGCTTTGTTTTGAGCCTTCCAACTACTGTGCATTCTTCATTTCACCATGGTTTTGGAAAACAGGAAACTGGGTCGATGTCCTTGGGATTGCAACTGCCGCTGCTTGGACGATACTTTTTGTGATATGCTTCACTGCCTCATTAATTGACTCCTGCCTGACTGTGGTGATATTAAACGTGGCCAATGTCTAAAGACATTCCAGTCTGTGTGATCAATCTTCCACCGTGCTATCCTAGACGGGTGGCACTGTCTTCCATTAAAAATGGTGGATAATACAGGGAAGTGATCACTGCATAAAGGTTTTCTCCAACCTCCAAAGTACATACAGGAAAGAGGGAATCAGAGCAGATGGAAATATCAATGGCAGTAAAAGTAGGGGTAGTCATGTGGAAAAAGGTATTCGTTCAAAAATTTAGAAGGACCACATCATTATTTTCAAGCAATCTCTCGATAATCCGACTACTCCTATGTATGTCAAAACTATCGCACAGAATATTCTGTCCATTGAATTCCCCTAATAATAGAAAAAAAGGGAGGCAATTGCTTAATGAGATCATCAAGGTCTGCCTGGAGGATGTCGTTTCCACGTGGCAAATAGATGGAACATACAGTTAAGAGGTAACCTACTGAAAGACGAACTGCTACAGCCTCTAGATTGGTGGTAAGTGGCGTAGCTTGAAAGGGGGTGTGGTTACCCACAAGGATGGCGACTCCTCCGTGAGCAGGTCCATCCCCAACTGTCTTTGCGAATAACTGAACAGTTACACAAGTAAGGGGTGCTCATTTGCCTTAAAATAAGTCTCCTGTAAGCCAAAGCAAGTTGGATCATGCTTACTCAGGAGAGCCTTGATATCATCACTATTTCTATGGAATCCACGGAAATTCCATTGTAAAAATTTAAATGTACCCACTATTTAGATTTGTTGGGTCCGTATGGTGGATTTTGAAGGGCTGAGAGCTTTGATTTCTCAGTCCTGGATTTTCCTTTCTTTGGAAAGACTTGGCGTTGGCCCGTGTCAATTAATTTTTCTTCCGCAAATAGTTACAAGACTGTTTCTTCCTGTACCTCTTTATATTCCACATCCATTGTGTCTTGGAACAGGTGGCTGTTACAATTTTCTTGGAATTCTTTAGTACTGTGGTTCGGAGGTGGTAGAGCACTAGGAGATATGGATATAGGAGTGGCAGCTGACTGTTATTTTTGGATGGGCTTTTGGGAACTTAACAGAGAGCGCGTAATGGGAGTAAATGATTCCCTTGGTGGAATAGCCATATCAGTCTTGGTCCCGATGGTACACTTCCCAAAGGCTTCCTGGTCTTATGGAGGCTTAGCGCTATTTATTGATTGAATACGTTTTCTGGCCTCCTTATAGGATATGTTCAGCTCTGTTTTTATTTTTTTTAAATTTCTTTTTCGTCCTTCCACCGCTGGCATTCTCGAGAGTATGCATGGTGCTCTGCTTCGCAGTTAGTACAATTTTGCTTAGAAGCTAAACATTCCTTGCTCTCGTGATCTTTAGCCCCCCCCCCCCAGTGATCACGGGCTGGGGAGCCACGACAAGCTGTTTGAGAGTGGCTGTACTTTTGGTATTTAAAACACCTCAGTGGGTTCGGAATTTAGATCCTCACTGGACTGTTTAAGTAACCTGCCTTTATGGAAATTGGAAGCCGTGGGGTGTTGAATGTTAGGATGAGAACTCAGGTAGGGGCAAGTTCCCATCATTTCGCATCGATATTCTCTTGACAGCTGTTACTCCTTGGTCTGTCAATTCAGAGCAGATATCTTTTTCAGAGACATGAAGAAGGTTCCATTCTGATATGACATCGCGTGAAGAGATCACAATTTTATGGGGGTAGCAACGATGAGTATTCCCCCGTTCGATCTAGCTTTCAAGATTTTTAGGCATGTTTGTATTTATTTCTTCGACGAAAATGTCTCCAGAATGCAGACGTTTCACGGATTTAGGGGATCCTGCCATCCCTTCTAATCCTTTCTGGATGAAGAAGGGTGACATCATCCCGATTGACTGCTCTCCGGTGGAATGGAGAATGAGGAAAACCGGTGTCACAGATGGTGTTTTATCCTCAGTTCTGGCTCTTTTTAACAGAATTGGTGTCATTATCATCTGATCAGTTAGGCAGAAGCCTTGTTGGGGCCCCAGAAGAAATAGGATTAAATTACTTATATGAGTAAGAAAAAATTTTCCGATGCCCTACAAGGGGACGCTCACTCGTAAACTAGTAGTTACTGCGTGCACGTAATGGGACGTCAAATTCGCTTAGGAGCGCCATACTCATGTTTCCAATAAGCCTTAATCCTGTCCCAGGATCAAATGGAAGGAAACTTATTGGAACGCAGTTGACCGTAATAGTAAGAGTCACCCGCTGATTGATCCAGTCTTGTCGAAGCAGGGTTCAAACTGGCGTATTAAGACTGGGCCCCTCAAACAGCAGACCCCCCCTTTCCGAGTTTCCACGGGTCGCAGCACACGGCTGCACACGCCGGATTCCATTGATGTAACCCTGGAACCAAGACATGGGCGTTAGATCCCAGTGATACTAATGTGGAAGGCCAGCAGCATCACTGGGAGGTCACCTCACAGGTGCCCACGTCGAGGGGTATTTGTTGACGTAATCCTCGTGTGCTGTATTTATTACTTGAAGTTACACTTCCTCAGACAAGAAAAGCAGAATTTAGGGTGATTCAAAAGTCCCCATACATATGGAAATTGGTAAATAAAAACTTTTTTAACAAACTGTCACTTTATTCATAAAACATGCTCCATATTTGCCATTCCATTGAAAACGCATACGGATCCGTCTCTCCCACTCATGTTGAAATCCCGTTAACGGGAGTTCAACATGAGTAGGAGAGACGGATCCGTATGCGTGTAATTGCATTTCGAATGCATTCCTTTAGGTGATTCATGTGTCGTATCTTTTCCTGGTACACTATGACCTTCAAGTACCCCTCACGAGTAAAAATCGAGTGGGCTGAGGTCCTGGGGGGCCGAAAAGGCCATTCCTCGGAACCACGACGACCAATCCAGGAACTCAAACTTAAATTTGTTCATTATAAGGTACCTAAAACAGAAATAAAATAAACATTGTCCCCTATGTAAGGAGACTTTTGAATCACCCTGTGTATGGCCTTCATTGTTGATGGCATGCATTTAAATTATCTAGATCACATTAATTCGCTTTACAGTAGGTCCCTGGACCGGCTCCAAGCTCCAGGGATCGTAACAAATTAGTGGCGGTATATATCTGATATTATTTGTATAATATTGTAAATAGATGATGGAGTTTCCAGAGAAGCTGTCTGGAACCGCCTAGTTTAATAAATAAATTACAAAAAGAAAATACTCTTATTCGAAAGGAAAATAAATTTTGTTATGTAGTATAAGCCTAAGTATACAAACAAATATTACTTCTGTGCATTATTGTAAAGTATCGATTTATGCGTAAATATGTTTACAATTTATATAAGTTCCGCCTATAGAGAAGCCAAACACTGGTAAAAAAAATAAATACTGTTGTTTCAAAAAGCATATTACACCTAAAATGATGCTTTCCTGCATGTATGAGAGTAGTACAGTGAAATCACCACTCTGTAATAAATAAATTTCTTTATTCTCTGTAATATATGATATCGGTGTAGATACACCATAGTTTACCCATAAATTAAACAACGTACGTAGTCTGAAGGCATAATATTTAATTGCATCACATATTGTTGCTAGCTTCACAACGAGATAGCCATGGGTGGTGGTATCCACTGAGAATAAATAACAGTAGCCTCCTCTACTAGAGAAGCGTTACTTATTCGAAGTAGTGCAATACCTGATATCTCGTTGATTTATGGGTAAACTATGGTGTATCTCCACTGATATTATATTGTAAATTCAAATCCATATCATCTTATGCCTTGCGCATTGAATCTCCAAATATTTTATTTTCTGTACAACCAAAGCGGGAAGAAGTTAAAAATTCATCGTAACTGCAAACACATTATTAATGAGTTATTAATAACAGCCAGATTTTTGGACCAGAGCCACAATGGAATGCACTGTGACAGCGCAGAGATTCGCACCTGCAACCTCTTTACTTGTTACAGAGAACTCTAACCATTTAAAGAAGAATTTACAGATGCAACCTCTTTACTTGTTACAGAGAAATCTAACCATTTACAGAGAACTCTAACCGCATACATTTAAAATATTGAAGTGGATATCGTATACGCATTAATGCTGCCTGCAAGCGAACTACTGGACACAAAAGTACACGTTAATCATCTGCTGCAGCCAAATGAAAGTTCAGATTACCCAGTTTTGGAATTATTGAACCCGATCATTGAATCCGTTAGGTTTTACTAATCGGAAGGCCCATATCTTTGTTCATGACACAGTAACTGGTTTGACCAATACGCACCGATTCCCGCACGCTTTCAATAACGCTGTTTTTTTAATGGATCTCTACTCTCTTTCATGGTTTTTCCTTAACTGGTTGTGTTGTCACTCCCAAATGAACCTTTAGATCGCTGCATTGTTTCCATAATGCATAGTGCCTCAAACTGCAAATATGTATTGACTCCTTTCAAAAGTTGGTGCTCAGGTCTTTATACTCACCCTAGAATCGAACGATTCTAACTGGAAAGCATATGCAGCTCGCATTTGGGAGCTGAATTTCGCACATTATGAAACGGAAAGTGTTAATTGCCATACTGCCAGCAAACACAGAATCTAACGCTCAAACAGAGCATAAGTGACTTCCTGAACGCAACCCTTCAAAGTTTACTTAATTTAGTGGCACATACATAAAAAAAAAAAAAACTATACCTACTGAAAATCAAAGGAACACATTTCAGCGTAGACGCGGTCTGATGAACAGTCAAGCTACAGTCTGTTGCAGCATCGAATTATAAAAAAAGCGTTGTTTCACTTTACTCAGAGAACTGTAAACCAAGAATTAAAAATGTTTTTGCATTATCTTTATCAACTTTAATCGCCTGAAAATAAAGAAATATTTCCTTCCGTTTCCGGATTATACATTTCAGTGACATTTTATGAAATAAATATCATTATGTTCAGAGGATTTGACAGTTATTATTATATATCAAAGGTCATAATGAGAACATCGCAAGTGAGAGGTATTAACAGTTTTTGTGTAACATAAACCTATATTTCGTTCCCATATCCTTACTGTTATTTTCTTTTTAACTCCAACACCTTTAGTGAGTGTTTAGCCGACTGCACCAGATAGCCATAATTTTTATATTTTGCGGACCAAACCTGATTTAAGGCATCGACCGAACGATGGAGTGGATTCATATTTATATTATTAAATAAAAATAAGTTGTTGCTTCAAATGGAGACCTTTCTAGTAGGACATAAAATTTGGGGGCGGTTAAATAAATAGTGATGTATTATACTTCATACTGGTGTATCCATTTAAGTTTAATCATTAATCAGTTATCATCTTAATTGGTATTCTACATGAAATGGAAGGGAGGGGTGTATGTGGAATTGCAAAATTAATAATATTGATACAGCTATTGTAAGCTGAATTCACTGATTTCGTGTTGAAACATATGTTAATCTGGTAGCAACCATTACTGCATATCTATAAATGTGATCCTAGCCTAACTGCTCTATAATACCTGAGCTTATAAAATAACAAGCCACTGTAGCATGGTAACATGTCTTTACTCCGAAATTTAACATCCTCTGATTGGTTGTGATAAATACTGCGTGGATTGAGATTATACACAGATTATTAATGTTTCGGTTAAGGGCGAAAGGCACGTAGGAATTTATTTGTAAAAGGGAAGTTAGTAAAAGGCAGTTACAGATTCCATTTTCTAGACTGCATTTATTGATTATTTACGGTTAAAATTCAAGCCTTTGTTTTTTTACTTCTGTTTTAAATAAAGACAAATGCTTAAACTTTAGAAAGGGAAACAATTTTACTGAATATTATTACAACAGCAACACGCAAAATATGATTTTACTATTGCAAGAAATCCAAATTTATATGGTCATATCAATAAGAATACATATTTATATTAGTCGCTTGATGGAGTGTAATTTAAGGTCCCAGATTGTTTGCTTTTTGCTATGGGTCAGGGCGTCTGGGACACACTAAAATACAATAAAATTAATGATAAACCAAGGTCTGAAATTACTTTCTAATTTTGCAGATATTCTACTATTATTATTATTATAAAACTAATTCAGGCCTTCTCCACCGGTGTCAGGAGCACGGCGATTCTAACAACTGTTCTACCCACGAGGGCGTAGAAACTCTCTTACTGTCCTTATTCAGGTTCGCGGCTTTCTGGAGTTCCATGTAAGTGTTCTCTGGGAGGCCTATTACTGTTAGGTTATTCTGGAGGCTCTTTGGCACCATGCCGTTGGTTGACATGATGATCATTTATTATTATTATTATTATTACAAACTTTTTATCATTTATGGGATTTTTTCAGCCCCATGACGAGTACTGGAACCAAGTGCATTGGTTGGTTGTATCTGGTTATTATTATTGTTGCTGGTCGAGCAAATTTCTCTCTTACTGTCCACCAGGTGTTCAAGATGGAGGCTTTCTTGAATTCCATTTAGGTGTTCTCTGGGACGCCTATTGCTGCTAGGCTTATGGAGGCTCTTTGGGACCATGCCGGTAGTTGATACAGTGATTGGAATGGCCATACTTGTTCCACATACCAACTATCTTTGAGTACTTCTTAGTTTTCCTGCTCCAGACATAATACATAAACGGGTATATGTAATCATTTACGGGAGACCCTTAATATAATCATAATAATAATAATTTCGTGAGCCAAATGGTCAAAGCCATCTTATCAATGTAGTCTTGATGGAGGCCATTGTAGTGTCTGCCATGGAGTCTTCTTCGCTCATCTTTCTCTCTTTGTTTTTTCAGTCTGTGTGAGTGTGGTCTTCGTGTTGAGGTTGAGTGTTTTGTGCCGTTTGTCTATCTTTCATATGGCTTGACAGATTGTTGCTGTAAGTAACCCCACAGGTTCTTAATCCTCGTTTTCTCTTGTTCAATGGCGCATTATGATCCACGTAGTCCATGCGCCACTAAACCCCAATACGAGTGTTCTCCATCTAGATGATCACCCTGCATCCTACAGTGAAGTGTTAGATCGTTTCTGAGGCTAGGCAGCATCTTAGATGTGTGTCAGCTGAAACTCCGGGCTCCTTGGTGATGTATTTTCTATAGTTGCTGGTGTTGATTACCTGGTCTTCGATGGCGAAATGAATCCGTTAGTCTCGTGGAAGAGCGTCCTCTCGTGAGCCATGCACTAGAAACCATTTTATCTACGTAGTCTTGATGGAGGTCATTGTTGTATATACCATGGAATGTCTTCTTTGCCGTCTTTCTAGCTTTGTTTGTTCCGTGTGGGCGAGAAGGATTTCTTCGATTATGTTTAGTGGGGTATGCTGCTTATTTACCTTTTTTATGGCCTGGTAGAGTGGCGTTGTATTTATTTGGAATTAATCCTTCAGGTTCGCTATCGCTTTCTTCTGTTGTCCGTGATATCTATCTGGACCCTTCCTCCTTTTTTTCTGGGCTATGGTCAATCTCTTCGCGGAAGACTTTGGGCGTTGCTAGCCGATATTGGTCATCCTTGTCTTTCTCATGGTATCTTCCAGTTTAGGGTTAGTTCAATCTATGATCCCGAAGTGTATTAAGGTGGAATTCCACTGAGGCAACATTTAGGCAACATGTAACATGTGACATTGACGCATGCTACACACAGTCTTTCAATCGAAGGAACACGAAGCGACACAGTACAAAACACGTGTGTGTGTCCTGGTATCAAGGGTGGCCCCTAGGCATAGCCCATCTCCACCTAGTGGATCTGTATTGAATGTAGGACCTCTGCAAAGGAGCAGCCAACACCTGTGCAGCTGCTGTCTGGTGCCTGTCCCCAGGCACGAGTAGCCAGGCCTGGTTTTTTTTTTTAAACCTTTTACATGCCAAAGTGCACGAAATCCCGCACCCACTGGAGGCAGTGCAACACCAGTGGGCGCCCGCTATCCCGCTCACAGGCTGCCCAGGCCTGGGAGCCCGCAAAAAAAAAAAAAAAAAAAAAAAAAAACAAGGCTGGAGCTCCACAAACCCATTGAAGTCACACAGCCAAGACAAACATTTTTAAAGAACTGCAGTTTTCAATAGCATTATATATCAGTTACCCTATTAAGTTTAGCATTAACAAGAAAATAAACTGTTAACATTGATTACACTATTTACATTACAATGAGGTTTACCAGTCTCTCTGTTTGACAGTTCTAGCAACAGAATTTGAGAATTATTTACGGTCGTTTTTACAGCAACATTAGTTGTTACTTACCAATAGTTACATGTATTTCTGTTTTATACAATTGTAAAGACTGTCCAGTAGTCTAACTGTTCAGGAAATATATAGTCTCATTTAATTTCTTCCCCGGTAGAATCTGAGCTTGTAGAGTGGTCTTGATTTAAAACTATTGTACCACATCTTCGCTGGTTCAACCTACCTGTCGGATCTTCTGTGCCATGTTGACCTTCACGCTCCAGTGGTGGCTACTAGACAGAAGACTATATTCCACATCGGTAACTCCAGATTAGAGATATCCAGGAACTCATTCTTCAAAAGAACATTGGCACTCATGAACAAGTTTGACTTGGATATGAAGCAACACGAAGCGACAAGAAGCAAGTATCTTCGCCGCATGCTACATGTTGATTGTTGTTGCCGGGGCGCATGCGTCACCTCTCGACAAGTTTCAACGTGTCGCACAATGTCGTCGTTATTTTTATTTTTATTTTAACACATAATATACACAACAGGCATTCGCCAAGTTAAAGTGCATAGCAGAGCAAAGGTTGTACAAAACATAAAAATAAATGGTAGACTAATATACTTTGTACAATGAAAGTTAATTCAAACGGGAAAAGTCCAATTCACAAAAATAAAAAAAGATATTCATTACGTCAAATCCAGCGCTATGTAAACTCGCAGAAAGCAGTTTGCTGCAGGAGACATCATCACACACACGAATTAATGAGGACATCTTTAGCCCAGAACTCATCGGTCAATCTACTCCAAATAGTTCTGTGAAATTGTTTCTTGTTCACAGCCATATCCAAGTCAAACTTGGTCATGAGTGCCAATGGTCTTTTGAAGAAGGAGTTCCTGGATATCTCTAATCTGGAGTTACCGATGTGGAATGTAGTCTTCTGTCTAGTAGCCACCACTGGAGCGTGAAGGTCAATATGGCACAGAAGATCCGGCAGGTAGGTTGAACCAGCGAAGATGTGGTACAATAGTTTTAAATCAAGACCACTTCGCCGAGTTTCCAGAGATTGAAGCTTGAAATAGGAACAGAGATTCCGGTAGAAGATTCTGTGGTAAAACATAAGGTTACGTCTGGAAAGATAGTGGATAAATTTCATCTGGAGCTATTCTATTTGCTGTATCAAGTATGCATAGTGTGGGTTCCATATAGGAGAAGCAAACTCCACTATAGGGAGTACAGTTGTCTTAAATAGGAGCACAGAGAACTGAGGATCTTGAAATCTGTACGTCTGCCGTTTAATGAAGCCAATTTGTTTTTTCGCTTGGTTTAATATATTCCTAACATGTTTATCACACCCACATCCGCATCGATCGGCCGACTGTTATCCAACAGTCGGCGGATCGGTGCAGCTTGTATCATGCGACATGGAGTGGAATATTGAAAAAACTACCTTGTTTATTGAAGATTATCATAATTCACCGGAGTTATGGAATAATAAAATTACTGATTATAAAGACAACAGAGTAAAAAATGATAAGCTGAAGCAGCTAACGAGTAAATACGATTGTAGTGTGAGTGATGTGAAAAATAAAATCAAGAATTTGCGTTCAGCTTTCCATCGTGAGCGAAAAAAACTACAATCAAAGAAGAGTGGTTCATTTTTTCAGTTTTTTCAGTTCAGTTTTTCTACGATTCAAAGCTATTACCAAATATGCAGCCGCCGCGTCTGTTTGTAAAGACATGATGCACCAAACTGAAGTTGCCTCCATGGAATCGTCTATGCTTTGAACCATGATTCAAAGCATAGACGACATAGCGCATGCGACATGTGGAGTCAAATTCCGCATGCAACATTGTGGCACACAGTCGCACACCTAGAAACAGGCAACACTAGGAGACATATAGCATGCCTCTTGTCGTTCAGTGTTGCCTCAGTGGAATTGCGCCTTTAGAACTAGGACTGCATAGTTGTTTATGACTTTTACTGTGTTCCTTCCGTTCATCTTTGCTTATTATTATGACTTGTTATTATTATTATTAATCGTTATCCATTTGCAATAATAATGTCATCGACCAAAATATCTTTCTCTTACCACATTACTTCAGTTAAAGAGCACCACCTCCTACTACCACCGGGATTTTCACACGTAAATAAAAGTTTGATGCATCATCCCTGACACGATTACATATTTTAAAGGACAGAGAGGAACTCGATAGATATATCGCATTGTGCGAAATAATTTTCTACGCCAGCTATCCTAGGCACGCCTCTTCAACCAAGCACACATTCCCCCTTTGGAATACAGAACTTACATATGAGGGTTTTGCCCAACATTTTTCTGATATTTATGATTTTTCGCAGAAAATATCACATAAACGATCGGGAATCGAAAAAAATACGTTCAAAATGATGCAATCAAATACCTTTGTGTTTTTAAGATATGCATGAGTTACGTAATTTCGCTGTGAAGGCTTGAGAATCAATATCTGAAACTGCAGTTTCGATCGTCCATCTACTACGTACACACATCGAACGAAGATATAAACTTAGTATCTTATCTTGAGAGAGAGCAGATGCTCCTTGAAATGCAAAGAAAATTACATGGTTATGCTGAGCTATTTATGCAAATTGAAAGTATAAGTACATTGAAGATATTGAAGTTGTAATGGAATAAAACATATCTTTAAGATGATCTCGGATAGCCCATTGGAAAAAAAGGAAAATAACCACTAAGCCATTAAATGTGCAGTTTTAAGATACAGTAAGATGCTATTTAATTTTCCCTCCCTTTATAGCATCACAGTTATGTATACAACGGAGAAAGAGAAACATAACAGAAATATTTTCATGTTAAAGTTCTATGGAGAATAGGAAGATGCCTTTAACTTAGAACAGCTGTTACTTTTTCACTTCGTACTTTTAAGTTTTGTTTTCAATTGCAGCTGTGGTCTAATTTCGCGGTCACAGGGAAGTTCAGAACACAAGCTGCAAAAGATAAACACAAGCTTACGTATTTCTCAACTGTTTGTTGAGAAACAGTTGAGAAATCTTCACGTGACTTTCCCTGTCATATTAGGCAGTAATATGATAGGTAAAATCACTGCGTGATTTTACTGTAATTACTTTCATTTCGATAATTATTCGAGTGCCATGAATTGAACCCTACATTTTAATATATTTCGCTCAAGCTGGCTAAGATCTGACTACAATGAATGAAAACTTATTCTTAAAAGCCTGCACCTACAAACTATTGAAAATTTGTTCATCAAGATTTTTTTTTTTTAATTCCCGCTTTAGGACACAAAACTAATGGATTTTCTTCATTTTTTTGTTTGGTTGAAATAGAACCGACCCACGTGTAAAAATACATGTTTCAGTTTCATCAGGATCTGTTAGGATGAAAAGCTGGAAGTGCCCTTATCCAGGCGTCAGCTCTCAGGACCGAAAAAAGGATTGGTACCGACAGGAAATTTTTAATGCATTAGGTAAGATAGCATTTTCTTATTTAAATTCAGACATTTAAAAGTCTTTACACGGCCGTGAGTACTCTAATCGTACAATACGCATAACTTAATATAATATAATTTAAATACACCTCATACTTCAAAAATGCAATATTCGAAGTGGCCGCAGAATTTATTTCTATAAACAATAGAACGATCGATGCAATTACATTTGAGAAAACCCGTACGTCCTTCTGTTTTAGAGAGAGTGAGACAACAGAAAATGGGTTTCCAATGAGGATTGTATATTCATGATGACACCCTGCACAAACTAAAAATATCACAACAGCTGAGAGTACTTGTTGTGACGAATATGACTCAGTAAATAATTTTTGCACCTTAAATAAAGTAGAATTTAAAATCTGTTCTAAAACGTACGGTGAAATTGAATAAACTTAAAAAAAAAAACATATCCGTGCAGGGAGCAGAAACAAAAATCCATGTCAGTTCTTGTACATTTATTGAATAGTAAAGTATATATTCCTATATACCATCAGATATACACCAGTACATTTGTATACCCATTAAGATTATACCATTACATTTGTATTTAAAGATTAAATGCATAAGGCATAATTCCATATGGGTTTAAATTAACTATATATAATATCGATGCACATACACCATAATTAGCAACCCATAAAAATAAACTACATACGTAGTGTAATGGCATCGTTTTAATTCTATCTCATATTGTGGATACCTTCACAACGAGATACCAGGTATTGCACTATTTCGAATAAGTAAAGCTTCTCTAGCAGAGACGACTACGATACCTTTACACTACGTATGTAGTTTATTTTTATGGGTTAAGTATGATGTATCGACACCGATATTATATATATACCATTACGTTTTTAAACGCATTAACATTATACCATTATATTTGAATACTCCATACGATAAACACCAATGCATCGTATACAACATGCCCAGCACGACAATGCTCAGGGGTTTGGACATCAACCTCCAATTATACAATTGATAAATGTATAATAAAGATAAACAGTGCTAATGCAACATGAAAAGCTATAGGCAAAAAATAATATGGAATTAATATGGATAATATTATAATAAAGTGAAAAATTAATGAAAGTACCAAAATAATAAGTAAATGTACGTATGAGGTAACAACCAATTAGTTCTCATCCATGCTTCTTTTCCTTGCACACCTGATTACCTGCCAGAGACTTATTTCAATTCGGACCACAAGCCAATTGGTGTTCTTTTACACATACCTACTCCCAACTTCAATGTTGTGAATTCGACTAATACCAAAGTAATAGTAAGTCCCAGGTTTTTGAGTATTTCTAAATGTGTTGAGGCTGCCTCAGTCATCCCATGGACAGTCTTAGAAAATTATGATCTAGAAATTGCAGCGAATTTGCTTACTAGCTGGCTTAAGACTATTGCGACATTTTCAGCATCAAAGAGAATTTCCATCATGCCTCAGTCCAGAGCATGGTGGACTCTCCATCTTAACATGAGCTTCAAGTTAAAGCAGCATCTGCACAAAATGTGGAAGCAATCGCATAGTATCCAAGACAGGATAGCCTACTCCAGAACTCGCGCAACATTTAATAAGCAGAATTCAAAAGCAATTAAGCATTACATGGATAGAACCCTTCGTAGCGGAAAATGCCCCTACTCTGAGCGGCCTTCTGATTTCCCCCTAAATCTTGAACCTGACGAGTAGCTTTGACTTCATATCTAGATTTGCCTCAAACACGGAACAATGTCCTGATCTTCATACTCCAACAACTAGAATCCCGCCTGACACTCTGTCTGCAGTATCAATCTCCAGGGAACAGCTTATTGCTGCCATTAATTCTACATCAGCTTCTGCTATGGCA
The DNA here is from genome assembly GCF_048544385.1 of Mastigoproctus giganteus. Lineage (NCBI taxonomy): Eukaryota > Metazoa > Arthropoda > Arachnida > Uropygi > Thelyphonidae > Mastigoproctus > Mastigoproctus giganteus. The sequence goes on from NC_143577.1 coordinate 149,229,422, forward strand.
GGTGCGGACGGAAACCCCCAATTCATCATCAAATGTCTTAGCCCATATATTTTGGATCCCCTTCTAACTATTTTTAATGCTGTTTTGTCAAACCATTTCTTTCCCCAGCAGTGGAACATCTACCTTGTGAAGCATAGCCACAAAATTCAATCTCCTACACTTCTTAAGCATTACCGACCAATCTCCAATGCCTCAAGTCTTCTAAAGCTACTTGAGAAGGTACTTCTCCCCTTTCTAACTAAACAACTTCTTCCACATCAGCCTCCTCAAATCCATTACTCCCTTCCGCAAAGATCCACTGTGACTAACCTCTTAGCCACTACCAGCTCTATCCTCTCTGCGTTTGAATCCCAAGCAGAGCTTGCAGTCACCTATGTAGACCTTGAAGCAGCTTTCGACTCTATAAACTTTCTTGTAATGCTGAAGCTACTTTCAGACCACTACCAGATCAAGGGAGGCACTCTATAGTTCCTCACGTCACTCATTCAAAACAGAATAATCCAGCTTACTGTCCATGGACACATATACGAACGAAGTATCTCTTCAGGCATGCCACAGGGTAGTGTCTTATCTGGGCTCTTGTTCACAGCACTTATCTCTCCACTCGTTGAGTCCAGGTATGATATCTTATGTTATGCAGATGATATAAAGCTCCTCATACCGATTTCTCCATACGATGATCTTCTCATGATAACAGGATCAATTAATAATCCACTCACGGAAATTGAAAACTACCTCAAACAGTTTAGATTCAAAATAAACCCAGAAAAATCTGAATTTATGATATTCTCTTTAAAGAAAACGCCTTCTTATATTCAGCCCATTCTGTGTAATTCTCCAATTCCCATCGTCAATAAGCATACTGATCTTGGGGTTGTGTTTGATCCTAAGCTCTGCTTCAGTTACCACATAGACAAGCTCCTCACCCTCGTAGCTGGACTCCGATGGATTGCCAAATAGCATCTACATTATATTACTGTATACCACTGTATACTCTCCGCTTTTATATGCTGCAAAGGTATGGGCATCAGCTGCCACTAGCACAATCAGGCCACTTTTTTCTGCTGAGTTTCGGCTCGTAAAATGGGCCATAAACAAACAAACTTCCTCCACAGCAAAGGACAACTGAAATGACCAGCTTGATTCAAATTCGCAGGCTCCCCACGCTGATTAGGGTGAAATGTCTTACCACGACTATCAAAATGATGGTTGGAAACATTTCGGCACCATCATTCTGGGACCTGTGCTCATGGAGAGTCCCTCAGAGCGACTCCAACTGTACGCCTACATCTCAGCCATCTCCACCTACCCGATAGGTTCCTGCCTTTTCAGCTATTTTCATGTATCCAATCCTTGGATGCTGACCTTAATAAGTTCGCTTCTGACAGAAGGCGCCTCCGTAGCCAGGTGGGAAGGAGCAGCAGTGCGTAGCACACGCTTCTTGATTAGAACGGGGTTCGAGCCCGTCACCACCAAATACGGAGGATGCGGAAAGGTCAGGGAATAACCACCTCATATTCCCGGAGCAATATAGCCTTAGTTGCTAATGCTCCTAAAAACCAAATAACAAACAAACACAGCTTCTGACAGGGAATACAGACATAACATCCTTGAATTGTACTTCCCTGTCACTGATCATTCTCCTCGAAACTCGTCTTAATGCTGCAAGCCATCAATACCACCTGATGTGAAGATGGCATACTAACATTTCAGTATGACAGTTAGTAATGATGGACTAACTACTTCTGTTCAGTTCAAAGAACGTTGCCTGTTTATATTACTATATGTATATTAAATTAAATTATATAAAATATCTTCTTTATATATATTGTATTGCCGGCTGGGCTAGCCGGGTGGGTAAAGTACCTGCCTAGCAACCCAAAGGTCGCGGGTTCGAATCCCGCCTCGGGCTTGGATCAAAGTACTGCAAAAACCTTGGGAGGTGCATTATGGCCACAGAAGCCGATGCGCCAACAACTACCAAATAAAAAAATATATATATTGTATTGTAAATAACTGTATGATACTTGGAGTTTTGAGTTATACTTCCACATATGCATTTCCTATGTTTTATATATCAATGCTCCCTATTGATATTGTATTATTACTGTTAACTCCTGACCTGGTGGCCGTGAAGGGCAACATTGCAATGTATCGAATTGTATTATCATCATTATTATTATTGCAATAAAGATTTCTTTAGTATATGAATCAAACTGTCTTAGATCTCATGAAATAAGTCAATTTATTAGAATATCCACCAAGAGGTAACGGCACCGAGAAAATATCAATGAAACCCAGAACCTGTCTATTTCCATTTTGAAATGTGACCAACGCATTACGCTTAAGGTAAATAATAATCGCAAAACAAGCATACGTTGCTTCTAAATAGTCATTTATGATTAATTTTTCGGTTATTTCTACTTTATAAACATTCCATTTTATGGTATTATGGTCACTGCCTGCTACTGGTTCCATGACATGAGGGGGAGATTTCATAGTGAAAGCTGTGTGGAATAACTTTAGGCTTGACGAACACTGCAAGGCTTCTGGGAAATTTTTAGAGACCCTTGTACTCCAACGGACACGCTGGAAAAAAAGAAATCATCCATTTTATCCACACACGTATTACTGTATATTGCGTTTCCATTCCAGACATTCCAGTCTACAAGAGGTAAGATAAAGTGGCCCATAATGAAACAATAGTATTTACTAGTCCATTCAATCTGCCTAAAGCGATATTTCTCGTAGTCATTTGGACCATAACACAACCCCACTATCTTCTATCATGTACTGCGAGCCATTTTGCAACAGACTAACTCAACACCCTCAGGGAACATTTCCCCACCTTATCGCAGATTTTTTATTAAGAGTAACACCCTCCATCCCCCTTTATCTTTCCTTAACAAACAATATTCGACGAAATTAAATTAATTCTCTCTCTCTCTCTCTCTCTCTCTCTCTCTCTCTCTCTCTCTCTCTGCGACACCATCTCTTAGTAAACCCACACAAAACAGCATTAGTCAAAATTCCAGCTGTTCGCAATACTGCTGCCATTACTTTACAGACTAATTAAGTTTTGCATTTTACTGATTTTGATAACACTAACTCCTTATTGTTATTTAAGTGTTTTTCCGTGTAATCTCAGATTCCTAGAATTTTAATTCCCTTCAGTCTTCTATTATATTTACTTAGGATAATTAATGATTGTATAAGCGCTATCAGAGAGAGACAGAGAGAGAGTGTAAGTGTTATGTTCTCCCATGCCACTGAACTGAATTGATCGCGTGCTCACCTCTCTAGGCCCAGAACACTTAACGACTCTTCCATGGCATTGCCAAAAGCCCTCAAACCTATTTTGTTTAAGTAAATACCGTCTTTGCAAATTAAACTATGTCTAAAAAATAAGGCCTAACAAGCAGAGAAAAATTTTTCCTCTGTAAACCTTACATCAGTGTTCTTTAGCTTAGAGTTAATCCACAAGTGGAATCCTTTAACCCCAATGTCTGGGCAGAATTTCAAACACAAGGATATTTTGTCTTCTCTCGCGACCCTTTTTTTACATGCATTATCGTGGACCCACTAGAACCATTAGGAGCTAATAAAACTATTACATCGTCAATTTTTGGAACAAGTAGACGTATTCTTGTTATATCCTATCTCTCTTTCTTACAGAATATGTTCACTGTTTCTTTTACAACTGGGTCCCAAATTAAGACTATCTCTGGTGAGGCGGAGCCAAAGTATCCTAATATCAATTGAACCATTTCTGGAGCCGGATTAGGGAAGATGTCTCTCAACATTGCATCAGTTTGCTTCCTCAGAAACTCAGTTATTCTTGACATTATGAGTTGGAGTTCATTTCGCCGCATTCCCAACATCTTGCACAAAGAAATAATCATCAACTCCAACAACCGGCTAAAGCCACTGACATTCAGATCAGATGTACAAAATTTAAAATAGAAAACGTAACTAAATTTAATATAAATTTTGTCGAGCCTGCGCTAAACCGTCGGCAAATCGAAATATGTTTGCGCTTCTATAACGCATGGTCATGTTGTGGCTTCTTGATAAGATAATATCCACCTCGGTTTATGATTATTTATTTATATATTCTTTCTATGCTATCAGTAGTAATTCATTTAACCTCATATTATTACATTTATCTTTAATTAATTCGCTGCACATTATAAAAAGCCATTATTGTAGCTGCTTAGCATTGGTATGCGGGTCCTATACATTCCATGCATTCGCCATATTTTCATAACCGACCCACTTGTTAGCCATACTTTTGTTTTCCCAGTAAAAAAATTCGTAAAAAGCCCTACTAGGACTTTGCAAACCTTACCTCACGATTCTTCACATTCAGGAAGTGCTCTGGCGTTTCGCTGTACTTGAAGCGCAACCATTCGCCCTCCTGAACCCAAAAATTCTAAAAAAATCCTTACTACAACAGCTAAATCAGCAATTTATATTACATATATTTGCGCAATTTATATTACATATATTTGCAAACAAATTAGTATAATAATTTCTATCATAAAATCTTTCTACTTACGAACTCTAATGCAATTTTTTACAATTTATAATATACATTTAATCTCTATCAACCACAAAGGAAATCAATAGTCCTGAGAAATGCAGCCTTAATAAGACAACGATGTTAATCTGTCGTGGGAGGCTCCTCTTGGCTATTTGGAAGCGGTTCATCTGTAGGGACTGTAGGAAAGTTAGATCTACATTAATGTGGACGCACGTTTCAATTAGCAGCAGAAGGACAATGTTCACGCCGTCAAAAGCAGCTTCAATAATATCAGCAACAAGCCTTGGGGATAGAGTTTGACAATGTCAGGAAGGTGGTTACAGTTCAATAGTTTAGGTACATCATAGCAGCAAAAAATGTGATGGCATTTGTGGGAGAAAATGATTTATTAGCGCTGGTAAGATATCGTTTTGAGCAAGGCTGATGAAGCAGAGATGGAAGTGAAACATTTTGGCAGAATTGAAGCTTGTGTGTTTGATATAGCCCTCCTTAATTACAGCGCATATTCCACGCTGGTGGAAAGATCCGCTGGGAGAGCAAAAAGTTGAAAAAAAATGTGAAGAATAGCAACGAGGATAAACTGGCTTAGACATACAAAAGGGAAGTGGGAGGTCTACTATTCTCCTCTTGTCATTTAGATGTACATGACATGGAATTTACAGCACCTAATAACTGTTATTTGTTGATCACCTGTTGGTGAACTGTCAACCATCAGCTGCCTAGCAGCTTATGCTGGACAACAGCAGCCTTAATTTAAAAATCAATCCATATGTTAATAGCCATTTCAATGTTTTCAAAGTTGAGTAGGTGCAGGAATTAATAAACTTATCTGGCTGTCAAAAATTACAAACAAGGGAGCAGCAGATCAAGTTAAAACGATATAAATACAAAACATTCAAGGAAAAGTGTCATTGCAGATTGTGAGAATCACTAAAGTCTTTTAAACATTATTTTATTACTTTTACTAGGCTTCAGGTTCTTTTAACAGAGTTTATCCTGCATTTCTTATTAAAAAAGGAGATGCCGCTTCCCTGACAGTATTTCAACTGTACTGCTATTTCAAGCGAACGCGGTAGACATCAGGTAGCAGAAGGTAAAAACAATTCATAAGATCTGTGAAGATTTCTAGCATCACAAGGTTTCTGTCATAAAGCCACTTTATCGTGTCAGTTGTTTGGGAGTGTTGCACTATCTGCTGACCAACACGACACTGGCGCTGATGTGGCTGCAGTATCGTTCAAGCAGCTATCAGGACAATGACACGTTCTTTTAAATAAAAATAAACATCAATTTTTCAGAGTGCTTCTTACTTAAAACTATGATATTACAGGGCAGCTTGCTTTTTATTTAATGTTTTTAGACGAATGAAATGGCTTTGTGTTTTCGGATTTTAATAAACCTAAAATAACACGACGACATTGGCGTGGAATTAAAGAACTAATATCATATTACAATCGTATTTATTTGTGGCGCCTCCGTAGCCAGGTGGGCAGGAGCAACAGTGCGTAACAAACGCTTCTTGATTAGACCAGGGTTCGAGCCCGTGATCACCAAATACGGAGGATGCGGAAAGGTCAGGGAATGACCGGAGCAATATGGCCTTAGTTGCTAATGCTCCTAAAACCAAACAAACTGGTATTTGTCCTTCTCGCAAGTTACAGTTAAATTAAAAAAAAAAGGATGGCACAAAAGTTTTCCCTTCTATATAATTACACATTTTAAGCTGTTTTCCAAAGTATTTGTGACACAGGGCGTTGTCGTTTTGGAAGAGTCCAGTGCCATCTGGATGCAGACCATGTAAAGCAAAACGTGGTCCGAAACATTGCCGCGGTAGGATCTAGCAGTGAGAGTGTGTAGGGATGAGGAGACCCAGTGATATCCATGAAATCATCCCAAACCCATGATACCACTGCCATCTGTCTGATTTCGCCCAACCCTGCAGTCTGATTGAAGCTGTTCACCTGCTGGCCATTGAATCGCATTCCTCCATTGGCATGGTGGAGATGGAACTTTTTATTCATCAGACCAGGCAACTCTTTCTCATTTGCCTGCTTGCTTCAAACTATGATATTACAGGCCAGCTTGTTTTTTTTTATTTAATGATTTTAGACGAATGAAGGGTTTTTTGTATGTTTTAGGATTTTAATTAAAAAAAAAAAAACAAGCACAGCCACTGAATATGCCGGGATGGGGAGGCCACTCAACAGGCAAGTTCGGTGGGCTCCCCACCGAACTAGGGCAAGCCACAAGAGGTTCCGCTGGGTGGTCTGCTCGGAAACGTTTCTCTGTGCGCAGGGGTTGCAGTCTGCCGTTAATTTATGGATTGTGGGCCGTCTGTTTTCCTACCGTTCACCTCGACTGTCAATCCAGTATTGATGTCCTCAACCCAGCACATTCGGTGGTCGTGAGTTCCTCTTCGGATCATTCTTGCCACACCTTCACTATGGCAGCCTCCGAATAGCCAACAATGGCTTCAAAAACGGTTGCTAAGATGCTGGCCTCCGCCTTCTTAGTACCGCTAATCATTCTCCCGTCCAAAAACTCTACCAGGTTCTTCCCTTTCCCCCATTTTCACGGGTTTCGTACTGACTAAATGATAGGCACTACATGCTGAGGATGCGTCCACTTGCTGAGACAAGGGTGGTAATAATGTTTTTCTATATATATATATATATATATATATATTTCCAGGCTTATGTGTTTTAAATTGTATACGACCATAATTTTTCTCCATTATGATCTGTCTTTTCACGATATATTACGCATATTGTCTTACGGAAGCCGTCAGAAGGAAACTACCTTTTACATATCAGATATCTCAGCGAGACAGTTGAAAAGAGATGTTCACTGTCATTCTAAGTTAAAATTCAAATTAATTTCGAGCAAAAGTTTGAGGTTATCAAAATACTGCATATGAGTTGACAAAAGTCTTAGCTGAGAGTTGAACCATAGCTAAGAGCAAACTAGTTTATTACAAGTTGCGTCAATCTCAAATTTTGAAGAAATCACAACACATGGCTCGGTAGTTCACTTAAAAGAAAACATAATTTCGCCCTAATTAGAAATATTATACAATATATTTGTAATACATGGCAAATCGCAATGCATTTTCCGTAAGAACAGTAATGTTTATTTGAAATACAATACCAAGGCAAATCGTGATGATTTTATTCACGGTAGGATACCGATGAATCTTGTAGCAAACTTATTTTGTTCTTACTGATATACACAACTCAGGTTTTTGCCATCTCACTGAGAGCAACGTTCGTGCCCTAATATTTTTATTTTATTTTACGAAACCCACAAACAGGAAAGGTATTATGGAATCTACAGCACTTATTAGCGTGGAGGTTGAATACAGAAGATACTTATATGAATACTTGTTAAGAAAAATTCAAAAAGTAATAATCACATATACACATTTCTTATTTGTAACCCACTCCTTATTCAGTACATACCACAATCTGTAAGTTCAATCTACAAAATTAATTTTTTTCCTTTTTGCTTTTATAATTTTTTCTGCAGATTCAATTTGTTCCTCTGTCTACTAGGTACTAGTTAACCCCGTTCCTAATTGGAATCACATGAAAATTCTTAGGTGAGTTCTGTGATTACATTTGTGTAGGTCCAAGTGACTTTTCGAGAGACTGTTAGAAAAGTGGAACTTAACACACACGAACACTGCGCAACCATTAAGTAAAAAAGAAGCGAAGTGAGTGGATATATTTATGGAAGGTTTCATTAGTATATGGGTGTACATTCCTTTACAGGTTTTGTCGAACTTCATCTGTGCATTTGCCCGATGAAGACACACACACGCGCCAGAAATTCAATCTTTTTCCAATTCTCTCTCTCTCTATGCTGTTTTTGTTACATAATAATCTCTTTAGTAGTTTTTCCATTATATCTGCTATACTATAAAGACCGAATCTTATGGCAAAAATTTTTACCACTGTTTTCACAAACCTTGCAGACCGCAGCGGATCAATGTTAATCTCTGGCACGGCCCAGCTCTGATGGTAACATAACCAGTTATTCCAATCTTGTTATACCTTTGTCCTTACGCCAGACCATACATTATTATCCTCTAACTTCTTTGTTGTTTAGTTTTTTCTCTCGGTTATGTCCAGAACGTGATATATCACTTGATCCCTATTCCTCCTCAAGTGTTCTTTTTGTATCTCCCTCACAATGCATATGGGGACTGCAGTTATCTTTGCCATCCTGAACCAAACTACTTTCCCCTGCCAGTTCCTTGTCTGATTTATTGTATAGCTCAGAAACTACGTAGCAGATATGCAACATGTGAGGCTCCAAACGTACGTTTTCTGATTAGTATCAAGATATTTCGTTTTGACATTTAACTTACCGAATTTCTTGTTTTCAGCTTAATTTTTACAAAAGCTCGTTTCCTCCTTTTTATAATAGTCTCATCTCAATTTATCACTGCTGATAGCATTCTTTACAATTTTTATGGGTTCTGTGGTCGATTGGTTTCTTTCTCACCACGAATATTTAATCTCATGGCGGCGAATGAATTATTTAATGCCAAGAAAAATTAAATATTCGTAGTAAATGAACTTTCATTAATTATTTTCTCATTTGCCTTCAAGATGCAGCTACCTTAGTTTTTCCAATGTTTTATCTTTTCTTGTTTTTAGATTACTTTGTTAACAATTTATAGCTGTATTCACTGATTGTATTTCTAACCGTACAACTGCAACATCGTAGGGTTGGCAATAAAGATAGCGCTACGTTGAATGATAATTTATTAATGGCAGAATTCTCCCCAACGTGTAATTTTCTCACCGCTGTTTTTGAGGAGAAAATTAAAGATTCTTTTTTCATTCGAAGTTGCGAGTTGTCTTACTAAAGTGATTCTTCGAGAGAATAATAATTTTATGCGATCGTGCTAATTTTTGAGTCGCAGAACGTCTAGAATATGTTATTTATCTTTGAACTTAATCTTCTCGAGTAACAATCTTGACCCAATCTTGACAAAAATATCAAGTTCACCGTTATCCGTTCATTGTGCCTTCGCGTGTATGGATAGTAGTAGCAACGTTATTCTTTCAGTGGTTAGAAGCATGATGAAAATAATATAGTGCAGGGAAGACATTAACTGAATTGGCTCAGCTTCGTCATATTTATTCATCAGAGCTCAGCAGATATGACAATGAAGCTTCAGAATATTAACTGTCCAACTCAATTTCAGTTACAGATCTTGCCGAAAATGCGATTAGGCCTACTCATTCAGTTATCCTAATTACTTGTCTAATTAGAATAACTGAAAAATTATCCAGGTTTATATGTGAGAGATTTAGTAGGCTAGGTAAAAATTTTGGCGAAGAAATGATGGGTAATTCTAGCGTTCATACTAAGTACAGACTGGATCAAAGATTTATAACGGTTTTATTTATTGTTTTATCTTTTACTGCGTCTCTACAGCCAAGCATATATTTAAAGTTAAATTTAAACTGAAAATATGTCAGTAGTATATAATTATTATTTATTTTATCAAAACCTCAAATATAAGAGGTAAAACTTATAGTACTTAGTACCGTGCTTGGGTTGAAGGTTGAGAAGATGAAAGAAGATACTTGTTGATATTAGACTTAGATTTCTGTAGATTGTAATTTTTGGGAAATACATATGAGGGGAGTTTGTTCCAGAAAATAGAAGTTAAAGGAATAAATGAAGAAAAGGAAAAGTTGGTTCTATGAGTTTGAAGTTGGACAGTAAAAGGATGCTTACTGGTAGCAGCACTTGTTCGGACCGGTTGGAAGAGAGAGAGAGAGAGAGAGAGAGAGAGAGAGAGAGAGAGAGAGAGAGAGAGAGAGAGAGAGCAGGATTATAGAAGTCAATTCAGAAGAACAGTGCCCTTGGAAGTATCTATTTAAAAAGGCATGCAGCAGAAACAGGACATCTATGAGACAGAGAGTGGAGAAACTTTGTTACAGATGGGTTATTAATTAACCTAACTTCCCTATTCTGAATGGAATCTAAAAGCCTGAGAGAGGTTTTGGAGGCACCGTCCCAGATGGGGGAAATATGGTAAGGCGAATTTGTGATTTGTACAGAGTGAACAACTGTATGGAAGAATAGTAACGACGAGAGCGAAGGAGAAAACCCAATTTTTAGATGCAGAGGAAGCACTATTTGTTATATACTTATGCCAAGAGAGATTAGAAGTCAGGGTCATCCCGTATAGAGATATGTGACCTTGTTTAGAAATCTGAGTGTCAGTGAAGATAAGCATAGGATCAAAAGAATCCTTTTAGCGAGTTACGATAGGACTGAGTTTTAGAAGGATTGAAATAAACTAAGTTATCTTTGCCTCCATTGTAGAATTACTTGGGGTCAGCATTTAAGGAATTAGTAGCGGATATTCGAGAAGTTGAAGCCTTTTGTGCAGAGCAAGGTTTCTCAAACTACAAAGTGGAATCTGATATCTGCTATCATCGGCAAAACTATGGATAGGATTTCTGGTCAATGCAATAAGGTCATTAATATACAAGAGAAAAAGACTGGGAGAAAGAACTGAACCTTGGGAACACCTGCAGTAATGCAGTAGTTAGAACACAGAGATCCATCTATCATCACCCACAGTGAGCGGTCAGAAACAAAACTGAATACTCAATTACAAAATACAGTTGGCAAGCAAACCATATCTCCTTCAAGGAAAGCAATCTATTCAACGCTTACTACTTTCGTAATTAGAAATCGCTTTCTCTAACTGTCTTTTATTTAATAGAAATATGGAGGCTTTTCAAATTTTCCATTGTCTCTCTCTTCTCTTCAGTGGGACAACATGGCATTTTTCGCTTAACTCTAAGCCAGCCAATTATTTGTTACTACTTTAGTGTCTCTTGGTCTATTTCTAATCCGATATCCTCCATCTATTTGTTTTATACAGATTTCATGGACAATACCGTCTAGTTAACTGTGTTTAAGTTTTTTTTCCTTGCTATTTGCTAATTTAGTTTGTGCACACCTATGTTGCGCCTTGCGTACACGCCCATGTATTTTTTTTTTAAATTTGTTCTCATTTAGTCGTCTCTCACCGATAAAACTTCATCCATTTATTAGATCCTCATGGTTCTTAAAATCCTCATTTCTCTCTTCAGCACTTCTGACATGTCTCTTCCTTCACATGTCAGAAGTGCTGAAGGAAGAGACATGTCAGAAGTGCTGAAGAGAGAAATGAGGATTTCTGACATGTCTCTTCCTTCACATAGCATTCCACATCCAAATTTTTGGCTACTCGAATTTCAGAGCTTCCCTTCACGAGGTTCTTAAAATCATTTGATTCTTATTCAACATTGCTCACATTTAACATACACTAAGGAATCTATGAACGTCTAGTATAGGAGTATGCTTAGTCATTCCCTACAAATTCTGTGATCGTGGACAATAATTTCTGCATTTCACACTTAAAAACTTTTTTTTTCTTTTTATAGCACTTTTGGTGCATCACTGCCTTCTCTTGAAACGACGCACGCTTATTTGTTGACTGCAAGAATTCATTTCCAGCAGTACCATCGATGAAACTGTGTTGACGAGAGATTCTCCATTTAATACCTACACACGTTACCATCATTACTAGACGATTATTATTTATGACAGCCTATAAATATGTTCTATTCTAACCACCCTTATCCAAGGGTCATTCTACTTTCAGATTGCTGCTACTTACATATATAACAGTCCATTTTTATGCCTTGTGACACAATTACAGAACATCAGTACTAAAATAGAAACAAATCATTGGCTTCATGTTGGCGTATAAGAAGCCAGAATAAATAAAACATTTTTGAAATAATTTTCTTTAAATCTATCTGTAAATTCCTCAGCGGAATTTACAGATAGATTAAAGAAATATTTTCGTTTATTTTAATTCGCGTTAATTCCCATACTTTTCTATTAGAATTTGAATTTACGTCCAAAAGAACCTAGATTTTATTATTATTTTTTTTTAAACTCTGTTTGATTCGTTTTTATAGATTTTTTTTTGCGTATTTTGTTTTTCAGAAAAGTCTCTCGGTATAGCAAAGGCTGCAAAAGTGCATTAAAGAAGGTAAATTTATAAAAAAAAAATTAAAAAGCCATCTGAAGCATTTTTGTCATCAACAGAAAATAGGATAAGAAAAATGAAAAATGACAATTTTTTCAAACCTACCGTGCTGCAACCATCGAAGCTGAAAAGTTGCCTTGAATAAAAAGAACGCTTTTCAGGAAAAGAACATCCAGAACTGTAAGTTATGGAAGAATCACTGAGTTGTAAGAATGCCTATTTTCACAATTTAGAAGCACCAGTGCATGAACCACCTGTAAATGATATTCCGCTCCACATGAAACTCGAGCAACGATGAAGAATGGGATATCTATATTTTCACGTTACCTCTTTCAAGCCATCTCTTTGCACAATACTTAGGCTGCCAGAAAAGTATTTCACTCGGTTCTTAATAAGTTAAAATTCTTCATAAAAACTAGTTAATATCGGCTTTCACTGACAGCAGTGAAGAGGCGTGCCCCTCTAAATATCAAAACTTCAAGAGGTGAAGTAGCAAGTGAAAAATAAGAAACACTCTGAATAAAGAGCAATTTAGGTGCAGCCACCATTTCACAGCTTGCTTTGAATTCCTGGCATATCGGCTCAGCTCACACGAGAGTGATTATTATTTTTTTTCCCTCAAAGAACATCTAAGTAGCACAGCCAGAAGTAGAGAATGCTAACTGCGCGGTGAATCAATCGATGTACTCGTAGGTGGTGTACTATTTGCTAATAAAATCGTGCCTTACATAGATCTGACATTTAGCGTCTAAGAAAGAAACATGAATAGAAACGATTTGCATTGGTGTTATCATGAAAAAATAATATTGCTCTGAAAGTCCTTACATTCTTTTAAATTTTCCTTTTTATTAGGAGCAATTAAGCCTTTTTAAAAATTTCAAAAATACTCTTGATCTATGGGATTAATGACAATATCTGTTTCAGTTCCGCAGCAGATAACTGTCAGTTAAATTTCAACACAAACATCTGCCATTTTGGGAAAAAAAACTTGCATGTTTAACTACTTTTAAAAGGGCCATCGCAGCCGAATGGTCAGATCAGGATTTAGAACTGCATGCGTTGGGTGACTCTGGTTCACACAACGTGACTACTAAAAACGGAGCTGTTATTATATTCTCACATGTGAATTCCTTTGACCCTTTTGTGGCTGTCCTGGAGTAATAACAATTACTTTATTAATTTAGTTTTAAAGAAAGCCTTTTGTTTTCCGTTGCAGTAAGTCTTAACAACTGCCTACAACACCCACGTTGAACAAGAAAAGGCCAACGCTAAACTGCAGGCTTTTCTCATGGGCAGGGCAAACTAAATGCCACAGCGTGCCCCATCCTACGCAGACACGCTGCGAAAACCTGCCAATAAATCGGCAACCACTACAAATGACAATGAGGAAAGAAACCTTACTCCAGCAACCAAATCTTGTCATACTAAAGCTTGCTACAGATGACGCCCCCAAGACAAGTGAGGGAATAAAAACAACTGTGATCACCAAGTTAAACGATGATCTGAAAACCACAAAGATTATATCAATCCTCAAGACCAAAAACACCGGAGTAATTATAGAAACGGAGACACAGGAAGGGGTAGCCAAAATCCTCAGCAACACAAGAATATAGTCGCTGGGGCTAGTGGCTGAAACAAAAAGAAAAAAAAAAAGCCCGGCGATAATCATTTTTGATGTCAACAAAGACCTGACCCAGGATGAACTTATACTTATACTATAGGAACTTACAGGAAGCCCTTCCGGACGCGGAAATGGATCAAATAATAATCACGAAATATAAAACAAGATCTAGAAATGGAAATGCCACCAACTGAGTGGTCGAGCTGGCCCCATCAGTATGGCAAAAATCATTAACCAAAACAGAGTTTACATTCAATGGGGAAGCCACCGTTTTAAGGAGCATGTGCCTGTCCCCAAGTGTTTCAAGTGCTGCCGCTTCGGCCACACCACACATAGATGCACCCAGACGGAGCCAACCTGCCGGCACTGTGCCGAGAAAAGCGCACAAATACAACGCATGCCACAATAAATCAGCCGAGCCCGTCTGTGTGAACTGCAAGGCAAAGAAAATGCAACATTATGTTAATTGATGTTAATTGCCGTTCCCAGCTGTGGCACAGTGAGACTGAAGACCGACGTGGGAATGGCCAGCGACTGGAAGAATTCCTTGAAAATTCCACTCTCACCGTCATAAATCAACCAAAGAACCCAGCACCCTTTCCAGTACTCTTTGTGAGGCCACAATCGATGTGACCCTTGCAGCAAGATCACTGGCACGATATCTCTCGAAGTGGACGGTACATGACTCATGTTGCTACCTCTAGATCTAGAAATAGTCAAATGTGGTTTGCTTTTTATTCTTTCCAAAGGTAAAGTCTTCTCCTGTCTGGATTTTACCAACATCCGAACATCTGGCCATTACGTTCCAGCTGAAACAGTCCATTGCTCGCTCACCAATAATCAGACAGATAATGCATAGATATGCTCTCGTCAAAGCGGACTGGGACCGCTTCAAGCAGGTGCTGACCGACTCCTCTCGCAGGCTTCAAGTAAGTGATTTCCAAGCACTAAATCCAGACCAACACAGATATTATCACATTGGCCTGCAACATCACCATCAAAAGGAAGAACCCCAAACAGGGTGCAGTCCCTTGGTGGGGCCCTGAGCTAGAAGCCCTAAAATGTGAAGTAAATCACAGACGAAAAACTTTCCAGCTCGCTCGCAGATCGTGGGCAGAGGCTGAGGTAGAAGCTCTGAGACAGCAGTACAGGAAAGTCCGGAATACCTACACCGCATTAATTAGAAAGCGCAAACGAAAATGTTGGGAAGACCTTGTTTTTACTTTTGGCACCTCGGATCCCTGGGGGATGATAGTCTTCAAGGTAACCACCAACAAGCTTCGTAGAGGTGAAGTGATTCCATCCAAAAAGACCCCTCTTGGAACTATGACCACGATTTGGCACGCATCGATCTTGATGTAATGTTCAAACAGCCAGCTTCTCCCCACACTCCACAGCAAATAAAACTGTGTGAAGACAACAAAAGTTACACCGAGCAATAGCAGGAACCTGCATTCACAGCCGAAGAACTCAGTATCGCAGCATCAAGACTGAAAGACAAAAAATCACCGGGACTAGACTTGCTAAAACCGGATATTGTGAAAAAGGTGGCGGAGTACAATCCAGAGCTTCTCCTTAATCTCTTTAACCATTGTCTCCATCGTGGATGGTTCCCAACAGACTGGAAAATGGGGAACATCAGGCTAATTTTTAAAAATTCCAGCAAACCCCATGACTGACCACATTCCTATAGACCCATTCCTATCTCCTAAGACAAAGAATAGAAACATATTACAACAATGCCAACTTGCTGTCCACAAATCGATATGTATTCAGAAAGGGTCGTTCCATTGCTGATGCCCTGGAGAACATGATTGAGGGTGCAAAGAGCACGGATAGAAATTATTTCTTAGCCATCTCAGGGGATTTTTCTGGGGCATTTGACGCACTCTGTTGGCCAAGCGTTCTCGGCAGACCCCGTACAGCAAATCTCCCTAACAACTTGTACCAATGCATAAAAAATTATCTATCAATGCGGAGCATAACCGTTAACCGTTAGGACACCGTATAGCAAAGTTACGCGCCAAATCTACAGAGGATGTCCAGGGCTCTGTCCTGGGACCCTTACTATGGAATATCGTGCTTGATGAGTTCCTGAACATAGACATGTAAAATGTCCACTCTCAAGCATATGCAGATGACTTAGTCCTTACCCTTTCCGCTGATACTAGATCCCAACTGTAAGTCGCACCAAATAGAGCACTCGGCAATTTACATAACTGGGCCTGGCACAACCACCTAGAAATCTCACCAGTGAAGACAAATTCCATCCTGCTTAAAGGCTCACTGAACGTAACGAGGCCACCACAAATCAAAATCCTAGGAAGAACTATCCGGTTAACAATTGAGATGAGATATATTGGAGTGATCGCGGATAGGAACCTATCTTTCACACCACACCTGAAATATCTACATACCAAGATTCGAAAATTTTACTGCACTCGTGACAAGAATCACACGTCGGGACTGGGGATTGAAGTGACGCGCACTCACCCTCTTCTATAAGGCTATGTTCACCCCCATAATCACCTGTGCATCCGATATCTGGTCTTCAAAGGCCACCACAGCAGTTAAAAAGAGGAAGCTTGACTCGATTCAGCGAGTCATCCTGCTCACCATCACCCGGGGCTGCTGCACGGTCAACACACATGCCTTGCAAGTGCTGGCCGGCGTGATATCTCTAGATCTAGAAATAGTCAAATGTGGTTTGCTTTTTATTCTTTCCAAAGGTAAAGTCATCTCCTGTCTGGATTTTACCACCGACCCCTCAAATAACATCAAGGCCGAGAAAAAGCGCCTCACTGCATACT
Organism: Mastigoproctus giganteus; assembly: GCF_048544385.1. NCBI lineage: Eukaryota > Metazoa > Arthropoda > Arachnida > Uropygi > Thelyphonidae > Mastigoproctus > Mastigoproctus giganteus. The sequence goes on from NC_143577.1 coordinate 149,246,470, forward strand.
TGCAGCAGGTTTGGCAGGCTAGATGGATACACTCTACAAAAGAGAAGTCACCAGAAAATTCATTCCTACAATAGCAACAGTATACCCAAAAATTCCCACATGGTTCTCCCCTGGCCTATACGCCACCTTTTTGTTAACTGGCCATGGATCTATCAGAGGAAAGATCACTGCACTCGAGATCACCGAAAACTCACAATGCCTCTGTGGTTCCCTTGAAAGTTGAGACCACCTGATGTAAGAGTGCGAAATATATGAAGATTTGAGACGCCTCCTCCTGACTAGGATACATTACCTTCCTAAAACCTAAGAATAGCGCATCTCGAAAGAAAAGAAGACTATGTCGCCTTTACGCGCTATGCACAGGATTTATTTGCACGATGGGAGACCCTACCATGGATACAGTCACCATCCGTATCATCATCAAAACCAAGGGAAGACAACCACCTATATTTTGGGAATCAATGCAGAGGCCTACCAGCAAATGAGACTACACCACCACCAAATCTGAGAATATCCAGTATAGGACAACCACAGCTGCATTCCTATTTATATCCCTACTGACTTACAGATCACCAGATAGGACTTTGACTACCAAACTGGACATCACCACTGAAACTGACATCACGGCCGGACCTGAGTGAGAAGAATAAGAAGACTGTGCCAAATGGCGATCATGCTTGTGCCCCCTTGCACGGCAATTTTTCTCCCACTCACATTCCCTATTTTCGCCTGATGGATGTATTTCATTGGACCTGGGGGATGCCTTCTTCTTCATTCCCCATACTTCTAACTGTTCCCCCCTTTCTTGACTCTAAAGCCCGCCCACTCTAACTCTTTTTTTTTTTTACATTGGTCTCTGTCAGGAAGCTTAGGCGACCCGGGCAGAGACTAGCCAGAAAATAATGGGAAGCCTGGCTACCTCCTAGCGGTGTGTGCGGGCAACGTGATGTTCCACTAGGACCCTGCGGCCAAATGCCAGAACACCCGACACAAAACTACGTATTCAATATTTTGAATACGTAGTTTTGTGTCGGGTGTTCTGGTGTCTTTAGAGTGTCTCAAAAATATTGTACCAATATTTTTGAGACACTCTGTATAGAAAGAACTTAAAACTATGATGCCAAGTTTGAAATCTGATATCTGAGTTTATGCCACTGCTCTACACTATACATGGGTGCGTCACATACTATACGTATACTCGAAAACATAAAACTAAAATAGGAACTATGAATGCACGAAAAGGGATCGAATGGTCATAGAAAATTAAAAAAAAAAAAAAACAGGAAATAACATTATAAAATATAATTAATTAAGAATAACACGAAAAAAAAATAATACGTGTACTGTTCAAGGTGAAAATTTGGACAAACAATTTTCTAAAACCGTGAAATATGATGTTTTATTGCACGATACACAGTATCTCTTAATTATTTGCTGACTGCATTCTTTTTATCTCCATCACAATGTTCATGCTTCGTAAAGGTATTCTGTGTTTTGCCCAGATTAAGAAAAATAAGGAAATAATGAATCAAATTATCTTGCATATGTTTTAACACGGAGTTCTCTGATATAATTTATATATTATACTAATGTAATTACAGGATGAACAAAAAGACAGGGATCAGAAGAATAATTCCCTTTTAAATAAAAGACTAATAATTATTAATAATAATATTTTTTGTAATTGTAATATAAAATAAGCCCACAATTCAAAAAGGAAAATTTTACGTTTTCACTGATAGCGCTTATTGCTCCAAAATTTACCAAATCTGTGTAATTTGTAATAATCGTCTTGCCTGCTACACCAGGCAAGGCGATGGATCAATACCATAAACTGGGCCCAAAATGAGAAATGAAATTTCTATGTGCGCCCCCCTATAACAATATATGTGGTCGATATTTCAACAATTTCATTGCTTAAAACAAGGGTATATTTATGACAGAAAAATAAATAACAAAAACAGCGAAGTAAAGAGAAAGAAACAGGACAGTGGAAAGAGTTCGTTAATATAAATGCATCATGCATTGTATTAGTTAATACGTTTGATTAATTATTCAAGCAAGCATTGCAAGCGTTAGGAACTAATTGACCAATAAACAACAGGACCAGTAGCAGATTTAAGCATAAATGAGATAAGCTGCTGCTCAGGAACCGGAAATTTAGGGAGCATCGACACGGTTACATGTATAACACAATAACATTTGACACATTCGCTTAAAATGCCTTTCAAAGATGACAGAAAATTATTTAGGTTTTCTTGGGGAAAGCGAGCACAATCACGAATTTTCATACCAGATGAGCTGGAAGAATATCTTTCCTTAGGTTCCTCGAAGGAGATAAATTCTTTACGGTACAGGACTGCTATTTTTTGATCTCCTTGCACACTAATTACGTTTAGAAAATTAAGGTATTGTCCTAAGTACAGCTGATCGTAAAAATTTCAAAACAATTATATAAACTATCGTTCATAATAGAGACGTGGATACTGTGCAATGAAAAACTCTCAGGGTCAATTATGTGATAGTTAAACACTGAATTAAACTCACTTAATTTTCTTTCTTATATGATACTTTAGTATAGAATATACTAGCTACAGAAAAATAATAGAAGTCCGTAAAAATTCCTGCCGTCTAGCCAGGATTCCAATTCAGACCTTTTCCGGCAAGAAAAGATATAGCGTGAAAGGACACAGTTCGCAATTCGTCTGCTACCTGAAAGGGTATACGATAAATATGCTCGTCCTCCTTTTCTTAACGAAGGTGAATTGAAGTTTAGAATTGTACAGGGTGGTTATAAGATCGAATCATCCAAAAATTAACCAAATTTCAGCTCATACATAGATACATTTGCTAGAAACATCTACAGATATTTATAAATGAACCTCTCCTATCTCTCTAATGCATATTGTCAGAAAATCAGTGTGCGCGTTCAATTCTTGAAGGTAATATAGTGGTTACGATATCACAGTTTTTCTAGACAGTGGGAAAAATCCCGCTTTACAGTTGTTTTGAGGCAGTATGTATTTTCATTAGTTTCATTCACACCATGGCCATGACAGCATCTCTGGTGAGAGTTGCATGTCCTTTCCCTTCCCCCTGGAATCTCGGAAATTTTCATTAAGCAAGACAGACCAACAGAAAATATTAAATTTACAGTCGCAAATACACATACACTTCAATGACTTGCTTGCATTTTAGCGAACACAACATTAGCATGCAATTGTTTACAGTCACCACCGCGTGACCAGATCAATACAAAGCTAAATTTCCGGGTCCAATGATTGCATCGAACAGTCGTGGAACACTACACCAGTTTCTTGTAGCAAGCATCACGAACTTGTGCCCGTCCTTAAATCTTCAGTTCAGTTTCCATTTTGGCTGCAGAAGAAAGGCACATTAGGTCTGGACTTCGGGATAGTGAAACTATCTGTTGGTCTTCTTTTTATTTTTTATCGCAAAGCAGGTTTTTGCACTGCTCGGTTTAAGGGATGGTACATAGCCTATGTCCATAAAACTATTTCACTGTGGGCATCTCGAACTTGATGAAGATGACAGTTTACCGCTCATTTTAACATCGTTTAAAACTTCTTTTAAATATCGTTTAGAAGTGCCTTTCTGCGAGTAATTGGGTTTTTTTTTTGTTAGATATATCTGCTGTTAATTTGTGTTTGGATGTAAAAGTTAAAAGGTTTTTGTAGAATCCAAAATAACTCCCAGGTTAGCCAGAAAAACAAGTATTCCTAAATGCGCTAAGGCATTATGATGCTCATTTAAAATTAGGAAATAATCAAGAAGTACATGTTTTTTCATCAAAAGCACAATTTATCACAGCTGCATGTATGTCTATATCTTACAAATTTAATGATCTAACCCATTTCATAAACTTATAAAATGTAAAGTGTGAATTGATGTGATCGAAGACTTGTATGGAAACGGGAAAAAATCTAACAAGGACGAATTATAATAAAGGGAAAGCTGGAAGTAATTTATTCTCTGGGCTCTGACACAATCTGGACCTAAATACTACATCTCAAATACTGTCCACTTGAGGCTCCCTTTGAAATGAATGGGCACACCATACGAGAACACTTCAATGACTATTAACGTTTATTAACAACTGTCATACTTCAGAAACTTTTCTGAAAAATTAATCTCATAAATACAATTTTTCATTTCTTTTCTTGCAATTCAACTTATAAAAGCGGACTCCATTTGTCAGTGTTTCATTAATCCTTCCATTTTTATTTTTGTTTCTCTCTTCGCTTTATTCCATTTTTTTCCCAAGCAGCATTCATACACCATTTTCGGCCCACTCGACTTTAATCATTCCACTGCGAGAACGATCACAGCACACAAAATAAACTACGCAATAGTCTTGGACATTTCATGACTGCGCCAGTTACATTTATTGCAAAAGATCAAGAAATCTGCCATACAATTATCAGTAATTCCTTTATCATCAATTACAGTTACAACTTCAATTAAACATACTTTAAACAGATGGTACACCAATTTACAAAACCTCCATTTGCTAATTAAGTTTCTTATTTCTGTTAATGTGAGACTAAATAATTATCCTTTAATGTCACGTAGCAGATATTTAATTTTGTCCTTCCTCTATTTCTTCGCAGCTTTAGCTTCTTGATTCAAGAATGTTCCTAATTGAAAACCGAATATCTGAATGAAAGTTATTTAGGGCAGCAGCATTAAGATATTACCTATTACGAATGACAAATTGCATCGTCCATGAACGTAAGCGGAAATGCATTATTGGTTTCCACGAAAATAATCAAACAAATTTTAAACCTGGTAATTTCCAGTACTACAGGTTAAATGTACAACAGAGTTATGCGTGGAATGGAGCAACTAACGCTGCAGATCAACAAGGTAGCAGATCTTTGTTTTCAAATGCGCTTCGGACAGGGTAATGACTGAAACAGTTGGTGGTCTCTATTCCTTCACTGGGAAAAGACTAATATATGAAGAGCTCCCAGCCATTACTAGCAGTTAAATTACTTGTTTCCAATTAAGCTATAATTCTACGCTGCCTCTTAACGACGTCATGTTAATCTTTAAAAGGACTTCGATAAAATTATTGCCTTTCTATTTCCTTTTGTTAAATAGTTACTCGTATGATAATTATGTCGAATTAGTTAAAAATGAGAGCGGGAAAGGTTGGAAGTAAAGTCTTGAAATTAATTACTGATAATGTTCCAAACGTTATATTTATATTATAAAGAGGTAGGCCTTTTATCGATTTCATCAATGCAGAACTTGTTTCATGTGATATACCAATTATATCAATAAAATGCCTTAAACAGAATATACACTTCATTACTTCCCAAATACATACTATTATAAAACAATGCCAACTGAAAGTTATTTTCTAAAATAATATTAAAGAAATAATTAGTAATTTCAATCATAACTTTAAGAACAACAAAACGATTTCTCTTAGCTGCTATTTTAAAACTGTTCTCTCTGGATAGTTGCTTGAAAGAAAGAAAATAAAATTGGAATAATGGACAAATAAAGTTCAAATACCTAATCAAATTTTGATAATGTCCATATAATTGTTTTTAACAAGAATTCTAACATAATACCATATTTCGTTCGGGATTTAAACATGTTATAATGCGTCAAAAAACGTTTATTTCATTTTTTAAATTATTTCCACTTATTTTGATCTAAATTCTATCTTATTGAGTTCACAAACCATATGAGAGCTTAGAGAAATAAAATTAATCAGTAACGGGGAAAGTGCATACGCAAACACCAACAATATTCTGGTATTCTATTTTAGAATAAATAATTAGGCATTACTTGATCTGCCATTTTCTTCCACTGTGACAGCCGACCGTAATTTTAGTTATTCTGAAAAAGCGAAATTTTAATTGCAAGGCATATTTTACAACGCCAAATACGAAATACATGTCTATGAATGTTTCCATTTTGTCTTTTGAGATATCTACGCAACAGTTTTCTTCATCACTTGCCACGGTTTTCGATAAGATTGCGATCAGAGCTGTTGAATGCTGTTTTAAGTATTTACACATTTTGCAAATATTATTTTGCCTAGAACAAATCTGTAAAATATTACTACAAATGACAGAAATGTTGATTTAGAAAAAATAAACTGTTAATCATAGGCGATGGAGTGGAGAATTATTTTCTAAAATAAAAAAAGATATAGAACGAAATAATTTACTTAATTTTGGATTCAAATGTTTAATAATAATGTATACTCCAAATGAAGAGTCTTGAAAAACAAATTTGTTGACAACTAAGTATTTAATTTTTCCCTAAGGAGGAAAAAACGCACTTATTAAGTTCCGTGTTCAATTATCCTCTTATTTCAAAGCCATGCACTGTTCACGAGTAGCCCAACAAAAGCTCCCAGAAGACATTCCATTGTGAAAGTTTCCGTGCGAAGCATAAGATAATATAATTTCGAAGCAAACAGAGTTGATAACATAATTAAATTACAAAGGACAAGACCTGCTTTTAATTTTTCCATCCATCCATTATCGAGAAAAATTTAAAAAATCCAAATGCTTTCACTGCACAAAATATGTTCAAGAGAATCTGTGACGACCTTAACAGTGTGACGCAGTAATGTTTTTCTTCTGTACAAAAGAGATTAATGGCGTACTCATTATCATATGTTCATTATCTGTGGAGCATTTTGTTGTGCAGCGCATAATGTCATTGTTCCCTTGCAGATAAGTGTGCCACCTCTGCCCTCTGGTGTCTACCCTGGTGAGCTTTCCATTTTTTGAAACCATAATATGGTAATTAATTGAAGCTTTGAAGAAAGGAAGTGACTTACATTAAGAAATAACTGAGAACAACAATTAGGAAAAATAAATGGAGTTCTCAGCAAAGAAAGGGAGTTCGTAAAGAAAAGGGAGGGAGAGAGAATGCCATTATGGCAATTGCACGACAGACTAAGACCACCCCTAGGGATTCAGCGTGTTGCAGTGAGCACAACATAACCTATTAGAGGGTTCGTTCCAAATAGATGTTTTCAAACGGCTGAAGGAAAAAGATCTTGCTGTTAATACATGCTGAGCAACATTTGTCAGGTATCAAAGTTCTTGCCAATACATTTAAATTACAACTGCAAGCATTTGTATAATTTTCATCTGTCATAATGAATGGCTTTTAATGTCCGTAGTGCTGAATTCCGTCAGTGGGTAAAGGACGAAACAGAAAGAACATTCGAAAATCTTCGCTTTGCGAAAATAAACTTATAAAAAGTAAATTTTTATAGTCTCTACGCTTATCGGCAGAAGTGTAAAAGAGGAAAGATATGGCAAACCAAGCAATCACTTAATTGCCATATACTGTACAGAGAAAGCAAAACAATTTCAACTTCTGATAACTTAGGTGCAGACTTAGTGTCAACACTAAGTTGACACTAAGGCTGTTCAACAATTTCAGGCTGTTCTATTTACAAGCCTGTGACTGTCAAATACGATGCTGTTTCTTGTATTCTCTATATCTTGTGAATTCCTCTAACTATGTGGTCGTTCCGAAGCATAAACAGAAAATTTGTTTATTTATTTTTATTTAACTTAATAATGGGATTTAATACTTACTGAAAGCAAGAAAGCACATTATAATGCAGAAAAGATCTCAAAATTCCGAGTTAAGAATCAGAAAAGCTTGAGCTTGAGCTTAAGCTTCTTGAAAGTGTCCAAAGAGGGGCAACTCGACTGGTGAGATCGGCAGGACGACCATATGAGGAAAGACTCCGATTATGGGGGCTACAGAGCTTGGCTACCAGGCACCTCAGAGGTGACCTGATTGAGGTTTATAAGGCTCTAAGAGGGATTATTAAAATGAATGAAGGCGGAATTATCGCTGTTATAAAGAATTCCAGAACTAGGAATAGGTCATAAGTTCCAATTACAGGGGTTGAGGTTTAGATTAGATTGTAGGAACTTATCTTTTAGCCAGTGAGTGGCTGATTTCTGGAACAAGTTGCTCTCGCAGGTAGTTGGAGGTTGACAGTTTGAATTAATTAAAAGGTCAGCTGGATAGTTACCTGTGTGAGAATGGAAGCATATAATTTGTGTTTTTTTATCTACTTTTTTTTCCACTGCACCAAAGCGTGTGGCTTCCTTGCACTATATGACGAATACTATTACTATTTACTAAAAAAATAGGAAAACTTTTATAGAAGAATCGTTTATTTAGGATTATAATATTTATAACTGAAAGTATGTACTTCGCTTGCCAAGCATCGTTGCCATTATTTTCAATGGTAATTATATCTATGAAAAAATAATAATAATAAATAAATTTAAATCTCGTAATGCGTTTCCAATCTGAGACCGTCAAACGAGTTGGTGACTAGCACATATATTTACTGGGCCTTGTCATGTGCCAATTTTTTAATTAAACTCTGTACATCAAGATTCGAATTCCAGCAATCCCTGAATTCAATTAAAATCACCTACATCGTGGAGTCGTCAGTAAATTGATACAGTAAAGTAGAGAGAGAGAGAGAGAGAGAGAGAGGAGTATCAGTAAAACTCCTAGTATTAGTATTGACAAAATAATGCAAAGAAGCAAGTTTTTATGGCACTAGCCGAAAATAAAAAAAAATCTAATAATTTGCTAGCTAGACCACTCTTTCTTTAAATTTATTCCAAGTTTCTATTTTCATTACTGGAGTGAAAGTTTAAAGTTTATTCTAACACTCAACTGATGGAAGTCAAATTTCCACACATCTATTCTGCAACTATCCATTTAAATTTATGCCCCCTTGTGTGGGTAACTTGAAAATTTATTCCTTCTCAGACGAAACACACACACACACAAACACAACAAACACACACGGGCATAAGTTTAAATGGGGGACATATTTATTCATATGGCATCAGTAGTTAGTTAACTCAACCTATTAAAAGTCTCTTAACCATCTAAATTAGGTCTCCATGCAGTTGCCTAGATTCCAAAAGGACTTGAACTCTGCAACTTACAGAGTTCAAGTCCTTCTTGGTAACCGTACCCTTTTCCTCACTATAAATTTTCTTGCTCTTATTCGCACTTTCCAACAGATCCTTCCTAAAATAACGATTCCAAACTCGATTGTAGTGTTCAAGACGAAATCTAACCATTCTTTGTACAATGGGATAATCATCACTTTATCACTTCAAAAATTTCCTGTATTTAAATGGGGATATATTTATTCATATAACATTAGTAGTTAGTTAACTCAACCTATTAAAAGCCCCTTAACCATCTAAATTAGGTCTCTACAGCCCCGTAAGTCAGCATAGCAGTCTGTCTGCATCGCTCCGATAGTTTCACGTGAGATTGTATAACTACTCACAGATTTCTTTTAAATTATTGACCACCATGACTTTCGTACTATCTAAGTGGTATGATATCCTGGGATTACTGCTACCAAAATGAGCTATCTTTCATTTATTGCTATTGTCCTTTAATTTCCACTTTTCATCTCAACCGGTTATTTTATCTATCTCGCGATGAAGTATCATACTCTGATTAATTTCATTAACTGCCCTGTCCAACTTTATACCATCCTCATATTTAGACAATAAAATTTAAATTTCTTCAACAATATCATTAATAATTATTAAATCAATAACGATCCCTGAGGAAGCCCACTAATGTCATTAGTCAATGAAGAGCGGTGGCCATTTAAAAAAAACTATCTTCTGTCACTAGTAATAATACAATTTGTGCAACTGTGGTTCGAGTGGAACTGTACAAAGCTTTATTGAAATTTAAGTAAATGATACAAAAATTCCTTGCATCTTCCTTGACAAACTCATAACAGCCAAAAGTATTGGACAGGTACAATATTAGCTTAACGAATCAAAGCAGTTCACTATCTTCCATTCTTATTAGGATGATTTTGGCTCTCGATTTTCCCGCTCGCAGAAGTTAAAACTTACATTTCTGGTGATAGACACTCCACCTTTGAACTGCCTTTATGAACAGGAGAGATCCGTAATCTCTAATATGTAGAAACTTCTCCTGAATACAGTGATATAGAGGATAAAGTGGGGGGGGGGGACGCTTTTTTTTTTGCAATTGGCAGGTTAAAACCATTCCTAGGAATCAGCATGCTACAGTATGCTCAATAGAACCAATCATATGGCACATTCCAAGAAGGTGTTCTCAAACGTACAAAGAAAAGAGAAAACAATAATAAAAAAGTATATATATTTTAGTTACATTCATTAAGTTACTGTAACTAAAACATGCTTATTTATTTTTTTTTTTTAATTGTGAATTACCAGTATTTCTGGTTAGAAAAACTGTCAATGTTCAGGTGCCCAAGTCCATATTATAAGAAGAAAGAGAGCAATTTCTTTTTATATTAATTTCTATTTTCATTTCTTTTTATTACAGTTAAGCAGTGACAATTGGAGAGTAGCACTTCACTGTAACAGTTTTTATGGCAACCGATATAGGTCCAATTAAAGACATTTTATTAATTAAGGGCGGGGATAGAAATTCTATGGCGCAGCACGCCCCAGCAAAAAAAAAAAAAAAAAGAGTAGGTGGCGCCTATTAAAACTGTGATTACTCAGAAATATACGAAATTAAAACCTACCTGTTTGTTCTTCCTAAACTAAAAAAGCTATGATGAAAAAAAAATTATGAATTTCAGTTAATTCATTAAATTATAACTACCTTTCAGAAAAATGCGACGCTAAGTTCATTTAATCATTATTATTATCGTTCACTAATTCATCCCAGGACAGCGAACGAGTTGGTAAGATGCATTAGCATAATAACATTCAGAAATAACTAGCAGTTTTATTTAGTATGGCAGAAATATGCATTCGAATTTGTTTACATTTATAATTAATTTGGAATTTTGAATAAAGACTTATTCAAGCGGAGAAATTAGATGTTAAACAGAAGTTGCGATATTATTACAGAATACGTATAGGGTCCTCGTGGGTAGCACAGTTGGTATAATCACCATTCTCCCCACACTGGGTGGAAAAGACCTGAGTCGAGTCCCATCAATAACGCGAGGAATTTCAGTGAGTATTTTACACAACGTAGCTGGGTTAGTCAGTCTCAGGCGAGGGTAGCATAGTTTTCCTCCCGGAAATTCGGGTCTCTCGTTCAGCAAACAGCAATTCGATTACAGATCAAACGCAATTTCATACAATACTACATACGGCGCAATATGGACTAAATTGGTGATGCGCTTAAAATCCTACAGCAATAACAACAACATTGCCCAGAGTATCGCTCTCGGATAGGGTACCCTTGTTTGGGAGTCTCCTTGCAGTTGAACAGTTGTATGACAAAATCATGCTACCGGAACTTGAGCAGCCAGAAACGAAAATTTACATTCATGATGAGTATTCTCGCTCAAAGCAGACCACTAGTGAAACTACTATCACACCATGTTTACCACTGCCGCTGAGTTTTCCTGGCAGAGGTTTGACATGGTTGTTAACGAGCACGGGGAGTCCGTTTGCGAATATATCGCGGGGGGGGGGGGGGGGCTAGAATTTTTAGTTTTGCTGCTGAGGCAGGGATTGGTGTAGGCGATGTGCAGTGATGAACTGTGATCTCTATAAAATCCACGTTTGGGGCTGGTTTGCCTCTGTAAGGAGTAGGAAAAATGGCATAACTCACAAAGCACATCATACTTCCACTTGATACTTGCTAACTTAATCCTGAATAAAAAACCAGTACAGTGGCTTAATCTACACGGCACTGGGATTACTTTAAACCACTATACTCATAAAGAGGTTCTTACTCAGTGGTTGTCACAGAATTGGAGCAGAGGATGAGTCTTATGCTATGTTTTCTACATGAGATATTTCCGCAGAATTTGTAAAAAATCTAATTCAAGAGCGTGAGAATCTGGAGGCATGAAAGCATTACAAAAGAGACTTTTTGATTTTGATGTGATTTTGGGTTTACAGCAACCTAGGCTATAATTTTCAGCAACCTAGGCTATAATGCGCCAATCACGATAAATGAGTAGATATATTAAAAGTACAGAAACAAAGGTTAAAATATTACAGTTACCCGGGAATACTGGTCACTTATGTCACAAAAAAGATTTGTACAAAAATATGTATAAGAGCAGTCAACAAGGTATAAACGATATATAAAATGTAATGGAAGTACATGCTAACAAAAGAGTATATGTTAAAAGGATGTAAATAAGGTTATCAGTTTTAAATAGTTAAAAACAGCTGAGACGTGGTCATTGTCAGAGAGTATCTGACTGAGTGTACAGGGGCTCAGTCAGATGGTTAAAATCGGTAAAGGGTATAGTCGTTCATGTATAAAACGTGGACATTCAGTTAAAATGTGTCTAATAGTTAAAATGGTGTCACAGTACTCACACATAGGAGGGTCATCCATCAGCCCTCAGCAGAAAAGAGTACCTCAGACGACTATGTCCTATGCGGAGACAAGCTAGAACAACTTCCTCTCTACGACTCGTGCGCAGACTAGACTGCCATATTTGAACTACAAGCTTGATTTGATACTTGTTTGTGGACTGTCCGTGCCCAAATTGTTGGCACTAGGTGTGCAGTACATTTCTTATCACTTTCCCGTAGTCTGTATAGGGGACTAGTGGGCTGTTATTGCTGTGGGATTGTGCTGATCTGACTGCAGCGTCCGCCAGATCATTTCCTTTGATCCCAATGCGACTTGAGATCCAGCAGAAGCGGATATCAAATGTAGATTCGCAAAAGGTAAATGGATAAGGCCAGTATTGTGCTCAAAGAATCAGTGTAAATCATACACCTTTGATAACTATTACCTTTAATATGGTCCAAGGCTAGCTCTAAAGCGTACAATTCTGCATTACAAAGAGACCATTACAGACGAGGATCATCATGTTTTCTACTTTCCACAAGGAGAATGATGCTCCTCGTGCAAGGGGTTGCAAGGTCAGTTGGTCTGTGATCAGTTTATCTAGCGCCTAAATATTTCATGGAATGATCTGCTGCCTCCAGATCTCCTACTTTTAAACTGTAAAACAGTATGGTTCTCCACTAGTGAGGAGGCTGACTTGCAACTTCGTTCAGCCATTGCCGTAAACATTATTGAAGACAAAAAAAAATTCTTTTTGAGACGAGTAATTGAATCAGAAGCCCGTGATTCAATTGCCCGTATAAATGGTATATAAGAAAGCGCTCAATATCAAACATTTCTGTATACATTAAATATTTGTTTATCAACGTACAATTCCGCATTGTGGGCTACCTAATAGCTCACCCTGCGGAATTGTATACTGCTCGTAGTTCTCTTATGCATAAAAAAGGATCACAGCCAAATCCTCTGCTTGCACTTTCACGATGGTGGGACTGTTAGTAATCCTGGGTCTACGCGGGTAGCACAGTGGTATCGTCACCGTCCTCCCCACACCGGGTGGAAAAGGCCTGGGTTCGAATCCCGTCGATGACGCGAGGAACTTTAATGGGCTTTTTTCACTCCGTGGCTGAGTTAGTCGGTCTCAGGCGTAGATAGCAAGGTTTTTCTCCCCAGTAACTGAGGTTTTTTCGTTCAGCAAAACAAATCGACCATAGAACATACGCAATTTACAGACACAAATTCGGGTTAATGTATTTAATTACGGGCAACCCTAAAATAATAATTTTTTTTGTTAGTAATCCTGGGTATAATCTCCATGCACAAGAACATGATGGGTGACCACCAAGGTGTGAACCAACGTAAGCAGGGATCGCGGTGTGGCGCCCACACCATATGGAGGAATGCCACCCCTCTGTGTTACCAGGCAGAACTAGGTGGTAGATAACTCTCATCAACCGGTGCAATACCACCATTTTGCTTACTGGAGGCTTGAAGTGGTGGAACCCATGTTTAGTCTCAGGAGCTAAGTTCCGGTCAACCCTTCCATCATGCAGTATGATTGATGACTTTTGAGGTTATGACGAACATCGTGACGAGATCAAATCTTTCTTACATTTCGAGGGTACTGCTCTAAAACGGTGTTCGTAGGCCGGCCGCTAGTTAGTACACCGACAGAACCTATTGGTAACTCTCTAGGAGGCTTCCAGATCAGCTAGTGTATAATCTTGCTACCTCTACTCTGCCAGATAGTGACTGGAGGGAGTCCGAGTAGCGTGTATGCGGGGGAATTGCCGAGGCCACGTTATGTCAAGGATCTGGGTATATTCTTACCATGTTAGTAAATTAATAAGAGGAGTTTACCTCAATATAGTACGTGGAACACTTCCGTATGATACCCTCCAGAAATTAAAACGGAAAAAACGAAAAAATCGACAACTTACCGGTACATTAAAGTAAAATATAAATAATTAAAGTAAAATATAAATAATTAAATAATCAATTTAACACAATTCAAAATCAATTCAAAACAATTAAAATTCAAATTAACGCAATTAAAAGAATCTAACGAAAATATTCAAAACGATTTTCCTTCCTAAGGAAGGGAGGAAGAGAGGAAGGAAAATCGTTTTGAATATTTTCGTTAGATTCTTTTAATTGCGTTAATTTGAATTTTAATTGTTTTGAATTGATTTTGAATTGTGTTAAATTGATTATTTAATTATTTATATTTTACTTTAATTATTTATATTTTACTTTAATGTACCGGTAAGTTGTCGATTTTTTCGTTTTTTCCGTTTTAATTTCTGGAGGGTATCATACGGAAGTGTTCCACGTACTATATTGAGGTAAACTCCTCTTATTAATTTACTAATATTATTATCAACGTAGAACATATTGAGTATTACAGCTCTGATTCATACTATTCTTACCATGTGTATGCCATATCCAAAAATTTCATTACTTCGTACAGCATGTCCCACCCACTTTTTCTTACTATTCAATGCACCATGAATTGTCAAACTAATAGAGTAAGCTTATCTGCCAAAAGATTTAAACCTCCCAAACACTTTCTAATTCATTTCACAAATATACGTGGTCCCAATTCTAATCTCAACGATGTCCATTTCCACTTGCAGTCTACCAATCCCCATGTACGTTTTCTGACAGAATCTCAGTTATCGGTTGATTCAACTACTGCTCATCTCAGTTGCCCACATTATTCGCTGTATGATTCCTTTCGTCTCAAAGGTGGTCCTTGTCATATGTCCGTTCCGATATTACCTGTCAGAGACTTGGTAATTTGGAATCTCCTCTTTTCGATCTTCTCTGGCTTAAAGTCTCTCTACCTCATTGTGTCAAATTCATCTGTTATCTCTAAAGTTCTTCCAACTCCACTAATCACTTGGAGTTCCTTGACTTTCTCTCTTTGCAACTTGACTTTCTCCAGTCTAACTTTCCTATCAGTGAGGCAATTTTCCTTGGTGATTTTAATGTTCACAACTCCAGCTAACTTCCGTGTTCGATTCCCATCGACCCAGCTGGTCGAGATGCTGAGGCTTTTGCAATTACTGATGACCCTGCACAGATTATTTATTTACCTACAAGAATATAGGACAGTCCCAACCATACAGCCAACACGCTTGATCGTTTTCTCACAAACAACCCTTCTAAGTACACGGTCGAACTGAGAAGTCCTTTAGGCACCACAGATCACAACTTGGTGATTGCCTCTTCTCCAATGGAGCCTTTATCTCATGGCTATTCCCAACCTCGGATTTTAAAGAATGCAAAATGGGATGACCTGCGAGATTTCTTTTCCTTGGTCGGATTACTGTTTCAAAACTTCTGATGTCAACGTTTGCTCAGATCGTGTCAGTGAAATTATTCTTGCAGGAATGGAATCCTCCATCCCACACTCCACTTTAAAATCTCGTCATTTATCTAAACCTTGGTTTTCCAATAAATGTGCTAGGGCTGTTCAAGAGAAGAACGTTGCATATCGTAATTGGCTTCTTTCTAATTCTTCAGTGTCCTTTTCTGCCTACACCAAAGCTCGCAAAAATTGTAAAGCAGTTATTAATCAGTCCAAACTAGAGTTTGAACAGGCTAAGAGTAGAAAACTTGCTTCTTACCCTAATGGTAGCCGAGCATTCTGGTCTCTTGCCAAAGCTATTGGCCGCAACTTTTGCCCATCTCTGCTCCCACTGCTGTCCAAACCAGATGGTTCTGTTGTCACTTCAGCCAAGGATAAAGCTGACCTGCTAGCATTCCATTTTTCTTCCAACTCGTGTATTAATGATCTTGGTAAAACACTTCCCACCATTCCCAACATGCTCCGTTCAATGTTTCCTGTGGTCTTCCGTCAAAAGGATTTTGACGAATCTTGATGCTAAGAAAGCTCCAGATCCCGATGGTTTTTCTCCACTTGTTCTCAAAACATGTGCTCCTGAACTTACTCCTGTTCTTTGCCGCCTTTTTTCACTTTCTTATTCCATAGGTGTTTTTCCTTCTGCTTGGAAATTTGCTCATATCCAGCCAGTTCCTAAAAAGGTGACAAATCTCTCCCATTCAATTATCGTCCCATTGCAATTACTTCTACTCTTTCTAAAGTAATGTTGAAATCAATTAACCGCCAACTCTTAAACTACCTAGAAACCTTCCGTCTGATCAACGCCAGTATCGATTCCACACGGCAAAGAACAGGAGTAAGATCAGCTTATGTTACCCACTTATGGACAAATTCCATGGATACGTTCGGTGAAACCCAAGCAGATACTCTTGACATCTCAAAGGCTTTTGATAGTGTTTGGCATAAAGGCCTTCTAAACAAGCTTCCATCTTATGGGCTGCCAACTGCTTTTTGTAATAGGTTATCCAGTTTTCTCTCTGATCGCTCACTGAGGGTGATGGTAGATGGCTTTCTGTCTTCTAACTTCTCCACTAATGCCGGTATCCCCCAAAGGTTCAGTTCTTTCCCCCAATCTTTTCCTTTTGTATTAGTATTAGTAACGGCCGTATGGTGCAAGAAAGCCTATGGCTTATGCTGCACCAGCCAAAAAAAAAAAAAAAAAAAAAAAAAATCCGAACAAAACAATGATAAAAACAA
Source organism: Mastigoproctus giganteus (assembly GCF_048544385.1). Classification (NCBI taxonomy): domain Eukaryota; kingdom Metazoa; phylum Arthropoda; class Arachnida; order Uropygi; family Thelyphonidae; genus Mastigoproctus; species Mastigoproctus giganteus. The sequence goes on from NC_143577.1 coordinate 149,263,421, forward strand.
AAATTAAATAAATAAATAAAAATAATAAAATGAAATTAAAAATTAAATAAAAAGGAAATTAATCCTATCATCCTATGCGCTTCCCTTACCCGAAAGTACTATCCAGTACTTTCGGGTAAGGGAAGTACTTGACCGAAAGTATATTAATGATCTTCTTCCATTGATTGGAAATCCTATCCATAGTTTTGCCGATGATGGCACATTGCATTCCACTTTCCATTTTGAGAAACCTTGCCCTGCCCAATCAGCTTCAACTTTTCGAATATCTGCTACCAATTCTTTAATTTCCGATCTCCAGGTATTTATTTTTGTTGATTTCAAACCTTCTAAAACCTTCTAAAACTCAGTCTTGTCTTATATCTCGCAAAAAGGATTCTTCTGCTCCTATGCTTACCTTTGATGACCCTCCGATTTCTAGGCAAGTTGATATATCTCTTTTGGGGATTACCCTGACTTTTAATCTCTCTTGGAACAAGCACATTACAAATATTGCTTCCACTGCATCTAAAAAACTTGATTTTCTCTTTCGCTGTCGGCGTTATCTTTCTTCCAAACAGCTGTTCACTCTGTACTGATCACAAATCCGCTCTACCATGGAATATTGTGTCCACATCTGGGGCAGTGTCCCCAAAACCTCTTTCATGTTTCTTGATTCCGTTCAGAAGAGGGCAGTTAGGTGAATTAATGATTCATCTTTAACAGAGTCTCTCCACTCTCTGTCTCATAGACGTAGTGTTTCTGCTGCATGCCTCTTCTAAAGATATACTTCCATTGGCATTGTTCTTCTGAATTGGCTTCTATAATTCCCGCTCTCTCTTTCAAAACAGTCCGAACACGTGCCGCCACCAGCCAACATCCATTTACTGTCTAACTTCAAACTCACAGAATCAACTTTTCGAAAAATCTTCTTCGTTTATTCATTCAACTCCCGTTTTCTGGAACAACCTTCCTTCATACGTATTTCCTGAAAATTACAGTCTACAGAAGCTCAAGTTTAATGTCAACAAATATCATCTTTCGTCTTCTCAACCTCTAACCCAACCACGGTTCTAAGTACTATTGGTTATAATACCTCTCGTGTTTGGGGTTTTCATAAAAAAAAAAAAAAACAGAGCTGTTTCTGAAAAAAAAGTTATTCTTTTTTTTTTTTTTGGTAGTTGTTGGCGCATAGGCTTCCGTGGCCACAATACACCTCCCAAGGTTTTTGCAGTACTTTGATCCAAGCCCGAGGCGGGAATCGAACCCGCGACCTTTGGGTTGCCAGGCAGGCACTTTACCCACCCGGCTAAAGGTTATTCAAGAAAGCCAAACAGAAAGTTTAAATCACATTATTAGTTCATTTACCGATAGTATTAAATTCTTTAAGATTGTTTCTTGCTTTGTAATTAGGATGAATAGTAGAGTACAAAGTAGAGTACTACTTTTCCTACTGTTAAGTTTAAAAGTTTAATTGATATCCTCCAAATTAACTGAATCCGGGGAAAGTTTGAGATGAGAAGGTTATTCAATTTTGGACATATAGCAGAAACAGCACGTGAAAGGATTATGTTAATTAACAAGATGAATGTGATTCAGCATTATAAATGATTTTAATTTATTTTATGCGGTAAATAAATAGAACAATTTATACGCTGTTTTGTTAATTCCGATATGACAAAAATATAAGTTGCAAGTATCAACAAAATACTCGAACTAATCAAATGTTTTAAAATAAAATGTTCAGAGGATAGCATTTGTTGCTCTTAATCTGGTTGAAAATGCTACTGAATTGCTTAAACAGGATCTCACCGAGAAACTTCCAGGCTTACCGAGAATGCCTGGCTTCGTGTTTCATAAAAGCACATTTTGTTTTCATAGATATTTAATAATAAAAAGGATTAGAAAGCACACTTACAGCCTTCAGTAATTTAATTCTCTATAACTACCTAATGAAATTTTCTTTTCTTTGGTTAGACGAAGAAATACAAGATAATATGTCCCCTCTAACTAGAATCCAATTTCATGATAACAAAAGTTGACTTTCTACCTTCACCTCTATACTATTCAATGCAAATAAATAAATATATTTTTCTTCTTTTTTTAAAATTCTTTATCTTCTCTTACTACAATTTCGGAAATCTAGTATTGTATAATTCTTCGTTTTCATTCTTTTTTGTTTTGTATAAATGAATCATCTTTCATTCTTATTTCTCTATAAATATTTCATTTTTCTTTTTTGTGTTGTATAATTTCTCGTTTTCTCACTTTTGTATTTGTATAATTCTTAACTTTTACTTTAATTCTATATTTTGTTTATTTCTGTTTATTATTTACATACCTGACATTTTTAACACCTGGTCTTCTGGCTGTGAAGGGCTTGTGCAATAGTGTTCATTTTCCTCGGTGTACACTACGGATCATTTATTTATTAATAAGTTAAAGCTTCCCAAGCATAACTAATGTCTGTATAAGTATATCAAGTGTTCATGACGACAGAATTGCATGTTTTTCAGAGGGGAAACCCTATTTCCTCCAATTGAGATCTGCTAACTAAAACTTCACTGAAGAAGTCTTTCAGAAGACCTTCTTCATTGAAGAAGACCTCCATTCATAGGAAGGAATCGAACGCAGACTTCTTCAAACGAGTAGCAATGGCGAGACCATCATACTGTTTTGAAAGATGTTATAAACTGCATGTTTAAGTTTAAAAAAAAAAACAGTATTGTTCTAATAATGTCATTATAAGTCTTTGTCGTACTGCAGATAATCAACCCATGGCGTCGCGCTGCTTTATCGTGTAATCGCCATATATAGGTTATATGCGGACATTGAAATGCTTCTGTGATATGCACAGATGAGTGCACGCAAATAGAAAACTTAATAAAATACTGTTTCGTTAAATAACACACAGCTGTCATTTGAATTGATGATACCGAAATTGTAGAAGTTTGTTTCTCGAGAAAGAATGATTATATTTAATTTCTTCGCACGCGTTTATTATTATCAATGATTGCGAAGCAAGTTTCACGTGTTTGAAACAACTGTTAGAAGTGTAAAAAACAAAACTACTTAAAATGCACAAGGATGAAAACTGCAGTGAGAGGAGGGTGGTGAATTTTGCATTCCAAGGTACCAACGTAGTGTCCTTAGAAGATTAACAATTAGATATTATGCTATTTATGGTTAATCAACTTCAATCGACGTTTATCATTAGCAACCTTTTATGTGCATTATGAAAAGTAGGAAGGAATCTCTGCTCTGCTCAGTTTCAGATATTTCTGCTGCCCTAATCGGAACAGATACCATTCTTTTTAGCGGGAATCTGTACATCGAAATTGCAATTTCACCTTTGGTTGTGCACGAAGCCAACAATAAGCAGTATGTTTGCTGAGAACCACATGCGCAGCAGCGTTAAATTATTATAAGCACAATCTTCTACGACCATCTTGTATGGATTATATTTTATGAAGAATAATTATCAACAGAAATTTTATTTTTATACCATAAAGGTTTCTATACGTAAAAATATATCATGCAAGAATCATTATCAGCGAATAACGGTATAAGCTATTGGCGACTAACTGGAAGTAAAAATCTGTCATATTAGGGCCACCCAAGAGCTATGTTACATGCCTATGTGTATTATGTCCATAAATTGAATGTGTTCTCTGATCGATTTGCTTTTGCTGGACGAAAAACCTCAGTTTCGGGGGGATCCTTGCCTTCCACCGACTAACTCAGCCACTGAGTGAAAAAAGCCCATAGAAGTTCCCATGTCATTGACGGGATCTGAACCCGGGTCTTTTCACCCAGTGCGGCGAAGACAATGATTATAACCACTCTGCTACCTACTCAGACACTAACCCGAAATTAATTAAAAGAATTCTCTGTTTTGGTGTAATATTACGAATCGAATTAGAACAATGTTTTTGTCATAGAGCTCACCACACAATCATGAAAGGAACCTCCAAGAAAGGAGCTCGGAGCTGTTTCCTCATGAGTCCTTCCTCATCTTAAATATGCCGCTGGTATTTCTCAGTTTATAAAAGTATGTTATATTTCATGATGTTTGAATCATCATCCCAAATTAACGTTTTCTTCATATATAGCATACAGCAAGGAAGCATGCTACTGCGAAATTTCATAAGCTGTACAGTTCGTATGTTTTTTTTTCAGTTATTTTCATTCCTGTGAGATCGCTGATAATAATAAATAATAATAATCGTGAACAGATCTAAAGTCTACAGATCAAACGTTTACATCTATAACTTTTCAATTATGAAGTGGTCTCATGAACAAGAGAGTTATTTACATTCTGTGTTATCTTCTGTACATAAAACACACACACACTCACTCTCTCTCTCTCTCTCTTGTTAAAGAAGCGATGAAAAATTGAAAACCGCAACACGCTAACATTAAATAGGGCTGTTAGCTACACTTGCACTGCTTGACAGAGCACAGTTTCTATACGGAACCTTTTAACAATGTTGTTCCTTGCATGTTTCACTTTGCATTAAATTAAATCGGTGGAGCTGAAAGCTATTGCAAACGAGAGAAACTGTTTTGGAGAGTGAAGTATATACTACAAAATGAAGGCACTTGTCAGAAACCACTGCTTAAATTCCTTCTGAATAATTGACATAAAAAGGCTGCGGAAAGTGGAAGTTCTCAGTAATGTGGAAGAATTATTATTTTATGCTTTAACGCTCTCCATGATTATTCCCCTTGCCTTTATACAGCTTCGCCCTTAGCACGTTCCCACGTAAAAATCTTAATCCTGGGAAGTATGTCAAATATTCCATTAGGAAGAAAGGAGGCAAATACACTTTCGTCCAGTTGTTATAAAAGCTGAGTACTCCGGCAGATACGGCACCTGCGATATATTTATTAATCACTGAAAAGCAAAGATCCAATATGGAGTGTTACGAGCGGTATGAATCCCACCTTTCTCTTTCGAATAAATTAAATATTCAGTAATGGATAAATTAACTTTTAGTCTGATTTCCCTGGTTGCTGATGTATATTTGAATTGTGTTGAAATTCATAGAAATTGTAATACCATCAGCAAGGACGGAAATCAGTAAAGTCAAGTAAATGTTATTCGAAATTAGAAATAGAATATTAAACATCCTCTAAAGGCCCAGCCCACTCGTAACCTTGCTTAAGAGAAAAGTATATACACTACAGTTTCGGCTGTATAAACTTCCGTTGGAGGGTCAAGATGTCAAGGGAAAAGTGTCTTCTCCTATAAACACATGAGCATTCGAAAACGATGGGAAGATGCTATAACAGGGGAAGGACAGTTCCTTCCCCGCATAAACAACAAAATACCTTGAGTTCTTTCCGAATGATGGTGATATTGAATAACATCTCGCTTGTCCAAAAATGGTCAGAAAAGTAACACCAGTGTAAGTAGCCATGACGTACTTAGGTTGGCTGCTTGTTGAGTGGCCCAGTAGAGGAGTCAACAGATTTCTCAACCATGACCTGGCACTTGGACCGCCTAAAATTCTGGCCTTGGAATTAGACTATCCAATGAGATGAGCGATGGAAAGATACCCAAAAGATTTGACCCTGAATATAAAAGCAGATGGAGAGTGTATTAGGATAGAGAGAGTTAGGAGAGAAGAAAAGGTGTTGGCGTTATTGTTGTTAAGCATAGCATTAGTAAGAAGAATTGGAAGAAAGTTCGATCTAGAAAATTAAAGAGAGTTCGCGACATTTTATATGTAGTGAAACGCTACTTAGTAAAGTTGGTCAGTGAAAATCGTATTGAAGAGCCAGTAACTTCCCAGCAGCAGAATTGAGCAGAAGGAAGAAGGAAGAAAGCTTGAAGCAAGCCTAAGAGAGAGATAACGGTAAGCTAAAATGTTTCATCTTGTATGTGTGAGAACGAGAGATAGTTTAAGTGGAATATTACGGTGACACAGTTTTAAAAGATGATTCCTATCTAAGTTGATTTCTTTCTATGTTTATATATGTTACCCATGAATTATATACTTGCCACGGTACAACAGTTAAGTACCATGAATATTAACTGGTTAACATAAGGATCTGATATCCTAATGTATGTACTTAAAATAATAAATGTTTTAAATGTCGAAAAGTTCACAAATACTAAATATTTTAAATATTAACAGAAGAGGAAAGGGTAAAAAGACGATGGTACCCAGTTGATATTCAACAAGGGCAAATAGAAATATATATATGTTTTTGGATAATATAGATTGTTGTATTAATGGTATGGCCCTTGTAAGAGAAATATAATTATAAGGAATCACGGTATAATCTTAAAACGGTTTAAATCAAATGATGATAATTTCCTAATCTTTAATAAGAAGATGAAATGTTATAAAAGTATGAATGATATATATATGTGTATTTCTTTTGTAATGTGTTTTATATATTGTATTAATGATTGTTTTGTTACAAATACTGCCTCGTTGCTGACTTCAGATCACATCAGTATTCACCTGGGGTTGATTAAGTTCAATTAAAAATATTGCGCTAGGAAGGAAATATATATGTATATATATATATATATATATATATAATTAATTAAATTATTAATTAAATTCTTTCTTAGTTACACAACGCAAGAAACAGATTCAAATCGCATGCATAGTAGAGGAAATAGATTATTCATTTCATCTATTATGTATTAGGATATACGAAATCTGGTCCTAAACAAAGCCAACCAGACACACAGATTAAGCCATAACTATGTTGGGGAAGATTACTGATTAAGGAGAAAATTTAATCATGCAAACACCTCTTAATGACAGCCTTTATAGCATTATAGAATATTTTCTCTCCCCCCCCTCCTACAATTGTGGCCATTATCATTCATTCTATTCATTCTCTTCCCCCCCCCCCCCGACAACAGGAGCAAAATTTATAAAATAGAATATGGAGAACTGAAAGTGATTGCCCTTATGCATCGATTTTTGCACTCAGTCATCTTGGCAGGGAATTCATTTTTTCAATCACTTCGACCATGGTAAATTAGACAGTGCCTTAGTACTCCTAACATTTTTTTCTGTTCTCTAGATAATTTTGAATTTCTTTATTGAATTAAAAAGGAAATGAAGAAGTCATTAATATTACTTGTAGACTACTGTTAGAAAACTAGGCTCTTTGATTTCTTGTTCATTTATATCAACATTTCAGAGTTCTATAGTGCATAATTAATTTTGTAACTCAAACTATCCCGTTGGGTAATTATAAAAACTAGCATAAATTTTCTCTCTTCAATAACTGTGAAATACGATTATCTGTATACTTCATTTAAAATACTGTACACGTTAAGACGTTTTAATAATAATAATTAATCGTGGGATTAGTTTACTTACACAATTTATACATTAGTACTTTTAAGCATTAAACCTTTTAAACGTTAGTTCCATAATTTACCAAATATTTCAGAAAAAAAAAGTTAATCTTGTAACTAAACTGGGTCTTAAATGAAATTTGAATGAAAGTAAATTGGATTAAAACACTTGTAAAATCCTTAACCTTAATAACTCTGAATTTTTGACACTTTAAGGCCCACAAGGTAGGCTTCCAAGCAAAACTTGTAGTCAGCCAGAGGAGATACTCAGATAAAAAAAAAAACACACCAGCTTCAGAATGATGTTAGCGAGCTTCGATGTTGATTAGATTCGATTTTAGGGGAATATTACTTCTCAGGAATATTCCCCTAAAATGGCAACTGTTACTAAGAAATATATAATGAACTTTCAACAGCAAATAAACTTATGATTCTTTAAATTTAATTAAGGATGATGTCCAGATCTGAATGTTATGGACAAAACAATAACTCCGCCGAAGAACTCATTATCTAATTATGTTTCAGTCAAATAAAATGTTAAAATCCACGAAAAGAAATTTATATTTCAAGAATGGATATTTTCCTTTAATCAAGCCAAACCAATGACAAACACAGTGCGTGATGTGGGTGGCTGTCATCCTGCATAAAGTCTGGAACGTCATTATAAATGTTTGATAACTGGACACATGACTGCATGAGGAGTCATTCACAGACAATAAGACGCTAGTCCTTGAGTGATAACCATCCTTACTATTCCATCATTTCCATATGGTGTTTCGGAAACTCAATGAACGGTAATGTAGATTGAAGTCACTTTTTTTACATATGCATTCTTTTGTTAGACTAGCAACGAATGGTAATTTAAAGAACATCAATCTCAGCAGAAGTTTCTCTCTCACTGTGTCTTTATTTTTAAAACTGGCACTTTCGCAAATATTGTGAAACGCGCGGACGACCTGACCTTAGTTTATTAGTGACATTTCTCAGTTTCGCTAAAACTGTTTAAGCGTTTTGCAACTGCAGCTTTAATCCATCATCCAGGACCATAAAGAAGAAACACTAACATCTTCTTCATTCGTTAACACGTCATTCATTCAGTAGAAGCATAAATCCAAAAACAAAACTTCTTTCTCCTTCTCAACTTTACAGTCCAAAAAGATAAATTTAATTATTAATAAAAGTTTTCCATGCAAGTTTTTGAGTATACTTGCATCATCATTAGAAATCATAAACAGATACGTGATAATGTGCAATAAATCCCCATTGATTCCCAACCATACAAACACAGTGCTCATAAAGGTGGTTGCTATATTTATAACTGGTTTCCTTGGCATCTCCACAGTTTAGAAGAGCAACACAAAAAGTCTCTAATGGCTTATTTTTTTTAAGCCTGAAAGGGACGGAATGTTCCTGTAACTGGGCCGTAAATGTTTCATGATGTATGTCGTATGATGTGCGTTCCCGTTTACACATTTCGACTCGTTCTGCTTTACTTTTGCACGCCATCTCCAAGATGTCGCTGTACGAAAACAAAACGGTTTCCTCTTAAACAGTGAACTCATTTAGGATCGCTCATTAGCCAGAGATGTTATCAATAATACTTCTAATTAAATAGCCATATTCTCATATATCTACTGATAATTAAATCTATCTACTATTTACCAAGTGGGAATTAATTTAAGTCCAACTAGGTGTAGCCATAAGTTTATATAAACAGTCCTACTACTTATACGTCGTGTCTAATTACGCAGGAGTATTAGCCCATCGTGCCTCGCTGAACACTGTGGTTTAGTAATGCTGTACTTAAGCAAATATTATCGGATTGCTATAAAGTCTCGGTTATAATAAGCAGAGGTTAATTTCCTGATTTAACTGAACCCTCACTTGGCTTCATTATAAATTAAATTTGATTAATACTCTCACGTGAGTGAGAAAGTAATCATAACCGTTAAGTATATATATTTTCAACTAAAATTTACAAATTATGAGGAAAAGTTTTGTTAAGTACACAGGCCTGCCACAAAAGAACATGTATATTCAGTGATCACTGAATTATGGCCACCTACCTAATACTTCGTAGGTCCTCCTTTTGACCTCAGCAGAGCAGCTGTCCGACGTGGCATTGATTCAACAAGATGTCGGAAGAGTAAGGGAGGTATGGCCAACCAAGCTGTGTGCAATGCGGTCAGCAATGCAGGTATGGAGGTGATTGGTGCATCCAGACGCCTGATATGCTTTTCCATACTGTCCCACAAGTGCTCTATGGGATTGATATCGAGAGACTTCGGAGGCCAATCGATATGCTGGAAGTCAGAACTGTGTTCCTCAAACCATTCCTGCACAATAAATGCCCGATGGCTCGGCGTATTGTCATCTTGGAAGGCACCATCGCCATTCGGGAAAAAGTAACGTAGCTGGGTGTACACAGTCAACAGGCTTGCTGATTTAGAGACCAGTGATACGTTGTTCCACATGCACCAGGAGTCTACATTCCTGCCAGTGAAACATGCCCCACACCATACAACCGCTTCCAACGGCCTGCGTTTTTGATACCATGCATGTTGGATGAAGAGCCTCATGTTATTGACGCCAAATCCGTACACAATCATCCACGGTGTGGAGTAAATAAAGTTACTCATCCACCAGCACACCTTCTTCCAGTCTTCTAACGTCCAACTTGCATGCTCTTTGCACCAGGCGAGTCTTTTTACGCCGATGAACCTTGGTTAGGAGAGGATGCCGTAGTGGTCGTCTGCTGGTATAGCCCATACGTGCGAGCGTGCAACGCATGGTTATGCCAGATATTGTTCCGGGTCGGCCCATGTTGTATTGGGTAGTTAACTCTTCAACAGTGCTGCGCCTGTTCGCTTGTACGAGTTTTCGGACCCGTCGCTCACCTGTAACATCAACCCTTCGCTGACCTTTGCAGTTTTTCAGTCGGGTCGTTGTTTGACCATTTTTACGCCAGTCCTGGTACACTTTAACAACGGCTGCTCTCGAATACCCCGCCAGTTTATGCGCTTGGGAAATCAAGGCACGAGCTCGTGGAGCTCCCACAATCTGTCCTTTATCAAAGTCCGATAAATCCTTCCTTTTACCCATCACGCTCGGAATTTTACTACCTTCTGAACCACTGACACCTTATCTATGCTACGTAGGTCGACTAACTGCGCATTCTCGTACCTCACGTGGTCAATGGGTCGCATTCAATTTTCGTAGGGGTGATCACAATTCAGTGATCACTCAGTGTAAGAAGTAAGAACATACGCATATCGTCCTTACTTGTAATTGAGGTAAATTGTACTCGCTCTTTCCAGAACGATTGAAGTTGAATAAAACGCTATCCTCACCGCATGCAGAACAGATAATTTTCAGTTTCATTTACTCAGCGGCGAGTTTAATAGCACATTTTAAAATAATTGTATATACTTTTTCAATGAAAAAACAATCTGCGCCCAAAACTGTTAACATATAATGAAAGCATCGTAAGGGATTCGACTACCATTGCCATCGAAAAAAGCTTTCTTAAGGTTTTATTTACAGAATTAGTAGTTCTTAAATATTCCTTTTTTTTCCTGGATGTTTAAATAACAAATGAAGAAGAAAAAAGTGACATGATAACGCATTTATAACAAAATTATAACAACATATAGGAATAAATAGGCAGAATAAGATGCAAACATGCAACCTAGAATCTTTTAAATTGTAAAATAGTTAATAATGAAAATGTGTGCCTCTGAAATTACAAGAGCAGGATTTCGATTACATGTGCGGCAAATAATAACTGGCCGAATTAGTCGGTCTCATCACGGGTTCAATGGTTTCCTCCTGAAAGAAACTCGGGATTTTCGAACCTGAAAATACACCTATTTTCATGCCTCGGACTCGACAAAGAATATCTCATAATTTGTACGCCAATTATACTGATGCTTTATGAGCTTTAGATGCCACGGAACACATTCTTAAACGATCCATCCCGAAAGATAACGACACATTGTATTTAAGAATCTTTCTCTAAACCTTTACTTTATGGGATATTCTCCAGCTTTCCTAGAATATTCGTTCGCTTCTATGTCATTCACCTCATGTCCTTACTAGTACTCCATGTTATTCACCTCATTCTCCTCATGTTGTTATTAGCGTTCACTTTCTTTTCAAGGATTAAGGAAAACTAATGCAATGCTAAGAATAATGAACTCAGCAACAAATGCTGAAAAGCAGCTCATATAAAGAGATTCTTGCGAATCCGTTATTTATTTCTTTTTCTGTTTTTAACAGGAATTTAATTAGATTTTATACTGTCCCATTTTATGCAGCATTTTGTCTGAAAGATAATCACAAAGTATGCCGTAAACAGCTTAAGATTAATAATTACCATTGGCAAACCAAATGTGGACTGACTTGAAGAATCCGTATTTGTCTTGTAATGATATCGGCGAGGAATTATTGGCGTATACCTATCTAATTCAACACAAATTGATTTTCATCAGTTTACATCAATTTTGCACATTCATAATTGAAATGCATTTTAAAAGGCTGGAAGAAATATTCGCAAAATATTCAATAACAGATTCTCTCTCTCTCTCCGGAAATTTACAATTACCCTATGTAAACTTATCGAAATGAATTCAATGTAGATCAAAGTAAAGTCGTAAGAGTATGCCAATAAATATGCATATGCCAATAAACACCAGTACAATCGTTTTGACAAATTCAAACCAGCGAGAGAAAGTTACTACTTCACAATCTCTTAATGCAATTCAGGATTATTAATTCATGTGATATTAATAGAATTGCTACTTCGTCTAGTGTTTATAGTTTTATCATGAAATACAACCTCTTTTAATAAAATAAGAACGAAAGTTTCTAACTGTTTCACCCAGCAATTATAACTCCATCATGCACTTCCCGCACCACTGCTAGTGTACTTTTCTGAGCAGAATACAAATTGTCTTAAAACAGATTGATATACTGTATCTATACGAATAAACACGTTTAACATAAAACAAAATTTCATCAATTATTAATTATTTATAAAATAACAATGCTTTTAATGTAGCGATGTCTTTAGGGATGTCTAAATTATTTATTCTCGGGCAGGGATGCAAGTTCCTTACCTCCCAATAAGGGAGCTACCAATTATTCCATACTAAATTTCAACTAATGGAGCCAATTACCATCCTTTTAAGATGGTGAATTTTATTTATTTATATGGTAGATCAATTGGTAACTTTTAATCATGAGAAAAGCAAAAACACAAGGAGAACAACAAAATGCATTTAGGATAAAAGCTTAGTTGAAATCAAAATATGAAATAATATGTTGCATGTGTGTAAAGTAAGAAAATTGCATCTAAGAATATAATTTACAATCCACTTAGAAGTTCATTGCAATACAAAATGAATTTCTACATTCGTTAGTTCATTATAAAAGTTTGCATTATTTGTCACATGACGTATTAAAGTTTCGTACGATATTGACAGTATAGCTTGTAGGTGTAATTTTAGCACGCAGCAAGAAGTAGTAGTACCGGTGAGATGCATGCTGCAGAGTTGTTAAAAATGCAGATGAAAGTACAGTATATGTTTTCTAGGGCTACTGTGGTCACAAAATGGGTCGAGGTCCATTGTATTTAGGAAGGTCTCAGTGTTATGGGAAAATATGATTTAGCCATTTGAGATGAATCATGTCCGATCGGAAAGTTGATGAATTGTTGTTTTTCATGGTTCTTCTGTTCCTAGAATTTAAAATCATTTATCTGGTTGGAGGTGGTGAAGATAGTATAATAATTTTGGCGGGCATTGCTGTATTCTACATTGTGATGGACTCTTACTACTGAGTTAGTTCTAAGTAGGTGTAGGATATTTCAAGAGATAGCAGGTGAATTCGTTGGGCATTTCAGTATACGTCAAAATTCAATATTCGATTTCTAATCCGATGTCTAAGAAAAGGCACTGCTACGCTTACCCGTTTCCACACAATTTGATCTATCCGCTCTACCTGTGAAAATACTGTGACTATTCAATTTGTGTCCTATTTGGAAAAAAAAATCTAGATTCAATCCTGGTCACCAGATTGTAGTGATTTATTCTCAAGCGATGGCCGAATTATTCATTCTCGAACAGGGGTCAGGTTTATCCTCCGAGTAAGGCAGAAAAAAAAAAAAAAAAAAAAAAAAAAAACACGTGAATCACCAACATGAAATACACCGAATTTACATGTACAGTATTGATATCTTAATTGCCTTCGAACGCTTATTCAAACAACTTAGGTGAACAAAAATATTTCCAAGAACTTAGGACGAAAGGATCGTCTGGAAGTAGTTGTGGTGGTTGGGGATCATATTGCCGTCTTTCTCAATTGATTATTAATATTTAACATATTAATTAAACATTACTTAATTAAAATAATAATTAAGCATATTTATTAATATGTTTATTATAATACAAAGCGTTTTGTGAGTTAATTATTGTTTTTTCATTGCTTAACTCTGACACCAGTATTCGCCCGCGTTGAAAATGCAGTATAATTCTAAATTAGGTGTCCGACTGTTAAATACCACAGTAACTAAAACTGTAAGGCAGGACTAATTGGTGTATTCGGTCGGTTTGCTGCAGGAAAAAGTTCATGCAACCCACATTTGACACCATTTAACTTAGCCATGTTGCGAAAAAAGCTCATACAAATTCCTGACTTCACTGACAGATTTGAACTCATCCTTTTTACACCCGGTGTAGGTTAAAGGTGATTGTATTCGCTGCGCTTCACGCGAGGTCTATTCATAAATTAGAGGAATATTTACATAATTAAAATCAGAAAATAAAATTAGTGCTGCTATTTATCCTTAAACAAATCATCACTTAACTTTAACTTCCTCGAATTTTCTCAATTGACAAAGAGAATCAGGTAAAACATAATTTAAAAATAGCAATAATTATGCTTTCGAAAAAAAAAAAAAAAAAAAAAAACATATAAAGCGAAAACTTTCTAAATACAGTATATCATTTATTAAATAAAATTTAATGATTAATTGTAGAAAGAGGATAAAAGTGGGGGTAGTACAACCTTAAATATACAGAAACTCATATTACGCATACTGCAAAACTCCGTTAGGAATTCGTATGAAAAAAATTTATACAGGGGTTGCTAACGGGTTCGGTTCCCTCATCGTAAGCAACCACTTCGGCTTATAACGTGTTGATGTACCCGGTGTACAAATAGCACGTGTTCAGTCAAGTTTTGTTTATTTATGGCACGAAAACAACAAAACAGATATCCTAGGGTAACCAGGGTAATCTCACACCCCAGCCAAAGACTATATGATTCAATTCCTATCTGAAAAGATTCGCTAATTCCTTGTATCCCCATGTGGTAAACGAACGGGTATCTGGTTTCCATAAATCGTGCTTATTTTAAATCAGTTTTATGCAGTTTCCTCAGTACCGCAGTCTGAGATCGACTACGATGAATAGATTGCTTCTTCTAGTCACCAAAAGCAATTAGAACCCTTAGATCTTTCCACTCGAAAACGACGCATGGCTATTTGGTAAGGCCACCCACACCTTAAGAAACGATGCTGAAATTATGCCCTTACAATTTATTGAATGTTATTAGCCTCGTGTCTTATTGATTAAATATCCACATCATTAAACACCATGAAAAGGAGTCCTTAGAAGACCAGTTGCTTATTTCAAATAAAAGGCGATTCTTCACGCAAAAGAGAGACTGTGAGGACCGTTAATTAGGAATAATACGAAAAGACGAAGAAATCTATACAACGTGGCATGGAGAACGACTTTTAAATTACAGGAACACCAGTTGATAACTTTACAATTAAATATAAATTAGCGTATTTATATGAATTCTTTATTTCTATATTATATTTATATATAATACATGAATATTAATTTTTTGCCTTATATCGAATTAACCACGTAGAAAGATTTATTTCAATTTATCAATTTATCAATTTATTTATCAAAATGAGCTGGATGTTTTCATAATCTAGATGAAATTAAAATATGCTCAAATTTAATTTTGAATTATACTAAATATTTATTAAACACTGGGAAGAGAAGCATCTTTTGGTGTCATTTTAAAAATAAATTCTTTTTTCACAGGCCTTTTCTTGGACCGAACTTCGTTAGAGCTCTAAAGTTTAAAACAAATGCTAGGTTTTCTGTTAGTGCTAATAGTTAAGTGTGATTTCATTTATCTAACTGCATTTTCACCAAGTATGCTAAACTGATGTCAAAATTTGTAATTGCTAACAATGGATTGTTTTCACCTTCCTAAGATGACTTATGATCATTAGGAAGTACAACATTGGAGTAATTTTCTAACCACATGCATGCGCCCGCGCATTTGAATCTAAACTGCTCTGCATCTGTTTCCAACTAATAGATGCAGAGAAGGTGAAGAGGAAACTTGTGCGTTCTCATTGTGTAATTCAGTTATAAATTCCATTATTATATAGTACCTACCTAACAGTGAGCAGGTTCCTTCCCCCTCCTCTCTTTAGCCCATACATCAGCCTGGATATTTCCTGAAATGGACCCAACGAGGCGTCTAAAGCGTGATACAGGGTTGCTGGTCCATGTTGACTCAAATGCTTCACACTGTTGTTGCAAATTAAGTGGTTTGGGGAGGATCGATACTCCACTGAACTCATTCCATCTCATCTCACAGGTATTCAATCGGACAGAAATCTGGTGACATTGGGGAAGCCATCGCCGTAGGTGAACTCTATCATATTCCCGGAACCAGTTCTGTACACAATTATGTCCTTGTGACAGGGCGCATTACCCTGTTGGATAAACCCATTTACAGACGGATATGCCGTGATGAGATATGCCTTGTAGGAAACAATTTCCAGATAATTTATAGCATCCAATAGTATTAAGGGGGATTCTCCAATGTGGCCTACGAAAATAACCCCTTACCATTACACCACTATCATCAGCCTGCATTGTTGTCACTTGGAAGCATCGGTCCATGGCTTCACGCTATTTCTGCCATCAGCGCGAATTAGTAGAAACTGGAATTCGTCAAACCAGGCAACTTTTTTCCAATTAACCCCATTGTTATTCATAAGCTAACACTAACTGTACTTTCTTGTTCTGTGCTTACCACAGTGGAAACAGGTTCGCTTGTTGGCTGCAGTACCCCCATTCTTGATAAATTACGATGGGCTGTGCATTATTCCGAAAAGCCTCTTTGGTTATCACCGTTATTTAACTGACTGAAAATTTTATATTACCGTGCACAAGTCCCATAGGCCTCCACTCGCCACTCACATTAGCAAGCTGTTTCGGACAGCTGGGTTGCTGTAGGCTGGACATTATTTGTTTACTGGACCAATCTTAATTTTGTTTACTTGTTTGTTTGTTTACTGGACCAATACAAGCTGGACAAGTCGTAGGAAAAACCTCAGCAGAGTTGCAGCGTACTACGTACTCATACCGACGAGTCTTGCGGCGACTACTATGCCACTTTCTTGTTCACTTATATCTCTCATCTTGCTCGTTCTCGCATTGAATTTCACATATATACATCCTACCTATCTTCCCACCTATTTTATATCACATAGTATTTTATTTTATTTTATTTTTTTGGTAGTTATTGGCGCATCGGCTTCTGTGTCCATAATGCACCTCCCAAGGTTTTTGCAGTACTTTGATCCAAGCCCGAGGCGGGATTCGAACCCGCGACCTTTGGGTTGCCGGGCAGGCAATTTACCCACCCGGCTAGCCCGGTCGGCATCACATAGTATAATCAAGGGGTGCTGTTTCTGAAGGAATGCGCGCTCGCGAGTAGCACACTGCTCATAATCACCGTCGTTGACCACCGGGTGGAAGAAGCCCGACCTTCGAATCCCGTTAATAACGCGAGGAATTGTTGTGTGTTTTTCCACACCCAAAAATTTTGCTTGTTACTCAGTTCAGCCCTGGGATGCAAAGTTTTTTTCTCCCGAGAACTCGGATTTTTTGTCCAGAAAACCAACCGAAGATCACAAAATACACAGATGGCCTATAGTGTTACTCTAGTGGTTAACACACAGACACGTTCTCAGCTTCACTTCATTTTAGGTAAGTGTAGCTAGTAAAGTGTCCGCTTAGTACATACTATATTTTCTAAACCCATCAAGCTCTACCCAGAGTTTCTGTGCTTAGATAAATAATTTAAGCTTGTATTTTCCAAATCATAGACAGTTATGTCTTATGTCTTTCGTATACTCAGAAAAAGAAAGGAAATATGCTTAATTCTGATGTCTACTGATTTCGATTGATGTACATCGAAATCATGCTACGATTATCGGTGTCCTAGTCTGGTTATCAATATACAGCTACGGGTTTATCTAACGGAACCGGAGTCTGCTTTTTCTATTCTCGCTAAGGCACCTTAGGACTGCTAAACAACATGACCGCTACAGCCACCTGCCATTCCACTATCTTGAGTCCTATTTTCAATAACATCGATCTCTTATATCTCATTACCAAAACAAAATTATGGGATATAGATTTTCATAAATAATATGAAAATGTGTGCTTCATAAATGAGTGCTATCTAGCAGGTGTGCGTTAAGCCCCGAAGCGACTAAGGTAACTTTTACTTTTAACATACACCTCCTTGTCTAAGACGGCCTATAAAACGAGACATAAACGCGTCTTAAAGAAACAGGTTTTAGCAAAAAATACGCTGCCATATTAATTGCGTGTATTTTCGGAAACGCATGATATACATTAGTATGCATAATGTCCTGACCTCAGCAGTCTTTGGAGATTGTGCTCTTCCTCGTTATAAATTGATTGAAGTAGTACTGAACAAGATGACATACACGAGAATGAAGCGGATGTTCTTAGAGATACGATTTTATACAACCGTTAGCATAATTAAAGCTCAGTATGAATTTAAAGTAAAATTCCAGTGCAGAAAAGCTTCATTATACTAGATATTTGCATCTCACTCATTTCGTGTTTATAGAATATTGATTTTTTTTAGTTAGAATGGACAGAAGTCATTACTTTACTTTACTTTTAGACATAGTGAGCATTATTTTATTTCTTGTGGACCAATTAATAAGTATTTGAATAGCTTGGACAACCAAATTTTCACCTTTTTTTAATTATTATAGTATGGGCGTCTAACTGTTATGTTGGCGAAAAAAAAACAATGTCGCCCTCGTCTAATTAATTCGGTCATGGGAAAATGCTCTCGGGCAGAACGGTGGTTATTGTGCACTGACCAATGCCGAAAACACATTTATAGGATTTTCACACTTGGTAGAGGTAGTCAGACTTAAGCGAGAGTAGCAAAGTTTCAAACTGACTAGAGAACATAAGCAATTTGCTGAAAAAATACACTTGGATATATGAGCTGCTACTGAGGTAGTAACCAGTAAAATGAAAACGTGTTTCTTTTCTTTCTTTTTTTTTTTAAATCGGCGAAAAAAGCCCATAAAATTTTCGTCTTCTGCGCAGAAATCGAACCCAGGCCTTATCGACGTAGCGTGATGAAACAATAAGCAATAAGCACTGGGTAAACTGCGAGGATACCTCAGGTGCTTCACTGATGCTGCTGTAATTCTTCCCTTTGCCCAGGACAAGGCTGACCTAATTCAGTAGAGTCACAGGGGAATATGAATAATTTGAAAGTATAGCGTGTAATACCCGTGGCCTTCAGACCCCGAAGGATAATTGTATAGTGTTTTGTTTTGTTTTTACATATTAAAGATTATTTATTTATATATACCAACAGATAAACATGGCGACGCGTCTTTGGTTACCATGCATACATGATCAAAGAGATACTTCTTGAGCCGATACTATGCCAACGAATGGCGAACATACGACCGCGGAGACAAAGTACAATGCATATATAAAATAAAGCGGTCTACTCTATATATAATACGCATGGTGCAGCAACAAAGTAATGAGACTTCAATAAAATAAAATTATCCAGTATCAGTTACCGTTCCGCGACACGCCGCTAGGGACGCACCGAAGTATGACGCTGGCAATCCTGAAAGACGTAACCAATTGGGATTGCGTTGTTGTCGAGTGTGGAAGTGCTTTGTGCAACGTGTATTACTTCGCCGTCACAACCTCCAAAATAGAATAGTGAGTCAGTATCAAATTTTATGTAAAGCATGGGAGAACCCTCTGAAACACATGAAATGCTTATGGGGATGAAACTATCCTGAGTACAAATTTCCATGGTTTAAGCATTTTAGAGGGCAGAGAGAGATTATGTAGACCGTGTACTTTTTCCATCCCAGAACTGGTGAAAAAGTGCGCAAAACGCTCGCAAGACACTTTTGATTGACACTCAGAATGATTAAAAATTAAAAAGGCCAATAAGGAATAGATACGGTTCGTAATTATCACAGACTTGGCTAAGAGCAAAATTTGCGTCAAGTTTGTGACTTACACTTTGAGTGATGAGAAAAACTCAAACGGATGGACGACTGCAATGATTCTGTGCAAGCAGCTCAGTTTAACCTAGTTTTCGGAACATGATTACTGGGGACGAGTTATAGTATTTCCAGTACGATCTTCACAGTAAAAGACAGAGTGCAGAATGACGATCGCTCAGTGTGTTAAGACCAAAAGTTTTGCAGCGTTTACATAAGTGTATTCAGTCCCTTATGGACTATTTTGAGGAAAAAGTTATCTAGCTTTTTCCTCCAAGTTTTATTTCACCTCAATACTTTCTTGCTGCACTGTGTGTATATCAACTACTACAACGTTGATTTGTATCTGTTTTGAATTTGGACTTGACGTATCCGACTGGTCAACAGTGGGGAGGGGAGATAAAGAAGCACACTCCTCTGGGTTGACAGTCAGAGCAAACGTGGCTGCTAAATATCGTGATATTCTTGCGTTCTCTATTTGTAAACTCCACTGACCCTACGGGGCTCTCCTGGAATACACATAATAAATTTATGTTTTACATTATATAAATATGCAAGCGATCTTTGATGCAAGTGTAATACAATCAATTATTATGTGATCCTTAATACATGAAGGCGCATAAGGAATATTTGCAACCAATCCACCGTCAGCATACTTAATAATGTGATGACAGTTGAAAAGACATGTTCACGTTACAGTGAAAGCATTAGTTAATGAAATATAATAATGATACAAATAAAATAAGAGAAATGTGATAAAAGAGAAAGAGAAAAGAGATTTTACTCTCTTCGATATGATTAGTTTCACATTGTTCTGTGCACTTCATACCAGCATAAAGTACGTCTAATATTAACTAATAACATAAGTAGTAGAAGTATTATGCATGTGTCGTAATTACTGTTAAGTATATGAAGTTATGTAGAATTATACAATAGGGTAGATCAGTAGCACGTTTAGGATTGTTCTTTGGGAGAGGATGAGGATCAGGGTGTTGATTTGACCAAGATAAAAAATACAGTTTTTTTTTTATCGAGTAGCATTAGAAGCAGCTGAAGTATTTCTTATGGAAGAGTAACGTGAACATGTGTGTGTGTGTGTGTGTGTGTGTTTTTGGAAAGAATACTTGATGAGAATCAACCGAAAGAGCAAGCTGGCTTTAGTACAGGATTCTCAACTATGGATCACCTTCACATGGACAGATTGTCTGGCATTTGTGGATTATTAAAAGGCATTTGACTCGATACAGCATAAGGCAATAATGTTTCGGGCACTAGAAAGACAAGGCTTATATTATGATTTTGAAGAAAATATATGAGAACGCTACCTCCTTTATTAGACTAGACAAAGACCGAAGGAAATTTAAAATTGAGAAAGGAGTTCGACAAGGGGAGACAATATCGCTGAAACTGTTTACTGCTGCCCTTGAAGAAGCTTTCAGAAGATTAGACTGGTCGCAGAAGGGAGTCAATGTGAACGGAGAGTACCTAAACCATTTACGATTTGCAGATGACATTGTGATCATAAGCCACGATCCGAAAGAATTAGAGAAAAATCTTAATCAGTTATGCACAGTTAGTAAGGATTTTGGACTAAAGATGAATATGGCTAAAACAAAAGTAATGATGAACAAGTATGCCACAGAAAGGGACATAATGATTGAAGGAGTAGTAATTGAAAAGGTGGAGTCATATACATATCTGGGACAAGTCATTAGCTGTAATAATGATAAATGGCTGGAAGTCAACAGAAGAATAAATTTTGGATGGATACCATTCAGGAAATATAGTCACACACTGAAGAGCAATATCCCAATTTGTCTGAACGTAAAATAATGAACCAATGCATATTCTCCACCATGACTTATGGAAGTGAAACTTGGCACTCACCAAAAAAACGGAAGAGAAGCTGAGAACTACACAGCGAAGAATGGAACGAATTACATTGGGAATCAGACTGTTAGATAAGAAGAGAAACACATGGATTAGGCAACAAACTCAAGTAAAGGACATTCTTATTAAAACTAAAGAACTAAAATGGACTTGGGCAGGACACATAGCTCGAAGACATGATGACAGATGAACTAATAAAACAACAGACAGAATGGTACCCAACATGAGCTAGAAGAAAACCTGGAAGCCAACGACGGAGATGGACAGATGAAATTCGTGAGTTTGTGGGAACGGATGGCCATTGCACAAAACAGAAGGAACTGGAAAGTTACTGGAGAGGCCTTCATCCTGCAGTGGATTGAAAATGGCTGATGATGTAAGTTTCGTTTATTATTATAGCTAGAAAACTTAAAAGGAGACTACGTTTTCCTGTTTCAGTTCCATAGTTTATTAGAAAGAGATTATGTGCACAGAAATGTTTCTAGGGAACAGTTAAACTACTGCGAGTCATTGGTGATTCAGAATATTTTTATCTGGCCACTAGAATCTCATTGTATTTTAGAAGTTAAAAACTATAGTCGGCCTACGTGGAACTGTTCTGGTAGTACTTGGAAAGTGTGCAATCTGAAGACGGAATTAATTGTTGAGCCAAGACATTTTAAGGAGTTGGAGCAATAAGAACGGCAAAGTCCAAATGTGTAGAGCAAGTTGGACAAAGAAAATTTTATTTCATGGTGGCTATTGACACGGAATTGTTTCTACTTATTAACTATAAAATGACAGTTTTCCTGTAAAACTAAACTGCCCAACCGGCGGCTTAGTCGGCATGATATATCCCCGTCTACCACTTTTGTGTTCGAATCTCATTGACGACTGAAGGAATTTTGAAGCCCACTTCAATGCTGGAATTGGCTATTAATCCAAGATTTTTTTTGTGTAGTTGTAGTCAAACTCTAACAACTTTTCTCCTTTGAAAAATCGGGGTTGTTTACTTTTGCCTATTACTAAAATCTTCAGTTTTTCATTACCAGCCATATTTACATCAAACAAGAGTGTAATTCTCCCCTTACTATTTTTACCACCTAAACATTTATAACCTTTAAAAGTCAGTTATTTGTTCAGCAAACATTTAAAAAATAGACATGTTTCTTCAACGTTGAATATATCTTTGGGCTCGTTGTCCTCAATAATTTTTTTCAAAATTGTTTTTTTCCAATGGGTACAGTCTTCTTCGATTACAACTCCACTTTCACAAGAAATAACGTTTTCGGGTAAGCCATGGAGCTCTTTAAATTTGTCCAGCCGACCATAAATAACTTGGAATGTTTTATGCCCCAGAAAAGATGCGTACTCCATAGCCCTTTTTTTTATTTTTTTATTAATGGCCCTAATACTGGCACATTTTGGTCTCGAATCAACCAACCATAAATAACTTGGAATCAACATCCACTTAAAAACTGCTTCATCTACATTTTCACAAAGGTATTATTTCGCACGTTTCCTCAAACAGTTCGAAAATTGAAACACAAATTTTTAGAATGGTTAACACACTACTGGCAGGAATACCAGATTTTAAAGTTTTTTTTTATTTTTTTATTTTTTTTTTTTTACAGAGAAAACAGGTTGACCAGAGTCAAAGTACGCTTCCGGATCTTTGCCAATGGCTATGGAGACAGATAGCAGTTGGCCAGCACGACTTCTTGATACAGTAGTGTGTAAGTTGTATTTTTTATTTTTTATTTATTTACGTAAATACAAAAATACATAACACTCTCTATTTACAATCATTTGAACTTGTGTAAGAAACTCCAGCAGAAAGTGGAGCTTCTCTTACAAAATTGTAAAACACAACAAAACTCTCAAGACTCAAGTAAAAGAAATGCATGTATGCACACTCAATGACATTTATGTATTCGTGTATGTATGTGGCCTGTTTGTGGTGGCCTAACTACTTAGGTCACTGAAGGTTTTAACTTTTTATATATGACCGGTATTTGGCGCATTATAGCCTCATTTGCTGATGCGCCAATAAAACCCAAACCAAGCCTGTTTGTAGCGACTCCAGGACCTGGGTCCATCTCCGCAAACTGTCTCTATCTTGACTACAGAATCTGTGTAATAAGGGCTTGAAATGTGAACAGCCAATACCTGAGCAACTACGCCCGTCCCAAGGCACGTGGAGCCGGAAATAATCAACTATCTGCGCTTCGGTAGTACGCTAAAATCCCGCATCACTGGAGGTAGTGCAATACCAGTGGATGCCAGCAATCCCGTACTCAGGATGCCCAGTCCTGAGTGGATGGGTAGAACCAATTACAATGTAGCTTATTCATGGCAAAGGTGACATCCGGAATAAAAAGTCTGGTGACCGCTCCAATGGTACTTTCATCCCGTCTAACCTGCCAAAGGGAGAGGAGTTCATTTCATAGGTTTATTTTTTCCTGTTTGATATTTGTAGCAGGATTGCGGTCTATTCCAAGGAGTGAGGTTGGTAGGCTTTTTTGTGTTTGTAGATGAAACCTCTATAAGCAGGTCCAGGGGAAGAGCCCCAGATAGAACCTGCAGTGCATTAGCTGATGTTGTTCTTGTTAATCGGCGTGTCGCATGCAGCATAGTTCTTTGCATGGAAAAGAGTTTGGCCCGGATTCTACTGTTAGTGACTCTATGGATCAAGACCCCAGCAGCATAGGAGGCAATTGGCAAGAACACAGCTTTATAGTAAAGATATAGGGTTCTTTTGGTGAGTCCCTAGTCCGAACGAGAGATCCGGATGACGGCTGCAGTGAAGGCTTTGGTTTTGTTTGCTAAACTGTTCACGTGTGATTGGAAACTCTGTAAGTTGTATAAGTTTTACTTCTTCGTTTTAGCCATTGCTTACCCACTGCTGGGCAAAGGCCTTTCCCAACAACTTCCATTGTAAACTCTACTGACCTGGTAGTCGTGCCAAAGTATAAACAAGAAACTTATATTCTTTTGAGCCTACAGGCCAGAAAGGCTCCTGGGGTTGATGGAATATAACTTATAATCTTAAAGGAGGCAGCAAATGAGTGCTTTGAACCATTGAGGCTAATTATGAGAGTATCACTGGACTCGGGACTGATTCCATTGGATTGGAAAAGTGCCAATACATAAGGGCGGTTCTAAGAGTGAAGCGGGAAATTACCGACTGGTCAGTCGAACTTCGATAGTAGAAAAAATCATGGAGACAATGATCAGAGATGGAATTCAGGATCATTTAGATAGAAATAGAATTCTAAAGGATACTCAGCATGGTTTTATAAATGGAAAATCATGTTTAATTAATCTGGTTAGCTATTTTGACAGGGTCATTCAAGAACTGGACTGAGGGAATAATTTCAGCGTTGTTTATTTGGATTTCAGCAAAGCATTTGACTGAGTCGAACGTGAGAAGTTGCTTTATAAGCTGGATGGTTTCGGGGCTGATGATTGGGTTGATGTAAGAAGTGGGGTTCCCCAAGGATCAGTATTAGGACCACTGTTTCTTTCATAAATGACATCAATAAAGGGACAGAAGGCATGATGTCTAAATTTTTCGATTATATAAAGATTGGTAGAGTAGTTAATGATCATCGCCAAGAACTTCTTCAGAGTGACCTAGACACACTTCAGGGATGGTCAGAAAAATGGTAGCTATGCTTTATTCCAGCAAAGTGTAAGGTATTACACCTGCAGAACAGTAAACCCAAAATAACTTATACACTTGGTGGAGTTGAACTAAAGCCAGAAGTGGAGAAAAGGAACTTGGGTGTTACGATATAGTCAGACACAAAGTTCTCCAAGCATTGCAGACAGGTTGCAAGTAAGGCCCATGGTGTCCTATCGATGATTTATCGAACAATTGCTAGTAGAGATAAGGATGTCATAATCCCATTATATAACGATATTGTTAGGACACACTTGGAATACTGTGTTCAAGTATGGAAATTGCACCTAAAGAAAGACATTTTTGAAAGAGTCCAAAGATGGGCAACTCGCCTGGTGAGATCTGCAAAAGGCCGACCATGAGGAAAGCATTTAAAAATGTGGATTGCCGAGTATGGAGACTAGGCACCTTAGAGGAGACTTTATTGAGTTGTTTAAGGCTCTGAGGACGAAAATGTCACGGTTATAAATTATTCTAGAACCAGGACTCCATAATTTCAAGTTATGGGGATGTTTAGACTGGACTGCAGGAAGTTTTATTTTAGCCAGCGAGTTATAAATTACTGGAATGTTACCTACATGGGTGGTAGAGGCCGAGTTTGGGGAAATTCAAAGGTCAGCAGGAGGAGGGAAATGCATATTTCTATTTCCTATTTCTATTTGTTGTCTATTTCCTTTTCTCTTTATTTTTTAAAAATTTTCTTATTTTCTTTTTGGCTGGTGCAGCATAAGCCATAGACTTCCTTGCACCATGTGGCCATTGCTAATACTAATACTTCCATCATTTTCTATCCCGCATTGTGGTTGGCCAGTTTCCTCCTGCAGTGTTTTACGGGAACTACTAAATTGTACAATGTTTTAGCTCTTAATTCGTGGAATTAATCCTTTTAGTTCTTAAAAGCTTAAAGGGATTAATTCTTAATCCTTTTAGCTCTTAATTCGTGCTTTCTACAGCATCAGCTTTATTGCCTCAAGGCCAGAGGAGCGATCAATGCGTACCCAGGTCTCTCGAAATCAGTTCGTTTTATGGAAATTTTCTTCGTTATACAGAAACTATTTTCAATGTAAGGACCAAGGGGAAAATAAGTTAGCTACATAGAAAAATTCGCTATATGGAAGTTCGTTAAAGAGAGGTCCGACTATATATATCTTTCACATTCGATATATAAATTATATTAAGAATATATGCATACCTATTAATGAATGCATAGCTACATTATTCTCTTAAAGAAGAAATTTTGAAATCATGACATTTGAAGCACAGTTTTATTCTGTAGCAGTTTACTTTGATATGTTCTTACAGTTCACATCTACATGGAATATACTCAAATCTATAAGAATTCTGGAAGGTCTCTTTCCGGTATGTTGCATATTGAAAGAATCTTTCAGCATTTAATGCATCAAAACTGAACGTTTTTATAGTATTTACCAGGAAGATCTTGGAAGGGCTCCAAGACTTAATGATTGTGTGAAGTGACGGATTTGCCCCACTATTTCATTTAGATGTGGAACGAGGTTTAATCTTGAAATGGCTTAACAGAGTTTAGCAAGTCTGTTAATTCATCTCATGAGCCAATAATCAATCCTAAAGACAGACATATATTTGAAATCAGGAGAAGAGGAACAGATCTGTGAGCATCGGAAGGGAAAGGATACACTTTAAAATGTATTGGGTCGCTAGGAGTGGATCCCTAATTCCTACAGGTTCTTGTATAGCAGCACATGTTTTAATCTTCACGTGATCGAAGTTCAAGTTGAGAAAAACTGAGTATCTTCGCACTAAAAACTCAAGGACGAATAGAGTTTATAACCTAAACATCCACCTAAAGATTCCTAAAAACTATACTAGAGCAATAACATAAAACTTCCCACTTCAAATTTCATTTCAATGTGTTTGCTATAGTAATTTAACCTTCAGTTAACGAAATTTATAGCAATATAACTTCTGCTATTTTGTCTTAAGTGTCCTGAATAATAACTTTAATAAAGGTAATTTGAAATATTTTATATATTAGTTCCCAATTATGATTTTGATTTTATAATGTAACCTCTCTTAACCTCTTTATTGTAACTACGCTATCTAACCTTAGCACCAATGTACCGACGACTCTAACATAACGAGGGCCATTCACAGTGCAGATTGTCTGGCATTGTGAATGACTCCAGACAGTCCCCCTCCAGTGCCTCTTGGGGAAATTACAGTACTTTAATAATATAAATGGGCAATCTGGACGGCTGGTATAAAAATAAAACTTAAAGCAATAACCTGAAGAATATGTACGTACATACTATACTGACTGATGACCATTATTCAAACAGCCCACATGTTCAAAAACTGACCGCCATGAGGTTACCTTCTCGCCCTTTTTCGTCTAAATTAGCTATTAATTTAATTTACAATGTATTAATTTGAATGGAAAAATGAATAGATAAAATACCTCAAGTAAACGATTAAAAATTTTATTGAATGAATACAATTTGCTCAAATTAATGCTCATCAAGTTGAAAGAACAAAATTAAAGTAAACACGTTATATAATTATCATTAATTGGCAGTATGCCAGTCAACTAAAAATATAAAATAAAGTACTTTCATTATTTAAATAAGACGAATGTTTGTATTAAAATAAATGAATGGAAATAAAAATATAAAATCAACTGCAGTTATGCTAAAAGTAAGAAGATTAACGAAATAGAGTAGATGATTAAGGCTACGTTAACTTTACTGACTCCTAGAGAGGAGTCATCGCAGAATGTCATTTTAACAAACAATATGATCGTACAACTGCAGGATAATTGCACCCGCTAGATCGACACGGGCTCGAATATTCAGCAAATAAAAATTCCATGGTTCTACTACAGTCGGGAAAGTGCGGCTGGAATGCATATTGCATAGACTGGAAGATTGGTACGCAGATCCTATCAGTCCTTATCGAATAATGCGTATCAGGAGTTAGATGAGCCATAGGAACTAATATTGCGAGCGCGATATGTAAGGAATTGCAGGCATTGATTTTACGAGAGTGCAGGGTGCAATACATATCGTTGCATTTCCTGATGCATAAATCCCTGGGTCGTTATAAAGCATTACAAAGTGGCTAATCACAGTACACACTTTTCCGACCTGATGGCCCTTTGTGGGTCTGGAGTATGCGCGAAAATGTCATTAAAACTGAAGTTTGGCGAAAGTGCTGTCACTGTTTGAGCTTTTTTTTCGTTAGTTTGGGCTTGAACTTGAACCACAATGAATATCATGAATTACATTGCCTTTCTGGACAATTTCGCTTTTCGTATGCCAAGGAAGCAGTATAGGATGAGTCCTTTTACGTTTTGGCTTGATAATGCACCATATCACTCAGTGCAGCCTGTAGCGAAATGATTCGAAATAATCGGCTTGGCCACAGATCGGACCTTAACCACGCTCATCACCTTTAGGACTAACTGAACCAGTGGTTTCATGCTTGGCCGAGATGGCCTCAATCAATAGTTGAATTGACCACTGTGTTCAAGGAGGAAGAGAGAGTAATGCCACCTTCCTTTTGTCAAATATTCGTTTGGAGTCTACAGGCGAGGATTAAGTGTGTAAATGTCGTTGGTTGTTGGAATTTTTAGGTGCATCAATGACATAGACGATATGTCACTGTGTATTATATCTATACAAATGTCTGTTCGCGGGGTAAATTGAATGTCGTGCAGGTTGAAAAATCTATAATAACTTAAGGGGGGAACCGTACTCCCCCCTCCAGAGATCGGCAAACAAACTACAACCTCGATTGATAAGGACTTTAGAAATTCCTCCAGTTGTCAGCAGGACTGTAACAGACTTCTCTAAAATAGTGCCCATTCTACTATACCGTAACGGAGGACGATACAATGTAATCAAGGCAATGGAACAAATAATATTAAATATTGTGTCAATAAAAAGGTTTCTTGACATGCAGATGTCTAGTTACTTTTGGCAGTATAGTGTATACACTGAACTGGCTTTGCATTGGTAACATGCCCTTGTGTTGAAATTGAGTGATCTGTGGCGCTGGTGAAAGTTCAAAGTCTGGAGGAGTTATATACGATTGTCGGTCGCACAAGTGGAATGTATGTATTTGTGTAGGGTGGCATCTGGAATGTTAGTTCATCTCCGCCTCGTTTCACTTTTAAGATACATGATTCTGTAGAAATGGCCAGAAATGAACTGGCTGTTTCGCTACCCGGAATCAGCAGGTCGGAAACGCGGCACCACTACCATGGAAAGGTGAACCAGGGGCTACCAGTCAGCAGCAGCAGAAGAGAGGGACACCAAGAGCCCAACAAAGTTCCAGCCAAAGGCTCTAGCCGAAAACAGTTTAAAAAATGAAGAAGATATCTTCACAACTATATAAAAATTAAACAGTGTACACAAGATTAACCTCAACATATTGAGGTAATCAAATGATACTTTGAGGTTTTCAAATTAAACAAAGCAAATAATGTTGATAAATTTTAAAAATTAACATAAATATCAAAAATTAAAAGGTATATACAAGATCAAAAAAAATAATTAAGGATAATAATCCCCAACAAAAAAAAAAAAAAAAAAAAGCCAGTACCATTTAACCAACAAAGCTTTGCACTAGCATTTTAGCCCAGAAGAAGGCACAAACCTTATAAACAGCTTAGGTTAAATGTGATATCCAGTAAGTTCTGCAATCATCAGTAGCAAAGTCACAGTCAGTCAATCATCAATAACAAAGTAAGTCCAGTCAGTTAACTAGTAAGTAAGTCAGTCAGTCAGTCAGTACAGTCAGTTAAAGTAAGCCAGACGAGCAATTTCAGGAGCACAGGGATTTTCATCGTTAAATTGAGTTGTAGGTCGAACACTTGTAGAGCTACAAAAAAATAAAATAAACACAACACAAGTCCAAAACTGTAGATCTTGTTGAGAAGATGGACTTCATTGTAGTGAAAATGAAGAGTCTTGAGCTGAATTTGAAACATTCACAGGCGCAGTCACTGCAGAAAGAATTGCAAGTGGCATTTGATACAAAATTAGGTTCCAATCCTTCCACACCGCAGCAATCACAGAGTTCCATAGAAGACAAGCGAAATTTAAACAGTTTCTGATTTAATGATTCATGTCCTGATAACAAATGAGAGGTAAACAAGTCAAGACTAAACCTGACTGCAGCTTTTTTAACATAAGAGTGTAAACTTCAGGAAAAAATTGTGTTACACTGCCCAGTGTTGTGCTATCCCACCTACTCTGACATAAATTGATCAACTCTTGCCAAATTCTTTCTCGTTCAGCTTTAACATCGACTTGAGTGTTAATAGCAATTCCAAGGATCTGAGTGGGGATTTGACGTTTCAGGCGATAGCATAAGCCTCAGAAATTACATAGAGATCGAGTGGTGGTTGTTGTTATGGGAGTTTAATGGCGCATAAGCTACTATGGCTATAATGCGCCTGGATCGAGTGGTAACGTCCAAGCTAAAACCTGCAAAGCAAATGTTTGAAAGTGTTAGACATGCGTTTATATGGAGTTTTTTTGATATATATTTTTTAGCTGTTCAATGTGCTCCTACATTTGTTTCGAAACACCCTATATATACCTGAATATTCACCAGTACAGAATTACAAATGATTATTACAAACGGTAATAATCTTTGCTTTTTGCACTCTTCTAAGCTTATGCGGCTTATAAAGACTATAAATGAATATTTATTATTTAAAAAGCTAATTTTCAGCACTTTCCTTTGACTTTTGTATTAATACTTTCCTTTGACTTTTGCATTAATTTGATGATCTTAACAAACCTCACGCTACCACAGCAAACGAATTTCATTCGCTGCCTCCACCTCCTTTCAGAAAAAGAGGAATTTGAATAAATTGGATACCATGCAATGGTGTGTTAACCCCTCACACAGCCTCGTCTACCCCTAGGAAATTTAACTGTGGCTAAATTATAGTTTATGATTAGGCTGCTTCATTTATTTTAACCCTCACTTCTAGCGCTGTGGCAAGCCCACCACTGGCAGTTCAAGTCTTAATTACCTTGGCACAAAATTAAACAACTATCATTTATTAGCTTTTAAAGTAAGCATGTTCAGCCGTACATATTTTTAGTATTTCCTTATTTTAATTGACTTTATTTATTTATCAGATATTACAGTTTCTCATTTACAATTCGTGAGAACACAAGCAAAAATTATGACTGTGCACCGATAAGAATATATACGCAATAAATTAAAATAGTTTTATTTACACTGTATTAAGATTAATGAACATTTAAAATAAACATAGAATATCGATAAAATGAATTTTATGTGACCTTAAAAAAAAAATAAGAATTCGCTAAAGTCATTTAAAGGTGAAAAAGAATCAAGTATAAAAACATCCAATAAATTAAGGAAATATATATAATTAGGATTGAAGCGTCCAAGATGTTCGAAATTTTAAATAAAACATTTCTAGAAAAATAAACTAGGGTTTTGAAAGATATATAAAGAATCAGAGAAAAACTGATCGATGCAATTATTATTTATAATCTAATGCATAAATTTAGCCTTATCAAGTTGTCTTCTACGATGAAGTAATTACGTTATTCTGATACCTAACTCCGTTTTAATTTATTTTTTAGTAATTATTACATGAATCTAATTCATGAAGAAATGTAATTATTGTTGACTAAATATATTAAGTTTTGGAGGTGTGTAGGTAATCACGAGCTCATACTAGACTTATAAATTCGATTTTGGGAAGTCGTAGGTTAGTGAATAAAGTCCTCGCTAGTTGGAATTTCTAAAAGTGAATGAAAAACGTTCAATAAACCATATTTCACTATTTTTTTAGCATAATTTAATGAAACAATTATTTGAAAACGAAACTCCAAAACCACTTTGAAGAAGATGCATTCACTACTTCAAAGTGTTGCAAATTTATTGTACCAATGGATTCACAACCGTTATTCTGATTCTTAAAAATAACCATTTGACACTAAATAAATTTTTCTGTTTATACTTCGGCACGACAACCAAGTCAGTAGAGTTTACAGTAAATCGTCAATACAAATATTTATCGTATTTAGTAGTCACGGGCTTGAACCCCGGTCTACTCAAGGAACGCGTGCTATGCACCCACGCGCACTATTTGTCAAAGTAATATTATTTCATACCTATGAAGTGTTGATGAACATCTTCTTCTCCCAGTCACATAGTTCCCCGAGGAGCTGTTTTGGCCACCAATCAATTCCTCCAACTGCATCGATTATGCGCTATACGAGCGCCATCGCGAAATGTTACGCTCAAAAGGTAACTGGTCCCATCCTTCCACCTAGTTGCAGGGCTTCCTTTAACAGCAGTTTTTGGAGTTGGTTTTGTTATGGCCTCCGTGGCATCAGATAATGTGGTGGTATGCCATTGCTTATCACATAGCCGATTTTGAAAGGGCCGGCTTTAATCATAGGAAGATTCATCATGCATCCAACGAGATGCTCTTGAAGAGGAAAGGCGACTACAGCAGAGCCCCGTTTAGTGCAGAAGGCTGATTACAACTGGTTTTCGCCTGGTTTCCGGTGGTCGTCTATGTATATAAACGGATATATATTATTCATTAGATTCGCACAAGTAGTTATTATATCTTCAGTAAATGGATTTATTCATAAGGTAACGCTATTATCCCTCTTCTTCCTTCTTCTATGTCTAATTAATGTCCAATATTTCCAATTTATTATGTCGAATATATTTCAAATAATAATCTTCTCCCAAACCATGCAACGTTTCCTTACAATAAACATATTTTAATGCTAATTCGCACAGTCTTAACCCCCCCCCCCCCTCAATGAAAACATTTCCTACGTTTTAAAATATTCGTTCTTGTATTTCAAATTTACACTCCTTTACACTAAAAATTTACACTGATGAACATACGCAACTGCAATCTTCGAAAAAATAAACGTGAAATATATGTATCTACATTGCATAAATCCACGGATTGGATTTCGGCTCTATGTGCATATTTTACCACCCAGTTATTGTAGTAACTATTTAATTATTTTCTACATACTTGAAATAATACTTCTTTTACTTTAAATAAAAAAAAGCATTAAATAACGAGATCTGAGCAGCACTGAACAACGAGACATCATCCCAAAATACAGGTTTCAGGTAAAAAAAAAAAAAAAATAGTGCCAAAGACCTCAGGAAACTTAAACAGAATTAGATATTTTACTCCCTTAACAAATTCTCTAACATTTCCTCTCATTTACAGGCGACATTGTCATTAGGTTTTTGTAACCCCACCTTCCCCAATATATTTCCAGATACATCACTCCCCGCACTCTACCAGTCCCTCAATTATCACTTTTACGATCTTATTCCACTGATATTTTTCTTAATATGGAAACTCGTCTAAATCCACTCCAATCCTTAAAGAGAACCGAATGTTCATCGTCCTATTTTTGTCTTTTATTGATTATTGATTATGTGAGGAGGGAAGGAAATAATTTGTATTTTCTTATCTATTTTTTTATTATTATTATTTTTTTTTTTTCAGTGCAGCAAAAGCCTATGGCTTCCTTGCACTCTATGGCTACTACTATTACTTTACTTAAATCCATTGCTGGAAACGTTAACGCCAGTTTTGAAGTTCTCTACGATAATGAATTGCTTGCGTTAGATACATCTGCCGAATTACACGGAAAAATTCATTTGGGAAAACGCGCAGATATTGAAATGTTAAAGGCTACTGATGAGTATGGCACAAAGAACTTCTTAAGCTTCCTATTATATTTATCTATCTTTTACCTTTTTGTAATTAGGAGAACGGTCTCCTTATGACAACCAATGGTGTATCCTTTATCTTCGAAATTCAATCCGGGATTATTTCAAAGTTCTCTTCTTTCTTTCTGCTGACTGGAAATAGTGTTCACAATCCGTCGCAGTCTTTCTTCTTTGGAAAACATTGCACAGACAACACAGCTTCTCAGGCATTAAATAGTTCATTAAATTTCCTTCACTTATATAAAGAAGCAAAAATTCTCGAAGATCCGTACCTTATTCACGCGGATTTTTATATCGTTTTGGTTGTTAAGTCAAATCCTTTTAAAACCCCAAAACATGAAAAGCGGCCATCGAATGCATGCATTTTAGTGACAAAATATACTAGCCCCTCATATCCTTAATTGTTAATTATATTTACAATTCACAAAACTGTAATCAACCCCTAAATCCTTATTTCTCCTAGACCTTCAAATATCACTTTTACGATTTTATTCCACTGATCTTTTCCCTTGTAGGGGAACTCTTCTAAATCCATTCGACTCCTTAAAGAGAACCTAATGTGTCATTGTCCGATTATTGCCTTTTTATTCATTATGTGAAGAGGGAAGCAAATAATAGGTTGAGGTTCCTACCAAAGGAATCTCTAATTCTATCGCTTTCATTTATTTATTTATGAACATGGCCAAAATATTATTGTAACCACCTCCAGCTATTCATTTATTCCTCAATTCATGCACACTTAATTAATTTCATTCATATTTCTCCTAACATTTTTTTGGAAAAACGTTTCATCATATATGCGAATATTTCCTGAAAATTAATCAACATTTATTCAAGGGCAATTTTAAGTTTCGTAATGATTTGAAATCCTTCACCTATCCAGAGTATTAACCTAATAGAGGTTTCACACCCATTCTTCAGCATTACCACCCATTTTTACCACCTAGTAAAGTGCACTTTTGAATATAAAGAAAAAAAACAAAGTTCCACATGGCATTTCTGCAATCTATTCATTTTTACTGGCAGAAACAGCCGCGTGGTTTGTGCCCCTGAATGGCATGGAATTGTGACAGTACAACTCGGAGAATATTTTTATCCTTTGTCAAATGGCGTCTGTTTATCTGTGCTCGCTTTTTTCTCTTCTCCGCTCTGGCTATTTTCACAAACGCCGCGCATCACGTGGACTTTCCTGTTTCAGAGCTTGTGGTGACATTTGACAGCTGAGCTGCAGAATAAGAGCGACCTCGTACTATTCTGGTGCGTGCTATAGAAATCCACCCAGAAATAGTCTTCGTTTACGCACACAGGAGATACACCGACACAGTCCGGCAGGTAGAACAACAGTGGTTCAAATCAACGCACTAAGGGTGTCAAGGCAACTCTTCCGGGGTTGGGGGAAGCGCGGAGGGCGACTGTGCGACAGACAACCGTTAACATATCTCGTTATCACAATTCCTGCTCGAAGAGCGTAAGACTTCAGATACGATCTTCGTTAGTCTCCAGATATTCTAAGCGAGCCCTAATGACTTTTTGCTGTGTGAGTAGTTCTGTTAACACATGGTTACACTTTAAAACCAACGAGAATTTCGCGGTTTCTGCGTAGTTGGTAACGGTTCTAACACTTCGTTATGCTGACGAGGTTTGCCAATCTGCCTGAATCGGTATCGTATCTTTCAAGGCAGAAATTAATGAGCCTAAAGTTAAATTTACGTTTTCTGAAAGTAGATCAGTATAAAACGAGTATTTGCTATTCTTGCTGTCTCGTTAATGGATTTTAATGGAAAAAATAACGATAAAAACATTAATTCTGAAATGGCTCCTTCTTTACTCACTAAATAGTCACTATTTCTTTTTATTAAACACTATCCTTAATGTAGTCGTTTGCTGGAAGTAGTTCATAATGGGAAACCCATATCTTAATTAGTAGACTAACGAGCAGATAAACTGCGCACTAGAAATAATTTTCCACGTTGAAGATGTTAAGTGCTTTTAATACTGAACATATTCATGTGATCTTGCGATTTCAATGACTGTTCAGCAATATATGGACGAATCTTTAAGATTATAATTACTACTCTTAATTATAATGGTGAAGATTTATCGGTCAGATTATGAGTCTTCAGTCACAGTTATTTGATATCATAAGTGAATTCAAATTCTCTTCCTCCTCTTTAAAAGACGAAAACAGGGTTCATGTTTTTGCCAAAAACACTGCATTAGCATGACACTGGCCTAAAATTTTGCTGGATAAATTACGAATGTACAGTCGAGTAGAATTATATTTCTATAATTATGTACTAGAGAAAATTAGTCAGGATATAACTTAATTTAAATTAAAGTTATATAATTAGTCAGTATATAACTTTAATTTAAATTTGGCCTTCGAAGCTAGCCTATTTTGATTATCCAAAACAGCCATCTTATGGCTATAAAAATTCTATCGTAATTTTTTTGGCAGATGCAGAAAAAAAAAATGTCCGCTTCCTTGTATCATTTGCATACAGGGTGTCCCAAATCTCCTTTGTAAAACTAAGATGTTATTGTAAGAACATGGAACGAATCATCTTTCGCGATGAGGACATTTTTCATATCACTGCGAGAATATGGAGCACAGAAAAGGTGCAGGAAATTTTGTAATATCAGTATGGCAGTCAGGAGATAACTTCCCTTTGCGTGACGAGTTGTCGCAAAGCGTATGGACCATTTCTCTTTAGAGAAGCTTCTGTTCAGGCATGTATCTGGACATGTTACAGAATTTCCTTTTGGTCCAAAATACAGGATGAAAATGATAATGGCTTGATTTTCCAATATGGAGCTCCGCCACATTACAACAAAGTATTTGTGCCTACCTGAACACAATATTTCCTATGAAATGTATTGGAAAAGAAGGACCAATTTTGCTGCTCTCACGATCCACTGTCGATTTGCTCTAGGCCGGGTGTATGTTCTACCTATGCCAGAAACGTCACACATTTGTGAATAGATCGACCGCGTTAAGTGAGATTATTGGTAAGGCATTAGCATTAGTAGAGGCATATGATGCAAGTAAGCAAACTTATATAGCATTAGCCAAAAAATAAATAAAACACTTGCCATTTCACCCATCCATTCGCTCTAAAAGTTTGTCCAGTTCTTCCTTGAATTTATTTAAGCTACCAACTTCCACAACGACAGATGGAAGTTTGTTCCAGCAATCAAATACCCTCTGGCTAAAGGCAAATTTCCACACATCTATTCTACAACTGTCTTTCTTCAATTTGAATATGTCCCCTCAGGTTCGTCATCTGAGCAAGAGGAAGAATCCCATCAGCATTGATCCTGCTCAAATAATTCAAGACCTTATACACCCTAATGAGATCACCTCGCAGGTGCCTTGTCTCCTGACGCTGCAATTTGCAGAACTTTAGCCTTTCTTGGTAAGAAGACTCTTTCGTTCCCTTTCTCTGTACTCGTTCTAGCAACTCTACATCCTTAAAATGAGGCCTCCAGGCCTGTACGCGGTACCCAAAGTGTGACCTGAATATTGCCTTATACAAATGGATAATCACCTTCTTATCCCTATTAGCAAAATTCCTCTATATCATTAGCAAGACCCCATGACCTGCTCTGGAAGCCTGTCTGCACTACTCAAAAAACTTTATATCTGACTGCATAATTACCTCCAGGTCTACAGAGTAACTAAAGTGACATCCATCGAGCATTTTTAATTGAAACTTAAAGATATCCTCTATCTCCTGGATGCTTTTTCAGGTTTGTATTATGTATCCTATTGACATAATAACGTTTTAGTTCTGTAAAGGAAGTTTGTGGATACCCTGTGTATGTGTATATATGAGCAGAATGGATTTCTGTTTAGTACATCATGTCATGGCATTGGTTCAGTTATTGCAATATCACGGTTCTTTACGACACGCTACGGCAACATAGCATTCTCTTGTAGACATTTTAATGACGAGAACGTCCTGTAATTAGCATCTTAACTCTAAATTAGCCATTTTGATACAAATAAATGTTCGATTTATGCTCGAGAACGCCACTGAGTCAGAGATGTGTGCAATCAATCATTTCGTCAAAGAATAGAATACAATTGTTAATAGTATTCAGCAGAGCACTCTTGCCCTTGATCATTTTTCTATGTTGAGTCCAACTTAAGTATCTTCCAAATTGACTGTCAACTAATAAATACAATGGAACTAAACTGCAACATAATAGGAAGAACATTTTTTTAGCTTCCAATTTATCTTTTTGCTTTGAAAAAGAAATAAATAACAAAGTGATATGTTTCCATCGCAGCTTACAGTTAGTACTTATTATTTACATTAATTATTATAAATCATTAAATATTAGAAACATATCACTATAGCCAAATGATTCCATTATTAACAATCTGTCGCTTTCGTTATGTGAGCATAATCGAACTTAACGAAATGTATTTCAGTTATAACAATTAGAAGTAACTAAATTAGAAGAAATTCTCTAGTTTTACAAATACTATCAGAACTATCGATCTACAAGAGTCCTGATACTTCTTTAAATGAATTTTCTCTTTATATTCCGGGTTCCTACATTGGGTTAAAGGAATTTACAAGACAGAGACTACAAGAACATTACCGTATATATTGAATAACTACTTTATTAGGTATATCAACCCTTTTCACGAAATGGAGCATTCGGTAGCATCGTCTTGTTCGTGCCATGCGATATAAAGCAGGTGGTAAAGATACGCAGGGATGCTGCATGTGTGTAATTCTGTGCAATAATGGGCAAGAGGGCAGGTTTAAATGACTATGAACGTTGCGTAGTAATCGGCACTAAACGCGCCGATAAGTGTATCTCGAAAACTTCAACCCTGCTCTGGTTTGTTTTCACAAACTACTATGTCTTGGTTGTATCGAGGATGGTTCAGTAACCAAATAACATCTCAGCCAACGAGATGATCCTGTGGTTGGAAACAGCTCGTTGATGTGAGAGGTCAAAGGAAGCTATAAATGCTTGTGCAGGGTAACAGAAGAGCTACAGCCAGTCCAATAAGAACTCAGTACAAAAATGGTAACCAAAGAACCATTTTATAAAGCACAAAATAACTAACATTGTCACGGATGGAGCTTCGCAGCCGACGACTGAACTGGATACCACTCCTGTCCGCAAATAATAAAAAAAAAGTGCAGTTCATGCTATGACTTATAGTAAGGAATACCAATGTTGAACACCAACAGTAGCAGAATGGAAAAATTTCTTGGTCAGGGGAATCTCGATTTCTGCTGTTTCACACTGGTAGGAAGAGAAGTAAGTGGCAAAAATCAGCATGAAGCTATCCTGAGAGGTGGCAACAATACAAAGTGATCGGCGAATTGGTATGGACAATATTTTTGTGGTGCACACTGGCTCCATTGATACCAGTGCAGAAACATTAGGATGCCACAAGTTATCTAGAAATTGCTTCCGACTAGGAACATCCCTTCATAGCTGCTAGCGTATCCATCTATGAATGAATTCTTTCAACAGGATAATGTGCCATGTCACAAGACCAGAACTGATTCCACCAACATAAGAGTGAATTAAGCCTACTACAGTAGCCTTCCTAGTCATCAGTCTCAATTCAATTGAGCACCTGTGGTATGAAGTGGAAGGAGCTTTTCAGAGCAGAGATCTGCAACCATCCAATATGATCAGCTGGAGAAACCTTAAGTAAGCAGAAGCCAGTATCCCTCTGGCGCGCCTTCCACAACCCTCAATGAGTTCATGCCATGAAGAATACTGTTCTGAAGGCTAAAATGGGACCTATTTCGCTGTTAGGTAGGCATACTTAATAAAGCGTATTCAGTGTACTGGCTTTCCCCTCGTCAGCAGCTGCATTTCAGTTCGAAAATACTGATGATTAGATAGTACAGTGCTTACATACATTAGGACTTTTCTTTTAGAAGATGAAATATGAAATAATAATATATTAAAAGATTTCACAGATTACTCAAAAAATTGTGGCTGCTAATGTGGTGACCTAACTAATTTGTAAGCGCCAGTCGCGAGAAACATCCAGTAGAAAATGAGTATTGAACTCACTCCCTGCTAGCCTCCAATAGAGAATTAAGTTTCAACTTAACTGAAGATAATCATTAAAGGACCTAAGCTCATTAGGGACATTTGCATTTATCAGGCCCCTATCCATAAAGTAATGTGTTTAACATTAAGGAAACTTAACCTTTTCAAGTTTACGAATTGATTCCGACGTGGAGAAGGAGTATAACGCATTAGTTTCGATTAGTGAAATCGAAACGATGATAAATTAGATAAATTCTTATAGAATTTATCTAATTTATCATTTTTCTTATAGATAAATTCTAAGCAAAGAACATAGCATGATTTTCAATAATCTCGATTCCACTTAAACAAAACAATGTATGTTTATCCATAATTTTCTTTAGGTGATGATGATCTGACTACTTAATGATCTTAATTTATTATTTATACATATTGTACTTTTTTAATAAGTTAATTTCTTAAGGTGATATATAACAAGGAATTAGACCCTGTAGCATGTTTATAGATACCAATATTTATAAGATATTTTATTTTTAATCATAATATTTTATTTTGAAGTCCAGACCAATATTCTACCAACATCTGAGCTAATAAAAGAAATTAAAACATTCACTCATCACAATACAACAAACTGATAAAATAAAAACAACTGCTTTAAACAGATTATATTAATTTGCGTAGTTTCTTCTGCAAACAAGGTCAGTGAAGATCACTCTCTTGCTCGTTTAATAACTCCAATGATAAAATTCAAAACAAACATAAACACAGCTGTAGTCTGTGTTCATATCAAGCAGACCTCATCCTAGGGAGACAAAAAAAATCGGAGCGAAGCTTTATAGCGGATATCTAACTTCAGTGTATGGCATTTCTATAAAAAGTGGTTAAGAGGATTAAAATGAAGTTAGCTTTTTTCCGCTTTAAAAATTAGTAACTTGAAAACTATATGTCGTTTCGAAAGAAGGTTTTTGTATTATAATATCAGTATATGTGAGTTTTTAAGTAATAAAAAGTAGTTAGAAATTTGAATACCAAAGGGATGTAAAATAATTAATTTTAAAAATAACAAAGGTAAATTTTTACGGATGAATACAACTCCATCTGTTTACCGAAATAAGCAATAAGATGGAGCACTGAATTCGCCACAGCTGCTTCAAAATTTCCGACGGATGATCTCAACCTCCCGATGGATTCCACCCTTGAAATCTGAAAGGGTAGAAGGAAAATATCCGCAAACACGGTGTTTCTAATATCGCCCACAAGAAAAAGTCTGCTGGAATTAGGTCGGGTGATCTTTCAGGCTATGGATATAGAAAAATGGCATCTGATAATTCGCTCTTCCATGAAGGTTTCTCCTAGGAGTTGTTTGACATTATTGTTAATATGGGGCGTAGCACCATCCCTCATATAAATTATGCTTCCGTGTAAACCACGTTCAGTAAAGCTGTGGGATGATTTTGGTCCGCGACAAGCTAAGATATCGTGCGCCGTTAATTATATCTCAAAATGCGCTCCAATCTTTGGTGGTTTCAAAGAAAAGGGCAGTAGTAAGAGTCTGTGCTATACTGTACACGCTAGCCAAAATTGGACATTTTTTGCTTTTACATATTCATCAAGTGCGTTTCATACTTTTATAGTACGTGAAATAACCATTCTGGATCCTGTGGTCTCCTTTTGATGCAGATGGTTGATTTTATAGGGGAAATAGATGGAAGCTTACCTTTAAGGTTTTATTGCAACAATAATAATAATAAGACATACAAATTATATACCATTTTCAAGAGAATACTAGTCACTTGAGATGTACGGAAAGAAATAGAGAATCTCAACAAATTTGATCAGGATTGTTGTTGTTGCGCTTTGTCAGTTCTTTGAGTCATTTCTGATGCTGATCTGTAATGCGGATGGCTTAGGAGTTAATTAGCCATATTCGAAATGCCTTATTGTATTTAATACGTTTCCTCTCATAACGAAGCCTTCAGACATTTTTCTGTTTTTGATACGTTCCAGGGACTGCAGTAACAATATATACATTCTTATAATAAAGTTTAATTGAAAGTGCTTTATCTCTAGGCAATATTATAAAAGGAACTTGATTGGACTTCGTTAGTTAAGTTAGGGCTAAACGTCAAGCGTTTTATCTTTACGACGAAGAACAAGACCACGATGAGCAAATCACTGGAATTTTCCGAT
Organism: Mastigoproctus giganteus; assembly: GCF_048544385.1. Classification (NCBI taxonomy): domain Eukaryota; kingdom Metazoa; phylum Arthropoda; class Arachnida; order Uropygi; family Thelyphonidae; genus Mastigoproctus; species Mastigoproctus giganteus. The sequence goes on from NC_143577.1 coordinate 149,305,676, forward strand.
GTTAATAATGCCATTTCTTATATAACGAAGGCAAAAGCTAATTTGTTTACTGGCTTGAATAAATCTCTTCTTCCCCTGATGATCAAATGTCGATTTCTTTTTTTTTTTTTTATTATTATTATTATTATTTAAAAATATCCCACATGCAGAAAATGCATTTTTCTAAATGCGACCTACACACAATGCGCGTTATTAATTTTTAAAAGTGGGAAGGAACTTTACAACCACTCTTTGTGTTAAATACAATTTATCCCCCCAATCAATTACTGTGAAGCACAAAGTGATGAAGGAATAATAAATATATATATATATATATATATATATATATTATCAGATAAATGTTGGACACACTCCTTATAGAAATCCGTTAAAACTAAAGAAAAATGTGGACAATCAGAAACAAACAAATTAACAAATTATATGCTCCATCATGGATTTTTATGTAAACGTAGTTTCAAACTGTAGTTGAACTGTGAAATATAGACATAAATAACATTATTGGTCCGTCAAATGATGAGATTTATTCCATCGGTACCATTTGCAAACATTTTTCTGCACATTTCCTTTTTTTTTTTTTTGCTTTCTAGACTTTAATATTCTTTAATATTCAATATAATTCATATCTTGATTTACTTATGTTTGAAGGCCATTTATTGTGAACTCCTATGAAGTTGTTGTTTGTAGGGGACAACTTTTTAGGTGATCTTAGGAAAATGCCTCAAACTTCATACGGTGTAATCAAAAACTTCAAGGACTGACTAATATTGGAACATTACGAAGTTTAGCGGCTAATCGAATGGTACTCTGTCTAAGTAGTATCTCTATCCCTGTGAAATTTCAAGATCTTAAGCGTGGAAAATAAAAATAAAAAATTAAAATAAACGCGGTGAGCTAAATCTGCAGGCTAATTCGGACTGACCGCAAATAAACGACAGATGATTCATGTTCTACCATTTAGCTGAGTCACCAAACTTGTGATAAATAGCATCAAAACGAATCAAAGAATACTTCAAGAAATTTTAATCCAACCTTAGTGGTGATGTTCTACCTCAAAAATGAACAAACGCGAACATATTTCTGTACAGAATAAACGGTAAGCGAGAAATATGTGGTTATGACATTCACTCATAGAGTAAGATGGTGTGGAAGGTACCGAGAATGACAGAAACAAACAGTTTAGTAAAGTCCATAAAGAAAAGCTCAAATTAAAAAATAAAATATACTAGAGTCCATAACATATAAATTCGTGTGATACGTTTTTAACAGATAAGCAGAATAACTAGTTCCGTTATTCTGCGTTATGTTAAAACTGCGAATAAGTCTAACTCACATTTCTCAAAACGCTGATAAATGCTAAAGATTTATTAAAAAAGATCTATGCTTCTATCGCAGCATCAGATAATTAATCTAACACGAGATAAAAACTCTAAACTTGAAGCAGCTCATGTGAAGAAAGATTACATCACAAAAATCAATTGGATCGTGGAATAAATAAAATAAAAAAAGGCAGGAACACATGTTATAATTAAACAGGTTCGTTTATACTATAAAAACAAAGTGTGCACCATTAAACAAAGAGACGGTGCGCTCGACTATAATTACAGTTACCCGGACAATCGTCTACACAGTCTACCCAACCATCTACCTTCGAATTAAATTAGCTTAACACTGTTAATCACTAAATCACCACTATAATCGGCTAGTTAATTGCAAAGGGAGAGCCCAACACAGCAATAAACATACCAAAAATAACTTACCGTTGGTAATACGAAATGCAAGTCGAGCTATTAATCCCTAAGCCTTCAAGCACCGAAGAAACGGATATCGTCTCATACCAACCCTGTATAGGTGGATTAAAAGGTCCTCATTTTGCAGGGATTTGAGCTTACAGTACGTTTACCCTTATAACGCTTGGATTAGAAAGATAAACATGATATAAATTACTATACCCGCAATGAGGAAATAGGGTATGAATCCAATCTTGGGCGATTATTTGATACAGCGAATTATAGTGACACTACGAAAATCAGCGGCTAGATTAGAACACTAATACCATTGCTATTTCATGGTATATTAAATTCATTTTCATGAAGCACACGCTGTATGTACTCAACGGTTTTGTGCGAATAACCAATGCTACTTATTCTATACTCATGCTCAGTAGCGGATCGCTTTTCATAAATATAACAAAAAATGGATATACAAGTGTTTTCCATTCTCTTGTGGCCATGCGTATACATTTAATTTATTTATTTTCTTTTATTTTTTGAGAACTACACCATTGCGTGTTTCATACTTTGACGTCAGTTAAAATTTCAATAGGATATCACCGAATTATAATTTTCTATTCAGGAAATACTTGATTACAGCCTCAGTTGACTCGGTAATGTTTTGTATATAAGATACTGTAATTCTGAATACAGGAATATACGGCAGTTAAATTTATTTTTATGATAAATAGTTTTTTATGGTTAGGGTTTTAGAAAATTATTATTTTTAATGCAAAAGCAACCACAACAGATAGATAAATATTTAATTATAAAAATAATTATATATATACACACATAATACTCTTATAAGTTCAGAGATATTAAAGGTAAATTGTTTTTGCTAATCAATGATACCTGAAATTCGTTACAATTACAGTATTTTGAAAATCAACTCGCCAACAATTATTTTGTTGATATACCGAGACAAACTATAATTACTGGATCTATATTTCATAGTCTTTTTAGCCTTTCTCAGACATCCTTCTCTGATTATAAAGACTATATTACATTTATTTCACAGGACATTTTTTTAGGTTTACTCTCACAAAAATATTTTGACAATCATCTAAAAACAGGTTAGCATAGAAACCTGCAATTGCATTTATCTTTCATTATATTTGCTGTAATTTTAAACGCTGCCGAGATCAAAATAATATATTGCATATAGAAGAATAAATGAAAGTCAACATCTACGCTAACATTGATAAAAATATTTAAAATGTTTGTATGGTAACTATTAAAACTTTCTTCATACTAAAACTGTAAAATGGGCAGCAAATATATATTTAAACGTTTGGAACATCTACTTATTTAGGAGGAAGACTTAATATCAGCAATTCTGCTATTGTGCACACTATAGTTGCAGAAAAAAGTGATATTTACATGGGAACCATGAGAAATTATTGCATTTTTGTGACTTTCGTTTGTCTGTCAAGTAGTGCAATATCTACAGAACCTTAAATAAACAAACATTTGTAATAAAACATAAGCCAAATTATCATAAATCCTTAATCCTTATAGAACTCTTCTATTTAACCACATCGTAATCATAAATATCTCAGAAGGGTCGCTATTATTTAACAGACAGCATGGCTTTTATTTAAATTTATTTGAGATTGGTTATCGGATAAATCAATTACTGATAATTTCTATTACTGGGATGGTGGATTTATTCTCAAATCACGTAATATGACAGTTTATTGTCAGGAAAACATTGAATAACAATGTGTTTTTTTATTGGTGGAGGATTTTTGATATTCATTCCCTCGTGACGTGTTTGAAATATTTAATTGATACCATAAGGCACAAAATTAACATTGCAATTTAGAGAGAGTTCCTCTAGTGATCGCGTATATAATTGAGAGATGCCATTATCATTTTTATTAAATCGAACGATAGTCCGTGTTAAGTCATTTGAACGTTTGAGATAAACATTGATAAAAATCATATTGCTGATACCAATCTGCACTTGACGTAAGCTAATGCTTCCTAAGAATTCAGTGATTCGTTAGGAGGAATCATGTAGCTTATAAACATTAGCTAAAATAGCTAATATTTACATTACAAAAAGTAATTCGGATTGAGAATGCAAAAAAACAAAAAAAAAATGGACATCTTACCTGTAATACAGGATGCTAAACAAGAAGCCATCACATGGTTGCAAAGGAACGATGCAGGCACCTTGAACTCTGCGGAGAGTCGTTAGATACCACCTGCGCAGTAGCTGCCGTCACTAAGCGATTCCGCCTACACTTTTTCGAGGTCCCACAATGGGTTTCCGTAACCCTTGCAAATAACGTTTGGGATGTTTCCACAGATACGTCACGTTAACTCCCAAGAGGATCTTCCTCCACTATTTCTGGTAAAGGTTAGCTGTCATAACTGACAACAGCGATCTGTTCATCCGCTGCCATATAACGTGTCGTTCTATCCCCGATGCTGCTGCACGATACTCCCGACTCGGTTATCGGAATACACTCTAGCAAACGTGCGAGTTGCTACTTCTTCCGAGGATGCTGTTCAGAGAACGACGCATCGAGAGTGTCAGCCCAGCTGTAGCCTTCTGTTTCACGTGAGCGCGTGAGAGCTCCTACTGTAGCGCAGCTGTGTGTCCCAGGATTCAACGGCCCTTACATAGCTGAGTAGGTTTCTCCGTGCTTCTCCACTCCAAGAACGCCTCCTGTTCGGTGTCCAGCGACATGCAGCGGCAGTTCCTTTCATGTTGCATTGCGTCACTTAATGAAAGAAGGGAAGCAGACACACTCACTAAAAAAATAAACATAATACAGGGTTAAAATCATGCCGAAGCATATTCTTTCAAGAAATGGAAACAAGAAGGATTCGTTGAAAGCTGAAAGAGTTACTGTTAATATATATGAGAGAGGCAGCAAGAGAGAAATGTCAGGTTTGAATAGTACGTGGCTACCATGTAAGTATATATACAATTGACAGAAATAAACAAGCCATACTCACGCAAACCAGTGCAAGTGATTTAAGTAGATAGAAGGGAAACTACACACGACTTCTTTAAACAGCTTATTACAGAACGCAATTTTAAAAACAACTCGGAAAAAATCCTCTTTTCGCCTTTTATTATATACACTTTATGAAATGTTTTATGGAAAAATATTATGCGTATATTAAATACAATAAACAAATAAACATTCTGCAATAAAATATTATTGCAGGATGTGAAAATCAATAACATTCGGAAATTTGTGGAAAGCCAACTACGCTGATAGTTGAATTTCATGATATCCAATATATTCAATCCTAATGTCAAAAGAAGTTGCAGTGCATGGTCATTTTGTTAGGACCATGAGATAATAGTAGTGCTTGACTGTCGTTGGTCCAAATCACTTCACAAACAAAACTCATGAAGTTTACAAGGTGTTCAAAAGTAACAGGCGGAATATTGTGCCATTCGTGTAACAAAACTGTCCTCAATTCCCAGAGTGACCTGGGTAGAGGACTGTGGACGAACACGATTTTCCGGCAGTGATGCTTTTAAATCTCCAACATGTTCTTCAAATCACAATTTTCACACATTTGGATGATTGCATTTTTATACGGAAAGTATCACTATCCATAGAGATAAACATATCCATGTTTCCATTCGTTGAAGACTCAAATGACAATAGTCTACGAACACTTGACAAGCGTCATCATCTTTGCTATAGTACCTGCTAAAGTGCAACGAAAATCATACATTTGGGAAGTTCGTGAGATTCCATTTTGTAGGTGAAATGATCTTGGTACTAATCGGGTCGTATGGATCTATTAGCGATTTTCTGAACGCTCACTCACAAAGCGGCGCATTCGATTTACGTATTTTTGGATTAGATCGGTATTACATTTTTTGCATATAACTCCAATCTGCATGTTCCTAATAAGGTAGACAGGCACTGAATAACGAGTTAAGCTTTATCTCTAAATCAATCAACGTTAAGGCAAATTGGCCGGCACTACTCACTGTTCCATTCAGAAACACATCTAACTAATTATGGACGCTTCTCACATCATTCGCATGATGTGAGAAGCGAACTTTAAACAGCTTAATTTCTTTGAGGATGACTTCTGCTTAATAAATATAATTCTTTAGTAGTTCATTACTGGTATCAATTCATTCACTTATGCCACTGATGAACCCTATCGTAGAAACCCTCCCGAAAGCCTTTTTTGTTGTTGTTGTTGTGGTCGATGTTGAAAACATCTTCAATCCTTAGGTGTATTATTGTATTATCTGCAAATGGAAACGGAGTAGTATTGAAACCGTCATGAATCGGCCCTAAAAACCTCTGAGATGTCTGAACATGACAGGAGAGCCCTGCAAAGAATCGACTGCTCGGAAAGCAGGTCGACATTGTTGCAGCACACAAGCTCCCTGAGACAATTGGAACAGATGTCAGCACCAGTAAAGTGCGTAGGACGGTGCATAATATGGGTTACCACGATCGTGCAGTCGTCTCCCATTTTTGGACCATAGACGAGTGGAACACTGTTTCGAATCACGATTCACGGTATATGATCTATGAGTCAGACGGTTATTCCTGGGGGCGGATGCATTGAGAAAGCTATCTACAGGACAGTGTCGTTTCAACAATGAAGTCATACGTAGGTAGCATAATGGCCTGAGACTATTGGTTGGTTTGAACAAAAACCATGAATGCTGAGAACTGTCTAGACGTCCTGGGTAATAATGAGTTATCAACATTGAGGCAGCACGTCAAGGAAGGCACATACTTTCATCAGCAGGACAACGCTACAGATCATACGGCTCCCGTTGTGACAGACTGATAGGAGCGCATGAGCGTCGAAAACTTGGACTGGCCAGTCCAAAGCGTGATCTCAATCTTGTAGGGAAACTCTGAGATGAATTTGTTGGTGAGGAGAGACTGCCAAAAAAAAAAAAAAAAAAAAAGAGCTGAAACGGACGCCGCTCTGAAGGCCAAATGGTGGAAAATATTGGAGAACATTTACAAAAACTGGTGAAGTGTGTTCAGTGGAGACTAAAGGCTATCATAAAGGCTAACGGTTTCAGCACATTTTATTAATTTTATTATAAATAAAGGTTATTTGTAGATATGCAGGTATCCGGATACGGTAGGACTGTGTATAAAGACTTTTGCAGTAAATTTTTGTACATAGCGAAACTCAGATAGAGAGGAGTTTTTTATTATTATTTACAAATGAAATGGATTTAGGTTCGTTTCAGAAATAGATTGATGATGTTTTCACAATAATTCAAACACGGGGAACAACTTCCCACAGAGAAAAGCATTTGCTTGCAACGGAATTTAATTTTAGAAACCATAAACACCAAATGGCAACACTTAGTTCAATTTTAACATTAAAAATTGTCAAGCATAAAACAACACACGTTCATACGACAAATATCCTGAAGCTAAAAATAAGCGATATACTCGTAGATTTTGTTGTCTTTTAATTGTTTTCGTAGTTTGAAACTTATGGTCTAAACTTATTGCAGACTAGACAAAAATGATGCTGTAGTAAACCAACGGTATACTTCAGAAATTATTGTAAAAGGAAGCAGGAGTTTTGTAAATATCAAACCGTAAAACTCCCTAGAGTTTTATGGTTTAATATTATCATTGGATGAAATACAAATATTTCATTAATTATTGATTTTTTCCCCTTAAATCAATATTAAAATACTTATTTGCAATGAAACTTTAAATAATTTCACTTCGTAATATGCAGCACGCTGAAAACTGAACAGAACACATTCATTATGTACATTTAACGTAAGTTTTAAAATCTTTCAGAAGGCCATAACAGCGGACCCGCAGCGAGTCAAAACTGAAACCACTAGATACCACAGAATATTGGTTTCAATATGGGCAAGGATGAAGAGTCACGCTCAAGCTAGTAACTTACAACAGCAGCTATGGCAAAATAATCGGAACTCATTAGACCACCAGCAGTGATAAGCAACCGAAGACTACTTTCTATAGTCAAAATGGTCACTATTACACGTTAATCAGAATTCATAAAACCATTTAAAACGGCAAAACATGTTCAAATATGTCATAAACATATGTCTGTGTAAAACGGGTACAGTTCGAAACAAACCTACCATCACTGATATGAATGGTGTTCTGCAACAAAAATCATACCAATTACTCAGTTTTAAATGACCAGTGTGGCAATGTCAATTGGTCTGTTACCTGAGTTTCAGGTTGCACGATGAATATCTCGTTGTTTACAATATACAATTTGTTAAACTGATGTTAGGGAATTAACTCAACAGTTCATATAATTTTAACTTATGGTAAGGTTCATGAGAATCTCTTACCTGCTGTTCTCAGCGGAGCAGAAAAAGTTGCAACTTGAATAACTATTCGTAAAACAATTGCTGTTGTATGTTAGGACGATGGAACAGTACGAAAAGATTAATAATAAAAATAAAATTAACAAGGATATTTGGTTGAACAACATTAAATATTATCAGATGAGTGTTTTGTGATTTTGACCAAGTTTCTAGAATGCCATTTCAAGTTTCGAGTTATTTTATAAAGGTTGCGTGTGTAAATCTCTTTCAGTGTCCAGGGAATGACACGTTCAGTGATCGAATAATATGGAACACGGCATTTCAGAGCGATTTAAGAGAGCTGTTTCTAAACTATTTGGAGTGACTTACAGCGAAGAGCGGATGCACTGGACACGTTGAAAAATTCTTCAGTATAAGCCCTGGTACCCGGTATGATTGTAAGTAAACATAAACCTTCGGTTGCTGTTTTAGGAGAACAATTGCATTATATCGTTATAAGTTACAAAACAGACTATTCGGCTTTCAGAATTACTTTGGTCATTCGCTAGTTCGAAATCAATTTTCTATGCCATATTGAAGGCCGCAAAAACTGAAATCAGTTTCGCATCTTTTCAATTTCGTAGCCAATTCATGAGCAACAGAAGGTGGAACACACAAAAAGGAAGTACAATTTCCGACTCTCCTCAACTTCAAAACAAGGAATTTCAAAGAGGTTTATGAGAAGTATCGAAAGAACTGAAAGGAATGTTGCAACTTCGGAATTGCAACTTTCCATTTAGTTTTCCGAAATTCATTGTCGACTTCTATATTCCTAAGTTTATTAGAAAATATATGGATTTTTAATCATTTTACAATTTGGTAGTCTCTAATTTCATTAAGGAGTGCGAAATTGAGTTTATTAACACTTTCATTAAGTGTTCAGTAATCCGAATAATAGCATAAAACATAAAATGCCTTTGGGAACAGTAAATATTGAAGCTCTTTTGTATCGAATTCAAATGCTGCATTTGAATGCGCGCGCACACACGCGCAAGCGCACACACCTAATCAAGGAAATGTTAATTTAAATGTTGTTACTTTTGTGACAGCTCATTTCTTGGCAGAAATGGTACACAAGAAAATTTCTAATACATTACTATATTAATAACTACCGCGTGACTTATGAACGTGTTCTCGTGGAACTTAATAATAAAACATCTTTTTAGCAATTGGTAACAACCCCATTATAAACATGGTCCGTAGTTTTAACTTCAAATATAAAAGTGGTCTGTATTGGAAAAAAAATTGGGAAACACTTAATGTAAAATTTTGAAAACTTAATGAAAAATATTTTCTATAAAAAATCGAGTTTACTGAAACTAACTAGAAATAAAACATTGCAGAACGCATTTCAATAAGACAATCATTTAAAGGCAAATTTTGTGGGGGTTTAGAAATCCTTGTAAATACCTTTGTTAAGTATTGAAAATATCGTTGACTTGACAAATACGAGTATATCCACAAGGATTTCGAAATGTCATCAAATTGGCCTTTAAATAGCAGGGTAATTGGAAGGTTTAATTTAAAATTTTCTTTCCAACTAGTTTCAATGAACTTCATAATTTTTGGCTATAAAAAATTACATGGAATGCATGCAGGGTTGTTCAATCACTTATTACAATTAATCAATATGGTGTTTCTTTTTTATATGAAAAGCCTAAACACGAAGGGTATTAGAACCTATTGTATAATGCTGCGCATGGTTTGAAGGCTGAAAATACAGAAGGTACTCGCGTTGACGTTAGGCTGGAAGTTCAGGCATTTTTCAACTCCTAACACCCTCCTCAAACTGGTAGAAAAGTCACTCCTTACAGTATTAAGTTGTACGGAGTGACTCTTGGAGGCACAAACAACCATTGTTCGAAACTACATTGCAGAAATAGTGTGTCCGAATTTCCACATTATTTTAATTAGAAACATATAAAATATGTGGTGTTATTGTTGGGTTTTAGGCGCATCGGCCACTTATACCATATTAGACATATATACGTCTGTAAATTTCAAGTGTTCTGTGGTGCTGATTTGCCTGTTTGCTGGGAGAACAAACTGAGTTTCTGAGAGATAAAAAAACAAGGGTACCTCACCTGAGATCACAGCCAAACTGTGAAAGTAAAAAATAAAAATAAAAAATCCTCGCGTCATTGACGGTATTCGAATCTTGGCCGTTTTCCTTCCAGTGTAGGGAGAACGGTGTTTATATGCAGTGTACTACCCACGCAGATACTTCGAAACTAAATTCGAATTAGCCATTAAGTACAATGATACTGAAGCTGCTTTTAACAGATTAGACACCAATACCTTTCTGGACCTTTCTTCTGGATATATGGTGACTTCATTATTGAAGAATGAGTGCTCACTTTACAATCAAGGAGTGCTACTATACCTGGCAGATTACTGCAGGTGTATTACTTTGCCTCCTATTCTCAGCAATACTGATCCCCTTTATGTGTTCCTGGGTGGCGTTATAATATATGCTGATGATATGAAGTTAATTACGTTAATCCCGCCTGCAGAAAATCGAACGGGATTATTATATTCAAAGGCAGCTTGATCTCGCTTACAGCCTGACATACATGCACTTCGGGTTAAATCTAAAGCAAAATAAATCCGTCAACAATAACATACTCACCTACGCAGCGACCAACCTTTATTCAAACCTCAGTTTGCAGCATTTCCATTCCAGTTGTCATCAGCCATGAGGACCTAGTGTCTATTCCACCAATCGGTGTCCATCTGAGTCACTACTATAATTGAAATAACGTTTCACAATCACAATAAACGTCCTGAACATCTGGAATCTGTCATGTTCTAGATGAAGAATAACATTCTAAGATTGTGCAATCGTTTCTACTTACCCAAACACTTCCAGTTTCAGGCACTTTTGCCACTTGGTAGTGACCAGCAGAAAACGACCATTCAAAAGAAATACAGTAGTACGTTCTTTGAGTGGTTTACATTAGTACATCTGGAAGAACTCGTGATGATTTCGAGGTTTGAACAATGCAAGAACCTTGAGAGGGGAATATCCTGTTTTTACGTTGAATTTAACCAAAAGTCATTGTTCTGTTTCTACTAATTATGGTGTATAATATTGTAAATACTTTTATATTGAAGTATATTTTACTTTCTAGCATACTGTATTAGCACTATTAATCAAATTTATTATATAATTGCAATACCCATGCCTTATATAATTGTCACCGTAATGAGTAATGATTTTTAGTGCTTCATGATGCGTGTACCTTTCTTAGCAACAATAAAGATAACGATAATTAATTAGACTTGAGTTTCTATAAATTATAATTTTCAGGAAGTTTATGTGAAGGAAGCCCTCGTGGGTAGTACAGTTGGTAGGGTCGCCATCATCCCTACACCTGTGGAAAAGACGCGAGATCGAGACCCGTCAATGAGGGAGGAATTTTTATGGGCCTTTTCACGGCGTGACTAAGTCTAAGTTAGTCGGTCTCAGGCTAGGATATCATGTTTTTTTTTTTTTCTCCCAAAAACTCTGGTTTTTCTTCCAGTAAACAGAAAATCGACTTCAGAACACACGCAATTTGCAGGCACGCAGCAATATGGCTTTAGTTGCCGATGCTGTTATTATTTTGTTTTTAGGAGCATTAGCAACTAAGGCCATATTACTCCGGGGATATGCGGTGGTCATTCCCTGACCTTTCCGCATCCTCCGTATTTGGTGGTCACGGGCTCGAACTCCGGTCTAATCAAGAAGCGTGTGCTACGCACTGCTGCTCCTGGCTACGGAGGCGCCTTCGCTGATGCTCCTAAAATCTTACAAAAACATGTGAAGGAAGGGTGTTCCGAGAAGTAGAAAGGATAAATGAGTAAAAGGTTCTGTGAGTTTGAGTTGGACAGTGAAGGGATGCTGACCGTGGCACGAGGTTAGACTGGTTGGAAAAGAGTGGGGACATTACAGTACTAAATCAAAATAAGTAAAATCAAAAGTAAGTATCAAAATAAATTAAAACGCATAAATCAAAAGAACAGAGCCCATGGAAGTATCTATAGAAAAAACGTGTAGCAGAAACTGAAGGTCTATAAGACAGAGAGTGGATGGATTTTTTAAGGAGATGGGTATTTTCTACACAGCGTTTAGAAGAAAAATAAACCCCTTTTTCTTGATATAGATGAAGCAAAATTTATGACGCACTTATGTTAAGAGAGATCAGAAGTCAGGGTAATTCCTAATAACAAATATATCACTCCGCCGAGATTTGGCTTTCATCGAAGATGAGCATAGGAGTAATAGACAGAAAGTCAGAACTGAGTTTTAGAAGGATTGAAGATAAATAAAGTTTCTTCGTCGTGTTGGAGAATAAGCTGGAGATAGGCATTTAAGAAATTGGTAGTGGATATTAAAAATTTCATGCTGTTTTTGCAGAGCAAGGTTTCCAACGTGTAAGGTGGGCTGCAATGGGCTATCATCAGCAATTATGGTTAGAATTTACAGTTCGTGAAGAAGGTCTTAGAGGGACTTAAAGGGGAACAGATATCCTGTGTGTTATCAGACACTCAGTCTAAAACACTGATGGATCCAATATCTTTCTATTACAGAAGATTTTGGAGAAGTCCGGTTGACTTGCCTCCCTAAAATCCACTCATGCACACCTTCTCGATGGTAAGCCCTATTACGTCACTTAGGTGGCAACGAACGTGTACAGTGGTTCTCTTCAAGACGCCTGGTCAGCGTGAAGAGGAAAAGACCAAACCCTCTAGCATATGACAGCACGACAAAACAAATGGCCCTCAGCCCCAGCGGCTTTCACTTCCCCTCTTACGGCAGCGAGAGGATCAGAGTGGAAGCAGAGGGTGCTAAGAATCTCTGGGTACGACCAGGCTGCCATGCACGGAAACTGAACTTGGCCTGTTACAACGTAAGATCACTCATCGGTGAAGACAGGATATTAGAGCTGGAAAAGGAATTAGAAAATGTGAATTGGAATATCATCGGTTTGTCTAAAACAACAAGAAGAAATGAATCACTTATAAGCTTATCAAGTGGAAATATGTTGTACACCAATGGAAACAGTGAAAGGAGTGAAGGTGGAGTTGGGTTTCTGATCCATAAAGATTTAAAAAAACAACATTGTGGAATTCAAAAGTACATCACCAAGGGTGTCAAGGCTAATACTCAAGATTTCTAAGAGGTACAAGCTAAAGGTTATAATGATTTATGCACCAACATCGAGCATTGATGTTGAAGAGGTTGAAGAAATGTAGGAAATGTACACCGAAATTGAGTCTTCTAGATGAGCAGAAAACCCACTACACTATTATTATGGGGGACTTCAATGCTAAGGTTGGAAAAAGACAAAACAGTGCAGAAAGGGGAACTATAGGAAATTTTGGAATTGGTGAAAGAAATAAAAGAGGCGAAAAACTTGAGGAATTTGCAGAATCTCAAGGATTGTCAGTAATGAACACGTTTTTCAAGAAAAGGGTGAACAGACAGTGGACATGGAAGAGTCCGAATGGATTAATTAATGAAATTGACTTCATCCTCACAAACAGAAGATATATTGTGAATGATGTTACCATCCAGAATAAGGTAAATGTTGGAAGTGAGCACAGAATGCTAAGATGTACACTTGATATAGATGTAGGAAGGGAAAAAAACTGACTCGAGTAAATAACACAAAGGTCTTTGAGATAACAGAAGAGGAGAAAAAGCAGTATGTATTGGAACTTAAGAACAAGTTTGAGCTTCTGCAGACTGCTCAGGACCAAGATATTGACGAGGAATATTACAACTTTCTGAAAGTGATAAAGCCCAAGAAACCTAAAAAGAAATCCAAGGAAGAAAAAAATTAGTTAAGAAACACTTGTTATGATGAACCGAAGGCGAAAAATGAAGAGCAAGATAAACACTGACCACGAGAAAATTGAGTATACTGAGTTATGCAAAGCCATTAGAAAGAGACTCAGAGAGGACATAAGAAAATTTAACACAAAAAAAAGTAGAACAAGCATTAAGGAAAAAAAAAAGGATTTAAATCAGCAGCCATAAGCAGTAATACAGAAAGACAAATGATATTGAAACTGAAGAATAGCGATGGTGTACTTATAAACAGCAGAGAAGGCATAATTCAAATAGCAGACGACTACTATAGAGAATTATACAAGGAGCGAGGGAATGATGCCAGCAGTGGGGAAGATGGATTGCAAATTAGGAACACATACGACATAACCGATATTCTTCCTGATGAGGCAGAACATGCATTGAAGAAAATGAAGAATCAGAAAGCCCCGGGGGGAATATGAAGTTACTGTAGAGTTGTTAAAATTGGGAGGAAGAGACATAGCACAAAAACTGGCAAGGCTCTTCACAAAGTGCATTAGAAAAGGTGTGACGCCTAAGCAGTGGAATAATGCAATCATAGTTTTGCTGCATAAGAAAGGAGATAAAACAGAAATTGGAAATTATAGACAAATTAGCTTGTTATCCCACATCTACAAGTTGTTCACAAGGGTCATTACTAACAGAGTAGAAAGAATACTTGATGAGAATCAACCGAAAGGGCAAGCTGGCTTTAGGACAGGATTCTCAACTATGGATCACCTTCACGTAATATCACAGCTAATGAAGAAAGCAAATGAATATAAAACACCATTATGCCTGGCATTTGTGGATTATGAAAAGCCATTTGACCTCATACAGCATAAGGCAATGTTCGAGCACTGGAAAGACAAGGCACAGATACCCCACACATTATGATTTTGAAGAAAATATATGAGAATGCTACCTCCTTTATTAGACTAGACAAAGACAGTAGTAAATTTAAAATTGAGAAAGCAGTTCGACAAGGAGACACAACATCTCCGAAGCTGTTTACTGCTGCCCTTGAGGAAGCTTTCAGAAGATTAGACTGGTCGCAGAAAGGAGTCAATGTGAACGGAGCGTACCTAAACCATTTACGATTTGGAGATGACATTGTGGTCATAGCCACAATCTCAAAGAATTAGAGGAAAATTTTAATCAGTTATGCAGAGTTAGTAAGGATTTTGGACTAAAGATGAATATGGCTAAAACAAAAGTAATGATGAACATGTATGCCACGGAAAGGGAAATAATGATTGAAGGAGCAGTAATTGAAAAGGTGGAGTCATATACTTATCTGGGACAAGTTATTAGCTGTAATAATGATAAATGGCTGGAAGTCAAGAGAAGAATACATTTTGGATGGATAGCATTCAGGAAATATAGTGACATACTGAAGAGCAATATCCCAGTTTGTATGAAACGTAAAATAATGAACCAATTAGTAAAATAATAAGAGGAGTTTACCTCAATATAGTACGCAGAACACTTCCGTATTGAGTATTACAGTTCTGATTCATACTATCTAATAATGAACCAATGTATACTCCCCACCATGACTTATGGAAGTGAAACTTGGGCACTCACCAAAAGAATGGAAGAGAAGCTGAGAACTACACAGCGAAGAATGGAACGAATTATATTGGGAATGAGACTGTTAGATAAGAAGAGAAACACATGGATTAAGCAACAAACACGAATAAAGTACATTCTTATCAAAATTAAAGAACTGAAATGGTCTTGCGCAGGACACATAGCTCGAAGACATGATGACAGGTGGACTAAGAAAATAACATAATGGTACCCAAGAGGAGCTAGAAGAAAACCTGGACGACAAAGGCGGAGATGGATAGATGAAATTCATGAGTTTGTGGGTAGTAAATGGATGGCCAGTTCTCAAAACAGAAGGAACTAGAAAGTTGCCGGAGAGGCCTTCATCCTGCAGTGGATTGAAAATGGCTGATGATGATGATGATGATGATGAAGAAGGTCATTAATATACAAAAGGAAAAGGGTAGAAGAAAGAAGAAATTTAAGGTTCCATCAGAATTATTGGAGAGGTTAGAAGAGAAAGAGCCATTTATCATCACCTAAAGTGAGAGGTCAGAGAGAAAACTAGATAACCAGTCGAAAAATACAGTTGGCACCCCATAATATGACAGCTTTAGAACTTTATGCCAAACATGATTAGGAATTGAAATTACTAAGAGCAACTGCTTGAATTTCATCAAATTCTTCCAAAGAATTTGCATAAAGAAGCACAATATATTACCAGTGTATCGAAACTAACAGAATCCACATTGTCGATAATTGAGAGATTCTCTAAGGGTTGGTAGTTAACGGATTTCTTCCTAACATTGTAGAGAGAGAGTAGAGATAATTGTAATGTGAAGATACCTGAAATGAAGAGTGTTTTAATTTTTTAAATTTTTGGGAGCTGTCTGGTATGAGAAAATTTGCTATCAAAAGGAAAAACAGTGGAATAAGAATGTGTAAACAGGCAACGCAGAACAATAACAAACTCACGAGCACAAGTTTTAAGACAAGTGTAGAAATTCCATCAGGACTGGCACTTCCTTAACATCAAGATTGTTCAGAATTCTTCTAATATCCTTCGGTCGGAAGACCACGGGAAGCACTGAGTGAAGCATATCGGTTTATAATAGGAAACTATTTACCATGATTATTAAGAATAGGAAGAAAAATAACATGCTAGAGAGTCGAGTTTATGATTAGCTGAAGGTAGAATAGAACCATCAGGTTGTAAGAAGAGGGAGAACAGACGTACAGAAGTTGCAGCTAAATAGGATTTTCCAGAAACCACAATGCTAGACTAATATTTAGACAAGAAACAAGTTTTCTACTCTTATCCATTCCAAAATCGAGTTTGGGTTGATTATTATCTGCTTTACAATTGTTAGACTTTAGCGTACACAGAAAATGAAACTAAAAATTTGGATACAAAGCAGTTGAGATATACTACATTCTTATCCTGAACACCCATAGTACATTTATTGGAAAACTAGGGTTTAGCTGGTTTAGATAAGGAACGAGGTTTTAGGTTGGAACCCGGTATAAAGAACCCATTCCTACAAGAATAATTTCACTGACATGATCTGGGCAAACATTGGGATCAGAAAATTTAAAACAAAAATCCAAAGGACAAAACAAAAAAAAAAAAAAAAATCACACAAATTATCCCATTTCTCATTCCTGTAATGTCAAACACAAGGAGGATAAGAATTTCCATGAGAGAGAGAGACGGCTCCATTGGAGAAGAGGCCATTTCAAATGGTGATCTCAAGTGTGTGTAGGATCACTAACGCTGAACGTGTTCTTGGAAGGGTTGCTGATGTGACTAAGATGAAGTGTTTTGAGTGTGTCGTTAGATTCCCTGGTGTCCTGGTATGTAAATTAACTTGAATCTGAGGTCATTAGTAATGACAAAAGTCTTGGAATCTCGACCGTCCAGGATAAAATATAGAGATGTTAAGCCAGGAGAGATCAAAAAGAGATTTCAAATTATGAAGTCTCTGACATGGAATATCAGAGGACATACCACTATGCACAAGTACCAACTTTTCAATGAGAGGAATGACACTGGAATAATAAGGGCAGCTGAGATTAGCAGTGGTTGAGATTCTGCCAGAAAAAAAAAAAAGTAAGTAAAGTTTGGCAGGTTGTAAGTGGAAATGAATAGCATTGAGATTGGAACTGCTGAGACTACATATGTTTTGGACGGAATGAATAAGTTTTTAGATCTTTCGCATATAAGTTTGTTCTATTAGTTTGACTACTCATGATGCATTCAGGAGTTAAAATAAAAGAAGGAAGAGATAGGACTATTCTGTAGGAATATATGAAATTTTTGGATATGATTCACACACACACACACACACAACAAGAATATATGCCCAGATCCTTAAAATAACGTGGTCTCGACAATACCCCCCATACATACTGGTCGGACACCCTCCAGTCAGTAGCTGGAAGAAGCAGCAAGTTTACACACTGACTTATCTGGATCCCATGTGGAGAAATGGGTTCGGTCTGTTGGATTATCTAACGAAAATTTAGCAAAAACAGTTTTAGGTTGTGTTCTCGAAATTAAAGGAATATAGCATCTCACTATGATGTCCAACATAACCTCAAAAGACATCACTAGTACTACCTGACAGAACAGAGGAGGGGACTAAACTTGCTCTGGAGACTAAACATGGATTTCGCCAATTCAAGACTACAATAAACAAAACGCTGGTGTGAACCATCTATCACCTAGTATTGCCTGTTGACACAGAGGGCGGCAGTAGCGGCATTCCTCTGGCAACATTGATGAAGACGTACTAATATACCTATGATACTTTCTGTGAAAGAGTGACATACGTTTTTTTATATATTTTTTTAATTTTAAAGTTATTTACTTGATAATAATTTGTGTATTTTCTGTAATAAAACTAAAAACTCAAAAGTGAAGGAAAGAGAAGAATATTAATTCCAAAGTGAACTCATCTGCAGATTCACCAGATTTCTTGGCATAAAAATTCTAGGTCTTTGCGTCTCAAATGAACATATGGGGGATATCATTTCTTGCACAACGCTAGCAATCACCCATTTCAAGGAATAACAGTAATTTGCCATGTTTACGTTACACCTTCCTATATTTTTTTCACACTACTATGTAACTATATATCCTAGTGGCAGGAGCGTTCCTAGAGAATGTGACACCCGGGTGCCAATGGCAATATGGTGCCCCCTCAAAAAATATTTATATATTTTGTTGTAATTTTATTCATATAATGATAATTAATAACAAAAGTAATGCAATTATAATTACTGACAACGAAATTTCTGGAAATTTTTTGACCAACAAAACAGAACCATATAAAATAAAGCTGGAGTCCACCAGGACCTCGCGCGAGTATTGAAGGGTTAATTTATATAGTAAATTTTGGAGTAGACAAGAATTATGCACACATAAACAAAAGTTCAGTAACATGTTAATATTCAGAAAAATATGACATATTTGAAATGTTCTTCATACGTGTAAGTTTTAGGGTTTCAGGCGCCACTTGAACGTCGGGACAGCCTGCCCCTGCCTAGTGGAGTCTTTGATGGAACCAGCATTTTTTTTGGTAGCGTCATCCCAATTGTTGAAATTGAATGGCTTATATTTTCCTTCCTTATCTCTAACCCAATTTTTTTTTTTAAGTTTGGCATCATACTTGAAAATTTATATAATTTATTATATGACTAAACCTACAATAACAGAACTTCAAATTTTCACAAAGCATCCAAATATGCCCTACATTTTTAACTTTCTTAAGAAGTCTGAGTTTTATACATCTGCTTTAAAGAATGGAGCAATTCCTTGTTTCTCTTTCTTCGAACCGATATCTCGAGAATACCTTCAACTCTTCGAATTTCTAACATCGTCATTCCGCTACTTCGGCGAGGCGAGAAATAATGAACTCATTCCGTTATCGTATCATCGACATGCGGTTCGCCTTTAGAAGATTTGTATTGGATACGCAGAGTTTGCGGATCATTAACGCAAGTTAAAGGCCTCTTGAAGTAAATATCCTATCCAACGTTGTCCAACTTAGCTTTTACTGAATTACTTTGATGGAATGTTTTCTTTGAAAACAGATTTACATATTATAACAAGTTAGAATCCAATCAAGAGTTGATGTTGAAAAGAGAACAGCACAAATTATACAGAGATTTTACTCACGATAATTTAAATTTATTTAGCATATGCCTTCCCGTTTCATTAAAGGCTGATTTCAATTTCAAAGTGCAAATAAACTCTGGCGGTATATCAAAGGTGGGCGCGTATGTTGCTGGTAGGAGATCATATGAGCTACACTGCTCGACAAAATTAAAAGAACAAAACGTTTTTCATGAATACTTTATTGTGACAGCGCCGCCAAAGGCGAATATTTGATATAATAGGCATACTGGCATGCAAATTCCGAGTATCCAATAGAAATCGATTTACTATCATACAGACCACACATCATGCAAATCATTCATGCCTATAAAGGCACGTGATGTTGCGACAACATCACGTCAATCCGTTTTTTGGTTTGCTCAGTGGGATAGCCACGTCGCAGTACTCAGGATGGCAAGTTATCGTCGTTTAGTTGATTCTTGGAGATGTCGAGCCGTTGGACTACTTGAAGTCGGCAGTCGCAAGCGAAGGTGGCACGTTGGCTTAATATATAGCACAGTGTCATCTCGGCACTATAGAAGCAGTTTCAGGAGACAGGAACTATTACAAGGAAAGATGGCCAAAGTCGCCCTAGGTCTATGTCAACCAGAACAGACCGCTGTCCAGATCTAACAGCAAAACGGAACCGTACGATGTCCTTTCATCAACTCTCTTGAGGTTGCTGTGGCCACAGGTGAAAATATTTCCAACCAGACTATGTTAAGAAGGCTCAATTATGTGCGACCTTTTGGGGGTGCTGTTAGTCCAGAGTTTCGTTTCATGCACGATAATGCCACTGCACATAGAGCTCAAGTGGCGGAGGAATATCCTGAAATTTAATATAATGGCATAGTATTTAGGGTTAGGCGCTGCTATGGTTTCCCACATCTGCGCCGTATGTACCCTGTGATGAAATGCGGAACTACTGCATAAGCCAGTAAAAAAGTGTAGTGTCTAGTTTATGCAGTATTGTGTTATGTTCAGTTGTTGTGTCTCTGGCTACTTGGCCGCAGGGCCCCCTAGTGGAAACCTATGTTGTCGGCAACTACTACTGGGAAGTGAGCCAGGCTGTCTTCATACTCTGGTTGATCTAGGCCAGGGTCGCTTGAGCTTTCTGGACGGAGACAAAAAAAAAAAAAAAAGAAATTGAATATAAATCTACTGCCGTAGCCAGCACAATCAGCAGATCGAACATGTGTGGGACGTCCTTGGCCATCGCATTGCATGCCGACAGCTAACTCCTCGGTTACTTGGTGAGATAAGGTCTGCGATGGTGGAAAAATGGGATTTGTTGCAAGAGAATCTTATAGATACCCTTATATCGAGCATAGTTCACCGCTGAGAGACCTGTTTAGTCGTTGTAGGGGATCATACGCCTTACTGATGTCATGTGACCATATTTAGGAGCATCTTGTATCGACTTCTGTAATGTGACCTTTTTGGTAATTCTTATACAACCCCTATAAATGTTCCTTATACCTGTCCGAAGTTTCTCACTGTCTGCCCATTTCGTTGTTATTCCATAGTACACCACCATACCAAATTTTGTCCCACTTCATTGCAAGCTGCATGAGTTACACAACGTTTTATACGTGTTCTTTTAATTTGTCGAGAAGTGTATTTAACCGGCTAGTCAAAACGGAAGCACGGTACTGCGCTACCCTTCATTGTTGTTTGAATACCCATGACCACTAAATGCTGTTAATGTTAACATTCTTATGAAATGTCTAGGTGTGAACTTCAATCTGTGTAGTGAATTCACCTGCACTGAATTTTTCCGAATAACACATGAAACTCAATCACTCTCTGAACATCCAGACGCGTCACTTACCTGCACGTTTTCAAGATCCACAGTTATTGTTATAGTAGTAGGGTTTTAGGAGCATCAGCGACTAGGGCCATATTTCCCCGTATATATACTGTCTTTAAATTTCGTGTTCTGTGTTTGACTGCCCTCGGAGGTAGCACAGTTGATAGAATCGCCGGTCTTTTCATACCGGTTGGTAAAGACCTCAGTTCGAGTCCCGTGGATGACGGGGGGAATTTCTATGGGCCGTTTTCACAGCGTGGAGGAGTTAGTCGGTCTCAAGAGAGAGGGTAGCATGGCTTTTCTCCCGGAAACTCGGGTTTTTCGTTCAGCAAACAGAAAATCACGCGTACAGACAGTGGTGGTGTAGAGGTTTAGGGGCACAAGGGCAGCCAAAACGTGCCTATTCAAATATTTGGAAGTGCCAGAGTGTGCCTTATTTGATATTAGATATAATCATCAAGTATAATTTGCTTAAGATAAGCGAAAAGCTCATCCAGGTTGGTATTGTTTCCCAATAGGTGGGTTAGTAAGAAAGGTGCTTCCATTTGTGTCAGAGAGAGAAAGGTAGTATTCATGATATGGGAATAATACGAACAGTCTAACAGAATATGCCGAACTGTAAGTTGTGATGAACAATGCGTGCACATAGGAGGGTCATCGCCCATGAGCAGGAACAGGTGGGTCAGGTGTGTGTGCCGTATGCGCAATCTTGCCTATATTGCTTCTTCATGCCTGATTTTCCTGAAGCTGGAGCTTCATATTTCAAGTTCATGTTTAATTTCAAATAATGTATTGTTCCCATGTGTCTCCAAAATATTTAATCTCTGGTCCCTACAGATACGGCGGTTTTGTTTCAGGAAATCTATATAGGGTACTTGGCAAGATGGCAGTGCGCTGCTGTTTGGATGCTTGGCTGCCTAGTCTGCTGTTTCGTTACCTGTGATTCCAGAATGCCCTGGAATCCAACTGGGATACAGTATGATTCCTATTCCTCAAATGATATAGACGACACCGGATTTCTTTTAATGTGGCATTGAGAAAATGTTATTTATTGCGGAAAGCGCACTCATATAGTCTGTATATATTAAACTATTAGTGTTAAGACAGATATTGATGTTGTCTATAGCTAGATGGACTGCATAAAGTCTGCAGTATAACTGCTACATTCAGCCGGGAGAGATACAGTAAATGATGGAAAGGCTGCTGCAGCACCTACGATAGCATCTGATTTTTAGCCATCAGTATACATTAGAATTGGCATTAGTTGAGGCATATGGTGCAAGAAAGCAAGGTTATAGAGCATCAGCCAAAAAAAAAAAAAAAAAAAACTTCCCATTTCACCCAACCAGTCACTCCAAATGTTCGTGAAAAAAATTTGTGTTTGAGCCTTAAATGTATTTAAACTATCAACTTCCACAGCAATCAACTACCCGCTGGCTAAAGGCAAACTTCCGCACATCTATTCAACAACTGTCTTTCCTCAATTTGAAGCTATGCCCCCTCAAGTTCTTAATTTCAGCAAGTGGAAATATCCCCTCAGCATTGGACCTGCTCAAACAATTCAAGGCTTCGTACACCTCAATCAGATCACATCGCAGGTGCCTAGTCTCCAGATGCTGCAATTGAAAGAATTTAAGCCTCTCCTGGTAAGAGAACCCATTTGTTCCTCCCATCAATCTTGTTGCCCTTCTCTGTACTCGTTCTAGCAACTCTACATCCTTCTTAAAATGAGGCCTCCAGGTCTGTACGCAGTACTCAAGGTGTTGCCTGACCATTGCCTTATACAAAGGTATAATCACCTCTTTGTCTCTGCTAGCAAAATTCCTATATATCAGTGACAAAACTCCATGACCTGCTCTGGCAGCCCGTCTGCCACTGCTCAGAGAACTTCATATCTGACTGCACGATTACGCCCAAGTATTTTTTATTCTCCACCACCCTGACTACCACACAGTTGGTACGGTTCTCTTGGGTTACTGCTACATATGCAGTACTTTGCATTTGTCAATGTTAAACTTCAGTTGCCACTTCTCAGCCCATCTACCTAATTTTTCTAGATCCTGTTGTAGTAGCATACTGTCTTTACTATCATTAACAACCCTGCTAACCTTTGTATCATCGGCAAACTTGGACATTTAGCCTGATATATCTTCATCGATATCATTAATAAATACACCAAACAACAATGCGCCCAGCACAGAACCCTGGAGTACACCTCTAATAACATTAATCCACGTAGAGCATTGTCCATTGATTGCCACTCTCTGCCGTCTCCCACTCAACCATCCATTTATCCATTGCAGCGACTTGCCCTTAATGCCATACCGCTCCAATTTGTACAGTAGTATTCCATGTGCAACAGTATCTGAGCTTTCCTGAAATCCAAGTACTGTATATGATATCAAAATTAATTTTTTGCATCCAATTCTTTTGTGATCACATCGTAGTATCCAATCAAATTGGTCAGAAAAGGCTTCCCCCTTAACAAACCCATGCTGTGTCTACACTGATACTGCAGTCTTCTGTAGGTGATCCTGCATCACTTCTTTAACCAGTGACTCCATTATTTTACTCGGAACAGAAATTAAACTAACAGGTCTATAATTATTTGCGTCACCCTTTGTCCCCCTTTGTGAACTGGGGATACATTTGCACATCTCCAGTCCATGTGGACTTCCTCTGAATCTAAGGATGCTCTCATAATTATGGCCAAGAGTTTGTTTACTTCCCTCGCTGCCTCCTTCAATACAACTGAATAGATTCCATCTGCCCCAGGTGCCTTTTTATGTTTAACTTCAACAATCCTCCACTTTGCTCTCCGTTATTACAAAATCATTTAGCTCCCTGGTTAGAGTTTAATAAACTTTTGTCCTCCACTTCCTTACAGAATTCATGTGCGAATTGTAGATGCAAAATACTCATTCAGTTTGTCAGCTATCTGAGCAGGATCATCAACGGTCGAACCACCAACATCAAGTGGACCAATCTGATTCAACCCCTTCCTTCTAGAGTTTACATAAATAAAGAAGTTTTTGTTGTTTTTCTTTGCATCCTCTGCCAAGGATTTCTCATAATCAGCCTTCGCTTGCTAATATCCTTTGTGGCTTGATTACAGAATAGCTTATATCTGCCGTAGGCTTCTGCTTCACAAGATAATTTATAAGAATCCCATGCATATGCATTTTTCTTCTCTGCCACAAGCCTCATTAGTTCATCTGACATCCATTTAAGGCTTAAATCTTGAACATCATTTCTTATTTGATATGAAAAGTCTAGTAGCTTCCAAATTAATTCCCTGAATGCCTCCATTTAGAATTCACTGTTTTTAACATAATCAGTTGACCCTCCTGTACTGAAATCAAAAACTGCATGAGACCAATGTAGTCACCTTTACGAAAACAAAAACCCTTCCCTTTATCCTTGATGGTAGTTACATCTTTAAATAAATCCCACATTAGTAGACTGTCATTACTGGCTCCTAGTGGTTCCTTTATCTGCAAATTCATAATGCATGCGTCATCACTGCTGATAATCAGATTAAGAGTACTACCCCCTCTGGTTGCACCTCGAACATGTTGCTGTAGAAAAGAAAATGTTCTGAGATGAATTTTATCTGCCTATTTGAAAAATAAGATCTAATAATCTGATACAGTAAATCATCACATTCTGCCTCTCGAAGTGACCTGAGGGTGCTCTCCCACCAGAGTGTATCGAAAGCGCCCTCAAAGTCGATAAAAACAACCATCATGTATTTCTTGTCTGTAGTTTTACAGATTTACCAAATTTCTGATGGCATCTTCTGTGGAGGAGCCTTTCTCAACGCCGAATTTGAATTAGAAATCATATTACTTATAGACAAAACCTTCTGCATCCTAGGCGCTAATAATCTCTCATAAAGCTTTCCAAGATTTCCTAGAAGGGATATAGGACAATATGCCTTGGGATCCGTTGCCAATTTTCCATGCTTCCTGAGCATCTTTACTAATGCAATCTTCCAAAAATTTGGAAAAGTCCCCTCTAATAGACATTTGCTGAATGCATTCAACAATATATGTGGAAAATGTTTGGTGAAATCTTTTGATTGACGCTTTTCCAACTAAGTCCATTCCAGGACATTTTGACAGATTGATTTTAGAAACTGCAAGTGCAAGTTCATCTAGACTAAATAGTTCCGTGTCATTTGACCCCTTGTAAGATCCGTTAATGAACCTTATCTGAGCTTGTTCGGTTGTGTCTTGCTCTGGGGATCATCAGGCAAAATTCTCTCTATAATAACTTCAACCGTGGAGAGCCAATCAGTAGTCAGACTTCCGTTAGAGTAAACAGAACTATATATCTCAGGAGTTACAACTTTGTCACGATAAATTTTGTGTATTAATCCCCATGGATCAGAATTACCTGTATGGGACACTAGTTTCTGCCATGAGGATCTTTTGGCTTCCGCATTAGCTTCGAAATATTCCTTACGTAATTGACAATAGACTTCTTTTAGTCTGTTTCTGTTAAGTATCTGTGCCTCTGGAAATTCTTCCTTGCATCTATAACCAGGTCTTGTCAATACAGATAACTAGGGATTCCACTATGTGGTGGAGCCAGGTCTCCTAACTTTTCTTTTAGTGGATTCAGTCAAAGCTCTGTGAAGAGCTTTGACTGAATCCACTTTATCTGCAATATAAAGACTGAAATTTGACTGAAAGAACTTTATCTGCAATAGAATATGTGTACAAAGTACACATATTCTATTGCAGATAAAGTTCTTTACTACCCCCTCTGCAATAGAATATGTGTACAAAGTACACATAGTCTATTGCAGATAAACTGTTCAATTGTGCAATTTTATCATCTGAAAATTCTTGTTGCAAGACTTTCTTAAATTTGGTCCAGGTGGTGGTTCTGATAGAGAAGCGGTTTAAATCCTGAAGCTGACCGGAAAACCTCCATCCCTAACATTTAATACTACATCAAAAGTGATAGCACGATGATCACTATTGCATACATCCGAGCAGAACATCCAGTTTTTTACATGCTGTGACAAGCATGGAGAGGAAAGGATGAGATCTATGTTAGACCGTCCGTGAACGTTCCAAAAGGTTGTTGGCATGTTGGGAAGATTATCAACATTCCAATGGTTAGTCAATATAAATTATTCAAACACAGAACCTCTAGTGTCGTTGTGTTCGCTAAACCAAAGTTGAGATTTTGCATTGGAGTCAGTTGAAACAAATATATTTGCACTAGGAAAAGTTCTTAAAATTTCTTCCAAAAGATGCATTGGTACCTCATTATTATTATCATTATCATTAATATTATCATTTGGAGCGCAATATAAAGAAACCATGTAGAAGTCTAAAAATTGGGTAGAAATATGGATGCAGGTAGAAAAGGATGTACAAAAACAAGATATGACTGTTACACTTAGAGCTCCATTAAATACAACAATGGCAGTTTTTGGCTGCTTGGATTCACATGCAACGACACGACTATAGCTACTAACGGGTATCCAACAATGTGATATAACTTATCCATTTGTCTATACATCGAGTAAGGCTCCTGAATAACCAAAAGGTCTACTTTATCCTGCAAACATGAAGCTCTTAGTTCATCTACAACGCAACGTGAACGTTGCGCGTTCACCTGCATTATTTTTAGGAAGTACTTGTTGGTAGATCTATTGTAATTTAGGTTTATTTGTGTATTATTCATTAACAATTTTCAGTCTTGCAAGTTCAGCTACCTTTTGATATTCTGGGCAGAGTGGATCCTTTACAGAATGAGCTTTGTCCCTATTCCTCCTCTTACAGTTTATACATCTTGAAGGTTGTTCTTTAAGGGGAGGCAATCTGCATATATATATATATATATATATGTCCCCCAACCGCAAGATACATTCTTGTGGGTGCAAAATTTCGTGAGGTGACCAAATCCCAAGTAACGGAAGCATTTTGTCACTATTGTAAATTTACTGTATTTATGGACTGAGAATCCCAAGAAAATTCTATCGTTTTCTAAAATACGTCTAAGTAATCTCGGTGAGAAACTGATCACCCAATTTATCACTTTCGTCTTTGTACAGGAACTAAAACGTAACATCACCTCTTCCTGAATCACTTCGAAAGTAAAGCCATAATCTTTAAGATTTTTCATAAATATGTCCTCTACTATTTCTTCCTTAGTTAAATCTCTTGAAACGTCATAAATTTATAGTGTAGGAAATGTCATTTTTGGTTTGTCCGACTACAGTCCAACATCTTTAAATGTAGAGGATTATCTAAGCAGCTCTAAATCCTCCTTATTAGATGATTCAACTAACACACCATTATTTCTCACAATTCTATCGTTTTTAATTTTTATGTTCAGAACGCAGAGATTTGGCTATTACTTCTTTAACCTCCGAAGGTCAGCTTGGAGTCGTCCACCGGTCTAAAGATCGCCACATGCTGAGGGACACTGATTTGTGTTGTACCAGTTTTAGCTTCCATAAGTATCCTATCTGTAGAGTCAGTTATATTATAATGCTGCCCTCGTTCCACTCTATCCCCTTCAGAATACACCGGCTTCGTTTGTGTCGAGCTGATCCTGACTTTATCGGCATAAGATGGCTGTAAAGGTGGCATGAAACCAGCCTTGCCACTCATGATTTGGTCAAACATATTAGCTCCTACTTGTAATCCCTCTGTCTTGACTTTTAACTTCTCATTTTGAATTATCAATGACGTGGCAATTGTTTCCATCTCTGCCCAAAAGCTATGGTTTATGTTTGATGCTGCCTTAGTTACTTTATTGGTTTCAGCAGCCATGAAATCACTCAAGGTTTCCTTTATTTTCGTCAAAGCCATACTAGCACTATCTGCAAGGCATTCTGCATCAATCGTAAAAACTAAGCCTGTCTTAGTTTTTACGATTGATGCAGACTTATCAGTATTCATTTTATCAGTATTGATGCAGACTTATCAGTATTCATTTTATCCGGGCATTTTTTTTTTTGTCTTTTATGCCCTTATCCTCAAGAACACCCAGATTAAACTGAGAAGTAGACGCTCTAATTTCAGAATCGCTTTGTACAATATTTACACAAGAAGTCGTACTTTCAGCTTCGATGTCTTTGTCTCCTGACTCCAAACTTATAGTTTTATGAGAAGTGGAGGTAGGTTTAACCCCATCCTGAGCCAAAGGCGGTAAATACTGCTGTGTCAGTTGAGTAACGTGATTAGCGAGGGCGTACGTAAGCGCGTTTATCAACTCAACTCTCCATAGATCACTTGGCCACTCTTATCGACATTGCCTTTATTAAGATTCACAAGGAGCTTGACTAGGGCTATAAGCTACTTATAGAAAATAATTTAATATAACAATTAAGTGAAGTAAACGACTAAATATAATTAAAAAGTTAGCGTTCGCCGGAGCAGCAAAATCTTGTCCAACACGTGGATTGGATACCCTTATCGATACTAAGTAATAACCTACAAAATTTCTATCTAAGTTCAAAATAAACTAAGTATCCTAACTAGGAATACAAAGCTACTTCTAGAAAATAAATTAATATGTCAATTTAAGTCAATAAAATAGCAAAAATTTAAGAAAAACTTCTCTATTAGCTGGAGCCGTAAAAACTTCGCCCGCACGGAGCAACTCTCGTTCCCAACTTCCTTTTATTAGGTTCCCAACTTCCTTTTATTAGGTTCCCAACTTCCTATTAAGCAGCTCTGCGCATTGTCCTTCGTGCTGTTGCTTCATGTAACAGTTTTCCAGGGTATTTTTCCCCCATTGTTGGAAATAGGTGTCACAGTAAAGTGGGTTTGAGGACCAAGGCGGATCAGGTATTTTGGTTTCTTTCAGCGTGTTTTTGAAATGAACATTCCAGCAATACATCAACTCTTGTCGTCTAATACCAGTTGGTCTATTTTCAGAGGGTTTATGGTTATAGAAAGTTATCCTTTCAGGATTGTAAAGTAGCGGTTGATTCGGATGATCTGGAAGGCTTTTAAGTCTGGCTGCATAGGTGAGGAGTAACATTTTCCTTCTGAGGTGGAGTGGTGGTTTGTTTGCCTCTGTATAGAGACTTTGGACTGGGGATGTTTGAAAAGTCTCAAGGACAGCGCGAAGAGCACTGTGCTGTATGGTATTCAGTCTTGTAAGTACAGATTTCCTAGTTGAGTCCAAGACTATTGCACCATAATCTAGACATGACCTGATGAGCGAATGATACAAATGCAGGACAGAGTGTATCTGTCTGCACCCCATGCCATGGCAGAGATGGCTTTGAGTATATTGAGTTTTTTCAAGCAGCGCGTTCTGAGATAAATTATGTGCATAGTAAAATTTAGTTTAGTATCTAATATTAAACCTAAAAACTGGATATTTCGTTTTTTAATTTAATTTCTGGCTCTGGATGTAATCTGCGCTTTTACAGAAATGAATTGCAATTGTCTTTTGTTTTGACAGGCGATAACCATTTTGTACTGTCCATGTCTCAAACTTATTTATGGAAAGTTGTAACTGTCTCTCTATGCTGTTTGTTTGGTGAATGGCATGATATAGCAAGATCATCAGCATACATATATATTTCTATAGTTTTTGGAATATTCTGCATCATGGTATTTAGTCTAATTGCAAAGAGGGTAGGACTAAGTATGGACCCATGGTCCATACTTAGAGTATGCACTCTTAAGAGTATAAGAGTATGCACTCTTAAGGACATTCTTGTGGCGAACTTGAAAGGTCCTGCACTTTTCTGGATGAATTTAGGTATGTGTGCTCTCAGCCCCAGAGAACACAGCTCTCGAAGAATGTCATACCTCCATGTGGTATCGAACGCCTGCCTTTTCAATATCTAGACTCATCATTACTAGATGTGCTTTTTTAACATATACATTTCGAATGTTAGTTTCTGCTCTTACCATAAGGTCCAAGCAGGACCTCTTTTTTCGGAAGCCGTATTGGTTGATATTTAGCAGCATTCTCCTTTCAAGGATCCGTTTTAATCTGCTGTGTATAATTTTTTCTAGTGTTTTAATTAAACATCTGGTTACGGAAGTTGGTCGGTAGTTTTGTGTAAGTGATTGATCCTTTCCTAGTTTGGAAAGGTCAGAATTACAAAATAATGCCTTGAGGAAGGATAAACACATTCAAGAAATATCCGGTTGTAAAAAAACTAGTAATAAGCTTAAGGCTGTATTATTTAGATGTTTAAGCATTATCTAGTAGATTCCGTCCGGTCCTGCTGTGCTATTTGCTGTTCTGTTCAGAGATTCTTGGAGTTCAGCTAGGATGAATGGCTGATTATAAGGAAGGGATTGGGTTGTGTTGAAATTTATTTTATATTTTTCTGCCGAGGTTTTGATTTTCAGGAAAGAATTGTCGTATGCAGATGCTGCTGATATTTGACTGAAAGTCAGTATTATGTTTCGTGTAGGTGTTAATTCTCCATCTTTCCGGATTAATATTCTCTTTGCTTGTATGACTCTTTGATCAGCTACCTATTGCACAATTTATTTCTTCCTCTGAGATGTTAATGAGGTTCCACTCTGCTATAACTGCTTTTGGGGGGTATTCGGAGTGGCGTATGGTGTTATATTCACAGGTATTCTAACAAAGGTGGTCAAAATAATGTTTCGGTTTTATCGTTTCTACCAGCAGATCTCCAGACTGTAGATGTTTTACCATCTCTGGTGGTCCTGCAGCATTTTCCAAACATTTCTGGATTAGAAATGGGGATAATTTGCTCACAGGATAGTCAGGCAGTCAGTGAATAAGGAGAAAGGATGGATGATCTTGTTGACATGGAATTTTTTTTTTTTTTTTTGCCTTTTATTTTGATAATGGTCACGATCATGTTGGTCCATATCGGTAGATGATCTCAATGGATCAAATGGAGGAAAGTTTTCTTTCTCCATTTTATACTCCTTTTGGCCCTGGGGGTTGGTTTTACCGGCCCCGCCACGGGGAGGAAGAAGTAATGCCACCAGTGGCCAAGCAGTTGTTTGGTTAGTTGGGATAGTAACTCTAATAAGAAATAAAAGAAAAGGTGTATTTTCCTTCCTGATTTAACTTACTATTTGTAAGATGAAGTTGATTGTGCTTTTTGAAGAACTTAAAAGAAACTAACTTTAACCTTAAAGAGAAGAGTGGACTTAAAGAGAAGACTTTTAAGGAAAACACTTTAGATCACTTTACAGAGCTCAGAAATCGCTTGGCCCGGGGCCTTACAGACAGTATACACGGAGCAATGTAGCCACAGTTTCCCATGCTCCTAAAACCCTATTACAACAACAGTGGTCAAGTTTCTGCTAGCTGGACGCCTCAACTGAGACACGCTGTGAAAAACGCCCATAAAAATTTCTCATCTCATTGACGAGACTCAAACTCAGGTGTTTTCCACGGTGAGGACGGCGAATCGCGAACTGTGCTACCCATGAGGGCAAGATCCATAACTCAGATCTGAATGAGCATACGCTTTCCGCACAATGCTACATATAATAGGTAAGCGATAGGAACGTAACTAACAGGAGTTCACTCGCGCAAAGCATTACGGGGCTTCAAACACACAACTTTGTAAATGATCCTCGCACATAATATCAAGGTAAAAGATTACACAAGAATTACCCATGGCGAGCATGAATATATTACCGATTAGTAATATACTCATGCTATATTTATGATTAGTAGTGTTTAATTCAGAGATCTATCTTAATGCTTAGGCAGGAAATAAAAATTAAAAAAACAACAACAGGGAAAACGAAATCAAGCGAATAATATTTATCAACGGGTGCAGAATCATATTAAAGCAATTATTTTCCGTTGTAGAGTGCAAAGATAGCTGTTGGCTAATTATTTATTTCTAGGAAACAGCAAAATATAAATGTGAAAGGAGTAAGGGAAAAGATCAGTCCAGAAGTCATGACTTTATGCGTAATATTAAGTACTGCAATGATACCCTTGATGAAAGCAGTTTCATCAAGTATATCACTGTTTTACGTAGTCAGTTGAAGAAATTCCTGTAAGTTGTTAAAAAAAACCACAATTTTCAAATGAACACCAGAGCGATAAATATAAAATAACAATTTACTTTTTTAAATGCAAAAAGTTAACCATATATACAATTAAAATCTCACGAGTACAATATAAATAACACACACACACACACATATATATATATATCCCCTTATTTATCCTGCCTATCCTCAAGGTTGCGGACTACTAAACTATAAAAGAAGTCACATGCACAGGAATCATGGAACCTCCTTCAGTTCACCAAGATGAAGACACCATCTGTCGTCATTGTTTTTCACTATACGGCTGTGCATATTGAGCATTACAGCTCTGATTCATACTAACTATACGGCTGTATAAAACACGTTCTTTTGAGATGGCCAGAAGTGGCTTACCTATGAATCTCTTTAGATAGAATCTAAATATATAATAATAGATTTAGATAGAATCTAAATCTCTATTACCCAAATCGATTTATATAGGGTTTTATCACTGCTGGTATTTTTTTCTGTTTCTGATTTAAGATGACCATTTCTAGAATCGAGTGTATCCTTTCATTCTCATCTTATTAGTTTTTGAAGTATTCTGTCGTATGTCAAACTCGTCCAGCATCTGCATATTGTATGTGAGAATGTTTCAATAATTTGAAACTGCCACTGGTGGTCGTGACCCTTCTGCTAAAAGTGATATTCCACAGCTGAACCTCACAAATTCGCATGTCATATGGCATTGACACCATTTTCAAATCTGTCTCGGGATTGCCGTTTAAGCTCTTCCCTGCATTTTGCATCTCACAATCTGGCATTGCATGCTGTAAGTGCAAATGATGCCAATCAAATTCCGGCTTGAGCGTCCTCATCCAGGTAAACTTACGTTGTAATTTGAACCAGTCCAGTTGTGTAATGGATAAAATAGTTTCATGTGTGTTTTCATCACGGCCTTTAGGGACCGTTTGTGTACAATTTTTCTATTTAACAATAATGAAGAATATTTATTGCGTTCAGGAAACACACAACTGATACCATAGAGGTAGGCACTGTACCTAAGAAATAACATCTGAAGGGAAAGTAGCAGGGACAGAAAGTCTCAGGAAATGCCTTCCCCACAAGACGTATAAACTTTTATCTTCATTCGCAGTGTTTTTCTTTACTAAACTACTTTGATAAAAACAAAGAAACTTAATAAAATTAACCTGAATAGTTTCAATGATTGAATCTGACAATGAACGAAGATAAATTGAGGCCACGCCAAACGGAACACTCTGTAATCAGTTACTGGACAATACAAATGTTATCCCAATAAGGGAATAAATTCGAAGTATAAAATGTTCACTGTCTAGCCAGCTATTTGTATATATATTTATTTATGCCTATATATTTATTTATATATAAATAAATCCACTGACGATGTAGTCCACCCAGAAAGCCATGTTGAGCGAATGGATTATAAAGAGACACACTGATCCAGTGCAGGTTTGAAGATCAACCATATTTAGCAGCCATGGTCTTGAACTCGAGAAATATATACTGAGTTATGCGAAACCATTAGAAAGAGACTCAGACACAACATAAGAAGATTTAACACAAGAAAAGTAAAACAAGCATTAGGGAAAAACAAAGGATTTAAACCAGCGGTCATGAGCAGTAATGCAGAAAGACATGATACTGAAACTGAAAAATAGTGATAGTGTACTTGTAGATAGCAGAAGACTATTATAAAAAATTATATAAGGAACGACGGAATGATGACAGCACTGAGGATCAAAAATTATCAACACATACGACATACCCGACATCCCTCCAGATGAGGTAAAACAGGCATTGAAGAAAATGAAGAAACAGAAATCCCCAGGTGAAGATGAAATTACTGTAGGGTTGTTAAAATTGGGAGGAAGAGACATGACACAGAAACTGGCAAGATTCTTCACAAAATACATTAGGAAAGGCGTGACGCCTTCCTTAATGAATAATGCAATTATAATTTTGCAGCATAACAAAGGTAATAAATCAAATATTGGAAATTATAGACCAATTAATTTACTGTCCCATATCTATAAGTTCACAAGGGTTGTTACTAACAAATTAGAAAGAACACTTGAAGAAAATCAACCGAAAGAACAAGCTGGCTTTACGACAAGATTTTCAACTTTAGTTTACCTTCATGTAATATCACAGCTAATGCAGAAAGCAAATGAATATAATACACCATTATGCCTGTCATTTGTGGATTATGAAAAGGTATTTGACTCCATACAGCATAGGGCAATGATTTTGGCACTGGAAAGACAAGGCATAGACACCCCATATATTATTTTCTTTTTTTGAAGAAAATATATGAGAAGACTGCCTCCTTTATTAGACTAGACAAAGACAGTAACTAATTTAAAATAGAGAAACGAGTTCGACAAGGAGACACAATATCTCCGAAGTTGTTTACTGCTGCCCTTTCTTTCAGAAGATTGAATTGGTTGCAGAAAGGAGTCACTGTGAATGGAGAGTACCTAAACCATTTACAGATGACACTGTGATCATAAGCCATGATCCCGTTTTAGGCGTCTCCGTAGCCAGGTGGGAAGGAGCAGCAGTGCGTAGCACACGCTTCTTGATTAGACCGGGGTTCGAGCCCGTCACCACCAAATACGGAGGATGCGGAAAGGTCAGGGAATGACCACCGCATATCCAGGAGCAATATGGCCTTAGTTGCTAATGCTCCTAAAAACCAAATAACAAACAACAACAACAAACAACAAACCATGATCCCGAAGAATTAGAGGAAAATCTTAATCCGTTATGCAGAGATAGTAATACTGAAGATGAATATGCCACAGAAAGGGATATAATCATTGATGGAGCAGTAATTGAAAATGTGAATTCATATAATTCTCTGGGACAATCCATTAGCCGTAATAATGATAAATGGCTGGAAGTCAAGAGAAGAATAAATTTCGGACGGGTAGAATTCAGGAAATATAATCACATTACTGAGGAGTAATATCCTAATACGTCTAAAACCTAAAATCATGAATCAGTGTATATTCCCCACCATGACATGATAATGAAACTTGTGCACTTGCCAAAGGAATGGAAAAGAAGCTGAAAACTACACAGCGAAGAATGGAACGAATTATATTAGGAATCAGACTGTCAGATAAGAAGGAAATCACGTGGATTAGGCACCCAACACAAATAAAGGACATTCTTATCAAAAATAAAGAACTGAAATGGACTTGGGCAGGATACATAGCTCGAAGATATGATGACAGATGGACTAAGAAAACAACAGAATGGTACCCAAGAGGAGATAAAAGAAAACCTGGTAGACAACAACGGAGATCGACAGATGAAATTCACGAGTTAGTGGGTAGTAAATGGATGCCCATTGCACAAAACAGAAAGAACTGGAAATCTGCTGGAGAGCCTTCATCGTGCAGTGGAATGAAATTGACTGATGATGATGATTCGCTTAGGCATTGACTCCACAAGATGTCTGAAGACGTCCGTATGGATTTGTAGCCATGCTGCCTACAAGGATTTCCACA
The DNA here is from genome assembly GCF_048544385.1 of Mastigoproctus giganteus. Lineage (NCBI taxonomy): Eukaryota > Metazoa > Arthropoda > Arachnida > Uropygi > Thelyphonidae > Mastigoproctus > Mastigoproctus giganteus. The sequence goes on from NC_143577.1 coordinate 149,341,659, forward strand.
GTGTCGGAATAGATGACAGTTGCGTGTACAAAACATCCCACAGGTGTTTAATTGTATTGAGGTCAGGCGAATTTGGAGATCAGTCGAATTGGGTGATATCTCGACTGTAGCCTCCAAACCACTTGTGCACAGGGCGGGTCCGATGACTCGGAGCATTATCCTTCAGTGTCCAACCAGCGTGTTGTTGACACTACAGTATACGCCGTCGACGATGTCCAACCAGCGTGTTGTTGACACTACAGTATACGCCGTCGACGATGATCAGCGGTGAAGAGTGGTGTCTTATTGGTCATCTGCTGTGGAACCTCAACACGTCTGAGTAAGCGGCAAACCGTAATTTCAGATATTGTTCTTGCATTTCCCATATTGTATTGCGATGTCAACTGTAGCACACTAACGCGCTATTAGGCCGTACAACGCGCTGCGCCTGTCGATTACCATTTTTTATACACCTTAACCACAAAGTACCATAACGAACCGAGAAGACGTGACGTTTCCGATATGGAGGAACTAACGCACGAGCTCCCACAACCATGCCATTTTAAAACTCCTTGATATCTTTACTATAACCCATAACTGCTACTTTATCACTTTGACGTGAACGACCAGATGCAAATTACCACTTCTGTAGCGTACGAAGCCGTTAGGCTTTTTGCACTGTGAGCTATACGGTACAGTTCATTACGGATGCGATGATCACACTTCAGTGATCACTGAGTGTATATCTATATAATTGCCTCGTTTGTTATGATTTCTCTTTGTCTAATACTGTACTGCTTATAACACCTGTGAAAATTCTTACTCCCAGCACCAAGGCCATGATGGGCTTGTCTGTGTTTTTTCGCAACGAATGATTATTTATTGCTTCTAAAATTTAAGGATAGTCAGATCTCAGTATTGTGGTATCTTTTGGTAAAATTATGGTTTGAATGTCCTTGAAAAGAGTGAACAAACAATTTTGGAGACCTGTACATCAGAATTCGACAGAAGTTCTCGGTTCTTGTAACATGTGATATTTTCAATCTTTTTATCTATCGATTTTGTACATCGATAACTTCTGGTTACATTAAATTAATACAAGTTAATGGATGAATTAATGGCTGGGATTATTGACATAGTATTCACACATTTTACTGCATTAATTCGCTTTGATAAATTCAGAGGTAAGTTATGTGATTACTTTATACGTTAATTACGTAGCAACATCTTTATCTTCAAATTGACACTAAAAATTATCACTATTACTTGTCCTCCTTGTATTAAATTGAAGCATTTAATTTTTCTACTTGTATTGTATTCTGTAACGTTCAAGCGAAACAAACCTCGCTGATTGCAAAATTTAAGATACAATAGCGGTCATGACGAATGGCTCTGCAGGAGTCGAGAATTTCTACTTTTTAAAGTAAGTACTTCAAGTGATCTATTCATTGCTCTGAATTTCACAGATTTGAATACTCGAATATTTCATTTTGTGCCAAAATTTCAAAATTTATGTATATTGTAGATTACTGCCGTCGTCGATTTAATTTTTTTATGAGCGGGAAGCAGTTTTGCACTGGAGTTCGACTCCCCAGACCGAAACACATACACACGCACATGACATGGAAAGGGACGAATTTAACAAATATTGAATTTAATATATTCCTAATATTTCTAAAATCAGTGGAAATCGAACGTCCCTTTAAACAAAACGTCTAATATATATACTATATGGCCAAAATTGTTAGGACACACACACAGGTAGTTGCAAAAAAGGGCTTTTAATTCAAAAACCTTAGATATAGTCGGCCTATCTTTGGCTATGACAGCCTTAGCCTTCCGGGGAATATTTTGTAGAACTACGGGAAAGTGTCGGCCAGAACTTTGTTCATTCCTTCCCTAAAGACATTGACAGATACAGTTTGGAAGAAGGCCGTATGTTTGTTTTAGCAGTAGCCTAATTCGGCGCTCCAATTGATCTCATAGGTGCTCATTGATGTAAATGTCCTGGCTCACAGCCGTTCAGTTCAACTTTCCGATGTCAACTGTCCACTGAATAGTCCGGTATGACTCTCGCGGTATGACAAGGAGCGTTGTAGTGCTGATACTGAAGATAGCGAGTAATTGTCCAATTCACCCAAGCTGATCATGGACTTCATGATTCAAGAATTGAAATCAGCGAACCAAATCCGAAACAACCCCAAACTGTCACTGTCCATCCGCCAAACGTAATGCTCGAGATGATTTACTCACAGAAATCACTCTCCAGCAATCATTCGGTACGAAACGTTGTGCAGCAAGATTTGTCACCACATAGCACCTTCTATTCTGGAGCATGATCATGGGAACGACACCACTTCGTAACCCGTTCCGCATTGGTGACCGTGATACCGGGCTCATGCTCAGTTGCTCTACAAATAAGCCTAAGGCTATGCTAATCCCTACAGATGACTGAGGTACTAACGGATGTCTGTGGCCTTTTAACTCGCGCCTTGATTTATTCTGCCATGCGTAAAGCTCAAAATACCCTCGCCGAATACGTTCTGTGTGTTTGTGAGGCCGTCCTAACCTTATTTTTATTTATTTATTATTTATTTTTTTGCCTTGAGGTGCTACCATCAGTCACTGGATAACATTCGCGAATTTTGACAGTTCCGGAAGAGTTACATTTGAGCGCACAGAAGGCTACTGATGTGATGGAAAACCACCGATGTTGAAAATCTATAATCTCCGATCCACCCCAATTCTGACATCTAACGTACACGTGTTGTATAGAGAAACCCTCAAGATTTGTTACGGTATGTCTTAGCTAATAGACAAACGCGGGGAACTTCAGGCACAGTACCAATATTTGTGGAGGGATGTTCGAACACTTTTGGTCAAATGGTGTATACTGATAGGCTTAACCAGTGGCTCTCAATTATAGATCTGTGGCCGTTGGAATCTCGACATAAATTTACCAGTCCTTAAAATTTAAGAAAAAAAATATGAATGTTAGATTACTTGAAAAATTATATAAACAGTAAATAAATAAATAATATATTTTTGTTGTTTAATTAATAAATAATCTTACGTGAAGGCTGGACGCCATTTCTCGGAAATATAAAGAGAATTTATCGCAAGTTTTGTTCCGAAAGTCTATAAACCATTTCTCTAATTTTTTTTTGGAGAAGAATTATTGTTTTTTCAAGGATTAGCAAAGCGAATTATGACATGAGACTAGGACAGTAAGGCCCTACATTATGAAGTTTGGTTTCCGACGCAGGTAATGAAAAGTAGTGACTGGTAATACCATTAATAGTGAAAATAACAATCAAAAAACATGGGAATGGTAGAGAATACAGGAAGGGTATCCTCGTCGAACTGAAAATGTAAAACTGTGCCTTGTTAATAATCTGATTTATCTTTTTTTCTCATGTGTATCTCTTTTGTAAATATGTTTTGTTAACCCCTGGCACCACCATGCCGTGACGGGACTAATTGTATGTCTATCATTGCTGCAATTAAAGATCCTATTCTATTCTATTCTATTAATATGAATGGTACAGAACATGGGAATATGATACGTGACAGTTAGCACCGCTAATACATAAAAAAAAAAAAAGGTATAAAGACAATAATTTAGGAATTAAATATAAATAGGATTACTGACAAATGTAAACCCCCTGGAATTTAATGCCGTGAAGAGAATTTGTCACTCCCCAATATAACACTATTTATTTTGGAAGGACAAATAACGATTTATTTATTTAACAAGAGAGAATCAAACTAATTTAGTACACTAATTATATATTGTATTTGTTGTAATTAACTAGAATTTCTTTCTGAAAATTTAATTACTGAGGTAATGAATTTAGCAAGCATTTATTTCGATGAAATCTTCATTCTTTTCGATGAAATCTTCATGTTAATCCCTCTGAAGGAGTCAAAACGTTATCCTAATGTTTCCCTCTACTTTACCGTGGATGAAAAAGGAGACCATGCCATGTTTTCCGCTGCACTGGTTCCTATGGCGTTTGAATAGAAAGAGTACAGACACTTTCTTCTTTGTACGTTGGATTTTCATACTTCTATTAAAATATACTTTAAACTTGGGAAGGCACGGTAGGAATCCATTTAATTTATCGGGCATAAAACAAAAGGCTAGGAAATTCTAAGTCAGTGCGTTCATTCTACCACACTGTTATCGTCAATGTACTTTAAAGAAATGGGAAGGAAGCCAAAAGATTCAAGAAAAGTAAAGACGGGAATTGAAACATGACGCGTTACGTTTGTGGGTAGGCACATACTCCAGCAACCAGGAATACTACGGAAATCATAGCAATGCAAAGAATTTGGATTTTTGGGAAAAGTTGTTCCGATTTCGAGGTATCACCGTAGGCAGTTTTGTACCTGGAACACAATCTCCAGATAGATTTGAATTCTCTATTGTTTGTGTTAATTAAGAAGAAAATCTTTTTGGCTTTTTTATGTGATTTTATATAATTTTGCTATTCTGATTTCAAAATTGGCATTATTTTTTTCTTATCCGGAAAGTTAATTTAAAATCCCATTTACTGGACAAATCTACTTATTTTGCTCATTTGGATATTATTTCACGTTGTCAAATATAATATATATATATATACAAATATATATATATTTATATATATATATATATATATATATATATATATATTTATATATATTATATATATATTTATATATATATATTGTACATATATATTTATATATATAAAATATAGGTTAAAACTATAGTGAAATTCTTTTAATACAGGTGTATTTTACTTTAGAATGAGCGTTTAATAGATGTTCGTTAATATAATGTTTCGCTGAAGTCTGACATCATGTTGACATTCCAAGTATCCTAATATCTATTCTCCATTTCTTTGATATATTAACGAACGTTGCAATCTTTCACCTTGATCTTCACTAACACCTCAAGAATTTCAGCTAAATAGTTGAGACATAATGAATAAAATAAATTTTCAAACTCGTATTGTATATCTCAATTTTTCAATTCTGTTAATATACATATCTCGTATTTTGAATTATGATCTTGAAATGTGGCTCTTTCTTGATCCCTAAACTTCTTCCATTACATTTACGAAGTTAATCTATGCTGACTTTTAATATTGTTTATTAGGATTTAAAATTATTCGTCTTTGTTTAATAACCTGGTCACATTTCCTATTAAAATTCCTTCTCTGACTTTTGCTTTTGACGGACCTGAAAATTTAATATTATAAATATTTAAAACAATCATAATTTTTATCTGAAACTTTAACAAACTGCTTCGTTTGTTAAATTCTGTGGACTGGAGGTAACAAAACGTTATTTAGATTAATCAAAATTTCTGGTACAATATTAGCGAACCAACTGTCAGGTTGATTGCGCGTGGTCATTATTTCTTTGTACAATACTTATTTAGTGTTCAACTATTCCACTTACATAAAAATCTGATATTTCGTGTAATCAATTTGCTGACCTAATAGCAAAAACACAAAAAACAAAAACATCCAAATCTCCACAAATAATTCAATTATGTTTATTTCACCTTGTTGAATAAATTCAAGATTTTTAAATATTTCTTTCAAGTGAACTGAATGAGCTACTAGAAGCATACATGTTATAGAAACACAGGATCATAATAAACTGCAGCTCCTAATTTGATTAATAATTCAAACATCGTTTGGATTAATAAGCAATATAATAAGTAACCAAAACAATAAACGAGCGATTCTTCTTGAGCGAAGTACAATGTCTGTTTCGTTTTTCCTATAATACAAAAATGAAGTTCCAGAAGGGGGCAGATTTTTCACGAAGTCAAGGCTGTAAAAGTTCTGCCGACTCCTTTGGAAAACCTAAGTTTCTGACTAGTTCGTTTATTTCACTTTGCTTGAAAAGCTGTGGCTGTGAATTTTCCAAAATGACGATACCGACTTCCTTCAGCCAGAGGGCTGAAAAGAAGTCGGTATCATAAAAAAAAAAAGAAGCAGCAGCAGCGTCGTTACAGACTGTTTTCAAACAGTCTATAACGACGCTTCTGAATCAGAACTAGAAGAAATTAAAAGGAGAAAAATAAATGAAAACAAAAAACAAATATAAAATGAAATAAAATTAAAATAAAAACTTGAAAAAGAAAAGATACAAGTTCCTGTGGTGGAGGACATGCATTCATATTTGGTCCATGAACTACAGGGCTTATTGCAGAAGGTATAGACTTTTTCATAACTCTGGTCCATTTAAACAATGCTTCAACACAAGTACACGGTGATTTTTTATTCATCATGTCATTTTATATTAAAGAACATTAAATATTGTTCAATAGAAATAACACACGAACTATATTTAAGAGCGCTGGAAATTCATGCGGAAACGTGTCTCTTCCAAGTTAACCAATAACGTACAGCAGTCGGATGTGAAGTTAAGGACATGCTCGAACGTTTCCTCCAACGCAGATAAAATGTCATCTTTAGTCGCTTTCTTCAGCGCAGAAATGGTTAATGGATTCTTATGAAACGCTGTCTTTTAAATAACTCAAAAGACTATGTATATAAAGTGCTTAGCATCATAATACACAGCCATTTCTGAATAAACAGAAAATTTTTAAGGTGGCATCGTTTTAGGTTATATCTCATATTGTGAATGCCTTCACAACGAGTTGCCATGATATTGCACTACTTCGAATAAGTAACGCTTCACCTAAGGAGAAGACTAGTGTTACTTATTCTCAGATAGGTACCACCACCCAGACAGCACTGTTTCAGGGCTATTTGGCCCTTCGTCAGTGAGTGGGTAGGTACCCAAGTGATGCAATGATGGCAAAAACAGTTATGAAGTATAACTCCACAATATGAGAGATGCCTGATGGTGTATGATGTATTTAGACTAAGGCGCATTTAGGGCTAGAGCCTCAAGCTGCGAACAAATTTAGACTATGTATATAAAGTGCTTAGCATCATAATACACAGCCATTTCTGAATAAACAGAAAATTTTTAAGGAACAAATTTTTAAATTTGTTCGCAGCTTGAGGCTCTAGCCCTAAATGCGCCTTAGTCTAAATACATCATACACCATCAGGCATCTCTCATATTGTGGAGTTATACTTCATAACTGTTTTTGCCATCATTGCATCACTTGGGTACCTACCCACTCACTGACGAAGGGCCAAATAGCCCTGAAACAGTGCTGTCTGGGTGGTGGTACCTATCTGAGAATAAGTAACACTAGTCTTCTCCTTAGGTGAAGCGTTACTTATTCGAAGTAGTGCAATATCATGGCAACTCGTTGTGAAGGCATTCACAATATGAGATATAACCTAAAACGATGCCACCTTAAAAATTTTCTGTTTATTCAGAAATGGCTGTGTATTATGATGCTAAGCACTTTATATACATAGTCTAAATTTGTTCGCAGCTTGAGGCTCTAGCCCTAAATGCGCCTTAGTCTAAATAACTCAAAAGATTAAAATCACATGGGTTTTAATTCAGGTAATACAGGAAGAGACCCAGTCATTTGCCATGCACCTGAGGGTAGCCGTTATAAACCATCCTGTTGTCGAAAATTTCAACCACCCTGTTGACAATCATTTCAATATTCAACGTTGCCTCGACAAAGCAGTGATACAGTTAGTAAGAAAAATTTGAAGGTTGCGAAACGGCAAAGAAATGAAATAGTATGATGAATAAAGATCATCCTGTATGACAAATGTTAATCTGTGTCTACGGTTTATCTTAATCATCGAGTTTTATTCTAAAGGAGGCACAATACGCCTTTTTCGAAAATTCCCTTATGTTCTTGACATTTTTTAACAACAGAGGAATCGTATGTAAAAAAAAAAACACCACGCCTGCAGTGCTTTTACCACGCTTTGATGACATATTCTTTAGTCAATTTAGGTAAAATGAAACATTCAAGCGGAGAAAGAAACTGCACGTAAAATGACGTGCTCGCACCCTCTGTCATCTATTAATACCCAGCCGCAATATATTCTGTCCTCTTCTAGAATATTCACCTTTCGCGGCAATATTTTAAAGTGAGAGTTAATATTAATTTAAATTATTTTTAACGTAAATGATATCTTCGTCCAATTTTGCTACAAAATCAATTACTCATTTTTTCTCGTTAATTACTAATTTGCTCCATTTTTTTTAATATTAACAAACAATTACTTTTTTATACGGATGACATGAATAAATAATGCGAAAAAATACTAGTTCAGGCAGCGCCCTCTCAAACAAATATTTTTAAGAGGTGTTTGATTCTATTCAGGGTTTTTTTTTTTTTTTTTTTTATGTAAACCCCAAACACGAGAGATATTAGAACCTATAGTACTTAGTACCGTGCTTGGGTTGGAGGTTGAGAAGACGAAAGAAGATATTTGTTGACAATGGACTTGAACTTCTGTAGACTGTAATTTTCAGGAAATACGTATGAAGGAAGGTTGTTCCAGAAAAGGGCAGTTGAGTGAATAAACGAGGAAGATGAAAAGTTGGTTCTGTGAGTTTGAAGTTGGACAGTAAATGGATGTTGGCTGGTGGCGGCACGTGTTCTGACTGTTTTAAAAGAGAGAGCGGGAATTATAGAAGCCAATTCAGAAGAACAGTGCTCATGGAAATATCTGTAGAAGAGGCATGCAGCAGAAACAGTACGTCTATGAGACAGAGTGGAGAGACTCTGTTAGAGATGAATCATTAATTAACCTAACTGCCCTCTTCTGAATGGAATCAAGAAGCCTGAGAGAGGGTTTGGTTGCACCACCCCAGATGTGGGAACAATATTCCATGGCGGGGAGGATTTGCGATTTATACAGAGTGAGCATCTGTTTGGAAGAAACGTATCGCCGAGAGCGAAAGAGAAAACCAAGTTTTTTAGATGTAGAGGAAGCAATATTTGTAACGTGCTTGTGCCAAGAGAGATTAGAAGTCAGGGTAGTCCCCAAAAGAGATATATCATTTTACCTAGAAATCGGAGTGTCACTAAAGATAAGCATAGGAACAGAAGAATCCTTTTTGCGAGATATAACACAAGAATGAGTATTAGAAGGATTGAAATCAACTAAGTTGTCTTTGCGCCACTGAAGAATTACATGAAGATCGGCATTTAAGGAATTGGTAGCAGATATTCGAGAAGTTGAAGCTGATTGAGCACGGCAAGGTTTCTCAAAATGGAAAGTGGAATGTAATGTGCTATCATCAGCAAAACTATAGATAGGATTTCCAGTCAATGGAAGAAGGTCATTAATATACAAGAGGAAAAGAGTGGGGGAAAGAACTGAACCTTGGGGCTTACCGGCATTAGTGGAGAAGTTAGAAGACAGAGAGCTATCTACCATCACCCTCAGTGAGCGATCAAAGAGAAAAGTGGATAACCAATTAAAAAAACAGTTGGCAAACCTTAAGTTAAGATTCTACTGTTGCTATTGAGGTGCAATTGCAGCAGTGTCAGTCTGAAAAAAGAAAATTAAAGCCGCATAAGACACTGAAATGCGACTAGGTCATTTGCTAGCGGATTCTTTTCCTAAAATATTAAATAAATAATAACTTTCGTTTGTTACCTCTGAAGAAAATTAACAAAACTAATAGGAAAAATATCGCTGTGGTTATATTGATTACAATGAAAATTTTATTTTCGCAATTTCTGATTGTTCGAAAATGTCAAATTAAATGTTTACACAGCTACGCACGATATGACATAATGGATGACTGCTGTTTTATGAACCGAGAAACTGTATCATTCAGCCTCCAATTTCAGATTACAGTGTTTCAACTTTTATGAAATAATTACCGTCTCGGTACACTTTTACAAGAGATTATTAGTTAATTTTTGTAAATATTTGCAAGGAAGAGATCATTTACAGTAAAGCGTGATGCTGAAATCCCATCTGAACCGTGTCACTACACAGTCTCCGAATTCTCCGAAGATAAAATACTTTGAGTGATCCTTAAAAGCAATCGAGAATTGCATTTCAAATCGTACTATAAACTTTCATTAAATTGCTTAAGCTTAAATATTTTATTTGACTTCGTCTACAAAATTGTAGATCATGCATATTGTTATCAGATAATCACTAAAGTAACATCTTCATATTTCAGTGTTTTTCAGACCTTTATAGCCCAAGGATTTATTTCACATGGAAGTAGATTCCCGAGATCGCTTCATAAATCTTATTCTCTGATGCTTAGGAAAGAACTGGAATTCACAAACTGTAACTAGAATACGACTGGTCAAAATAAACTGCTTTTAAACTATTTGAAAAGCTTACTTTTGTTTAAAGGTGCTGCGACTATTAAAACAAAAACACCGTTTAAAACAATTTAATTCGGGCAGTCCCAAAGAATTCTAGCATCTAAAAATCACACTTTCTTCCTCTTTTTTTAAAAAAAACAAAATGGGCTATGCGTTTTTTTTTTATCCACACTTCAGAAAAATCAAATAACTGCGTATAATATTATCCACAGCGAAATACCAAAAAGCAGTTTAAAAAAACAAACAAACTGGGAATGGCATGTTTTTAAGGTGTTGGATTTGGTTGTTAAAATATCGTCAAATATTTTAATAACAGCAGGACCTTGGTTCAGATCGCTTAAAGTGTGTTTAAATTTAAGGCACGTTGAACTGTTCATGCAGTCCGTCGATTGATAAAACTAAATAAATAAATACTCTATTGTAGAGCAAGAAAAATGAACACTACTGTTGTACAAGACCTCAGAGCCAGTTGCCAAGGATTAACATTCCTAATGTAGACAATTTTCTTAGAATCTGTTACTTTGGTAAGAAAGAAACAATGAACTTCCGTATTTCGTGTGTTCTTGTCAAAATTAAGACACAAAATATATTGCGCTGTTAGTATAATGTTTGGCATTATAAACTCATACGGCCGTCACGATATTCGAAGAAAAAAGAAGTGTGAATATATCAATCAAAAGGTGTTACCGGTTATCAATAGAAACATTCCTTATATATGGATAAATATTTCCTAATAGAAATCATGTTATAGTCTCAATTAATAATGGAGCCACATAAAGTAATGCGGAATTATTTTCAAGACGATTGCAATAACAATACTACCATCCTTTTACGAAGAGTCCAATACAGTTTCACGTTCTGTGAGTAAAAAATTAATCGGATGATGGAATGCCAAATAATTGACTTTGAACAACAGACGAATATTTTATTATGCACTGGAGAAGGCGATCGGATTTTGAGTATTCCTAAAAATCGGCTGAAGGTATTACTGTTTGTTTGTTCGTACAAAAAGTCGGAATTTTTAGATATCTATTGAACTACCAGAAATCGCTGGTTCAGTGGATATTTGGTGGACTATCTACAGATATTTCACCAAATATCAACAAAAAAACAAAAAAATTTGGGCTGAAATCTTTTTGATGCATTCTTGTTGTGAGTGAAATGCACAGAAGATTAAGCTACAAGAGGTCAATCATTTCTTCAATGCTGCAACTAATATTTCATCTTCTGCATCGTCATTTATCTTCTACTAAGCTCAGTCGGAGAGACGTTCGTGTCGACAAACACTGACAGATCTGTCGACTCATTTCAGACTTGTAAATGTAACAACGACCATCGAGAAACAGCACTTACAACCGACTGTCTTCACTTCGCTGCAAAGCTAATTACTCCTTGAGTACAGTATCGATCTCCTAGTCTCGAGGCAATTCGAGAGAAACCATTTAAAGCTGAGGTGGCAGTTTACACGTGCGCATCTCATTCAGAAAGCTAGCGTACAATGTGGTTTCAAACCTTGACATACTGGCAACACTCACCAACAACATAATACTGAGGAGAAAACAAAACACTCCAAAAATATTTTCATTTTTGCGTTGCCAAAGAAGTCCATTATTTACTTTCTAATAGGAATTCCTAAAAAAAATATTTTCCGAATTCTTTTACTTGCCTCCAACACTTTTACCCATTAATTTAAAATAATAATAAAGTTGTTTTAGAATTTAAAGTGTAGTCATCCCATCTTCAGCTTAAAGTTACCCAAATTACAATTATTTTGAGTTAATCTGTCTATAAACAAATAGGCTGTCTCAATATGCCATATAAAATTTCAAATATCTGACATATTTCTGTTTGTTCACTCCCGATCAACAGAGAAGTACCTTTCGGTCATTGGCAGCAGTCTCAAATATTTTAGGTTGCGTTCATACACGCGGCATTGAAGCAGCTGCGGCAGTGCCTATGGTCCCCAACCAACCAATAAAACTAAAGGCCCTTCATGCCTCTTTCGTTTTATTATTTTTAATCAGGCAATAGACACAGCTGCATCCTCTTCGGTACCGCGATAAAGCAACCTTATTCAAATTCTAAAAAGGTGTGCGCTTTTTTATATTAGAATCATCACAAGATTGTACTTTCATTATTCAGTTTCCACGCAAAGTTTGTACCCTCGCTAAAATCAGAAGTTAAACCACAGAAAACATTCATTTAATACATGTTAATTTAGTAATCACACCCAAACTCAACTCAACTAAATCTGAAAATCCATGGCACCTCCATCCCTCCAGTAACCAAGCACAGAGATCTCGGGGTCATCTTTGACCCTAAGCTCATCTTTAAACACCATGTGGCAGACATTCACAACAAGGTCTGCCGATCCAGATGGCTTGCCAAACAACACCTCCATGTCACAGAGTCCCAGTACACCATCCAATATATTTACCGGTTTCTTCAGCCAGTCATTACCTTTGGGTCTGAAATCTGAGCGTCGGTAGCAAAAACCACGCTAAAAATCATTTGTACTGATGAGTACTGGCTGTCTCAGTGGGTGCTCTTCAAGCACAAGCTTCCACCCCTCAAACATACTTCAGAAAAAAACCTTCGAACTACAGAAAAGTCTCAGAACGGATCTTCACCCTCCGCTCACTCGTCACCATTAAAATGATAGCGGGTGAAATCAACACGCCAAGTTTTTGGCAGATTTGTAGTTGGAGAATCCCTCCCTCCGAGACCCTTAAGGGCCCTCCCTTCTTTACAGTCTGTGGCGTGGAGGCTCGGGAAGAGCGACAGATTCCTGCCAATGGAGATGCTCCGAAACGTCCAAGTTATGGATGCTGACTACAAGAAATTCATTGAGGACGAAGCCTACAGAAGACGTATCATCAGGGAGCAGCTCTCATCTCCAACCGAGTGACTGTCACTATTTTCCCTTGATTGGTTTGTTGATATTGTAAAAAAAAAAAAAAAAAAAAAAAAAAAATCCGTTTTCATGTGGTTACAACTTTTTTTTTTTTTGTTTTTAGAGTTTTAGTTCGTTTCTACGTTAAATCCCTAGCATTTTCTCTGTTATGGGCATTGCATCAGGCATACATGTAAAATTTACTTATTTTCGCTGATTGCAATAAAGATATTAATGCGCATACGCAACAATATTATCCCTTTTGTTTTTTTTTAACCAACTCGTTGGCAGGCTGGATAATTGGTCGACAACTAAGGGGGTCACACTGGCAGGCAGTTGGTTGACAAGGTCAGTCGATCGATAGGTATAACTGGTCCACACAGCCAGCACTTTTTCTATTTTAAATAAATAAATAAATTTTCATTTATTCTCTATGACTCAGGCCTCAAGAGGTATTCAGCACCACAGTTCACAATGGACTGTGCACTTTTTTGTGGCAGCATATGGACTTGTACCCACACCCTCCTCACTTTGTGGCAACGCATGCTAAAACCATCTGACCGCTGAATATCATGCGTATCACGGAAACTAGTAGATATCATTGAAAATAGTGGTTACTAACCATAATAAATTACTCGTTTTACTCAAGGCAATTATTTTAAGCCACAATGTATTCAGTTAAGGAACTTCTATAGCATAATAGGTATGATCGCTTGTCTACTGGTAGAGAAAAAAAATGTGAAACATAATTTCTAAAATCTTTCCATGTTTGGAAGTTATATTAGTACTGCAAGTGCCATTTTCGGAAATTTACAGATTGTGAACGATTCCTCTGAAAAAATTCTTCTGTGTTTCGCTTTCACAGTCTTCTTGAAGAAGCACACTGTACGTGTGCTTCTTCGATGACCTTGATAGGTGGAATAGTGTCAGGTGTCTGCAAGGAATAGTACCAGTATGTCTGCAAGAGGCAAAAGTTGATGACGTTGTACATCAGATATCATCTTTTAAGGACACAAAAGTGATATCGTTGCACACTTGGCACTAATGACATTAAGTGTAGGAGATCTGCGGATTTATTTAGCAAGTACAGGTCAATGTTGAATAAAAGTCGCGAGTTAGGGTTAAATTTGAAAGTGTCTACAATCCTGCCCAGACAGGGTAGGAGGGAGTATATGTTGAGAGCCTTGTCGATCAATTCGGCCTTTGGAGAGACTGTGCAGGGCTCATGGAATAGAATATTTCTCAGCGTGATCTGTGCTTGTTAACAGGAGAGATCTCTTCTACAGGGATAGGATACACTTAAATAAAAAGGGTTCAAGAATATCTGCTGATGCTATCGAGGCAATGTTAAGTGAGTGGGAAAACAGCTAGCTTGGGGAGGAAACACGGACTAATTGATTAACAGTAGCCGCAGGCAGATGTGAAAATGATTCTTGCTTGCTTCTATTGGAATGATCAGCAGCCCGGAAATTAAGTTCCTGGGGTTTTCAGGAACTGCTGGGAATCATGAAGCAAGTAAATACATGGGCTGCGTTAGAAGAACTAAGAGTAAGAACAGGTGCATGTATATTTGCATGTAGACCAATGCTAGGAGTATAGTAAATTACCAATTCTGCACTGCTATACTATACTATAGTATAGCAGTGCAGAATTGGAAGAGTACAATGTGTACAGAAAAGATAGACAGGATAGGAAAGGGGGGGAGATTATGCTGTTAGTTAAGAAACGCATAAAATATAAGGAAATGCATAATTTCGACATAGATGGACAGTACAATGTTGAGTCAGTTTGGTGTGACATAAGTATTGGGAAAGCAAAAATTAGGGTAGGAGTTTGTTGTAGGCCTAATGACTCTAATGAGTACAATGAGCAATTTTACAGAGAAAGAGTGGGCCAGTAAACCAGAGCTTCTTATAATGGGAGATTTTAACTTCCCCCAGATATAGCCTAGAAGTTGTGGGTTGGTCGCTCGCACACTAGCAAGGCTTTTGTGGATTTATTGGATGATTGTTTTCTACAGAAACATGTTAGAGAGGCAATAAGAGGGAGTAACACTCTTGATCTGATTAACAGCAGTGATTATTCAAGCATTAAGAAACCACTAGGAGGAAATGATCACAGTGTGCTGATGTGAATTTACTTAGAGATGTAACTACCATCAGGAGCAAACGGAAGGGTTTTTGCTTTCGTAAAGGCGACTACAGTGGTCTCAGAGATTTTTTAGGTTCTATACAGTGGCACTAACTGATGATGTTACCAACAGCAAATTCCAAATGGGAAGCATTCAAGGAAGTAATTCTGGAAGCTATAGAAAGACAGAGGTATGGGGACGATAGAGAAGGCGACCCCAGAGAGTCAGGCCCAAGGCTCACCAGGCAGAACAAGGGGATACCAGGGGGAAGGAGACAGGAACCAAACTCCTCCTCCCCGACCGGGGAGGAGAGTAAAAGAAAACCAGGCTAGAGTCTCGGTTTGATCGCCAATGTGGCTTGTGGCAGAAAAGCTGCTGGTATCTACAGTGTCTGGGTTTTGGAGTCTTCAGTGGGATCAGGTACTGGTTGATCTCGCCTGGAGATTCAGTTGCAAGTATCAGCCCGATGGAACTTGGATGAAGGCAATGAATTTCAGTTCAGTTGAGCTTCGATGAGGTCGGCGGTTGATGCTACTGGAGAGGGGTGCTCAGAATCTGTGGTCCTTATCTTCCTTATTTCCAAAAATTTCATCCCGTAAGTCTTTCTCTATTTCAATTTGATCTGAACCCATTCTATCCATTTCCTCTTCCATTCTTGTCCTTTTCTGTGCCCTTCTATCCTTTCCAATATCACCATTATCCATTCTTCCTTCCTCTTCAGTTCTCTCCAATCTCACCACAGCTGTCCCTGAAATCTCATTTCCTCTAATTCTTCATCATCCATAGCCAGTATATCCTCCGAATTGGATGAACACCCCGCAATCCTTTTATGTGCCATCTTAACACTAACTCTATACAGTTCTATCGACGTAAACTTCATCTTGCTGTATCCGTTCAAGTGTCCAAAAATGCTCCAAACTGTACACTACTATAATATAATCCAATATGAATACTCAAAATACAAAAATAATAAAATTCTACAATATCCTGAAGCTGACAATGATTTTCGACCATATGTCGTGATCACAGGAATGAAAATTACCTAATAGAGTGAGCATGGACCACGAGTCCGAGATTAGATATGGCCGGCGAACATTAACAGAATTCTCGTGTAATTTGTCACTTGCTATAATAGACAGAATTCGGGAACAAGCTAAGGATAGAATACAAAAAAATTACACCAATCAAGAACGGTAATATCAAAAAATACTTTATTTCTGTCCCATATGTTGAACAGTGGCACAAACAACTTTAAAGGTCGCCGTAGCCTAGTGGTCAGGCGCGGGGGTGCATAAGTACACGTGCTTTGAGTGACCGGGGTTCAAGTCCGTGAATGCTAAATACGTGCTGTTTTTGTATTCTCTCTATATTATGAACTCCCCTGATCGTTTGGTCGTCCTGGAGTATAAACAGAAAATTTAATTTAATTTAACAGCTTCTTTAAAGATACGGAATTTAAAATTGTAGTCAGGCTAATACGCAAATTACACACTATACTGAACAATCGCTCAGTCCTTTCCTCGTATACAACATTTCTTGCGGTGATTGCGACTCGTCTTATCAGGGTTCTACGCGGTTTACTCTACATTTTCGTGTGCTTCTCGTTGAGCATCGTCAGAATTAACCTTTTATGCCGTTAATGAAAAACATACTTTTTTTGTTTAACGATGCCAAAATACTTAGTGTCCAACATAATACGAGACTATTAATTGCAGAAACCGTCGAAATTAAATTGCATAAGAATTCTCTATTTAAGTTCCATACTCACCCTATTCGGTAATTTTCATTCCTGTAATCACGCCATACGGTCGAAAAGCATTGTCAGCTTCAGGAAGGAAAATCGTTTTGCAATTTTTTTCGTCAAATTAATTTTTAATTGCGTTAAATTGAATTTTAATTATTCATTTGATTTTTAATTATTGTTAATTATTTCTTACTGTAATGTAAGATTTTCGATTTCTTAATTGTTTTCGTTATAATTTCTGGAGAATATGATACGGAAGTGCTCATGCAATGCTATAAATTAACTTTTAGACTGTTATAAAAGCCGGCATGACATTTGGGAATTGGGTTCAACCAATAATGGAGCTCACTGTGCTTCTTTTTCGAAATCGGAATGGAACTCTCGTAGCCTTTTTCAATTCGAAATCTACAAATGTCTCCAAAGGTTTTCTTGTTTTACTAGCTTTAAAGTTAACTGATATTTAATCATCCTGTTTGTATGAAGTTTTATAAAATAAAGAGTTCAAATATTGCTTTTCTCCTTTAAAGCTATCAGTGTCATTGAATTTCACTTCATCAGTATTTTCATTAAATTTCATAAAAGTGCGTCTGGCGAAATCTTTCAGGTTGTAAAAATTGCAATGAATCGTCTTTGTCACCTTGAAAGGGTTTCCTGTCTTTCTGGCAGTTCTAGCTAATGTCACATATTGTGATGGGACGAATACAGGACCAGACTTTAGCGATCTTTTAATATTTTTATAATAATGAGTTGCACAGTTACCCTCGTTTTGCTTACGATCTACAACAAGAAATTTGCACTGCATTACACTCCAATATTGGCACAACTCAAAAGAGGGACCACTATTGCACACCGAACGCGCTCCATTCAGTCCCAAGGTCGAAGGGAAACGGAAGAAGTGCCACTGTTGACACTTCTCGATGCAGTAAAAACTCAGATGGCATAAAGACACTTGTATCACGTAGCGAGATAATATTGATCTCACTTTGTACTGATATTGCATAAATGTAGAGTCCACTATCCCAACCTCATCAGTTGTATAACTCAAAAATTAAGAATTTTGAGTTGTGCCGCTGTTGCAGCCAATGAGCGATATGTAAATGGAAGCCTGTTAATATATCATAAATTTCAATCAAAAACTGAACAAATCAATACTACAATACTTATTTTATAACGAGCGTTTATCTATTGCTATTTCTGAACAAGATTAACATTCCATTCATAAGTGAATTTTTCATATATCGTACAACAATTAAACCAGTTTTTAAATTTAAATTAATATTAAATATATATATAATAGAAATATATAACTATGAAATGTAAGGTTAAAAATAAAATGAAGTGTATGGCCAGTAGCGTGGCAAACCCGTAAAGTGAAGATGAATTTAACAAATAAAACAGCACTAAACACAAGAATAATGAAGAGTAGGGTACAGTTGGAAAAACACTCCTAATAAATTTAGAAAAAAAGTCCAAATTAAAAGAAATTTAGTGGCGCCCTCCTCAAAGCACCAGATCCCGAATTATTTTATTTTTCATTTAAAAATCTTTTTATTTTTCATTTAATTTTGTACTTATTTTTGCAGTCTATTCTCCGATTCAATTGGAATTATATATATATATATATATATATATAATTTGATAAATATTAATCAGACCAAGCATTAATAACTAAATTATTAATATTAAATTAAAATACACCTAGCACGGATGGACAAACCTTCTTTGCTTCAGCGGGCTCATCTATTATTGTTCCGTCCCTGACCAGAACTATTCTTTAAAACTTATTAACGAACAGAAAACAAAACTTCTCTGCACAAAAGAAAGATGATCACCCAGAGAACAGAAAAGTTCAAGTAGAGTTGAGCTGATTTTATTTAATTTTTTATTTTTATTTTGTTTTCGGTACAACCAAGGTAAACCAGCAACTAAAGGAATAGAGAGGATACAGTTTCCCTGCAATGCTATAATTACTTGTTTTTCTAGCTGTATAATAATTACACAAGGCGAGCGTAAATAACAGCTTATAATGAGGATAGAACGAAACTGCCATTAACTTGTTCTTAATGGACAGTTTACGATTTTCTGCGCTAGCTCTGGTTTCCCTTTATGGAATTCCTTTCTCGATTACTGCATATCTACAGAAAGAAAAAATGCATTCCTTCTTCCTCTAACTTTCCAAATATTTTTTTCTTGTAATGTTAGAAGAAGAAGAGTTATTTCTACTATAAAGGCTAGAAAAACAAACGATTTATCATTGAGGTGTAAGGGCTATTTTCCGCTACCAATCGAAACTAGCTTTCTTACTGGTTTGTTAAGTGGAACTGGCACACTAAGTGCGTTCTTTCTTTCTCTAAAAACAGCACCAGATAATCATCAAATAGTGAAGTATATGAGCTGTTATTTTTCGATTTGCTTTGTTATTGCGTTTTTGTGCACTTTTTTAACAATGAAGTGAAAGTCAACTGAATGAATAAGTTGGATGAAGAACTGGCACTTTTTTGTTTTATATCACTAGAAGAAATCACGAGAAATGGATCTCGCCCAATTACTTGGTTAAGTGGCGAATCGGCATTTTACATTCTAGTACTGTACATACACACAATGGATTAGGAATTATATAATCTCCTCTGTGTCAGTTTCTCTTAACCAGACGAAGATATGAAACTGGGAGGTTTCAAAATGAAGAACCACAAAATGAGCGGTCCATTTTCCATGTTTTCATCCGATGGCTGATCCAATCTGTGCACAGATATAAAATTCAATAAACAGCATTAATGCATAAATAAATGTACTGTAGATAAGTCATTACTCGCATTGTATTTCATCTTTAAATAAGTAAAACTTTCTCATTCCGAGAAATAATATTTTACACGCATTAACCTTCAGTTAATAAATAATGGTGAAAATAAATTAGGTTGCTTCTTTATGAGAGCTTGAAGTTGCTTAAATCATTATTCATTAGTTGTTGAGATAATGCCTGAGTTAATTCATAAAGACACTTATTAATTGGCAATTGTTAATTTAATATAATTGTTAATTTATAAAAACACAAAAATTTCGTATTGTCACCCCTCAAACACCAAATGTAATTATATCCAAACCTATTAAATAAATACTAAATACCACACATGGTCAGTTGCCCTTTACATACCAATGTATACCACGATGTGGAATATTTTATTTCCCCAGTGCGAATCCCGTAAATGGCGCGAGGAACTTTTATCGGCTTTTTAAATTCGGTGGTTGATTTAGTCGTTTTCAGGCGTGGATAGCAACCCTCCTCCGTATGAGCTCTCAGAGTGGGTGCCGGGTTAACGTAACCATACTTAAGGCAACCCATCACCAAGACGCCTAAAGTTTGCATGTGAATACATTTGGACCATTGATGACTGGACAAAAGTCCGATTAATCATGTTTTCTGCTATGCCGTGTGGAGTAGATGGAGCGTACGCCAAAAAACTGCGGATAGGAATCACTCCGATCACCTAGTCCAAAAGAAAAAAAAAATAGGCAGTCGGAGGCAGTGTATTGGTATGAGGATGTTTTCCTGCGCATCACTTGGCTCCCTCATAGCCCTACACTGCAGGGCTATTAGGGCTCCTATCCACTGTAGCTTATCTCAAGTATACCCCCCCCCCTCTTCACGATGACTGTCTTGGCGGATGGCACAGGTGTGCGTGTATTCCATCAGGATAATGCTCCCTGCGATGTTGTTGGTATTGTTCGAGATACGAATCCCACAAAATATCTAGGGTTACGTGAATCGCCAGTTCCGTCGTTCGAATACTCTACCCACGGAATCATTTCACCTCATAAACTATACAGAAACTTGTTCTCCCTGTGTATACGTTTATCCACACTTCATTACACAATACAATTATTACACTCTATCGATCTCTTAGCCAAAACTTACCACTTAGCCTCTTAACCTTAATGAGGCATGTTAGTACCTCTGCTGCTGGGTGGTCGATATCTACTATCTAGCATTAACTAACATTTTAAAGACCTCATGCCAAAAGATAACACAAAACTTAAAATCCATAAAAAAATATAAACTCTAAAAAAGGATATATATATATATATATATATATATATATATATATATATATATATATATATATATAAATATAATATAAAATAAAAATATATAAAAATAAAATAAAAATATAGATGGAGAAGTTATTAAACACAAAATGCCGAGCCTAGTTGAAGAAAAAAGAGAAAAAGAATGTTAAGATCCTATAAAAAAAAAAAAAAAAAAAAAAAAAATTAATTATTAAGTAGAATTAAATCCGAATTAATGCCGAATTAACAGGCCAATTATATGTACAAAAGCTGAAAGAAAAAGAGGGGAGGGTGATAGAGATAAAAATTATAAAATAAAAATTAAAAATTGGTACATAGATCAGGTATTTCATCAGGGGGCTACACCTGATCATGTACCAAACACTGTGTTTCTATGCAAACTCATGTTGATGGAGAAGCTGAAGAAATGAAAAGGAAATAAAAAGGAAATAAAATTTATTTTTTATAAAAATTTTTATAGCTCCAGAAACATGAGTGAGGTAGCCCCAACGCAGTGTATTTAGATTAATAAATTAAGTAACGTAGTGTATTTGGAAATAAATTGAATAACGCAACCGCAGTGTATTTAGATTAATAAATTAAGAAAATTGAGTAACGCAGTGTATTTGGAAATAAATTGAGTCGATAGTATGTAAGAACGCCAGTTTAAATCGAAAGTATGTAATAAATAAATAAATAACAAGGTAGCGGTATAGAAAAAGGAAGCAATGCAAGGTAGGGGAGGGAAAAGAAGTTAAAAATACAGAGGCGAAGATAGTGAGAACGAGGAAAGTGAGAATGTCCGAATCACCCTCGTATTACACTAATAGTTCAACGGACGGAAAAACGAAGAGTAGAAAGTAGAAAGATGTAAAGAGAAGGAAAAGAGTTTAAAGGATACTAGGCAAGCTGGGGGTGTAAGTACCCAACCTCATAGAGAGGGCCTTGGCTGTGAGAGTGTTAGTAGAAGTGGAAATTAATACCGCTAGCTTGTATTGTATATTTTACGAAATAAAATAAAATAAAAATATGAACAGGAGGAAAATTAAATACATACGATAACTGGCAGAAACAAGTTGAGTGAAATATAATTAAGAAATGACAATAAAATATGCAATCATGATTAATAAGGTACAATTATGTGAATATGATTAATAAGAATGGAATGCAAACAGAGGGAAAACTATGACAACGATGGTGGAGTTGCTCAGAAGAGAAGAACTATGGGAGCCCTCTGTGGTCAAAATAAAATAGAGAAAATAAAAGATTGGACATAAATAATTATTGATATTAAATTACGAAAATGAAAAGAAAACTTAGGAAGTGAAAGAACACGAACATCGTTCTAATAGAAGTTATAATAGAAGTCATTATGTGTGATCACTTTCCAAGTGGTGGAAATACCACCATTCAAATGTACAACTATACAACTATACAGTTGTACATTTGAATGGTGGTATTTCCACCACTTGGAAAGTGATCACACATAATGACTTCTATTATAACTTCTATTAGAACGATGTTCGTGTTCTTTCACTTCCTAAGTTTTCTTTTCATTTTCGTAATTTAATATCAATAATTATTTATGTCCAATCTTTTATTTTCTCTATTTTATTTTGACCACAGAGGGCTCCCATAGTTCTTCTCTTCTGAGCAACTCCACCATCGTTGTCATAGTTTTCCCTCTGTTTGCATTCCATTCTTATTAATCATATTCACATAATTGTACCTTATTAATCATGATTGCATATTTTATTGTCATTTCTTAATTATATTTCACTCAACTTGTTTCTGCCAGTTATCGTATGTATTTAATTTTCCTCCTGTTCATATTTTTATTTTATTTTATTTCGTAAAATATACAATACAAGCTAGCGGTATTAATTTCCACTTCTACTAACACTCTCACAGCCAAGGCCCTCTCTATGAGGTTGGGTACTTACACCCCCAGCTTGCCTAGTATCCTTTAAACTCTTTTCCTTCTCTTTACATCTTTCTACTTTCTACTCTTCGTTTTTCCGTCCGTTGAACTATTAGTGTAATACGAGGGTGATTCGGACATTCTCACTTTCCTCGTTCTCACTATCTTCGCCTCTGTATTTTTAACTTCTTTTCCCTCCCCTACCTTGCATTGCTTCCTTTTTCTATACCGCTACCTTGTTATTTATTTATTTATTACATACTTTCGATTTAAACTGGCGTTCTTACATACTATCGACTCAATTTATTTCCAAATACACTGCGTTACTCAATTTTCTTAATTTATTAATCTAAATACACTGCGGTTGCGTTATTCAATTTATTTCCAAATACACTACGTTACTTAATTTATTAATCTAAATACACTGCGTTGGGGCTACCTCACTCATGTTTCTGGAGCTATAAAAATTTTTATAAAAAATAAATTTTATTTCCTTTTTATTTCCTTTTCATTTCTTCAGCTTCTCCATCAACATGAGTTTGCATAGAAACACAGTGTTTGGTACATGATCAGGTGTAGCCCCCTGATGAAATACCTGATCTATGTACCAATTTTTAATTTTTATTTTATAATTTTTATCTCTATCACCCTCCCCTCTTTTTCTTTCAGCTTTTGTACATATAATTGGCCTGTTAATTCGGCATTAATTCGGATTTAATTCTACTTAATAATTAATTTTTTTTTTTTTTTTTTTTTTTTTTTATAGGATCTTAACATTCTTTTTCTCTTTTTTCTTCAACTAGGCTCGGCATTTTGTGTTTAATAACTTCTCCATCTATATTTTTATTTTATTTTTATATATTTTTATTTTATATTATTTATATACATGTATCCTGTTTTGCTGCTTTGCGCATTCAGGTACACGTACTGTTTTTCCTTATTTTTCCTGTTTTTCCACATCTTTGTTTTCATATTTCATATATATAAATATATATATATATATATAAGGGTTCCCTTCCTTCTCGGGTAAAGGTCACTTGAGAATTCCAGGAGCACCACACAATTCTCTTTCTCCTTTCACTTCCACACTCTCAACGTCCAACCTTAAGTAAAAATTTCTTCTAATATCCTCCTACATCTTACAGTGCCGTAGCACATCATCATTATCTTCTAATTCTCCACAGGCACAATTAGGATTATCTTCAACTTCTAACTCATTAAAATTTCTTCACAACTCATGTCCCGTCACAAACGTACGTTCAAAAAGTCCTAATATTGGCCATTTTTTTATTAGACTCCATTTAGTCCAAACTCCTGGCAGAAAAGCATAGGTAACCCTGACCTTCTCAGAATGGTCCCATTGCTTCTGCCAAATATTCTCCATTTCTTCCATAAATCTATTCCTCTCTTTTTTATGTCATTTCTGCCATATTATTTATATATTCGAAGGCAAGACCCCAACACCTAATACATTGCTCGACAAAATTAACGGAACACGTAGAAAACGTGGCGTAACTCAGGAAGCTTGCTTTCAAGCAAAATAAAATTTGGTATGGTGGTGTACCACCAAATAATGACGAAATGAGCAGACAGCGAGAAACTTTGGACAGGAATAAGGGGGCATTTATAGGGATTATATAAGAATTGCCAAAAAATGGTTACTACACAGGAGTCAATACAGGATGCTAGAAAATATGGTCGCATGACATAAGTACGGCATTTGATCCCCTCCAATAGCTAAACAGGCCTAACTTGCAGTGAACCATACTCGATATAAGTGTGTTCATAAAATTCTATGTATGGGACGCCCTTGGGCGTCCCATTGGCGTCCCATACATGTTCGATCAGATTTAAGTCTGGTGATTGTGATGGCCACGGCAGTCATTGGATATATTCAGTTTCAAGATATTCCTCTACCACTTTAGCTCTACGTGCAGTCGCGATGTCGTGCATGAAAAGAAAATCTGGGCCAACCGTACCCCTAAAACGTCGCAGATAGGTTTCGTGGATCTGCTCTCGGTACCTCTGTGCAATTATGGTACACCAATGAAAAACGTGATGAAGGGTGCGGAAGGAATGGTAACGAATCCCTAGTTGTCTCCAGATAAAATATCGTCTAGAATCTGCTTTTAGGCTAATAACGGGACTCATCAAAGAACAGAACTGTACTCAATTTGTCACGCTTCATCACAAGTTGCACGAGTTACACCATGTTTTCCACGTGTTATATTCATTTAGTTGAGCAGTGTACTTCCATAGACAAATTAACCCTGGTTGCAAATTCTAATGTTTCTCATTACAACCAGATCCACCACATCTCGCCACGCAGTTATTTGGAGCGCATCATTCGGGACCGTCCTGCAGGATAGGGTCACCCCAAGAAGTGAAAACCTCTGTGCAGAAATCAAGCTCCTCCTAATCATGAAATTGTTTACTCTTTGCCCACATGTCCCACAAGAATAAATAATAGCAGAAGAAAACACACTTATAAACTAGATCAAAGGAAGGTCTCTTATCCTTCCCTTAAGTTACCCCGAATTATCTTCCTTAATCATCCATACAAAATCCTTGCCTTTCTGTTATGCGCTTAGCATTTGGGAAAAAGATATTTTCTTATCCAGTGTCACTCCTAAATATTTTAACAAATGAGCATAAGAAACATAACTCCAAAAATCTTATGGGGAAGGGGGGATGACTTCCATTACTCCACCAGGGGCTATCACAGATCTAATGAATATACTCCTAGAGACCTGGTACAGTATACCTCCTGCAAAGTTCACGTGCCTTATAGAGTCCATGCTTACTATTAGATAGGTGGTCACAATGTTTTGACCGGATGGTCAAAACAGAGCATAATTAAAATAGATTGCCCTCCCACGCATATCAGAACACCCCTCCGTTGAGAATAACTCTGTCCTACCAGGCCGACGTGTCACCCTTAATTATCATTATGCCTTATAGGAGACAATAGAAAGATTGTGAATGCAATATGACGTGATCGAATCAAGTTAAGAGACTGTCGGAGCGGTATGGCGATAGGGTACTGCATATCGATTTGTATGTGTATGGGGATC
Organism: Mastigoproctus giganteus; assembly: GCF_048544385.1. NCBI lineage: Eukaryota > Metazoa > Arthropoda > Arachnida > Uropygi > Thelyphonidae > Mastigoproctus > Mastigoproctus giganteus. The sequence continues at coordinate 149,367,718 of NC_143577.1, forward strand.
TTCAACGGCATTGAAGATCCCGATGTCGATAATTAGTGATGTGATTTACAAATGTTAACAGACTGGTGTTGAAACTCTCACAAAACAACCAGAGAAAATTTCCCAATATAAAGGAACATGATATGAGAGAGCCCTGCAAAGAATCGTCCACCACGTCAATATTGTCGCAGTATGCACAGGTGCTTAGTAAGACAAGTAGAATACGTAAGCTCCTGGCATTATGTGGATTATCTCGGCCGTGCAGCCGACCACAAACCAATAATCACTCAAACTAAGGCTACACACCGTCTAGCCTGCTATAAAAATAGCTGTTCTTGGACCGTAGACTAATGGAAAGCTGCTCTGGAGTGACAGGTCAGGGTACATGGTCAACAGGTTGGATGGTTGTCATCAGGTGGTGGTGCTCTGAAAAAGTTACCTGCCAGACTATCGTCCCGATAATGAAGGTTGCGTTATTGGTGACTTGGGTCTTTCTTTCACGGTTTCGCCTGGGATCATTGGTTGTTCTAGACAACAGCATGAATACTGAAGTCTGGCTCAACTGTCCTGGACAATAATGCGTTACATTGTGGAAGAACGTCGGGGAAGGATCATAACTGCATCCGAAGCCACACTGCTTGTGTTGTTAAGGGACTGGTCCAGGACATGAACGTCCAAACCTTAGACTGTCCACTCTAGAACTCTGACCTAAATCCTATAGAGAACTCTGGATGAATTTGATCGTTAGGTGTGTGTGTGTGTGTGTGTGTGTGTGTGTGTGTGTGTGTGTGTGTGTGTGTGTGTGTGTGTGTGTGTGCGTGCGGGAGAGACTGCCCCACCCAAACCCCTCAACTGTCGCTGCTTTGAAGGCCAAATGGAGGAATACATAGGAGGATATTTATTTTTAAAAAATAAAAATGGTAGGTAGTGTTTGCGGAGACCAGAGGCTTCTATATAGGTTTAAGTTTTCAGCAAACGTTATTAGGTTTCAATTAAATAAAAGTTATTTCTGGACACGGCGCAGGTGTTAGGGTCTTAATAGTAGGGCGATGTACATCATTTACGAAATTAGAGCCTGAGGTTCCACGATCTTTTTTTTTTTTTTTTTTTTATAGAAAAGAAGCTTATCAAGGAAATGAAGAATATTGAACATTACACATTGATTAATACAAAGAGTAAATAATGGACTATGCCGCGTGTTCAACGGACTACTTAAGAAAATATTTTTATCGTTAGTTTTGCCATTTAATAGCAATTAGTTTCTTTGCTAAAATCTAAATTTTTAATCTGTAGCATGAAAAGTGAAATTCCAATGCGTTGATTACTCAGTCATTAATTATAAATCTATTATTTATTCATTTAGCGATAGGCACCAACTGATTCCACTTAAACATTTTACCTGCAACGAAGTATTCAGAAATTGTAGTAAGTTATTAATTTTTTCTGTTTATAGGGTGAATGGCTCTGCTGTTTCGATAACTTTTGAGCAAGTCAAGGGAATTCTTCTTTTCGAACGAGATAGTCCATTCTATTTCAAACCGGACCTCCTCGGCTTATTCAAATCCGTACTTACTCCTCGATGACACTACCTTTCCTTCCATCTAAAGTAATTTCTAAGCATTACTTTTCAGTAATGATTCCACAAATGCTCGTTAGATTGACAAACACACCGAACAAAATTCTTAATTTTACGCTTTATTCTCTCATTGATGAACGTTTTGTTCACGAATATTCAGACTACACTAACACAACACTGGGTACTGGCTGTTTCCTGAGGTGCATCGATTTATCTGTCAGATATGACTTTGTGCAAAATTAATTCTGAGGAACATGATTACTAAGTTACGTAACTGTAAATCAACTATTCATATTGGCAGACTGATTACTAATCCGCCCTTATATATATTTACTCTTGTAATATAGGAGCAGCAATTCCAGGCGACCACACAAGAATAAATATGCTCAGCTTGAATCAGTACTCTATTATCTCCTTTGTTTTATTAGTTTGTCTCTCCGTTATACTGAGATAAACTAAAAATAAAGAATATAATTAATGTAATATTCTGAAAAAAATAAAATAAAATAACTTTGTGAGCTGAATAGCCATTAAATACGGCTTTGGTTCAAGGAGCACTGCTTTATCCTGTTTAAAGAGAGTATGCGCTCCTGGTAGTTTCCAACGAGGTCGGTCGAATTAGACTATCATGTGGATTACTGCATGCTTTTTTTTGAAGAAACTCCGATATATATTTTAATTTCGCAAAATTTTAAAACCACCCTAAAATACGCGCAGTTTATTGAATACTGCCAACAGAGGTTTGTCCATAACAGATTAAAGAGGGATAAATCGAGGATCACCGTTGAAGAAAATAATGTTACAGAATACAGAAGTGCATATACGAGGAGTAGTCGATGTTCTGAGAACAGAGGTTAAAAGACTTAGGTAAATTCTGTGTTTTTGTTTACTATTTTTCAATGTATTCCCCCTTGTAATTCAATACACTTATTGCATTTAATCCGCAAAGAGTTTAATCCTTCAAAAAAAAAAATTATTCGAGTTAGTCAGGAAATTAGACTTCCACAGTTGCTTTTAGCTTTCCATCATCTTTAAAATGAGTTCTAAGAAGACAAGACTCGATATTTCTAGGCAAACAACGGCCAGATCTGAGCTGTACATGGAATGGTTTAACTGTTTAAATTCACATTCATGAATTTTAGTCTGCGAAACCAGCGTTTTGTGCACGTGTGCATTGTCATGAAGAAGTAATACCCGAAGGTGACCCAAATTACGTCGTGTTTTTTTCCCCCAATTTCAGTTTTTAAATCTGGTATAAAGCAAGCATAATATTCTCCTCTTATTCTGGTGTTAGATGAAAGGTATTCAATTAATAACAGTTTTCTGGGACAGCAGAAGTAATGAGTCCGATACTTTTCCAGCTGATAGTTGGATTCGAAACTTTTTCGACGTTGGAGATCACTTTGTGCTTCTACTACATGCTTGCGAATTGAGGTTCAGGATCGTAAAAATATTTCATCACCAGTAACCAAAAGGGATAAAAATCTATCTGAATTAATTTTAAAGAAAATTAAAGAATTAATTTTAAATTCACTCTTGATGACCCCACCCTCTATGTTTGTCATGAATGGAAAGGTTTTTGGGACTTTAGTTGAAGTATTCAAATGCTTCCATCAGAAATATTAAATACTACTTTATCAAGTTCAAACACTAATTCTTTTTTCTGATTTTTTTTTTCGATGATGGCCGACCAGAATTTGGACCATCCTCAACTGACTACCAATATAAAAATATTAAAAACGTTTTATAAAGCAAATAAGATAATGACATTTAGTTTTTTTTCATGTTATTTTATAAAACATTATACAATAAAAATATCCTATCACATAATTTATTAATACATTTTATGTAACCTATTCAGGAAGTTATCACTGAGTTCTATGGTGGATGATGATGAGAGAGGTAGCAGTAGTAAAAAGCAAAGGAATAGGTTTTAATTTCAGAAAAGGAAATTACGATGCCTTAAGGTACTACATGGCCTCTATTAACTGGTTAGATATCGCACACGGAATGAATACATTTGAACTGTGGTATGCTTTTAAAACATTAATCACAGATGCCTTGAATGCGTATTTACCATTAAAAAAAAAAAATACTCCACGAGGAGGGTTCCAATTTGGATGAATAGTGAAGTTGCCACATTACTTGAGCAGAAAAAGGTGGCATGGAAAGGTTACAGAGCAATAAAAAGTACTGAAGCCTATAAAAGCTACAAGATGATCTGTAATAGAGCCACAGAAAAGGTTCGACAGGCAAAGGCAGTTTACGAGAAATCACTAGCAAACAGAGCAAAGAGGGGGGGGGGGGTAAGTTTGTTGTTATTTGGTTTTTAGGAGCATTAGCAACTAAGGCCATATTGCTCCGGGATATGCGGTGGTCATTCCCTGACCTTTCCGCATCCTCCGTATTTGGTTGTGACAGGCTCGAACCCCGGTCTAATCAAGAAGCGTGTGCTAAGCACTGCTGCTCCTTCCCACCTGGCTACGGAGGCGCCTCGTGGGGGATAAGGAATTCTTCACATATATAAATGCCAAGAACAGCAGGACAAACTAGATCGGACCTTTACGTAAGGGAAAGCGGATAGTATTAAATACACCAACTGCCGTTGCAGATGAACTCAACAGTTATTTTGCATCGATATTTAAAAATGAAAAACCTTTTGTGGCAATGAGAAATTGTGGGAGCGAAGTTGAAAAATATGTAATTAATGATATTGAAATTTCGCAAGATTATTTTATGAAAACACTTTCAAGCCTACAGGCCACTAAGGCTCCTGGAGTTGATGGAATATACCCTATAATCTTAAGGGAGGCGGCAAGTGAGTGCATTGAACCATTGAGGCTAATTATGCGATCATCACTACACTCTGGGGAGATTCCGTTGGATTGGAAATGTGCCAATGTATCTCCCATACATAAGGTTGGCTCTAAGAGTGAAGTGGGAAATTATCGACGTGTCAGTCGAATTTCAGACTGACAGGTAGAAAATCATGAAGGCAATGATCAAGGGTTGTTGTTGTTATTTGGTTTTTAGGAGCATTAGCAACTAAGGCCATATTGCTCCGGGATATGCGGTGGTCATTTCCTGACCTTTCTGCGTGCTTCGTATTTGGTGGTGACGGGCTCGAACCACGGTCTAATCAAGAAGCGTGTGCTACGCACTGCTGCTCCTTTCCACCTGGCTACGAAGGCGCCAATGATCAAGGGTGGAATTCAGGATCATTTGGATAGAATTGAAATTCTCAAGGATACTCAGCATGGTTTTGTAAAGGTAAAATCATGTTTAACAAATCTGATTCACTATTTTGAAAGGGTCACTCACGAGCTGGATTTAGGGAATAATTTCGATATTGTTTATATAGATTTCAGCAAAGCTTTTCACTCAGCTCCACATGAGCGGTTGCTTTATAAGCTGGAACAGGTTGGAATCACTGAGCAAATCCTTAGATGGATAGCAGGACGGCTTCAGGGCAGGAGGCAGAGGGTTGTGATAAATGGCTATTTCTCAGATTGGGTTGATGTAAGAAGTGGGGCTCCCCAAGGATCAGTATTATGATTTTTTTTTATGAAAAACCCCAAACACGAAAGGTATCAAAAACTATAGTACTTAGTACCGTGCATGGGTTGAAGGAGAAGTATGGGGGGAGGGGGATGCCGGAAACTTTGCTCTAGAGACTAAATATGGGTTTCACCACTTCAAGCCTCCAATAAGCAAAGTGGTGGTATTTCACCGGTTGATGAAAGTCATCTACCACCTACTGTTGTTTTTAATTTTCATAAACGACATCGATGAAGGGATAGAGGGCGTGATGTCTAAATTTGCAGATGATGTTAAAATTGGGAGAGTAGTTAATGATCACTGTCAAGCTGAGCTTCTTCAGGGAGACCTAGATAGACTTCAGGAATGGTCAGAAAAATGGCAGCTATGATTTAATCCAAGAAAGTGTAAGGTATTACACCTGGGAAACAGTAATCCCAAAATAACTTATTCACTTGGTGGAGTTCAACTAAAACCAGTACTGGAGGAAAGGGACTTGGGTGTTACGATACGGGCAGAAGTGAGAAACAGTAGTCCACACTTGGACTACTGTGTTCAAGTATGGAGACCGCACTTAAAGGAAGACATCGAGCTTCTTGAAAGGGTGCAGAGACGGGTAACTCGTAACTGTAAACAGGTTGCAAGGAAGGCCCATGGTGTCCTATCGATGATCTATCGAACTTTTTCAAGTAGAGATAAGGACGTGATAATCCCATTATATAAGGATTTTGTTAGACCACACTTGGACTACTGTGTTCAAGTATGGAGACTGCACCTAAAGGAAGACATCGAGCTTCTTGAAAGGGTGCAAAGACGGGTAACTCGCCTGGTGAGATCGGCAAAAGGGCGTCCTTATGAAGAAAGACTTCGAATATGTGGGTTGCAGAGTTTGGAAACTAGACACCTTAGAGGAGATTTGATTGAGGTGTTTAATGCTCTGAGAGGCATCAATAAAATGAATGAGGATGATATTTTCAAGATTATAAATGATGCTAGAACTAGGGGACATAAATTCAAGTTACGGGGGGAGATGTTTAGATTGGACTGCAGGAAGTGTTATTTTAGCCAGCGAGTTATAAATTACTGGAATAAGTTGTCTATACGGGTGGTAGAGGCTGACAGTTTGGAGAAATTCAAAGGTCATCTGGATAGTACCTTCGGGTGAGGGAAGCGAATAGGATGATAGGTTTAATTTCCTTTTCTTTTATTAATTATTATTTTTTTTTTATCATTGTTTTATTCGTTTTTTTTTTTTTTTTTTTTTTTGGCTGGTGCAGCATACGCCATAGGCTTTCTTGCACTATGCGGCCATTACTAATATTATTAATGCATTTGATATACCCTGTTTTCAGAACTTTCTGTTACCCACATATTATTATGGATAACGAAAATGTTATAAAAAAACCTCTAAATTACGTTAGAAATACGAACAAGCAGTTCATTTTTACCCAATTCAAACCAAACAGCAGCATGAATTCTAAAAATCCGATTCCTATCCATTAAACTCTATAAATTTACAAAGCAGAACATGATATAGGGTAAATTGTAGTGTTGTTTCTCCTTTATTATCAGAAATTCGTTATTACTGAGTTATCTTTTCATTAAACTATTTATATTCAAAAAGGTCCATCAGTTTGTATACCATTGACAGAAGTAGTACTTGAAGAACAGAAGTGCATTTATGAGTACAGTGAGTAAACTAGATTTTTCCCTGAATAAATGTGTGTTTATTTTGTAATATTACTTTCGTTTCATATAATTTGTTTTCAATGCCAACAGCCATTCTATAATGAATATTCAAACAGGTACAAAGTTCACTGCAATGTACTGGGCGTTCGCCGAACAGACATTGCGAATGACCATAAACTTAACTGCTATTCAACGATTTTTCTTCTTTTTTTGAGCCAGGGGGAGAGAAAGAAGGAGAAGGGCTTTTGAGATTTGTAAAATCTCTACCAAAATGTCGAAACTTCGGCAACAATATAGGTTACCTTATAAGACTATCAAGATCTCAAAAACGTGATGATACATATCGAGTTCGAGTTGTGTACAAGCTAAAACAAATAAATTAACATACGGTAACAGAACGAGACGAACGTTTCGTTCATCCAGGAATAAATTTTCTGACACTATGTTCTTTCAGGTAAAACCTGATTTCATTTCAACGGCTATATTAAGAGCCAGAATAATCGAATATGGAGCATAGAAAAATCCTCGCGCAATGTTAGAAAGATCCTTACACTCACCAAAGACTAAAGTTTAGCGTACCATTTCACATAGAAATATTATAGAGCCGATTTCGTTCTTTAAGACAACGACTTCTGAGGTGTACCCGGATTATTTCATCTGTAGTGGATGAACGATACTAGTGGTTTCAGCCGGATAGAGCGACTGCATATATCGTTTGTGTATTAATGAATCTGTTGACGGAGTTCTTTGATAAGTATCTTATTTGTGGCCTCCCCTGACTCCGCTACACATTCTAATCTTTGCGATGAACGCATAAATAAGGCTTACGCGAACAACCCACATAGTCTGGATAAACTCAAGCAAAACACTGAAAATTGGATTAGACCATTAATGAACATATTATTTGTAAATACAGAAGTAAGCGAAATGTATTGATGTTGACATTTGCGCAGAGGAAATGTACCAAACTACATGAGAAAGAGGGACACTTCCAGCACAAATTTAAGTAAAATTAGACATGTTGTTGATTATTGTTCTGTATTCGTTTTCAATAAACTTCTGTTGTATTATAAACTTGGCTGTTTTTTAATTGGATAACTATGCAGAATCACGCCAGGGCTGCCATGTAGTCAACCAAATCTTATGTTACCATCAATGACTAATTACCGCAATATAAAATTAGGCAGACTAGATTGTAAATAGCATAATAGTGAAACTTTTTGACACCACCACCTGAAAAACATATTTATTTATCATTAAATTTCATTACAGATTGAATTTTCATGAAGATTCGAACCGAAAAAAGGCCATGAAGCTTTGCCCAAGACTAAGTAACTTGGTATTCCGTAGCCGAATTACACAGATTTTTTTGACGATATTCGAACACAGACCTTTTCCACTTGGAAGGTCAGCGATCTTAATTATTGTGGTACCAGTGAGATAGCGAGAATTTCTGCTTGCAATTACAAAATTTCACAAATGTTTCACAAACCACTAGACTGGAAGTTCGGATAATTCAGTTACAAAAAATATATTTGTACTGAACAGGACTACATTTTTGTGTCGGACAGATGTTATTCGATATTTAAAGAGAAAAGAACTTCTTTAATGTTTTCTTAATTTTGAGTTTTAAGAGAGCTTAACTTAGAATACATTAGGTATTTCAAACTTTAGCCAAACTTGAAATTGGATTTTGGATAAGACATCTTTATTTCATACAATAAGTTTATGATTAGCGTAGCTTTTATTATTTTTTCCCCATAATTTCCACTTTCATTTTCTACGCTAAAATACAATTTTACGATTTTAGTGTCGACGAAAGTTCAAAGTTAAGGAACAGTGCAATTATTCAATGCCGTTTCTTCATTTCTTAAATTTAAGGAGGTTAGTTTTCTTGAAATATGCTAACGATCAAATTAAAATAATGTGTACAAGCACGTTCAGTATTATTCAGTCAATAATTTATTAAGTCAAAATTTTCGTTCAAAACTACATTTTCCTTTAATGGAACTACTCGCATTTTCGGTTGATATCTACCTGAAACCCTTATAAACATCTCTGATCATTTGTTATTATCCGACTAATGCCTTTTAGTTCTATTTTTCTGATGGTGTTCTTAAAGTCTCTACTTCCCCTAATAGCTTTATATACTTAAAAGTAGTCTATAGAAAAGAAATTGAAATCTACCCGAGGATCTGAGTTAGGGTAAAGCAAAGGGTTAAACAGAGCTAATTTCCTAAATCTTTTCAAATTACATCCCCTTACAGTGAAAGTATCATGTAACGAACACACAGTCATTTCTTTAGTCTTCTCTTCGGAACCGGAATATCATCAAGGAGATTGTTTCTCTTTCTCTTTGCAGGCAACCTATCTCTCTCTCTCTCTCTCTCTCTCTCTCTCTCTCTCTCTCTCTCCGTGCATGCACCTACGATTTTTCTTGGGAAAACACCATCAAAGAAGAGTTAAAGATAATAAGAAAATCGAATCTTTACTTGCCTTCCATTTTCTTCAGTAATCTTTGCCATCAAATACAGTTGAAGTAAACCAGTTAAATAAGACTTGGGAACCTGCTCAGATAATGATCGAAATTTCTTTGTTTTGTCATCAGAATAACGAGACGTCTGGCTTCATCCAATCTGGAGAACTTTGTTACATCACTCAGATAATAACCAACGCGAATGCAAACATCAAACGAAAATACTTTTTTTTGCCACCTATGCATCAAACACGCATTATGAATATATTTACCGTAATTACTAAGCTGATTGAAATGAATTTTTATGTCGAATTTTTGAAAGAAATTATGTACATTAAAAGTTCGAAAGCCCATTATGCCTTGGGCATAGCAGATAAACACCAAATGTAAAACGTCCAAGGATTTAAACTATCCATAGTTTTATCTCTCATTATGGTTATTAAAATATCTATTTATAGAGAGCCACTTAGCTTAATTTTTTGCTAGTGCTTCACAAACTTGAGAACACGATCCCCCCTTCTGAGCTTTATGGCGCATTTACAGCTAAATCTTACTAAAAATAAAAATTCAAATTACCAGGTATTTGCCACCCAAAATTATTATTTTTTCAAATAGCATATTTTGTTTCAGAACCTAATAGTGCCTTTAGAGGTGAATTGAATTCGAAAAGTAGACTACACTTAATAAATTTGACAGTTATTTTCGCTGACCTCTGTTTATCTCCACCATAGTTCTAAATATTGCGAACGGATCGAATTTTGACCGAAATTTTCAAACCTCATTTTAAGAATCTAGAATAATTATATTCAGGAAAAACCTTATATAAGGTTTTTGAGAGGACGAGAATAGAAAATGAACTACAAACGGGGATTGGAACTACGGAAAACAATGAGACAAAATAAAGTACTTATTGCTGAAAAACTCGTGATTTCAAAGTCTTCTTCAAGGGTCAACCATCGAAATCACAAGAAAGGTAGCATGAAGTAGGGCCTCTGTTTCTGATGTGAAATGTATATTTGCATATGGAGGTAGAGGTAAAGGAAGTTGTGCGTAAACGTTGAAATAAACAGGGGAATATTGAACGTATATTTCATGGCTGACCCAATATGAATATATATGCATTACCTCGTAGTTTGGTTGTGCACCTGCATTGATAATTTTTACTTGTTCACTCCCACAATGTAACTCTTCTGAAATTTCTATATCTTGATCAGTATGCATACTGGCGATATGTGTTCGGTTTTAATTTTGAAATAAATAAAAGGTGTTGCGCCAATGAAAAATGTCCTTTGATGGAAGGCACTCTCATAAAGACATATAAAATAAATATATATCATGATGAAATAAATTTAGTTTTTTCCCCCTAAATGTATCTATGCGTAATTAAATAAGCTTTTTAATTTAAGAATATGCAGTTTAAAATGTTTCTTAAAATTCAAAATATTCATTCTTGATTATCTGCTAAACATTGCCTTTCTGTAGGTGGCCATTATATTTGCAATTTTTAATATAATTCCAGAAATTAATGCTACTGAGTCGCAGTAATACCTAATACACCAGTGCGCAAAATTTAAGGACCAGTCAGGTTTTCACCTATAGCTTCTCATAAGAATGGCCTGGATATGGGAAAAACATAACAAAAGAACCTCGTGAGGTACAGAAATGATGAAGGAAACAACAACGGAAACAAAACGAGAAATGGCAACAAAATGGCAACATACTCAAAAATGCCAACATAGTACTGGCTGCCATGATACATATCCATCACTGCCAAAGATGGAACAAAGGGAAGAGGTGGTCCTCAGTAAGAGATATGGCCACCCCTAATGTCGATGCAGACTTTGCGCCGCCTGTCTATACCTAGAATAATGTTGTTGATGAGTTCTTGCGGTAACATCGTCCATTCCTTTGTCAGCGCCATCTTCAACTGGTGAATATTTTCTGGTGAGTGTGGACATGCCGCTAGGCGTCTCCCCAGAGCGTCCTATATGTGTAGATCGTATGGATTGGCCTGCCAATCCATGCGATCTACACAATGTCCTCACTTTCCAAAAGCATATCAACAGTTGCAGTGCGATGGGGTGTAGCGTTATCATCCATAAACACGAACTTGGGGCCAATGGCACCTCGGAACAGACGCACATGGAGAAGGATTACCTGCTACAGTAGCATGCACCGGTTACAGTACCACCTTCCAATATCTGGAGTTGTGTACGTCCATCCAAGATAACGTCTCCCTAAACGAGAACACCTCGACTGCCTCAATTGATTTCAGTGATGTTTGGGGGGGGGGGGGTGATACGGTGTGCCAACCTCTCGCCAGATTAGCTGACTTACAGAATCGCTGCTGAGACTGAATCTACTCTCATCAGTAAAGAGTACCTTAAGTAAAGGTTTTGTGGTTGTAACCTTTAGAAATAGTGTTGGTCCTTAAGTTTTGCACACCATTGTAGTATGCTTTGATGTTGCGAAATAACACATTCCATTCTGTAGTTACCACGAGAAAGCAAATCATTCAAACAACTCTAGTAAGCATTATATTGTAAATAAAGTAAGTTAATCTATTTTGTCAATTTGAGTTTGGCTGAACAATAGCAATTTCTATTTATAATGAGGTAACATATTCATTATGTATAAATTCCAAAAAAAAATCAACAGAATAACTCTCTTGTGCCAGATTTATCGAGTTAGAGCGGTGCAGTGCTCCCCCAAGCTTGTGGAAGCTCCAGAACAATGCAGTTACTCTTCGTCATTCCAGCGACCTTTATATTTAGGGTCTCTAAAAATGTATGCGCCAGAGCCCACTTCTTATATCTGGCATTACCCTTCAATATGGCATTTGTCGTTTAATAGAGCCAATTGAGAACCAGTTCTTTGATAAGGGTCTATACTTATATAATGCTCTTCACTGAAATTGACTCCACCTGAAAGCAGCGCGTGCTTTGACCAGAAAATAACTTGGTGGCAGCATAAACAAGGAATGGTTAACCCCGCAGATTTAGGCTGTACAAGACAGATATGTTATGGGTGTGTTTTCTTGTAACATGTTTCCTTTTACCAATAAGCTGATGTTTATTTATTGTTAAGTTACACGGGTCAGTTCAGAAGCACATTATTTACTTACGAAAATGCGGTGCACATCAATTTGAAACAAATCTGGTGAACGTGCCGAGGCTAAGCAAGTACTACTTTATAACACAGGTGAAGGTGGCGTGTACGTTTAGTATTGTGGTTAATGGATTTTGTGCTCCTAAATTTTGGATAAAATTAGTAGGTTTAGCAAATAACAATTAGAAAGAAATACTGTACTGGTGTGTTAAAGTGTGTTGAGTTTAGTGTTAATTTTTTGGAGCTAGAGAAGGGTCTTCAATAAGTTATTAATTTATGTTAATAGCTGTATTTCTAAATAACTAACTATATAATGATTTCTATTACAGTCACTGGTATTTGAATAATATAAAAATTCAAGGTTATTCATAGAACATAGAGATATAGAGGTTAATTTCTCCCATAAAAAAGCATTAGGTCGGCCATCTTGTCTTCTCTTTCTATGAAAGATTTATTATGCTCTATGATGGCCTCCTGTAAAAACATAATGCAATAATTATGTAAAAGTAAAGTGTTGTTAAAGGGGGAGGGGCTAGAAACCATTTATTCCACATGGAATAAGAATTTAGAGGTTGTTGATTTGATGGAAAAACCTTCAGTTTGGAGAAACATGTAAATTTTTTAATGTTTTCAAAGGTCAACACAAATTCCATTATTTCATCCATGTTGTCTTATCAGTGTGAAAGTGAAGAGCTGGCTGCACCTGGTTATACTGAAGACCATACATTATAAATATTTTTAATTATATTGCTTTAATGGATATATCCATCTTGTACTGCACGCATATTAAAGTTGACGGGGAAAAAACAATAAAGAGGTATTGGGGTTATTAAGTAATTGCTATTGATGAATTATAGAGATATGAGAGGTTAAATTCTTCCATAGGAAATTATTAGGTTGGCCATTTGTCTTTTTCTTCCATGCAAGGTTTATTATACTCTGTAGTAGCCTCCTGTAATATTTGACGGTTCTTCAGTTTTCTTTATTTTATTTTATTTTTTTGTTGCCACGATAGTAAACTGGCCCCCATTTTACAAATTTGATACTAGAATTATTTTATTAGTTGTGTGAAGTAGTTCTTTATTCAAACAATTAAGAACAAAAGAAACTGAATCATTACAACAATATTGGAGCTCTGAAAATTCGCGGATGGTAACAAGGGTTCAAGTTAAACACTATGAAAGCTACAGGATTAATAAGCCGTGATACATTACGGTTGGGTGCTTCTAGTAAGAGTAACTTATCAGGCCATTATAAACCAAAGGAGATAAGAAGTGATAATATTGTCATTGACACAGAAATTTAGCATTTTAGTGATAAATTATCAAAACTTTCGAAAGAAATTGATTTAGAGTTGAATGAGAAACTTTGGAGTTCAGCAATAAATTTCATCTAACTTTAATATGGTGGATACAGGAGAGGACATATAATGGTATCAAATTGGTGGAAAACATCGCTTCCACTGGCCAGACTGAAAGGCACTTCCAATGCACTGGAAAATGTAGGGAAATTAATCGCTGCTGAGAATACACTGATATGCAAAATTTAAGGACCAATCAGGTTTCCACCTGTAGCTTTTCATAGGAGTGGTCTGGATATGGGGAAAGCATACCAAAGGAACCTCGTGAGATATAGAAATGATGAAGGAAACAACACTGACACAATAACGGAAACAAAACGGTACAGAGGGACTTGATTGAAAAAAATGGCAACATAGCACTGGCTGCCATGATAGAGATGCATCACTGCCAAAGATGGAAAAAAGGGAAGTGGTGGTCCTCAGTAGGAGATATGGCCAACCCTAAAGTCGATGCAGGCTTTGCACCGCCTGTCCATACTTAGAACAATGTTGTTGATGAGTTCTTGCGGTAACATCGTCCATTCCTCTATCAGCGCCATCTTCAGCTGGTGAAAATTTTCGGGTGGGTGTGGATGTGCCGCTAGGTGTCTCCCCAGAGCGTCCCATATGTGTTCGATGGGATTTAGATCGCAGAACGGGCAGGCCAATCCATACGAACAATGTTCTCACTTTCCAAAAGCATATCAACAGCTGCAGAGCGATGGGATGTGGCGTTATAATCCATAAACGCGAACTCTGGGCCAATGTCACCCAGATTTTCTTTTCATGCACTCCAATGCCACTGCACATAGAGCGCAAGTGACGGAGGATTATTCTGAAATTGCGTTTATCCAATGACTGCCGTCACCAGCACGATTATCATACTTAAATCCGATCGACCATGTCATGGACGCCCTTTAGGGTCGCATTGCATGCCGACACCCAAGTCCTCGGTCATTTGATGAACTAAGGTCTGCGCTGTTGAAAGAATGGTATTTGTTACCACAGACTCTTACAGATACTCTTATATCGAGCATGGTTCGCCGCTGTCGGGTATGTTTACCCACTGGGAAGGATCATACTCTGTAATGATGACATCGGATCATATTTTCGAACATCTTATATTGACTTCTGTAATGTGACCTTTTTTGGTAATTCTTATGCAACCCCTATAAATTTCTAGCTGTCCGAAATTTCTCGCCTCCTCCTTATTTCCTCTTATTCAATGGTACACCACCGTACCAATTGTTCCGCTTCCTCGCAAGCTGCACGATTTACACCACGTTTTCTATGTGTTCGGTTAATTTTTTGAGCAGAGTAGCAGTGGATACTCAACAATTAAACTTCTAGCGGAAAGTGGAATCGAAAATGGCATAGAAAATGTGTGCCTGACGTTTGAGCATTATGCAAAGGAGGTATTTGGATGTTTGTCAAACGGGAAAGAGATGAGGCGTTCCGAGCCTTGGTTAGGAACTAAAAGAGAAAAAGATAGGATACGTGGACAGAAATGCAGTTACCTTTCGTGAGGTCTTAAATATGATGAACGGTAATTTACTATAATTTTTGGGTATGGCGAAAATCGATCTGAATTCATTCACACGCACACACATCTATATATATATATATATATATATATATATATATATAGATGGCATTTACCAGTCGACTGAATTTAATGCCGGGGATTGTGTCATAGCTAGTTAGAGTTGGTTTTGGTAGGGCTTTATGCGCGTCAACAACTTAGGCAATATCGTACCTCTAATATATCTGTAAATTGGGTGTTTTCTATGACCGATTTGCTGTTTGATGGACGGAAACCCTCAGTTTTTCGGAAAAAAAACATGCTACTCTCGCCTGAGACAGACAAACTAAGCCAAGTTGACGGGATTCAAATTGAAAATTTTACCACACGGCGTGGAATTATACGGTGATTATAGCAGCTAAGCTACCCACCAAGGCCGGAAGTTGCAAACAGCAACTTGGAAATAATATTGTTTTAATCAGAAATCTGTCCTTGAGGACAAATTTCTGATTCAAATTTCTTGAGGAAATCGGTCCTTGAGGTTGTCACAGACATTCTCTCAGATGTGCCAGACAAGCTGTACTTGCTACCTGGGAGTCTAAAACGCTGATGGAACTGATATTCGGGTGACACTCAAGTTAAGTGGACCCAATTTCGGCGATGTCCGGACGGTCTGTGACAGCCAAATCCTCTGCTTGCACCTTCACGATGGTGGGACTGTTAGTAATCCTGGGTATAACCTCCATGCACAAGTACATGGTGGGTGACCACCCAGGTGTGAACCAACGTAAGCAGGGTTCGGGGTGTGGCGCCCACACCACATGGAGGAACGCCGCCCCTCTATGTTACCAGGCAGTACTAGGTGGTAGATGACTCTCATCAACCGGTGAAATACCACCACTTTGCTTATTGGAGGCTTGAAGTGGTGGAACCCATGTTTAAGTCTCTAGAGCTAAGTTCCGGTCAACCCTTCCCTATCTCTTCCATCATGCAGTATGATTGATGACTTTTGAGGTTATGATGAACGTCATGGCGAGATCCAATATTCGCTACATTTCGAGGGTACAGCTCTAAAACGGTGTTCGCAGGCCGGCCGCTAGTTAGTACACCGGACGAACCTATTGGTAACTCTCTAGGAAGCTTCCGGATCAGCTAGTGTATAATCTTGCTACCTCTACTCTGCTAGATAGTGACTGAAGAGAGTCCGAGTAGTGTGTATGCGGGGAGGATTGTCGAGACCACGTTATGTCAAGGATCTGGGTATATTCTTACCAATGTACGCCATATCCAAAAATTTCATTACTTCATACAGCATGTCTCACCTACTTTTTCTTACTATTGAATACACCATGAATTGTCAAACTAATAGAACAAGCTTATCTGCGAAAAGATCTAAACCTCCCAAGGACTTCCTAATTCATTTCACAAATATACGTGGTCTCAATTCTAATCTCAACGATGTCCATTTCCACTTGCAGTCTGCCAAACCTCATGTACTTTTTCTGACAGAATCTCAGTTATCGGTTTATTCATCTACTGCTCATCTCAGATGCCCAAATTATTCGCTGTATGATTCCTTTCGCCTCAAAGGTGGTACTTGTGCATATGTCCGTTCTGGTATTCCCTGTCAGAGATTTGGCAATTTGGAATCTCCTCTCTTTGATCTTCTCTGGCTTAACATCTCTTTACCCCATTGTGTCAAATTCATCTGTTGTCTCTACCGTTCTCCCAACTCCACTAATCACTTGGAGCTCTTTGACTTCCTCTCTTTGCAACTTGACTTTCTCCAGTCCAACTTTCCTAACAGTGAAGTAATTTTCCTTGGTGATTTTAATGTTCACAACTCCAGCTGGCTTCCGTTTTCTAGTCACACCGACCCAGCAGGTCGAGATGCTGAGGCTTTTGCAATTACTAATGACCTAGCACATATTGTTCATTTACCTACAAGAATACCAGACAATCCTAATCATACAGCCAATACGCTTGATCTTTTTCTCACAAACAAACCTTCTAAGTACACGGTCGAAGTGAGAGGTCCTTTAGGCATTTCAGATCACAACTTGGTGATTGTCTCTTCTCCAATGGAACCTTTATCTCATGGCTATTCCCAACCACGTGTTGTTTGGCATTACAAGAATGCAAAATGGGATGACCTGCGAGACTTCTTTTCTTCTTTTCCTTGGTCGGATTACTGTTTCAAAACTTCTGATGTCAACGTTTGCTCAGATCGTGTCAGTGAAATTATTCTTGCAGGAATGGAATCCTCCATCCCACACTCCACTTTAAAATCTCGTCATTTATCTAAACCTTGGTTTTCCAATAAATGTGCTAGGGCTGTTCAAGAGAAGAACGTTGCATATCGTAATTGGCTTCTTTCTAATTCTTCAGTGTCCTTTTCTGCCTACACCAAAGCTCGCAAAAATTGTAAAGCAGTTATTAATCAGTCCAAACTAGAGTTTGAACAGGCTAAGAGTAGAAAACTTGCTTCTTACCCTAATGGTAGCCGAGCATTCTGGTCTCTTGCCAAAGCTATTGGCCGCAACTTTTGCCCATCTCTGCTCCCACTGCTGTCCAAACCAGATGGTTCTGTTGCCACTTCAGCCAAGGATAAAGCTTACCTGCTAGCATCCCATTTTTCTTCCAGCTCATGTATTAATGATCTTGGTAAAACACCTCCCACCATTCCCAACACGCTCCATTCAATGCCTCCTGTGGTCTTCCCTCAAAAGGATATCAAAAGGATTTTGATGAATCTTGATGCTAAGAAAGCTTCAGGTCCTGATGGCATTTCTCTCCACTTGTTCTCAAAACCTGTGTTCCTGAACTTACTCCTATTCTTTGCCGCCTTTTTTCATTTTCCTATTCCAAAGGTGTTTTTCCTTCTGCTTGGAAATTTGCTCATATCCAGCCAGTTCCCAAAAAGGGTGACAACTCCCTCCCATCCAATTATCGTTCCATTGCAATTACTTCTACTCTTTCTAAAGTAATGGAGAAATCAATTAACCGCCAACTCTTAAACTACCTAGAAACCTTCCGTCTGATCAACGATCACCAGTATGGATTCCGTCAGTGTCGATCCACTGGAGATATTCTGGCTTATGTTACCCATTTATGGACTAATCCAATGGAAAGGTTCGGTGAAACACAAGTAGTTACTCTTGACATCTCAAAGGCTTTTGATCGTGTTTGGCATAAAGGTCGTCTAAACAAGCTTCCATCTTATGGTTTGCCAACTGTTTTTAGTAATTGGTTATCCAGTTTTCTCTCTGATCGCTCAATGAGGGTGATGGTAGATGGCTCTCTGTCTTCTAACTTCTCCACTAATACCGGTGTCCCCCCAAGGTTCAGTTCTTTCCCCCACTCTTTTCCTCTTGTATATCAATGACCTTCTTCCATTGACTGGAAATCCTATCCATAGTTTTGCCGATGATAGCACATTGCATTCAACTTTCCATTTTGAGAAACCGTGTCCTGCTCAATCAGCTTCAACTTCTCGAAAATCTGCTACCAATTCCTTAAATGCCGATCTTCCTTCAAATTCTCCAGTGGGGCAAAGACAACTTAGTTGATTTCAACCCTTCTAAAGCTCAGTCTTGTCTTATATCTCGCAAAAAGGATTCTTCTGCTCCTATGCTTATCTTTAGTGACACTCCGATTTCTAGGCAAAATAATATATCTCTTTTGGGGATTACCCTGACTTCTAATCTCTCTTGGCACAAGCACATTACAAATATTGCTTCCTCTGTATCTAAAAAACTTGGTTTTTTCTTTCGCTCTCGGCGTTACTTTTCTTCCAAACAGCTGCTCACTCTGTATAAATCGCAAATCCGCCCTGCCATGGAATATTGTTCCGACATCTGGGGTGGAGCCCCCAAAACCTCTCTCAGGCTTCTTGATTCCTTTGAGAAGAGGGCAGTTAGGTTAATTAATGATTCATCTCTAACAGAGTCTCTCCACTCGCTTTCTCATAGACGCACTGTTTCTGCTACATGCCTCTTCTACAGATATTTGCATGGGCACTGTTCTTCTGAATTGGCTTCTATAATTCCTGCTCTCTCATTCAAAACAGTCCGAACACGTGCCGCCACTAGCCAACATCCATTTACTGTCCAACTTCAAACCCACAGAACCAACTTTTCATCTTCCTCATTTATTCATTCAACTGCCGTTTTCTGGAACAACCTTTCTTCATACGTATTTCCTGAAAATTACAATCTACAGAAGTTCAAGTCCAATGTCAACAAATATCTTCTTTCGTCTTATTAACCTCAAACCCAAGCACGGTACTAAGTACTATAGGTTCTAATACCTCTCGTGTTTGAGGTTCACATAAAAAAAAATAAAAATAACAATAAAATGGCATACGAATTGCAGAAATTCCATCTCACTGTTTTCGATCAAAGTTCTGTGGGGTCCTCTCTTTGTGAAAATAACAACGATCTGTCAGATATGCCCTTGTGAGTCGTACACTTGGTATAATCAACCCCGCACCAGGTGGAAAAGACCCGAGTTCGAATCCCGTCAAGGACGTAAGGAATTTTTACGGACCTTTTTCACGACGTGGCTGAGTTATTCGCTCTGAGGAGAAGTTAGCATGGTTTTTCTGGACGATAAACCAGGGGTTGCTGGTTTATAGTCCAGAAAATAGCAATTCGATCACAGAACAAGCTCAAATTTTACAGACATATTATATACGAGTCGATTTGTCCTAAGTTTTGGTGCTGATGCCCCTAAAATCTTCGTAAAAACCAATCGACCAACCTCTCAGATATGGTTGGTGAATGAAGATCGATTGAGACAAGGCTGCAGCAGTTAGAATGTCAAATGTAAGCATCATGACTTCAATAGACAGTACTGAAATCATTGCAGGTGTATTTCTACCACGTAGAGACAAATTTGTAAAATGTTTAAAACCTGCGAAGTGTACGCTTACACCAATCTGCAACCCAAGAAATATTTTCAGGGCAGTGCTTTTCACAAAAAAAAATTGTGTTCGGAGCGAAATGCATTGATTGTACAAGTGGTCAAGGTAGGACACAGCTAACATTCTTTGAACAGTGCAAAAAATTAAATGGTACTTATCAGTGAGGATGGTCCTACTATACATAGACTAAAATATGAAGAACATTAAAAGGTGAAGACGTAACGCAGTTCTGGTTGAAGTCGACAGTATAAAGGATGTCCAATTGCTCGAATTCAATCAGCGCTTGAAAGCATTAGGACTTTCCATCAGTCTATCAAACCATCTAAAATAGGGCTGCTCATCATTATTTTTGACGTTGATCCGGATTTTGGTGAAAGTGATTTGTTGAAACAGTTGTAGAACGGAATTTGATTCGGTAGTTGATGATCGATAGTAAATCTCTGGGCATGGTAACTAGATGTGACACTTTCTACTGCCATCTGGGCTAATGGCCACTCATCTCACACGAACCATATAACCCAATATTACACTATGATATATTTACACCACTGTGTTGATTGGCCATATCATCAAAATATACACAGCGAAGTTGCCATGTTTTCTTCGGGACCGCTAGAAAAATAAATATATATAACGTAGGCGCTGTCGAATTTGACAGTCTTATACACTGTGCTGTCACTGTATTAAGTACATCCCTGATGTGCACACAAATGTCCCACAACGTAGAAAGTCGCATGACCACAGTTGTGGATATAAATGCAGCAGAACAACCTTTCTAGTATCAGTTTAGCTTACAAACTAACGCAAGGATGGGGAAAAGGAGTGATCTAACGGACTTCGAACGTGGCATGGTAGTAGGTGCAAGACGTGCTGGACAAGCATCTCTGAAACGGCAGTTCTCCTGAACTTTTCCCGCACGCCTCCTGTGGGCACAGCAACACCAGCATTGGACTGTCGAGGATTGGAAAACAGTTGCTTGGTCTCTTGAGTCGAAGTTCCTGGTGCATCATGTTGATGGAAGGCTCAGAATTTGGGGAAAACAACATGAATCCATGGACCCGTCATGCCTGACGACTACTGTGCAAGGTGGTGGGGACAGTGTTATGGTGTGGAGAATGTTTTCTTGGAAATGTTGGGTCCATTGATACCCATAGATTCACGTCTGAATGCCACATCGTTGCTGACCAAGTGCATCCGTTCATGTTGACAGTTTATCCTCAGTCAGATGGTTACTTCCAGCAGGATAATGCGCCAGTGCACAAAGCCCGAATCACTATGGAATGGTTCCAGGAACATGGCAATGACTTTTCTTTGCTGCAGTGGCCCGCTCAGTTCCTCGGATCTCAATCCTATTGAACATCTTTGGGATGAGCTGGAAAGGGCTGTTCGCTGCAGGCCTACCCCTTCGACGAATCTCAAGGAACTGATTGACACACTCATGTCTGCATGTTACTCCTTGCCTGTGCAACGTTTTCAGCATCTTGTTCATTCCATGGCTAGACGAATTCAGGCTATTTTGAAGGCTAAAGTAACCTCAACACGCTACTAGTTAGGTGTACCTAATAAAGTGGCAGCACAGTGTATGTGCCAGGGCTGTCCTTACGAAAAAGAACGTTTTTTTGATGGAGCGTACAAAGAGCAGAAGAACTGATCTTAGAATGCTTCAACATCTTGTCGTTAATGTGTCTTCAATAACGGCCATAGGTTAACTGTTATCGTAATTAATGGTTACCCATGCTATGATTCCTGGTGTCGGCCCAGCATGCAGCTTTGTGATGCATGCTGTACAACTTGTGTTCACAGCGCGCTACCAGATGATAATTGATCCTCAACAGAAAAGTTATTCGTCACTAAAGATGACACACACGATGCCACTTTCGTAAACAGGCAAGCTCCTTCCTTGCATCTCTGCAGAAGTTGGCAACGATGAAATGACGTCAGCGATAGATGATGCAATGGACAGGGAGATGCAGTCCGAATTCTCCCAGTTGTCTGCTAATTGTGCTTCCTGACACAAGCGCAGACAGCGATAGTGTTATTATGTTGGAAACTAAATCTTGCAGGACTGTGACAGGTACATTTCTTATCATCGCTAGTCTCGGATCTGCCGATTCTCCGGTTACCTGGATGGTCATCACGGCGATTTGCCGTTTTGACTATCCAGTTTCTAACAACTCAGTGAGCTGCTCTTTCAAAGTTCTGTCAGATGTATGTAGCATTGCGTTATAAAGGCATTGGGCTCTCTTAGATAGTCATTTGCTCAAAGTTTTTTATGCCTGTTACCGTTGCCTACGTTTCGATTGCAGCTTCATATTTCAACTTCAGGACGGTAACAGAGACAGAGACTTTACTGGACGCTGTACTGCCGAGCGCGTCCAATAACGTTTCTGTAAGCGTTAAACTTTTAGGTAAATCCATCCATTCATCCTAGATGGGGCAATTTCGATGACGAGCAATCTGTATTCAGTTAACGTAGTCTTTAAGGGAACACTGCTTTAAAAGGTTTCTTTACATTTTTTCAAAAAAAAATGCCAAAATTTGGTGAAAGTTTTTTTTTTTTTTTTCTAGGTTGTATTTGAAAGAATTATATCAACATGATTTTGATTTTGTCTTAACTACCCGCATACTAAACGCGCTGAAGCGTTTTTGGCCACCTTTAATAAATCATGATTATTCGCACCATATGCGAGTGTGACAACCCGGGAAGCCATTTATTGAATTTACTGGTTATCGATTTTAACTTTTGAAATAACGGGTTTTCGCTCTGCTCCAGATGTCTAACTTTGCTGAAGTCTTCTATTTTGCAACCGGAAGTTTCCCGCCACTTCTCTACATTAGCAATCCATCAGCTTCATAATGACTCGCTTGATTGTCAAACAGAATCTAGTCGTCTATTCTAGAAACCATCGCAGATGCCTTCAGTTAAGTTTGCTCCGCGAGGCGTTCCCGTTGCACTCTGTTCTACCAACCATTTATTTTCATTCAGCAGTTCCTGGTCCAACTTAGCAAGCGTGAACGGCACGCTCCTGAATCATTGGTATTTTGCCTAGGGAAACCTACTGAAACTCGTGATTGATTGTTCGAGTAAGTGTTCCTATAAACTTGTTGATATTCTGCTACGAAATCGAGGTGCTGCGGGAAAGATTCAATCAATACGTTATTCGATACTAGCGGCAGAGTTTACATTAGATTTTCCGTTAGTGTCTGTCTAGTGCAGCGTGGTTTAACCCCTCTCTCTGTATATAGATAGCAAAACTGATCAACGTTTATTGATTCTGACGCTTCCTCCAACCAGTAATAATAAATTTTGTCGTAATATGTACATATGCAATGGAATAAACGATATATTTTGGTTAATTAAAATGCATGTTTGAAAACGTATTCATTCTGTTAGAAAGTTTACCCTTAGAAATTACTCTTCATTTTTATTTCATCTCGCACTTTAAATTTTGGCTAATTACTTGATGATCGAAAGTCTTAATAACATGAATTCATTCACAAAAGTTATTTCTTGTGACTTTAGTAGAAAGTCGTAAATTGCAACATGAATCAGCTCCATTTAAAAAAAAAAAAAATTGTAGTTGTTTGAAAACTTCGTATCATAAAAAAAATCACAGGATGGATTCATTTGTCCATCATAAATCAATTCTTTACCTCCGATTTACTTTGATATAAAAAATAAACTACAAAAATAAATAATAAACAAATTATAATATAATAAAATAAAAGCATTTTGTAAAAGTGGTTATTCTATACTGTGTACATATTAATTTAAAACAATAATAAAAAGTATTAAAATCATAAAAACTAAATAAATATATTGGGTAACTTTCGGAAGTCGTTCTCCTTTGTCACCTCTGACAAACTATTCTTCCCTACCGTTTTGGTCGTGGTTGGCGTTAGAACGGCGAATCTATATATGGACACCACAGTCCAATCAATGTTCTGGAGTAGCCGAAGAAAGATTCACCTCCGGAAAGTTTTGTATATTTATTTTGTTATATGAATGTTTAACTATTATTTTAGATTTACAACACGTACGTACATATGTAAGTAACTGATTTAACTATAGTAAATATTGCATTTTATCATATTTTAGGTTGACGTAATTGGTATTTTTATATCGTAGTAAAATCCTACAAGAATTGATGTTTGAGGATCACCCTAAACATTAATTATTAAACAATAATTATAACTGTTAAGTCCTAATTGTTAAATAATACATATTGTAGAAATTTTGCAGAAAGTTAATAAAAACTGAAACGTTGGAGCAAATACACTGAATGACCACTTTATTACGTACACTTTTGAAGTACTACCCTTTTCATGAATTATCGCTTATTCAGTAAAAACGTCACACTTTCCAATTAGACAATGTAAAATAGGCAGGCAGATACGTACAGATGTTTTCGTACAATTCATGTAGTGATGTATTGTGTCTTATTCAGGTGGCTCCTAAACTTTAGTTGAACTCCACAATGGTTCTCGGTGATGATATACAAAACTCTGTCAAATAGCCAGAAATGACTGCAGTGCTATGTTTTGTGCAAAGTGGATACCCTTCTTTGGACCTTGAAAGGGTCCAAAGAAGGGTATCCACTGGAGATAGTGCAGTACCAATGGATGCAGGCAATTTACGTACCCACGAAGCCCAAATCTGAGTACTAGCAGGTGGATAACTAGTGGCCAGAAAATCATGACCCGGAAGGGGGCTAACAATATTCGAAAAAAGTAAATGTTATGATTTTGTGAGAGAGTAGACAAAACGAAAGAATTAAGTGACTTTGAACGTCATGACTATGTCACAGTAGTCGGCGCCAGATTTGACGGTGCGAGAATAAATATCCTATCAGCATATAAACAAGAAGGTATGATGGTTACAGTGGGATCAGGAACGCTAATGCCGGACAGAAGAGGATTGTAAAAATGTTGCCTGCTCTGATGAGTCCTACTTCCACTGTTTCATTCGGATGGGAGGACCCAAATATTCCGCAAACGTAATTGTGTGGGAAGTGTGTTTCATGGTGCACAATGGGCCCGTTGACAACCGATGGAGCAAGATTTGTTTGCTCCATGTTATTTGAAATTGTTTCCAAACAGGTACATTCCATCATTACTAGGTGTATCCATCTTCGAATCGGTAATTACAACAGGATAGAGTTCCATGTTACAAGACCAGAAATGTGTAGAATTGGCTCCAGGAATGTGAAAGCGTATTCGGCCTACGGGCTGTAACCTCCTAACACCAGATCTAACTATAGAAGCTGAGCCTTAGATAAGCCGAATGATGTTGCTGCTGAATTGAATAAGTATTTCGCATCGGCCTTTACTAAAGAAATACCCTTTATCGTGATTAATGAATATTCTTCAGATTGGTGTAACGTCAGAAGTGGGTCCCTCCCATCAAGGATTGGTAGGAGGAACCACTGTTGTTTCTGATGGACCATTCTTGGAGCACTGTTATTTCTGATGGCCCATTCTTGGAGCACTGTTGTTTCTGATTTTCATAAATGACACGAAGAATGGATAAAAGGTGCGATGTCAAAATTTCTAGACGACAAAGATCGGGAGAGTCGTTAATGATCATTGCCAAGCAGCGCTCCTTCATTATGATCCTTCTGACTATTCTTGAACGGGCTTCAAGCATAGTCAGAAAATGGTTGCTATGTTTTCATGCAACAAAACGCAAGGGTTCAAACTTGGAAAATAGCAACACCAAAATAACTTATACACTTCATGGGATTGATATAAAAACAGTGGAGGAAAAACGAGATCAGAGGTTATGATACTGTGAGGTATAAAGTTCTCTGAGCAGCATAAACAGCCGGCCACGAAAGCCCATGGTATCCTATGGATCATTTATCGAACAATATCCTGTAAAGATAGAGATGACATACTGTAATTCCACCGTACATGGCAATTATACGACCACATTTCGAAAACTGTTTTCGAAGTATGGAGAACTCATCTAAAAGAGACACTAAGCTTCTTGAAAGGGTCCAAGAAGAGCAACTCGCATGGTGAGACCTGCAAAAGGGCGACCGTGCGAGGAAAGACTTCGATTATGTGGACTACAGAGCTTGGCAGCCAGGCACTTTAGAGGGAACCTGGTTGGGTTTATAACGTTCTGAGAGTGGTTAGGAAATGAAGGCGAAAGTTCTACTGTTATAAACAATTCCAGAAATAGGGGTCATAAATTTAAATTACAGGGGAAGAATTTTAGACTAGACTGATTTTAGTCAACCAGTAATTATTGATTACTGGAACAAGTTGCCACCGGAGGTAGTTGAGGCTGATAGTTTGAAGAAATTCAAAAGTTAACTGAATAGTTATTTTAAGAGGGAAGAGCATAATTTGTATTTACTTATACACTTTTTATTTATTTTTTTTTTTTTGGCTGGTGCAGGAAAATCCAGTGGCCTCCTTGCACTATATGGCTGATACTTATACCACTGTTAACTCTTTGTCTTATTTCTTAGAAACGTGACTTTCTCCACTCAAACTTTCCTAACAGTGAAGTAATTTTCCTTAATGAGATTTCCTTACAGCTCTTTTGAGTCGAGATCCGCAATCATCCAATTTGTAAAACCCGTGGAAGCAATTGAGTCGACAATGACCAGCATCCGTGAGGTACGCTTTAGATACTTCGCTGTGTCTAAAGCGTACCGCAAGTACAGTCTGGAATCTCCATGAAGAATCCAAGGTCTTCTGAACGCTAAAGGAAATCTATTCTCTGTTAGCAGGATGTACTAATAAATTCCACTAAGTACAGTATACATATAGCTCGCATGTAAAGTATCATTTAAAGATATCAACAAGCTATCGTAATCACTGCTCTAACCTTGAGAGCTTATATTCGTGAATTCAAGGGCAACATGTATTAGCTTACTAAACGTACCGAACACCTTTGGAAAAGGAATGATACCCACCAGCCAAGAATAGATATACAAGCAAATAGGTTCACAACAGAAGGAGACTGACGAAATGCAGTGGACGGGCCGAGGCGTTGATCTCACCGATTTTCTATGAGTGATGCGAATAATCAAATGGCTTCCATAATCGAACAATAAGTAACTGAGGGATTTCAATAATCAAAATAATCGAATGAAATAATAATTATATTATATCATTAGAATGAAATGATTGAATTACTTTCCATAACTGAATGAACTGTCATAATCGAATGAAATAATTCGATTATATCATTTGTATGTAATAATTTCCTCAATATTCCGGATCACAGAAAAATTTTTCTGTGCAAATTGTTTTTTTTTTTTTTTTTTTCGTCCTTTCTTGTGAATATTTCATTGTAAATTGTCCGTACGCATATAAACACATACAGAGGCGGATTTAACGGCGGGCGCACCGAGCGCGCGCCCTTGGCCCCGACTTCTGAAGGGCCCATGCAAAACCCCAACAAATTAGTTGAACATATTAGTTCAAAACTTTGTGATTATTATTATGCTATTATTAATTATATTATACATATATTATATTCAAATTTTATTGGAAATAAAACATTAATAGTATATAATATTTTTTATTTATTTAAAAAAGTGGTTAACATGTATTTTTATTTTTCCTGTCTCTCTCTTTTTTTTAAGGGGCCCAATATTTTCTTCTGTGCCCGGGGCCTCAACTGACCTTAATCCGCTCCTGCACACATATAACGGACAAAAAGACTGAAGCACTTGTGAATTTTGCATATAATGTGTTTTGCGCTGCATTGTGGGTTGCAGAAATGTTCGAAATGCATTCGTTAGATGGGATATATCTCTCTGTGAATGAAATCTAATAAAAATACTCACCTGATATACCTAATTGCCATAAATATCGTCCCAAACGGTAAAATGCGTAATTAATGGAAATATGAGAAATCATGCAAATGGCAATCATGACAACCAAACATACATTTCATTGCATTTACGTGTACAAACTGAAATGACAAGTCTTCTTTTTACTGTAAATCAGCAAAATAAGTCCTCAATATTTTGTTGTTCCTCCTCGAGCTACAATTACAGCCTTGCAATGATCTGGCATAGAGTTAATCAACTTCTCAAAATACGGTTGCCCGATTTCATGGTACCAAACCCTTACAATGCTCTCCTGCTGCTGAATCTTAATTGTTGGCTTCTGAACAATTTTAGACGACATTATGTAACAGCAATTTTCAATAGGGTTCAGATTTGGACTGTTCAAATCCGGGCCAGTCCAACACTGTAATGCCAGCATTTCTGAGGTATGACTTGACCTTAAGAGAGAAAAACGAGGGAAAACATTGGTGTAAATATGTTTTAAGCCTTGTGAGACAAGAAGACAAATTCATCATTAAATCTAAGTAGCATAAAACTTACCAATTTTGCTGTTTGGCAAGGTGCTGAGTCCTGTTGAAAAATGCAGTTTTGTACGTCTGATGATCCCTAATAACGGGTTTCAGGCACTCCTCCAAGATAGCAGTGAATTCTGCATTCACCGTTCTGTTAATAAACTTAATTCGTCCCACCCCTTTGCTTGTTATGCATCCCAGATCATCTGACCCGGGGAACTTTACAGTCGGTGTTACGCAGTCAGGATGGCATGCCTCCGATTTTCATCTTCTGACATCGCTTCCTATCCGAGCTATGCAGGTTGAATTTCGATTCGTCAGAAAAGATGAAGGTGTCTCATTGCTCTTTTGTACATGAAACATGCGTTTTAGCACAAGCGAGTCGCTTCTTCCTCATTTGTTGGGTCAATGAAGGCTTCTTCTTGGGCCAATACGCAGGCAGACCACATTCCGAAAGCCGTCTTTGGATAGTTCGTGCACTTATTTCAACAGATACCATCTAAAACTCCAGTTTTATATCAGGAGCATTAGCATGGCGATTAAAATATCCGTTTCAAGGCATAGCCGTTTCAAATATCGATCTTGGGAAGGCGTAGTCACTCTCTTACCGTCTGATCTAGGTCTTCTCTTCACATAACCGGTTTCACGTTTAATTTCAGTACCCGGAATACTGTTGACTGGTGGCAGCCTATTTTATCAGCGATAGCACGCGTAGAAAGAACTTCCTGGGACAGAGCAACAGCTACACTTTTTTTCCTTAGTGTCAACTGAACATATGGAGCAATGCTGAACCTCCTCCGCAGAACAGGATACTAATGAGCGTGTATATCCTTCCAATGCCGTATTTATAGAAACGGCTGATTCAATGCCTGGCAATTACAGTCTGATGCAATGCCTTTGCTTTGCGACAAACAAAATAACTGTAATCAAACAATATCTTATACGTTTCACTACAAATGTTACTTTTTTTAAGATGATGCAGTTTTTTTATCCGCCACTGTGTGCTTTTGTAAATAGCTTATGTATTTCCTTATAAATATCGTAAATACTTCTTTTTCCAATTATAACTGTCCAGCTTAAATCACTATCCTTCAAACCGCATTTTTCAATGTATTTTTATTGTTGCATTACTATTAACTGAATGTTAGTTTCTTCGCTATACACAATAAATGTGTTTACTGCGTATACACAACAACAGTAAATAGATTTACTGTTGTGTACGCTTTTCGGAAATACAATATGAGTTATAATCAATGATTTACATTATAACCTCTTGATTATGATCATCATTACTTTCAGCAGGTAGTCATTACAGGATGTACATTAGCAATCAATCTCTTCATGCTACAGCATCACAACTACAACACCCTGAATGAATGGTAGGTAACACTACATCACCATTTTCCTATTACGTCATCTGCTATTACAGCCGGAAACCGTTCAAGTATGCTGTAGAAATTGACGGAAAGAGATCGGGATGCACTCAGAAGAGTGGTACGTAGATCATCTCAGTCCTCATCGGATACTGTTAACCGGAGCTCACTGGAGACCACAAAAACTGATATTACTACAAGGACGATATACAGACCTGAATTTGCATCGGATTTTTCGGAGGAGCTGCAGCACTGAACTACGCAACGGACAGCCTCAACTTCATTGGAGCATACATAATCCATCGAAATGTCCCCAAAAGTCTCAAATTTCATACGTTAATTTATACATCGCAAATGGTTACTGGAGATTTGGTAACCATCAATACAGGTCTATTCCATCCGGTGTGGGGAGGAAAGTGATTACACCGACTGTGCTACTCATGAAGGCCTTTGTGATTAAAAAAATAATAATAAAAAAAGGTGCTTTACTTAAACCATATCACACGCGTACAGTTAGAAGTTCGAGTTCATAAGAATGTGTCACTATTATTGTTCCTATATTTATTGTTCATTGCAAGTAAATTTAACTTGTATAAATTAAAAAATTCTGACACTTGACTTCATTTAATAACTATGTGGTATACAGTATGCTTCTGACTACACTTTCCATTATTATTATGAAATTTAAATAAAAGTTTTGATATCAAAATCATAAGCTATATTAATGAATGGCTTCTACCCTCTGAGGCAATTTCCCAAATAAATTAACGTGTATTAATCTCTTTGAAAACGTAGTGATTACCAAGTGAAAAGAAATCGCAAAATGAATTAGAAACCACCATGTAATTAGTCTTTCACTCGAGAGTGAAAATTATCGCCAGAATTTGCTTTGTTAGTTATTTATTAAGTACTTTGCGACAGGCGGAATCCTAATTAATCAATTGGCAGAACTAAATACTTACATACAGAAATATTAGGTTAGCACTGGGACGCTAAACGCATTCACATGAGTGACTATAAACTCAGTTTTAATATGGTGCAGATCCGTCTGTGGTATTTAATATAGAATAAAACTCCACGCGGGAAACTTTAAACCAACTTTGCAAAAACTTTAATGGAAATATTCGCCATTCCTCACGCAGGAAATCTGTTAACGCAGCTTGGGAAGTCTGCATCCATCACAGATTTCAGGTACGCTTCTCCACTCATCCCAAAGGTACGCAGTGGTATTAAAATCAAAGCAATTTACCCGTTTCGTGCATTCGGTGAATGATCTTTATCACTTAAGGAACCCAGAATGCAACACCGGCCTCAGAAAGATTATAGGGGCTTACAGTAGACATCCTCCTCTTCAAACCAGTCAATCACACACTGCGTTTAATTGCAGCAATTGAAACCGGAGTATTTATAGCCTTCGTTTTTGCTGTTTTGCCGTCTGTGTTCCTATAAGAATAGTTTTGCAACTTAGTTCCTTGGAACGACAGATACATCTGTCTATATGGCTACTCTGCATTTTCTGTGTACTTAGTCCGATTGGGCTTAGGTCACTGAAGAATAGGTCCGCAGATTTGTGGATAGTGATACCTATTTCTTTTCTTTCTAACTTATCTGATTCTTATTAACTTTATATGTTTGGATTTCTTTCTTTTTTCCATCATATATTTTTTTTCTTTTTCTTTTAAATGGGCAGAATGTGATTCGCTGAAATGTGGAACTCTCGTAATTAAGCAGAACATTTTGTATGAATGTGATCTTTAGATCCTCAGCTGGCAATTCCTTTACAAACTGTTTGAGAGTGACAAAATTTCTGACATTTAAAGCATCTGAGGTAATTTGGAATGTATAGTCCCACTTTTAAATTTGGGTAGTCTGCATTGACCGTTGAAGGGAAATTTGGTGTACTGAACGTAAGGATTGTGAAACGTGTGGGCCCAAGTACTCCACCTTGCTTAACTACCATTCTTTTTGTCTGTGTAATATTTTAAAAGTACAATATATGGACCATGTATAGTTCTGCAAATTGCAATGGCTGGAGACTAGACACCAGGGCGGTGATCTGATTGAGGTGTATAAGGCCTTGAATGGGTTGAGCACGCTGAATTCTGATGGGATTCTTCCACTTGTTCAAATTACGAACCTAAAGGGCATAAATTCAAATTAAGAAAAGACAGATGTAGAATAGATGTGCGGAAATTTGCCTTTAGCCAGCGGGTGGTTAATTGCTGGAACAAACTTCCATCTGTCGTTGTGGAAGTTATTGTTAAATAAATTTAAGGAGGAACTGGACAGGCATTTGGAGGGAATGGTTGTGTGAATTTTTATTTATTTCTTTCTTTTTAGGCTGATGCTGCATAAGCTCATACACTTGCTTTCTTGCATCACATGCCACTACTACTACCCTTTCACCTTCTACGACATTTATTAAATCCCACTCCAATATTACTCCCTTAGAGGTATTTAAGGTGGCACGACTGGTGACAATTGTAGGGATTCCACCTAAGATATTTTCTGATATCGCTCTGATTTTCGGTAGTCTGACGTTTCGACAAGTATGTCACCTCACTGTAATCTGCGAACTATCTGAGGAGGACTTGCAATATTTTCCAAGCATTTCTGAACAAGAAATAGTAAAAGTCTGTTTAAAGGTTATTATTGTTATAGGATTTTAGGCACATCAATGCCTTAGGTCATACTGCATCGTATACAGGGTGTTTCAAATATGATGATCAATAATTTAAAGGTGAAAAGTACAAACTAAAATAAGCAAAAAAGTCCCTGTGAACATCGGGCCGCAAATGAACCGTTTCCGAGATAATGCACATTTTCTGTTAAGATCAGCCACTGACTATAGTAACACTGTGGGAGGGTAGTTTTTACTAATGAGACCTTGTATACGCTAGATATGGTAGGGGTACAGTAATTGGCGATGTAAAATGCGCCACACACTGCTATGACTCAGTACATACACGCTCTTGCAGAGCAACCCTCCTTGTCGAAATTCCTGGATTTCGTTCATTCTTTCTAACTTTGATACACCAGAACAACAGGAGATAAGACACAGTAATGAAATGTATAGTGGCCCTACGGACATCATCCCCTTTACGTCTCTTGGATCGGGGGGGGGGGGGGCTGCTCTTAATAAACTAAACAGTAAAATATGTCCTGGGATTGACCTTATTGAGAATGGTGTTATCGTTAAATTTTTTTACTTGTTTCCGCAAATTCTGTTAAATCTTATGAACAAATCTCTCCTTGAATGTATTTTTCCAAGGCAATGTAAAGTGGCTTTGCTGAAAATTCTTCACAAGCCAGGGAAACCAACATCCGATCCTCATGCTTACAGACTAATTTCATTGATTGCGAATCTCGAAAAACTCTTTGAAATACTTCTAGCCCCGAGACTCCATAAGATGTTTTGTTCTAACCTACAATTTGGCTTCAAAAAAGGGAAATCTACGGAGGAGGCCACATCTGCTCTAACTACTTATGCTCGGAATTCTACTTCAAAGTATGTTTTGGATGTGTTAGTGGACTTCAAGGGTGCTTTCGAATCCCTTTGGTGGGAGAGCGCCCTGGAGTCCTTAAGAGCTGCTAATCGTGATGATTATACCTACAAGGTCTTAAGATCTTATTTCTGTGACCGTATGGTAAACGTAACTGCAAAGCGCCTGACATATAATTTCCCTATATCCAGAGGATGCCCTCAAGGATCGGTGTTGGGGCCTCTCCTCTGGAATGCAGTTCTGGACAAATGGCTTTTGAGAGAACATCAAGGTGTGCTTAAAATTGCATATACCGATGACTTAGTGGTGGCCATCGAGGGAGATCCAGAAATGTGCTTGAGGAGTGTATGCAACCAATTATTGACGATTTGGTAACATGGACGAATACAAACAAATTAAAAATTTCACCAAGTAAGACGACTTTTATGACTTTTGGCAATCACTTGAACTATAACAGACCTCCTAGGATCACTCCTAATTACATACAGATACCATATGTCTCTGAGACTAAATATTTAGGAGTTATGTTAGATGATAGATTAAGTTTTCAGTCGCATGTTTCAAAATTGAAGAATAAAATTCGAAATTTTATTGCCTCAGTGGTTAGGATCTCTAGGAAAGAATGGGGTCTTACTAGGAAGACATTATCATTGTATTACAAGACGATCTTTTTGCCTGTAGTTTCTTATGCCGCCGGCATTTGGCATCAAAATGTTACCAAAGTCAAGATTAAAACAAAGCTAATACCCTTGCAAAGATCCGTCTTACTTACCATTCACCGCATTCCACGAACTACTTCTAACTATGCTTTGCAGGTTTTGGGAGGATGACATTGTGGTCATAAGCCACGATCCCAAAGAATTAGAGGAAAATCTTAATCAGTTATGCACAGCTAGTAAGGATTTTGGACTAAAGATGAATATGGCTAAAACAAAAGTAATGATGAACAAGTATGCCACAGAAAGGGAAATAATGATTGAAGGAGCAGTAATTGAAAAGGTGGAGTCATATACTTATCTGGGACAAGTTATTAGCTGTAATAATGATAAATGGCTGGAAGTCAAGAGAAGAATAAATTTTGGATGGATACCATTCAGGAAATATAGTCACATAGTGAAGAGCAATATCCCAGTTTGTTTGAAACGTAAAATAATGAACCAATGTATATACTCTCCACCATGACTTATGGAAGTGAAACTTGGGCACTCACCAAAAGAATGGAAGAGAAGCTGAGAACTACACAGCGAAGAATGGAACGAATCATATTGGGAATCAGACTGTTAGATAAGAAGAGAAACACATGGATTAGGCAAAAAACTCAAGTAAAGGACATTCCTATCAAAACGAAAGAACTAAAATGGTCTTGGGCAGGACACATAGCTCGAAGACATGACGACAGATGGACTAAGAAAATAACAGAATGGTATCCAAGAGGAGCTAGAAGAAAAGTTGGAAGACAAAGGCGGAGATGGATAGATGAAATTCATGAGTTTTTGGGTAGTAAATGGATGGCCAGTGCTCAAAACAGAAGGAATTGGAAAGTTGCTGGAGCGGCCTTCATCCTGCAGTGGATTGAAAATGGCTGATGATGATGAATGCCACTTGACCTCTATATCATTTATCGAGGAATGTTGTACAATCTCAAAAAGGGACTTTCGATCACAGTGTATGGAATAACAACCGACCCCGCAAATAACATAAAGCAAGAAAAGGCTAGAATTTGGAGTGAATTAACTGTAATTTGGCAACGCTAATTTCTAGCCAATGAAAGCCAATTTGGCCTCATCACTAGGAAATATATACAAAAGGCTGACTACCTAACATCCCGAACTATCAACTCATGTTTTACGCCAAATATGTACACTTCCTATCTGATTAAGGGACACGGTTCCTTACGGGGTAAGCTCTTTGAGTGTGGACTCGAATCTGATCCATACTGTATATGTAATGACCTCGAAACTTGGATACATTTTCTCTTATTTTGCCCGGAATATGTACAATTTAGACAGACTTTAGGTGGTCTTGTTCCAGAGTTATCAGAAGAAAACGTCAGTATTCTTGTTGAGTGTGCCAGTAACTTTAAAGTCCGTCAAGATTTTGCTATAAATGTTTTCAAGAAGCGTCTTCAACTAAGATCTCTGGCTCTCAGAGGATGTAATTAAGTGATCTCCTCAACTTCTTTCTCTCTCTCTTTTTTTTTTCAGTAAGGATTTTACTATTATTTTATTTATTTATTATTTTTTTATAACTATTTTTATTTTATTTTTTTTTTGCTGGCTCCCCGGTGTGGGCTATCTGGTTGCGGTATTGCGGCCACCCACTGGTATTGCACTACCTCCAGTGGGTGCGGGATTTAGTGCTTTTCGCACATCATAGGTGATAATAGACCCAGGCCTGGATTCTAATGTCAGGGTTGGACACCAGACAGCAGCTGCCCAGCTGTTGGCTGCTCCCTGTTGGAAAAGTGGCCTGACACAAACCAGAACACACACTAACACATCACACCCCAACATTTACACTTTTCCAGGCCCGCTATACAGAGTTCTTGTACCAAAACAGAGGACAACGTGGAGATGGGCTTTTAGCCTAGGAGCCGCCCGGAAACGTAAATACACACACACATACAGATGTTCCCACATGAGAATCTATATTTTAAATTGTATATAAATCTTGTTTATAAATTAATGTATAAATCTTGAAAATGTACATAATTGTACATTTTAAAGTCCTGTGTGTAAATAAATGAATTCTTTCTAACACCCTTTCCTCCACATCAGGTGTTTTGCTTCTGGGCCTACATGCTCATACTCCATATGAGCATGTAGGCCCAATGTTCTCTAAGACGTTGATGTACCCTGATGAATATGCGCCTGTTGGGCTGCCTTAGGCGGGGAAATGCTTCTTGGTACAAACGTGCAGACTCGAGTGCACTGCCGTTGGCTTTATCATACATGAAGTGCATGTTCGCATACTCTTTGTTGTTGTAACCTCTTTCCATGTTGACTGTCCTTTGACAAGTACTAGTATGCCTACTGCGTCTCAGAGCATTGAGAAAGGGAGGGAGAGAATGAGCATAACATAACCAAAACAAACAAGTCAGTGGCGGATCCCAACTCTGTACAGTTCACGTTGTCAGTGGAGGATACAAACTAGAAATGTGAAATATCTCGCTCGAAACGATTCACTTAAGGACCCATGTTTACTAGGTTTTTTTTTTTTACATATTGTAGTCTGCACAATTCACCTTTAAATTATTGACCATCACATTTGAACACCCTGTATAATGCCTGTGAATTACGTGTGTTCTGTGGTAGATTTTCCCGTTCGCTGGGTGAAAAAATCGTGCAATCCTCTCCTGAGACCGATTAATTCAGCCATGTTGCCAAAAAGGCCCACAAAAAAATTTCGCGCGTCACTGACAGGAGTCAAACTCCAGTCTTTCCAACAGGATTTATAATGGTGATTATATCAACTGTGCTACCCCCCGGGCTTGTTTAAAGGATGATTTGTTGAAGAATTTTAGCATGAGAATCGGGGATGTGTATTGCTATTAGCGTCTTTTTTTTTTTCTTCTTTTTTTTCACTTTCTATCTCTCTTTTTGTAGCGGATAAGTTAGTATAATCCTGATATCTTCTGTCGCTCTAGTCAGATCTCCTTGTTTTCCAGATGAAAATCTTGGTCATAATACTATCTATCTGTTTCAGGTTGAAATATGTCCACGTTTGCTCCATAATTACTCCTTTTTTTCCCAGGAAGAGAGAATCCGTCTTCCAGGGTTTTCAGGCCTCATACGAGGAGATGAGAGCAGGTGGCCATGACAGTGATTTTAGTGTGTTATTTGGGTTAGATTACAATATATAACGTTGCTTTCTTGTAGGCGGTGTCAGATAATAAAGAAATACTTCTTTCTAGAAACTGGAGGTACCCTCTGGGATTATAAATCGCTTTCTTAACTAAAGAAAGAGCTTTATAATCGCAGTGAATTTGCTTGCTCACTAGAACGCTTGGCACTCGGGGCCGTAAAGATAAGAATTCAAGAAAACTGCCGAATAATCTAGACCACCTTTTACCTGTGCTGAAAATAGGGCAGATAATATCTGATGGCAATTTGGATACACGCCTTCTAATGCTATAGGATTGTAATTATTGTATGTATTATACTATACTTCTAAATCAAACTCTGTTAAAATGATAGAGTATCAAGTAAAGACAAATTAACTTTCTTGTTCGCTTACTTTCATGATCAGAATACTCTAAGGGATGGATTACCGTTATCTCAGTTTTCCTTTTGCATCTTCTTGTGGTGTATTGGAATATCGATCTTTCACTTACATCTGAACAGCCGCTGGATGGAGAGGTTCTGTGCGTATTCTATGATTTAGAATTGTGTTCCACGGCTATGAGAGTATAGAGTGCAACTCGTGCTTAGGTACTCAGTTATGTCTGAAAACTTTGTTTTGTAAATATCGTATATAGGTGGCGGAGATGCCGAAAAATATGACTGGGACCGCGTGGTTTAATAAATAAATTTTAAAAAATTAAACAGTTAGTCAGGCTCAGAAGAATGCTACATCCCATTTATTCTAGCATAAAGACGAACGTCACAAAGTTGCTTGCAATGCAGCGTGCAATGTTATTGAAGCTAAGTGGAGCCTACAGAACTGTTTCGAGTAGCGTATTGCAGGTCTTGACCAGACCGCTGCATCTAGACCTACATTTAGATTTCAAGTCAATGTGTTTTCAATTAAGGCGAGGAGTACCATATAGGCGTCTGTCAATTGAAATTGATTGCACTAGTGCATACAACAAAGAGAAGAATCTAGGCTGACTTGGTTGGTGAATGGCAGGAGAGATCGAATGATAGTGCTAAGAGTTGCATTACAAATAAATTCCTAACGAGTATAAATATTAATGGTAAATCTTGGTCCAGATCGTTTAGTCCAAACTTACACGCCACCTTTTTCTTGACAGGAGATGGATCATTTTTTTGCAAAGTTACTACATGAGTTAGGTATTTTGGACCATTCTGTTTGGGTGTGTGGGTAATATGAAACTTGGATAGATATATTATATAACATATATGAGTACTTTGATTTTAGGGAAAAAATAATAGACGGGTCGCAGAATCTACATGCATCGAATCCTTGATGTGAACGACTTTCGGTGGGAACAGAGGCAGATTTCAAATCCTTCCAAGAGTTTTTCGTCCAGGTATTTCGAAGACGGTTAATCTCGTTACAAACAGAGGAGCAAAGAAATTAATTGTTGCATCATATGACGAGGTCTTGTGGTTGACTGGAAAACAACCAGGTTGACTGATCATCAATATTTTAACAGGGTAGGCGCAAGATGTGTCGTACCGTTCTTATTATAGGTGGGAGCTGAGGGTTGTTTTGCAAATGGAATATGAACACTGCTGCATACCTTGAATAGACGATACTATGAATTGTATGTATGTTATTGTAAAATACGGCAGAGTTGCCGAATTTGGCAGGGACAGCCTAGCACCAAAAATGCTCATATTGGACTAGCACAGTGGCTTATAATCTGTGCGGTTCTCTCAGACTGTACCTCACAACGGATAAATATTTACTAGCAGAGTAGACGTAGGATGTGGGCACTGTTCTGATTATTTGTGGGATTCTTCTATGCTCTCCATTCCCTTCCTCAACTCCCAATATCGGTTGTTCACCAAGTTGCATCACCTCTGTTCAGTTGTGTGCTGCCAATCTTGAACTATATTCTGATTTAGTGATCATGTATACCTGATGGACTGCTGAATACGGTGAACTTAATTTGGTGTATCTGGACTTGCTACTAACAGTGTTTACTGTCTGACAAGACAGTAAACACTGTTAGTAGCAAGTCCAGATACACTCTCATGCGGAGAGCACATCTTTGGTGAACCTATCACTTCGTTCGGACATTACTTATTTAAGTCAACTAACGTGGATTCTTCTTTCTGGCTTGTTAACTCTGGACTTTATCAATGTGCACTTTTTTTTTATAATTGATGGACTGATAGCATTTTTGCGAGCTTCCTATCGAAATGGGGGTTATAGTTCGTTTCTGAGCGTCTTAGAGACTTATTGGAATATCATTGACTACTGCACTGGACTAAGTGGATCTACACACTAAATACGGTATATTTATCGAATAAGTGGATTCGTGAGTATATCTTTAAGTGCGGTATTGTATGATGTGGAGAATGACAGTTTTTGGCAGGGAATACCTAGTATAATAAATAATAAAAAAAAATAAACATCTAGATTTTCATCTTGCAAATAGAAAAATAATATACAAGCAATTAACTGAAACAATACCCTGATGCTTCACGGCCCAAGAATTCTCAGCACTTAATCTAAATAACCCAAACTCCTATTTCTCTACAAGCAAGAGTTAACAAAAAAAAAAAAATAATAATAAAAATATATATGCTTTAAAATTTTCGCTATTGTATAGGTAACTGAACATAAGACAGTGAACAAAAGATAGCAAAAATATCATCTAAGAGAAGTGCGATTTGTTAAGTCCCTATAATTTCATTAATAAGAACTTGATTCCGAAAAAATAATTACATAAACATTCAAAATTTAGCTAACCGTAACTTTTAGTAATTTTACGAGATACCCTTCCTGATGAGATAGGATATGCATTTCATTGAAGAAAATGAAGAATCAAAAAGTCCCATGTGAAAATGAAGTTACTGTAGAGTTGCTAAAACTGGACTGGGAGGAAGAGACATGGCACAGAAACTGGTAAGACTCTTCACAAAATACATTAAGAAAGGCGTGATGCCTAAGGAGCGGAGTAATCAATTTTTCTGCATAAGAAAGGAGATAAATCAGAAATTGGAAAGTATAGACCAATTAGCTTGTTATCCCACACCTACAAGTTGTTCACAAGGTTCACTACTAACAGATTAGAAAGAATACTTCATGAGAATCAACTGAAAGAGCAAGCTGGATTTAGGTCCGGATGCTCAACTATGGATCAC
Source organism: Mastigoproctus giganteus (assembly GCF_048544385.1). Taxonomy (NCBI): domain Eukaryota; kingdom Metazoa; phylum Arthropoda; class Arachnida; order Uropygi; family Thelyphonidae; genus Mastigoproctus; species Mastigoproctus giganteus. The sequence goes on from NC_143577.1 coordinate 149,408,068, forward strand.
CTTCGCAGCTAATGGAGAAATCAAATGAATATAAAGCACCATTATGCCTGGCATTCACGGATTATGAAAAGGCATTTGACTCCATACAGCATAAGGGAATGTTTCGGGCACTGGAAAGACAAGGCATAGATACCCCATATATTCTGATTTTGAAGAATATATATGAGAACGCTACCTCCTTTATTAGACTAGACAAAGACAGTAGGAAATTTAAAATTGAAAGAGGAGTTCGACAAGGAGAGACAATATCTCCGAAGTTGTTTACTGCTGCCCTTGAGGAAGCTTTCAGAAGATTAGACTGGTCGCAGAAAGGAGTCAATGTGAATGGAGGGTACCTAAACCATTTACGATTTGCAGGTACATTGTGATCATGAGCTTTGATCCGGAACAATTATAGGAAGATCTTAATCAGTTATGCACAGTTAGTAAGCATTTCGGACTAAAGATGAATATGGTTAAAAACAAGAGTAATGATGAACAAGTATGCCACACAAAAGGATATAATCATTGAAGGGGCAGAAATTGAAAAGGTGGATTCATATACTTATCTGGGACAAGTCATTAGCTGTAATAATGATAAATGGCTGCTGGAAGTCAAGAGAAGAATAAATTTCGGATGGATAGCATTCAGGAAATATAGTCGCATACTGAGGAGCAATATCCCAATTTATCTGAAAAGTAACACAATAAACCAATGTATACTCTCCACCATGACTTAAGGAAGTGAAACATGAGCACTCATCAAAAGAATGGAAGAGAAACTGAAAACTACACGAATGGAAAGAATGGAATGAATTATATTTGGAATCAGATAAGAAGAGAAACTGTTGGAATAAGAAGAGAAGCACGGATTAGGCTGTAAACTCAATTAAAGGATATTCTTATCAGAACTAAAGAACTGAAATGGACTTGGGCATGACACATGGCTCGAAGACACGATGAACTAAGAAAATAACAGAATACCTAATAAGAGCTAAAAGAAAATCTGTAAGACAACAACGGAGATGGACAGATGAAATTCAAGAGTTCGTGGGCAGTAATTTGCTGGAGAGGCCTTCATCCTGTAGTGGATTGAGAATGGATGGTGATGAGCTTTTAGTAAGCCGTATTCTAAGAGAAAATACACAGTTGTGATTTCTAAGGAAGACATTAGTGGCATAATAGTTTTTTTCATAGAAATATGAAACTTTGAAAGTTTTCTTATTTTTTTTATTTTAAACTGAAATATGAAGTTTTCAATAGTCGTAAAATTAAACTGAAAAATTTTATTTCACGATTTCACAGCGCAGCGTAGTTACAGTAAATAAAATTCGCCCAGTTAAAAAGAAAGTGAAGGAGTCGGATTCTGACACTGCTCGTGCAGTTATTTCTCGGTCCTAGTCCTGTCTTGGAGCCATTTAGGTTGTCAGATAGAGACCTCCTATTAGATGGCGTTAGATCAATCAACTTGTCAGTAGTCGTCGCTAAAATGTTGATAACAGTGACCAGACAGAACGATCATCGTCGACACGTCAATAGAGAGCACAAGAACAAGAATCAAGGAGGTGTGAAAATTAATGGCACTACATTGACTTCCAGATATGTTTGCAATGGATATGAGAAAAAAAAAAAAAGGCTTTTTGGGATTAAAGATTTCTGTTTGCTTTCCGAACTTTAATAACACTATCAAATATGCTAGCTTTAGCTTAATCTCGCCATACAGCTCAGTCAATATTGCCTCCATCCATGAAGCGGTAATGGGATGATCGACAGATAGATTTCCGTCATAACGTCAGGTTCACTTAAAGAAATACGTTAGAGTGAGAGATACACTTTAAGACAGTCGATTAACTTTTCAGAAATCAAATTATGAAAGGTCACTTTTGATGTTTATGTAAGATCTTAAGTTAAGAAAAAGATACATTTTGGATTTTAAGAATGAAAAGAAGACATTTACTTTATTAAAGATTAAAAGGCTGCTTTGGTTTTGTTTCTTTAATAAACACTCGAAATCCTGAAAAGAAAAAGATCAAAGGACATACACACTAAATGTCACTAATTAAATAGGACGAGAACAGAAATCACTGCAAAGCATTAGAATTTTGATTTGTATTGCTCTCAGACGTCAAAAAAATTCTGCCTAACTAAATGAGGCACTGCATATGTGTCGTAGTTTTTTGGAGCATCAGCGACTAAAGCCATATTGTTCTGTGTATACTGTATGTAAATTTTGTGTGTTCTGTGGTCTATTTTCTGTTTGTTTGCTGGATGAAAAATACGTTTCAGGGAGAAAAAAAAAAAACATGCTAGAATTGCCTGAGACCGATTAACTCAGCCATGTTGTGAAAAAGACTCATAAAAATTCCTCACGTCATCGACGAGACTCGAAACCAGGTCTTTACTAACCAGGGTGGGGAGAGCGGCGATTATATAAACTGAGGCACTCACGAGGGTATATGGGTCGTGTGGTATATTGTCGCCAGTTTTGTTTTCGAAAATTTTATTATATTTTTTGGAATTATGTATGAAATAATCTTTCAAATGTATTATGATTTTTTCCAAAGTAGTTCATGTAGTACACCCTGAAAAATTGTTTATTTTGTAAAATATTTTTAAGGTATTTCTTAAAGTGGTGCGTGATAAAATTACTGATACAGCAAAAGAAGCAGTATGTGTGCCATAGAAAGGAGAACAAAACAAGCGACTGAAGGTCACTTATTAGGCTTTCCTCTGCCCATTTACTCCATAGCGTTTGGTACGAAGTGGACAGGCCTAGTGGATGACTTTAACTGCCTCGTGTTCTCTGCTTACTATATAAGATAGCAAAAAAAAAGTATTAGTATGATGCAAGAAAGAATTTCTCTCACTCCAATCATTTTCGTGTTTCTGTTTCTAGTATTAGAAGCATAAAAGGTGCTTAATGTAAAAATAGAGAACTAATGAGTGTTGAGAACCTAGAATAAGTTTATGAATAGCGCAGCATAAAAACGACGTTGGTGGGTATTTCAGGAAAAAAAAAAAAAAAACACTTTTAAAATGACATAGTATATGAAAGCCATATAAAGTGAACGTGTCGAAACTGGAACAAATGTCACATATATGAAAGATCACACAAAGGCCAACAAAAAGTTATTGAGCATATTCTATTGTAAATTTTTGCATAAAAAAGTCATGTAATCAACGTTCAAGTGTCAACGTTCTTATTGTGTGTAACTGCAAAGTTTCCAAGTTCGAGCGTAAAAGCAAAATGGTATCAAATGTTAGAACTGATTCCTCAGTTGGGAAGTCATGCCCACGGGCTTTTGGGAGAGAAAAAGAGTTACGATGAAAGGCAAACCAATAAAGTCAGCGCCAACATCACCTTAAAGACAAAATCCCGAAGCGTTTAATTCTAAGTAACTCTTAGGATTTGTGATTGCTTCTTCGATCTTAAGGCTATAACAGTATAAAAGGCTCATGTGATGAAGCGCGTTTTCATGTTCAAGCAGGATCTCTCGCTCGTATTTCTCTGTAGTCGAACGTGCTTTAAAGGTTTCTGCAGTTTCCCTAAGGTGGCGATGTGAACTTCGGACTGCAATGCTTGTCTTTTCGGCAAGATGTCTGCTAAAATTGCCCTTTTTGTGTCCAAATTCCGGTGGCCTTGCTAGCTGAGAAAAGCACCATGGAGTTGCTAGTTATCAACAATTCGCTATTTTTTTCACAAATGCCCACAAATAAAACACAAATTGATCAAAGTTTTCTCCGCATTCAATACATTTTATACGCTTAAGAGAGTGATACCAACTTCTGAAAACGTTCGCCATGAAATAAAATTGCCCCGTTTAAATGTACCTGTCTCTTTTGTTTGATAATAAACTTTTTTTATTGTTCAAAGTATAGGTGTACACTTAAGGCCCATTGCTCGTCCAAAGAATTATTTATCTTCTGTTTGTATCGGAGCAGTAGGTGGCTAGAACCTTAGAAAACGTGAACTGGATGCGAAGTATGGCGATTTTCCGGAAACTACCCGCTCATTTTCCGGAAACTACCCGGAAACTATCCACCCCTAAAATTGTTCTTTGTTTTATAATCAAGCATAGGTTTTGCAAACAGATATTCTGTTTCCATAATATCGGAATCGGTGACGGTTGCCTGTACATACACATCACTTCCTTCCAAAACATCCCACAGGTTTTCAAATTGGATTGAGGTCATGGGAATTTGGAAGCCAATCAAGTTGGGTAATATCTTCACTTTATTTCTCGAATCATTCTTGCAGAGTGCGTGCCGGATGACACGTCGCATTATCGTCTTCGAAGATCATGTTTCTGTCAGGGAAAAATTTCACATGGCAGGGTACACATGGTCTTCTAAGAGCAGCCGGTAGACCTCACCAGGGAAACGTTGTTCATGCACATCAGGTGTGCTAGTCCTTGCCAGAAAAACTTGCCCCATATTAAGAAACACCGCCACCTGCCCAGATTGTGGGTACCAAGCACTATGGGTCCATGGACTCGTGTTGCTTTCGCCACACACGAAGGCGTCCATCGGCGTGTTATACCAGATATTTGGACTCCTCCAATCAGCACACTCATATCCAGTCTTCCAGTGTCCATGAGCGTATTATTGAAACCACAGCATTCGCCGTTGACAAAGATCAGCGGTGAGGTGAAGGTGTTACTTGGATCGTCTGCTGTGGAACTCCATACGTCTGGGTGTGCGTCGCATCATCATTTGAGATACCACTCTTGCATTTCCCCGTACTGTTTTGTGATGTCAGCTCAGTGACCAGCCTTTGAGCCGAACAATGCGCTGCACCCTTCGTTCACTACGAACACCCACCTTGAGTAATCCTTTACAGTTCTGGTTAGGTGGTTTGACCCATTCGACACCCTTTTTTGTACGCCTTAACCGCAATGAGTGAGCCATGAGTGACCGACAAGGCGTGCAGCTTCCGATATGGAATCACCAGACGCAGGAGCTTCCACAATCATGCCATTTATTTTAAAACTCCCTGATATCTTTATTACGTCCCATAACTGCTACTTGATCACTTTCTCTTGCAAGACCACATGCAAATTACCACTGCGCTAGCGTACTAAGCTGTTCGGCTTTTTATGCTGAGAGCTATGGTCCATTACGGATGTGAGATCACAAGTCAGCAATCACCTGAGTGTATATTTAAAAAAAAAAAACTATTTAGGTAATGAACGCATAACTTGGCATTTCATTCATTCTGCTCATTTCTACACAATTCTAGAAGCAACTATATTTTCATAAAGTAATTTGCATAGAATTACATCTCTCATACCAAAAGTATGCAATGCATCTGAAGAAGTTACGATTATCGCATCCTGACTGTCGTATGAACAGTTTCTAACTCTTGTGTTTGACAGTATTTTGCTGTAGCGGAAACAACAATTTCATAGTGGTTTTTAAATGCTGTCTGTTCAACTTTTTTGACTGACAGCGCGCTTTTTTTTTTTTGTATTTTTAAACAGCATTCAAAAATAAACCGAACGTTGGGAAGTAGTTATAAGGCATGAAGGAAACTACATTGAAGTTTTTAATGTAAATTATATTATAAAATAAATTCAATTTCAATTAATCACTCTTGTGCATTACCTTTGGGATAACTTGCGTATTTTTAATTTATTTTAAAGTATCCCGGAATGTTGATAACTCTAAAATGTGAAAACGCTACAAAACGATCATGTCTCGCAGTTTAGAATTTTTCGTCTCAACAGTTAAACCATACAATGTACGTAATTCTTATGAATTCCTTTCATAAAAATGAAAACCATACAATTCTTATGAATTCCCAACAATTAAATGAACTCGCATATATTGAAAACTTGATAATCTGACATATTGCAAATTAAAATTTAGATTGAGAAAGTGTTCATTTATAGCAAATAGTCTAATATTTTTTTCCAGCATTCTGGATTCAGTTCGTGGTACTTCACGAAAGCTGAAGAATAGTGGTGATGTACTAGAAACAGGAATTCTTATTTTCGTAGAATTTCTTAATTGGACTTCATCTGCTATTCTTTCAAGACCAGTTACCTCAGTAAAAGTAGCTCGAATTTGTGTAGTGCTTTGAAAGCTGTGAATAATGAAATTCTGCTCATTTCTACACAATTCTAGAAGCAACTATATTTTCATAAAGTAATATAATTGCCACAAACATAGCAACGCAACATGCCATTCTTACTTTAGATGCCGCTTAAGATCTCCATAGAAATATTGCAACGTTGTCTGACAGCGTATTTAAATAAAAGTTTTCTCAAAAATGAAGACGGAAGAGAATTCGCATTCTCGAGACATCAAAGAACATAAAAACACCTTAAAAGAGAACATAATTCACACTTCCTTTGTTGGCAGCAATAAAGACACATTCCTTTCTCCAGTCTTCATGATAAGTAAGGTGTTTGTTCTACAATGGAGGGAGCAGAATACTATCGCTCATTCTCAAGGAAAAGATCTCATGTTCTATTTTATAATATTCTATAACCCAAAACAAAAAAGAAAAGAAAATGTTGGATGAAGAGGTCAATAAAAATTACTACAGTCACAGAGAGAACGGGGACATTAACGACTAACACCAACTGAAAAATGCCTGTGAAATGTTTCTTTCCTTGAAAGTTCTAAACATCGAAGTTGCTAAACACCGAAAGGGAAAAATACAATGCTTTTGTAAAATGAAAGTGTTTTCGACAAAACTAAAAAGACACATTGCCATGGCCCACAACAGACTAACTCAGCCACGGAGCGAAAAATAAAACACCCATAAAAAGTTCCTGACGTCACTGACAGGATTTGAACTCGGGCCTTCGTGGGAAGGAAGGTGATTATAACCATCGTGCTGTTTGGGAGGATATTTCAAATGGACATCGTGTGTAGTGTTTCTTGTCAAGCAGCTCGGGGGACCTACCCCAATACCGCGGTTTGAAACGGACACCGGACCTGTAGGGATTATTATTATTATTATTCAGTTTATTAAGTTTGATTTCACCCCCTGTACAGCTGGTTGGCTAAAAGGGTGTACAAAGAATTATAAAAACATATTTAGATTTATAAAAAACTTAATGAGAAAAACATATACATTAAAAGCACGATTGACAGTGTTTGACAATGCACTTGACTGCAGTTGGTATAGTTTAAGTATATATATATATATATAGGCATGTGATGGACTGGTAGATGGAGTGACATGATCGTGTCAGGATTCAACTTGAGCAATGGCTCAATGCAGGTCTTCCAGGATATTCTTCCTGTATTTCTTGTCATCCAATGGTTTGCTGGAGTCAATTTTCAGCTGGCAGAAATGTTCAATAATATTTGCTGGGAACATGTCACTAAAGCAGACGAGGTTGGCAAGAGTCGACGTATAACGTCAATTATGTTGCTCTCTAGGATGGATACTTGATGCTGAGATGATTTCTTGCACTTTGGGGGAAATCTATCCTGTTAGTCAGTAGTTTGGCAAGAGTGATGAAGTTATTTTCCAGAATACTGATTTTCCATGGTGTCATATTCATGTTTGCATGTAGTATAGATCTAGAGATGGTGAATGAGTTACCATGGATCCTGTTAAAGCACCTCAGAACCCAATATTCAATTGTCAGGAATTTCTTTGCAATACTTGATGGGAATGAGGACCATAGCTGAGATATGTATAAAGCGATGGACGCGAGGCGCCTTTCAATGTAAATGAGGGATGTATTCTAACAACAAGCTCCTGGCGGATCGCCCTGAAGGCTGCATATGTTTTCATCTTTGTATATATGAAATGGTCCTGGAAAGTAAGGAAAGTATGGTAACTGAACTTAAACATGGCACACTACTGGATTATATTGAAACTTTTGAACTTCCATTACGACAAACCAATATAAAAGGTATGGCTCGTCATAACAACAAACGATACTTTTATATGGTCTGGTTTGTTAATAATGAACAATCAACATAGAGGAGTGTAATTCTTCATTTTAATGCACTAATGAACAAAAACATTACAAGTGAACAAGAAATGTTTGCAAAAAAGGAGAAAACAATCAAATAAATAAAAATCTTCACCAAGACCTTTTCAGTCTTCTTCACCTTCTTCTCTTTCAGTTTCTTCAGTTGGTCAAATGCTTTCTTATCATCAGGAATTTATGTGCAATGCTCTTTTCCTACGTCTTGCATTTTTTTGTATTAATAAGTATTTTCTGGTTGTATGATTTTGTTGTAGGTAACTCAGGATTCATCTAGGTTTCAAAAGCAGCAAACTGTGCTCTCTCAACCCATCGTTTATTCTAGAAGTCTATACTTTGAAATTAAAAAAACTGCAGCTTTATCAATTGATTTTTTTGTTTTTTTTTAAGTGTCTTCCGACACTTAATTTCAAAACGTGATCCCTGTTACCTAAAATCCTTTTATTTGGCAGCAGTTATCTCGGTGTACTCATCTAGGGTAATTCTGTTCTTCATTCTGATTTTTCGTTTGGCTGTTCTAAAGTTTCAATCACATTGTAAAAACCAGTGACCACGTATAGAAAAATAATGGTAGATTTTCTTGAAGTGACTTATTTACATCAAAGTAAGGAAGAATGAATGTGACTAATGTATTTATCTGTTCTTCCCTCCACAGGCATCACTGGATACACGTAATTCTTTTAGAGCAGGATCCATTTCCTGAATATTCATTCACAGAAAACTGCAAACTTGCTCTGGTCTCGGTTTTGCTTGTCCATCTAGGTATGTGTAGAACTTGGCAGAATTCGTTTCCGTGTCATGTACATTAAAGACGTATAGCCAAAGTTTTCTCAAATAAAACATTTCTTGCACCGGCATTTTCGACATTGGCAGTCTGCTAATAGTCAAAAGCAATCGCCTAAACTCCATTCTTTTCTTTACGAGCTAACCCTTCATTGTTGTTTCTTGTAAAAATTTTTGGACCAGCACATTTGTAGCATTTTTTGTGCAATTGCCACAAGTTGAGTTTTCGTTTAAACGCGACAAGTTGATTTTAGTTTATATCTCCTGGAATGTCCACCTAGGTCTTCCAAACCCATGATTTTCATTATAGCATTTATGTAGAAATTGTACTCGACGTTATTAGCAAGATCGGAGTATTTAGTGCAATGAGCTCACGCATTGTTTTCACATTAAGGTCTGCACTCAAGTATTTTACCACTTTGCTCAATGAGTCGCAGTATAACAGTAAAGTGGCCAGATACGACTGTACAGCATGTTTTTTTTGGTACTGTATAGTCTAAAATTAATGGCTGAGTAGACGGACGTTCAGGATTAATATACATAGGCACGTACTACATGCATGGATAATGATACTAATCGTACAGAATCTGAAGATTTGGTAAAAAAAATATACTGGAATGTTTAAAAATTCAGGGAGTTGGGTCAAAAAATGTGTTTCTGTCTGCAATTTTATCCTGCCTCTATATCCTGAAAAACGTATGGATTAATTTAAGATTTAGGAAACTCTGCAAGGCTTTTTGGAGGGAAATATTTACTAGCGCTTTCACTTTCCTAGGTAGAAGAGACCGTTTTTGTAGAGATGGAGCACATATGAACATACAGTACGTGGTGAATGGATATTTGTCACTGAAAGGCCTTAAATGTTCAGCAAAATTGCTAGTCGGGAGGACAGGGGAAATAAAGCTAAGCATTTTATTGATAGCATGGATCAAATTAGAACTTGCACACATCCCAAGGGTTCTTCTGGGAAGCTGCATAAGCCAGTGATGCTTCTGAAGTCGGAAGAATATGTGGATAACAAGAATGTTTCAAATAAAAGGCAAGCTAAAGATAGGACAACAAAATTAAATTATAATTATGTGTTAGATTAGTAAAATAAAAAAAAAAACAAACAAATGCTTAGTCTGGACTGTGTTGATAGCTGTAAAGTTGAGTTAGGTAATGTTGCTAATAAAGTAAAAGAATTAAAACTTTTTATTAGGAGATGAGACGCCAATATGATTGAGCAAAGAAACACCTAAAGCTAAAGAAATAGGGGAAGATAAGTTTTGCTGGCATGGCATAATCCATTTAAGAAGGGCTTGGTGGGGAGGGGGGGGGGCTAAAATTACTTGTTAAAATTCAGCTCATCCATCTAGACTCCTCATATCAAATTTTTACTTAACAAATTTGTTATCCAAGAAAATTTTGTCTGTTATCTTTCAAATTTCCTCTACCAACTGTCAAAAGAGCACGGGGAGTGCGAATATAGGCGCACGATTTTAAAGCTGCCATCACGGAGTCATGAATGCATACACATATACTATTAAGAAAATATAGCACAAAGAAGATACCAAGATAAGTGAATGAAAGAAGAAAAGAGAAAACCAGATCGCACTCTTAGTAATGGGTGCGAAATAATGGTAACCCAGATGATTTAGCTGATGAACTGAATGAGTATTTCAAACCGATCGTTGCAGATGAAAGCCCCCTTCAAGCAGTAACTGTGATAGGGAATCCGAGCTTTGAAATCAACAGAAATGGAAATTACAGCCGATTTGAATTACTAGAAAACTTGAGTCTGGAGACAAGCAAGAACTCCAGAGTTGATTGCATATACCCTTGTATTTTGAGGGAAGCAGCAAAAGTATATCAAACCACTAATTAAGGTTAATCAAGAGGGTTTCATTGCACTCAGGAGCGAGTCCAAAATCCATTCCCTTTTATTGGAGAAGCGCTAATCTATAAAGATGTTCTAAACAAAGTGAGCAGCTACAGACGTCATTGTAATTACAGTTTTAAGGTAAAATAGAGGAGGCGATGGTCAAGAACACTAAACAGGATCATTACCTAGGCAAAAATATTTTCTTGAGGGTACACAGCATGACTCTGTAAAACGAAGTCAGTCTTGTTTAATTACCCCTGATTAACTATTATGATAGTGTCACCGATCAACGATACTCTGTCAGTGTTGCTCATTTTAAAATATTTGAGCTTGAGCATTTCGTTTGGTCGAACATGAGACTGCAAGATAAGCTGGAACTTATTAGGGTGGGCTTAAATGGATTAGATTACGAAATAGCTACAAGACAGGAGATAAAAGGTTGTATTTATTGGTTACTCTGAAAAATTGGCCATGATTTGCAGCGGAGTACTTCAATGATCGGTGCTGGGCATGCTCCTATTTCCGATAATTCTTAAATGACATGGACAAAGGATTATCTAGCGCGATTTTAAAATTGAAGATGTGAAGAATGGTTATTGACCCACAATAAGCAGCACTTCTTCAGGACGACTTAGGCAGGTTCATGAGATGACAGAATAAATGGAAAATATATTTCACTTGAGAAATAACAATCCTTAGAGAAACACAATAAGTTGGGAAAAAAAAACTTTTAGCGAATGAAGGGTTTGAATTAAACAGAGAAAACAGAAAGGAAATTTGAGATGAGGTCCTAGGCAAATATGAATTTCTCTGGGCAGTAGAGAGCCAACGAGATGGGTCGGTGATGTTTTATAGATGATTTACCGAACAACTGCTTGTAGAAATAAATTTGAATTTATTACAAAGAAATTTAAAGACTGTACTTGGCATACTGTTTAGAGGTATGGAAACCAAAATAAATAAATAAAATAAAAGAGATCAACTTCCTCAAAAGCTTCAAAGAAGGCCCTTGGTCAGATTAGCAAAATAGCAAAATATGAAGTGAGGCATCGAATAGGAAGGCTACAGAGTTGGTAACAGGGACTTTCACCTTACTTATTTGAATAAAGATTTTAAGGCCCTGACAGGAGCCTATAGAGTAAATAAATACGTAAAACGGACAGTAAAAAGTTAGACAATAATACGAAATTTCCATTAGTTCAGAAGTTGTTAATCTTTGGAATAAGTTGACTCTAAAGGTAGTTCACAGACAGCTTGGAGAAATTCAAATATCACATGGATCAGTTCCTACTGAAAGAGGTGGAAAAACGCACAGGTATTATTATTTTATTTATTGTTTTATTTCATTTTATTTACTTTTCCTAGTGAAGCAAGAACCCACGTTAATCTATGTTAATAATCTAGTTTATTCTGATATATCATTTGACAGTGCATAATGCCGAAGTGTTTCAGCGCTAAATTCTATGAAAATATCAGTTTGCCTAATGCTTTATACATACCACGGGTTGCCAACGGAGATGGTGCTTTCATTAGAATAAATTAAAATTAGAGAAGTAGATTTAGTTTGTGCAAAATGTCACATATTTATTAATCCATCTTTGAAAACAAATAACATTACGGATTTTGTGGGTGGCGAATCACATTTTTAAATGATTATCACTTATAAATGAACCAAAAAGTCAGCGTGCCACTCGTACTGAAGGAATATAAAATTCGCTAAGGGGCCTATATATTTAACTGATTAAGAACTGGTTTAACCCAGAGATCCTTCCCAGAAAGTTGGAAAATAGCTGAACTAAAGTTAATAATCAAAAACCCATCGAAGCCACCAGAACAGCCTAACTCATATCGACCTATTGCCCACATTGAGCAAGCTACTTGAACGCCTCCTCCATACCAGACTCCTAACACACTACACAGAAGCTGGCCTACAATCCAATTGACAGTATTGATTTCGTCCAGGACGCTGCACAGAGGATGTTCTCTACCAAATGGTTGCAGAGTTTGGACACTAGACACCTTAGAGGAGATTTGATTGAGGTGTTTAAGGCTCTGAGAGGCATCAGTAAAATGAATGAGGACGAAATTTTCAAGATTATAAATGATGCTAGAACTAGGGGACATAAATTCAAGTTACGGGGGAAAAAGTTTAGATTGGACTGCAGGAAGTTTTATTTTAGCAAGCGAGTTATAAATTACTGGAATAAGTTGCCTTCATGGGTGGTAGAGGCCGACAGTTTGGGGAAATTCAAAGGTCATCTGGACAGTACTTTCGGGTAAGCGAAGTGCATAGGATGATGCACCATGCGGCCATTATTAATACTAATACTAAATAACCCAAGCTGCAGCCAGCACTAATTACAAGTACTTCCTCCTCATAACCATTGACTTTGCCGGGGCCTTTGACATGCTCTGGTGGCCAAGCATTCTTCGCAGGCTAAGACTGGCATGCATACCAACCAACTTATACAAGTGTATACAAAGCTACCTTTCCAACAGGAAGATCACCATCTCCTCACCATACCAGATGCTCACCAAATCTATCTACAGAGGCTGCCCACAGGGTTCGGTCCTCGGCCCGTTCCTCTGGAACATCGTCTTTGATGAGTTACTTGGCCTGGATCTGGGCCCTATTACTATCCAAGCATTCGCAGATGATATTACCATCTCCATCGCAGCGGACAGCAGAGCAGCTCTCGAGGCCACTGGAAATTAAGCACTACAGATCGTACAGGACAGGGCGACTCAACACAAGCTCCGGATTTCTCCACAGAAGACACAATCCATACTTCTCAAAGGCATCTTACAAATATCAAGGCCTCCTCAGATCAAGGGGAAAAACCATAAAGCTAGTAACTTCCCTAAAACACCTTGGTATCATCCTGGATTCGAAGCTCTCCTTCTTCCCGCACCCATCATACCTTCAAGAAAAAATCAGAAATTATGCAGCCCTAATCATCCGAGTAAGCAGGTGTGACTGGGGTCTGAACCGGAGAACACTCAAACTCCTGTATAAAGCTGTATTCCTCCCTGTTATTACATACGGATCCGGGATTTGGTACCACAGAGCAATAATTGTTCGCAATAAACGCAAACTGGAAACAATTCAGCGGAGTATATTGCTTGCCATTACCAGGGCCTGTTGCACAGTAAGTTCTCCGGCCCTGCAGGTTCTTGCAGGTGTTCTCTCCCTTGACTTGGAGGTTATCCGTCGAGGATTGCACTACTGCTTGTCGCGGGGAATCCCAGCTATCATCTTTGGACATACCATCGACACCCGCACTGACTGTAAGCAAGAAAAGAAGAAACTAGCAGCCATGCTACTACAAATCTGCCAGACAAGATGGGAGGAGACGGACAAGGGCTTAATAACTAAGAAATTCATCCCGGATGTCAAACTAGTTTATCCAAAGTCGCCGCCTTGGTTCTCTCCTGTACATATATTATAACTGGACACGGCTCTATAAATCATAAGTTGACTACCTTGAGAATCATCAATAACCCCTACTGTACATGTGGAGAAATTGAAGATTGGGACCATCTTCTTTATAACTGCCCAATTTATGATGATCTTCGAGGGACACTGTAACTCAGACTCCAACACATACCTCAAGGACAGGAGCACCTTTTAATTTCTGATGAACAGTACTACAAATTATTAACGGAGTACGCACAGAACCTCTTTGCTAGGCGCAGGACTCTACAACCAACTCAAGCTAGGGATACAAATCTGTAAGGGACTTGCTCAAACTTGAAATAAAAAATCTGTACTTGACCGTTTTACGAGCATCGACTTGCTAAACTCGGAACATCCAGGGTAGGATGATTACCTGCTAACTTTCCACATGGTTGGGTAGCCTCTAGTGGTCTTGAGCACTCCACCGCAAAATATAAGTCACACTCAGCATTCTCGCTGAGTGGCTTTTCTACACTTCTGGAGTTATCCCCTCCCCCTTTTCTCCTGGTGGAGCATACGCTCAACTGCCAATTTAGGGGATGCCCTCACCCACATCCCCTTACTTTCATCCCCCATCTTCTTCCGTACACCCTGTACTGCCGCACTCTACCTTATTTTTTTATTTGTTTTTATTATTTTTATTTTATTTATTTATTTATTATTTTTAATTTAATTTTATAATTTTTTAATTATTTAATATATTTTATTTATTTATTTCTATTTTAATTTTTTTTAATTTCATTATATATATATTTTTTATTTTATTATTATATATATATATATATATATATATATATACACACACACAAATTTTGTATATATATATATTTTTTTTTTTTTTATTATTATTTTTTTAATTATTATTATTTATTTTTTAATTGGTCTCAGGCGACCCTTAAATGGGTTCAGGAAGCTCAGGCGACCCTGACGGAGACCTGCCAGAAAATAATGGGCAGCCTGGCTACCTCCTAGTGGTGTGTGCGGGCAACGTGGGGTCTCATCAGGGATCCCGCGGCCAAATGCCAGGACACACAACAGAACCCAACACAATACTACACATTCAACACACTACACTTTTTCTGCCATTTACAGTGTACATATGGCGCAGATGTGGGAAACCACAGGTGGCGCCCGACCCTAACACTATGTTCAGTTTTATTTAAGAGCAAAACTGTATATCTCCCCAGGAAAGATTCGACAGTTGTTCACATTAAAGAAATCGACAAAGCTGTAGGACAAAATTAACCACCAGACACTGAAATGCTACTCGATGGAATTGATAGAAAAGAGAGAAGAATTCGATTAAGGATAATTCGATAACGGTACTGTACTGCAGAAATAAGATACGGGAACATAATGTTCAGTCCTAGAAGGACGGTTTTTGTGTCTTCTCTAGCGTACAGTCACTCCGAGGTTCATTAGAGAAGTATCTGAAAAATTCCTTTCATAGTCGATATTTTTAAATTGTTTAGTGACTTATGTCTTTTTTCTTTTAATCTTACATTAGTCATTTTAACTCAGTTATAATGCGCGAAATACTTGCAGAATATAATATATATACACATTTTTCGACGATAAAGATTAAAACTAAAAAAAAAAAAAAATTGGAGAAAATGTTAAGCCCACCACGCGACAATCACGTTAAAAATTAAAACTTCACGCACATCAATGCTTAACATGGCATGTGAAAAAAACTAAGCAATCTTTATTCTTTGGATTCGATTAATAAATATTAAATATTTTGTAAATAGGTCAAGTTTATATGAACCAAACAGAAGGTACACAGAGCTAATAGGGCTAAAATTTGTTATGAACATTCAAAAATGTTTGAGTTTTTCTTGATGAAACTTTGAAGAGTATTTCAAACGATGATATTATTAATATTCACATCTTGTTTATTTCCACATGAGTGGGCACCCTCGGAACAGCCTGGTTCGGCTAGAGGGTTGTACATTATAAATTAAAAGAAAGGGAAACACATTATATTTACAAGTAGGCTAGCATAGACACTGAAGTTTCAAAACTGTGAAGGTGCACAGTCAATAGTTCTTGTTTATACACTTCTTTCAGGGTGTTCTGTCTGTAGCGCTGTAGATCTGATTGAGGTATATAAGGCCTTGAATGGGTTGAGCATGCTGAATTCTGATGGGATCCTTCCACTTGTTCAGATTACGAACCTAAGGGGGCATAAATCGAAATTAAGAAAAGACAGATGTAGAATAGATGTGCGGAAATTTGCCTTTATCCAGCGGGTGGTTAATTGCTGGAACAAACTTCCATCTGTCGTTGTGGAAGTTGATAGGTTGAATAAATTTAAGGAGGAAATGGACAGGCATTTGGAGGGAATGGTGTGATTTTTTTTTTTTTTTTTTTTTTTGGCTGATGCTGCATAAGCTCATACACTTGTTTTTCTGCATCACTACTACGACTACTACGACGTCTAAGTTTGAGTGATTTTTCCAAAATTCATACTGGTTTCGGTTTAGCAGATTGATAGCGTCCAGAAACCAGGTTAGCCGTCTGTGAACCATTTTTTCTAGTACTTTGCCTAAACAGCGTCGGTGAAATTGGCCTGTGCGGGATGGTACAATCCTTCCCTGGCTTTGGAAATGCTAGTACAATTGAGTGACGCTAGCAGTGTGGATAAGCATTTTCTAAAAATATTCGGGTGTAGAAATTCAATAGGGAGTTTATTGCTTTTTTATTTAGCTTTTTTAACATTATATAGCAAACTCCATCCGGACCAGCAGCAGTACCGGATGTTTTATTGAGAGACTGTAAAAGTTCTGTTAATGTGAATGGCTGATTATACGGGTGAGGTACCATTTACAGAAGTTTATTTTATGTTTTTCTGCAGATTACTTAATTTTTTTAAAAAGGTTTGGCTGTATGTGGACACTGCTGATACACTGGCAAAAGATTCGGCTAATGCATTTGCTATTTCTGATGGTGTAGACAACTCTTGTCCTTTCCATTCTAGGATTGAGGCTGAGGACTGCACGTATTTACCATTAAGTGCTTGGATTTTCTTCCAGATGAGTCTGTTGTCCGTGTCCTTTTTAATGGTGAAAGTAAAACTTATCCGGGAATCTTTCTTTGCTTTTCTTCTTATTTTGCGGAAATTGTCCTTGCGTCTTTTAAAGTTAATAAGATTACCAGTTGTAGGGAATTTTCGAAATAAATTCCAGGCTCTATTTTTTTCTTGTTTAGCATGTGTGCAATCCTGATTCCACCTGAAATTTCTGTGTTTACCTTTTCCAGGCACAGATTTAGGTACTGCAGAAGTAGCAGCTTGTAATATCTGGTTGATTATATGATCGGTGATATTATCTATGGGCTGGGATATATCATCATCAAACTGAATTAGAGAGGCGTATTCATGCCAACAAGCCTTACGGAATTTCTAGTTGGAACACTGCAATGGGGACAAGTTTATTCGTGTTTGAATCTTACAAAGGATTGGTAGATGATTACTGTTTAGTGGGTTATCAAGAACTGACCACTCTGTATTGGCATATATGGAGGGAGAACAGATTGAGAGATCTATAGTAGTCATGGATACCGTAGACAAATGAATATAGGTAGGCTCACCAGTGTTTAACAGGGTAAGATGATGAGTATCAAGGAGGGATTCTATTAGTTTGCCCATTTTTATCTATTGCTGGAGATCCTTACAGCAGATGATGAGTATTGAAGTCCCCGAACAAGCAGAAGGAAGATGGTAGCTGATCTATTAGGCTGTTTGAGTCGTCTGAGAAGAAACAAAAATTTGGAGGGAGGTATATAGAAGCTATTGTGAGAGTGACACCAATTCAATAATCGCCACCCCTCCATGAGCTGGCGTATCAATACTCCTATCTCGTCTATAGATAGCATAGTTTTTGACGGTAGGACACACTCGAGAATTTAAAAGATTTTCCTGTAAAGCTATGGCAACTGGTGCCGATCGATGAGATCCTTCAAATCAACTTTTGTATTCCGAAAGCCTCTACAATTCCATTGAAGGATTCTTTCCATTATGTAGTTTTATGGGTTGTTTTTGGTTCTGACTGCTTTTTGTTGTACTTTGTTTGTATCGATCTATTTTTGTTTTGTCTTTCTTAGCAAAGAAGGGGCGGATCACATCCATCTCATCGGTTGCACGTAATTCTAGGATTCCATCATCTCAATTATGATCTTCATCGATGTCCATTCCAGTGGAGAGTGATCTTGCGATTTCATGGTTTCTGTTATTTTTGGTTTTATTGTTGATGGAACATCAGTTGGTATGGTAATTGGAGTATTACTGGCTTGTTCACTAGTTTGTTGTGCAAGACAATGTTTTGAAATAGAGAGCAATGAACGTGCCCAATTCGCAATAGATATATTAGGAGAAACTGATACTTCAGTCTGGATCCCAAAAGACTGGAAATGTTGAGCTGCGGTGGCATACCTGCGCTTTGTCTCTCTTTTGATTATGTCTTCTCGCCGCTGAGTATGTCACTTTGTTTTCCATTTTATATTTCTGGATTTGTTTTCCTTGCTTCCATAATTCACATGTTTTTGAGAAAGCCGGATGGATATCCTTACAGTTTGAACAATGTGGAGTGATAATGGTCCAGTCAGATTGATTATGTTCCTTTGAACCACAGTTGGCACATATCGCCTCACCTCAACATGCAGTTTGAGAGTGTCCGTAATTTTGGCATTTGTAGCACCTGATGGGATTCGGAATATACGGTCAGAGAACATGGCAATGCAGGTAGCCTGCTTTTACAGATGTTGGTAAGTTAGGAGTGCTAAAAGTAAGAATTATACTCCCTGTTGGAACCACAGTACCATCTTTTCTGTTCTTGATTCTCCTTGCTTGAATGACCTTTTGATCGTGTAATTCTTGGACAATTTCCTCCTCTGATACAAGTAATGTCTCATTCTGTATTACTCCCTTAGAGGAGTTTAAGATGACACGAGGAGTAACTTTTATTTGGTGTGCTCCAAAGGTTATGAGCTTTAATAGCTGTACAGAATGTTGAGGTTGAGTAGAAGATCGCCCAACTGGAGTCGCCTCACCGATTTAGGTGAACCAGCAGCAGATTCAACGCATTTCTGCACTAGGAAGGGTGATAATGCTCAGAGGCTGATCTGATAGTGAATATAAGATGAAGAAAGCTGGTATCTCCTCTTGAGGGTTTGTTTTCAACCACTTCGGTTGAGAGTAGTCATCATCGGTGTCATTTGTCACTAGTTTTGAGCTCGATGGCTCTAAAGGTGGATGTTATCCATCCATTTTGTTATCCATCTTTGCTTCTTTCAGCCCTGGGAGAGTGGATATTTTCTCCCAGGTTACCCTCCCCCCACGGGTAGGCAGGAGCAGTGCCACTAGAGTGACCAAGCGGTATAAAAAGTTAGTGTTAGTCTAAAGGAAAAATAAAGAAAGGTGACTTTCCTTTCTTAAACTTTCTTACAATTCGTAAGGACTAAATTTGTTATTGATTCATAAGGACGTAAAAAAACTTTTCAAACTGAAGAAGAACTGTGGCTTTGAGTAAATGCTCTATAAATCACTCGGAAATCGCTTGATCACTATAACGCTTGGCACCCGGGCCTTGAAAATCAGTGCTGTAGCTTGTAACTGCCGATGTTGAAGTGAATTTCTGATATCTGGTCTGTTGTAGAAACGTCCTGTCCTTTCCAACGGAAGATTGGAGATTGTATGCTTGGATATCTTCCACTCAAAATTTGAATTTTTTTACACATAAAACCAGAACTCGAGTTCCTAGTAAGTGTGGAAGCAAACATGATCCAAGAATTGTTATTTGCCTTTCTCTGAGTTCTCCTCTCTTCAGCTTTGGCTTTTTTATATGCAGTCAAATTGAGTGTAACTGGATATTTCCGAAATTCATTCCACGCACGATTTTGTTTTGTTTTGTTTCTGCCGTTGCAGATTTTGCATTCCACCAAGAGTTGTGTACCGTGCCTGTTTTGCCTTACTCATTTAAGGTATTGTTGCTTTTGAAGCTTTTAACAATTGTTCATTGATATATATGACAGCATCATCTGTTGGCAGAGTTTCTATTAATTGCTTATTCAGCTTGATTAATTCCATATATTTACTCCAATTACTTTTTTTTTTAAATTCGATACTGTTCTGGTTCCTTCTGATAGGGTCAATTGTGTCTGTATATTTGTTGTTATTTAGTTTTTAGGAGTATTAGCAACTAAGGCCATATTGCTACGGGAATATGCGGTGGTCATTCCCTGACCTTTCCGCATCCTCCATATTTGGTGGTGACGGGCTCGAACCCCGGTCTAGTCAAGAAGCGTGTGCTACGCACTGCTGCTTCTTCTCACCTGGCTACAGAGGCGCCCGATGTGTGTCTGTATAGAACATACTACAGGAAGATTATCACTGTTGTAAGGATCATTTAATACAAACCATTCTATATTGAGATAAATTGATGGAGAACATATTAAGTCTATTGCAGAAGTAATCCCTGTAGCCAAACTGATATAAGTGTGAGATCCGGTATTCAGCAAATTCAGTTGTTGATCATCTAGGAAAGTTTCGATCGAGTTACCTCTACTGTCCATGTGAGAAGATCCCCACAGATGATGATGGGCATTCATATCTCTCATGAGACAATAGGGAGGTTCAAGCTGCATAGAAAGCTCTTTTAATTCCGATCTGGAGAGAGGAAATTTGGTGGAAGATAATGGAATGAAATTGTAATAGAAATTCCGATGGCTATTCTCACTGCTACTAAGTTAGTTTTTAATATTATTTGCTTAGCTAGTATATAAGTATTCACCAAAACTGCCACTTCTCCTTTGGCAGTTCTATTATCATTTCTGTCTCTCAGGAAAAGTGTATAGTTTTGAAATGTGGGTGAAGATTGAGGTGTTAAATGGGTCTCCTGAAGGCAAATGCAGACTGTTTTATATTGCTGAATAATATCTTTTATTTTATACAATTTTCCACGTAAACTACGAAAGTTTTTGAAGACGTTAATTCTGATTTCTGCTTTCCAGGCACGGAAATATCCTGCTCTTCAGCACTGGATATTCCTTGTGAAGTTGTTTTTGTCATTAATATTAATTTACTCCAGTCTATCATTTGATTTGGAGGTATTACCACCTCTGTTTGAGTGGCTATAGTTTGCTGTCCTTTCACTGCTTTAGCACAGACACCACCCAGGATTAAAACTCCTTTTAATCCTGGGTGGCGTCTTTTGACCCAGGTCCAGCCCCGTCACGTGGAGGCAGGAGTAGTTGCACCAAGTGAACAAGCGAGTAAAATAGAAGGTTAGTAAACAGAAAAATTAAGAAAGGTTACTTTCCTTTCTGGAAACTTCTTCCTTATGCTTTAAGAAAGAATACACGTATTATATATTAGACTTGGTAGTTGTTGGCGAATCGGTTTCTGTGGCCATATTGCACCTCCCAAGGTTTTTGCAGTACTTTGATCCAAGCCCGAGGCGAGAATCGAACCCGCGACCTTTGGGTTGCCGGGCAGGCACTTTACCCACTCGGCTAGCCCGGTCGGCCTTATATATTAGAATAACGGAAGGAAAAACGTCTGAACTCAAAGGTAAAACTTATCTATCTAATGCAATCGCAATATAAGTCGCAGGGAAGATCGATTGGCCTCAAGATTCGCTTGGCACCCTGGGCCAGCATGAGATGTTTCTTGAACTCTAATTTGTGAGTAGAGACAACTATTGTTGGATACAATAATTGTCTGTTGTATCTGTTGTGGAAGCGGTGGCGGACTGGTCAGGGTATCAGCTTGCCTGATGGCAAGTGGGCCCCCTTGCAATAGCATTAGACAATATGTTAAAAATGTTAATGACCTTTTAGTAGCTTGAAAATATAATAGAAGTTCCAATATTATTACCGTATGCAACAAAAAATTACATTGTATTATTATTTTAATAGAAAATTTTAATAAAATCGTTTTTATTAAAGGGTGCCCCCCATTTTACACAAAGGGTGGGCCCACTTTGTGTCCTGGCAACCAATATTTTTAGACCCAGTCCGCCACTGGTGGGAAGTATTCCACAGGGTTAAGAGATTTATCATGGAACCTATCAGCTCATTCATTCTACGGGATTAATTTAATGAAATGAGGATGCCAAAATGGATGACAGAGATTAAGGGTATTAAAGAAAATCATGGGTTAGTTGCAAAGTATTGAAAAATTCCGATTTATATGACTCTTATAAGCATATATGTTACAAAACCAAAGATGAATGTGTAAGACAGTCGAAATCTGAGTGAGAAAAATCTCTTGAAAACAGAACTGAGAATGGAGAAGAGGAGTTCTACTCGTGAGTGGAGGCAAAAATGAAAGGGATTGGATCATACTAACTCCTATAACTAAAAGAATTACAGAAAGCCTAGTTGAAATGGAAAACAAGTTACAGGTACTTACATGGCAACGATGTTTATAGTAGAAAGACCATCCCAACCGCGTAGAGAATAATGACAAAGAGTCAGACTGCTGTGCAATAAGCGATATAAAATGATCGGAGAAGAGTTAGAAAAGTTATTGACGCTGAGGCAAGGTAAGCCACCCGAAACAGTATACATACAGTTATACTGAAAAAGGCTGCATGTGAGTATATCGTCCACCATAATGATCTCATTAATATCCGGTGAGAATATTAATGAAATCATTAATAGATTCCGGGATCCCCTTGGACTGGAGAAGTGCTAATTTCTCTCTAATCCACAAACGAAATAAGAGCTTGAATAGAGTGGCATGCAGGACCATTCAGATAGAATACTATTCTCTAGAGAGCTCGAAGAAGATGACCAAATTGGTGAGGAACACTAATCGATGTCTTTATGAATAGCGGTTTAGAAAGTGCTCACTACAATGTTTGGTAACTATACACCTTGGTGGGGGGGGGAGGAGAATCTAATTAAGCTGCGTAAGGCCCAAAGGGATAAACGAGGAAGGTGTATTATCGCTGTTAGAAGACAGAAGAAGCATGGGGTACAAATTTTAAACCTTAGTAATTAACAGGAGGCTGAATCGCATTAAGTTTACCTCAGGGTAGCCTGTTGTAGATTGCTGGCATAAATTATCAGCCAAGTGGTCAGAGCGGATAGACTGGTAAAGTTCAATTGAATAGCCATTTTCGGAGATGGGGAAAGAATGTATTTTTGTAGATGGAGAAAAAGTTAACTTCTATGTATATCACTTAATCATTCTAATACTAATATATTTTAGCTTTGGATAACAGTTAACGATGCTTATTGAACAGTTAATGGATTTCACCTCTCTCCAAAGCTGCATTTTGAAGAGAGTATGTGTATAACTTGGTGATTCTATGCTGGTACTGACGTTCGCCACGAGAGACATCACCCTGGTACCAGGTTACACTTTCCAACTGATAAGTAGGTAGGCTACGAATATATTCCAGAATCGTTTCGTGCATTTCTGTTCATTTTAATCTTCACTGATTAAAATCGATCAATATATAAGTAAACCTATAATTTTCGACAGAGGACCAGGAGTTTAAAAACGCAGCTTACCAGTTCATTTTCTGCGGCCATCTCATATTATATTTTGTTCCATTTATAAAATGTTTTCCCCGTACACAATCAAGCAATTTTTAAATTTAAATAGATTTAAAAACATCACTCGCAAAATACATTATTTAAAATACGCACAACTGACTGGCAATTAACATATTCGTGTGAGACTCCATTTTGTTATGGAGAAGCAAACGACAATTCCGTATCTCTTAGTCTTTCCTAGATCCATAAAATTTTCTGTATTGCCAAGACGGCAAATAATTCTTTTGTTTATTTACCCATTCGTGAGTCCCATTCAAACAACAAAAAAAAAAAAAAAAAAAAAGGAGTAGTTTTGTATATTTTTTTGTCTTAAAAGGTGCTTACTTTATTTTTCAAATAGAGAGGCTATCATCGTTCGTACGGCTTTGTTGCACTACTGCATATTGTAACCGTTTCTACTATTGTAATTAGACACTCTCGTTGCACACTAGTTTGCATTGTGCACCAGTTCCTCGTAGCCTGCAAACACTTTTTAGTTTGAGATTCCTTCGCAACAGAAATAAATAAACTAGCATAAGTAAAAGCATATGATGCAAGAAAGCAAGCCTATACAGCATCAATAAAAAGAAAACTTCCCATTTCACCCACCCTATCAATTTTTCTTGTGAACACGATAGGTTTTAACAAAAGATATTGAAAGGGCAAATAATAAGTCGCTTTTCTATACCTTTTAATAGTAGTTGACAAAATAAGAACTTCATCTAATCATGGCAGAATTGATATGGGCATATTAAATAACAATTCTATAGAAGCTGTTAATTAGCATCTGTAATATGACGAGTGTGACCCAAATTAGTAACAAGAAAGTTGAGGCTACCATTTGGTACTCTTATTGGATTAAAAGCTTTAATTTTTAGACTGCTTCTTGGGTGGGTTTGGCAGTGAGTAGAAATAATTTTCTCATGCTGAATCTAAGAAGAATGTGTTATTAGAATATGATGAAAGAAAGCACACTTATACAACATCAAACAAAAAAAAAAAAAAAACGCTCCAAACGTTTGTCCACTTCTTCCTTTAATTTATTTAAGCTATCAACTTTCACAACAACAGATGGAAGTTTGTTCCAACAATCAACCACCGTTGGCTGAAGGCAAATTTCCGCACAATCTAGTCTGCAACTGCCTTTCCTCAATTTGAATCTATGAGGAATCCCATGAGCACTGAGCTTGCTCAAACCAATCAAAGCCTTATACACCACAACGATAAAATGAACCAGTGGAAAATTAGTTAGTAAAATGAAGTTGGGAGATATATCTTTACTGGTAGGAGAAACAAGAATTAAGGGTCACAGATATAAAATTTTGGGAGCAACCGAAGGCTGGAATCTCATGAAATTTACCTTCAGAAAGGGTTTTATTGATGGATAATCTAGTAAAGTCAAAGAGCAATTGGTTATTCACTTTTCAGCATTAGGGAACTTATGAGTTACTGATATCCCCTCCCCCCTTTCTCTTTGCTTTGGACGGCAAATTCCGAAAGCGTGTACTTCCTCGTATTATTTAGCCGATGTAATAGCGTTGCCCCAATTTGGGGAAAAAAAAAAAAAAAAAAAAAAAAAAAACTTTTTTTTTGAAACTATAGTGATAAACCGACATTATTATCATACAATATAATGTTATTATATACAATAGTAGATGTTAATACACACAGTAGGTGTGTATTATCAATAATGTAAAAAAAAATAAAGAAAATGAAGCAAGTTCTGTGTTTACTTAATTTCTGGGATAATTGATGTCAGGTAGATTATAATCAGTTCAGCTCTTTATTGTAGGTTGATCTGACTTATGTACCAGAACCCGGCCTCAAATTCCGTCCCTGGTTCCTATGTGAAATACTGCTCCTAACAGTTGTATCAATATGTAACACTTCGATAAAGATATAAGGAATCAAAATGAAGAAAATAAAATACGTTCTTATATAATAAGGAATTAAATAAATTAAATGAATTAAATAAACACAAGAAGAAAAATCACACAGTGAAATAACATTTGCACTCCATTTACTACAATGAAATCAAATTTTAATCGAATTTATTGAGAAGAAAGTTGCTCAAGAACACATTGCTCCTATTTAAATGAACGCGACAAGAAAAATGATGATTCACCTCACTTCTCTTGCCTCTCAGTTCTGATATCTTACAAGACTAAGGCATAAGATAATTCCTCTTTTACTAATCTGATTCAGATCTCGATCCATCTATTTGGTTTACGATGCACAAAAGAAATAAAGCTTCTTTCTCTTCTGACTGTTGTGGTAATCCATTCACACTGAAAGTCAGCGAGAATTTTTTTTAATGATTTGTACTTATCTTTAATACCTGAAGTTTCTTAATTCAATCACGCAGATTTCATTAAGCCAATTAATCACAGTGAGAGACTATGAAACGGAATTAATTCTCATTCGGCAACTAATCTGTTTTCTACACAAACAGGTTCTCTCAGCTTCCTGGCATACACTTGTACAAACAGAACTATAAGAACCACGCACTATGACCAAGGAAGATAAGGAAAACGCCAACCAATATCATACTCGTGGGTGTAGTTATCCTTCTCTTCCTGTCTCTAATATGGAGATTTTTTTCGTGGAGTGGAAATGTCAGCTCGCTCTAGGAACAAAATTCTTCCAACTTACTCCGTTACTGTGGATGTCCATGGCGTTTGCATATGGTATCAAGTACCTGGCATGAACATACTGCTTCCATTTAAAGTTTAATGTTAAGCTTTCAGAGTCAGTGAATCAGTAAATTGAAAAGCAAAGCTGGTGCTAGCTGAGTTCGGCGTTATTTTTACTGGGAGGGACGGAATTTCTCGGAACCTTTTTTGACTTATTTGACGAATTCCACATTCCTTTGGTAGGTTGCGTATTTTACTCTAAAATCCTCTAAAAACAGGTCACAGCTACTGCACTTTTACCACCGAACAGCTATTTAAAACTATTTCCGTTACAAGAATCTTTTAGGAGAGTTTCTTATTTTCAAGAATAACATAGCCAATGGTGAGAAATTATCATTAGAAGGAATATTCTCGAATAGCAAAAAGGTTTTGACGTTAGATTCGCTGATTATAACCGAGCCAATCTTAGTAATAAAAATCATGTTAGCTCATTTATACATTCCCAAATGTGACGACAATTTTCATTTATAGAGACAATTTACAAACGGAAAAAGTTAAAATCAGTTGAAAGATTATGAATTTTCTTGATAAGTTATTTTACACTTCATTTAAAAATTTTTTTTTTTCATGGGATATGAATTTAGCCAAGTGGATTTTAATCTTCTGTTCTTCAACTCTCCTGATGGGTGTGTTAATGGGACGAGAGCTGCAGATATTGTCCTAATTGTCCTCATATTGTGCACATCATTGATCGCCTTGTATCTGATGAAATGCTCCATTAGTACATAATGCACGTGTTTAGCGTGCAGTTGGAGAAATTACAACTATCCACTGCAGTAAGAGCTTCCACGCAATTATACTTCAGCCCTCCCTCATACTTCGCTCCCCCAAATCTGCAAGCGTGCGGGCACGCATGGGCCATTTCGAGTGTTCCAAGAAAAGAGTTTATTTCTTCCGCATTTGTCAGTCGGGTTGGAGTACAAAGCAGTTAATGCTTCCCGAAATAAAAGTACCAGAAGAATACTATTAATTAGTTAAGACAAAGAAATGTTCGAATTTTTCACCCTAAATAACATTAATTATCATGTTTTGAAAAAACCGAAATCGAACAATAAGACTATATGGCAGAGCATACCTCAAAGTTCAGATAATGAGAGATTACGTTACTATTCCCAAAACGAATCAGTTTTCACTTAATCTCTCATTACACTAAGATGGTTCAGCAGTTACTTTCAGATCACGGGGGAGGGGGAGAGCAGAGAACTTCAAAGACATTGTCTTAAAATGGACTAAGGACTTCTGGAGATGAATATTTGGAGCATACTACTTAACTATGAAGATCACCTGAATAGTTAAATACATATACACTGTATCAGATCTTAATGCCAGATGGGCCTTTGTCCAAGGATTTAATTATCATTTTATTTATTTTTTTGTTGAGATTTTGCGCTCTTTTACCACCGAAACCACCTACTCTTTAAATAAATAGTAATACAATTCTCAACTGGATAGCGCTATTTTATTTAGAATGGTTCAATATCGAGTCAATTCAACTAAATTTTTCCAGAAAAGTCGTTGACAGCGTATAATTTTGTGGTAGCTTCCTTGTGGTACTCATTAACTCTGTTCTTTTAGTCTTACAAGACTAAAAGGCTGTTAGTAAAGATATGTCACCCTGCTTGAGATATTTTTAAATCAGCGATTCAAAAAAAAAAAAAAAAAAAGTTTGTATTACGTTATTTAAAATTTAAACAGAAACGTATGATAAGTTTTTTTGCAGCCTCTGAAGAAGATAGTTCATCAAAAGAGAAGCATTCAGATGTATTTCGAGATGCAGCGGTGGACAAATTTTGTGGAATAACTTTCTGAATGGCCGCCCACAGGTAGACCGGATTAACATGTTGAAGGGATC
Organism: Mastigoproctus giganteus; assembly: GCF_048544385.1. Classification (NCBI taxonomy): domain Eukaryota; kingdom Metazoa; phylum Arthropoda; class Arachnida; order Uropygi; family Thelyphonidae; genus Mastigoproctus; species Mastigoproctus giganteus. The sequence goes on from NC_143577.1 coordinate 149,436,194, forward strand.
AGCAGGAAATTCTTGAAGCCAGTCGTCCCATTTTCCATGATTTGGGCGAAAATCTACAACAAATTTTATCTAAAGATGCCAACACGACAAGAATCTCTGACGACAAACCTGTTCTTCGCCTATTAACGGATAAACAAAAGAAATCGACTCTCCGCGTGCTTGACCGTCCGAATGTCAGATGATCCCGATTTCTGATGATTTCATCTGATATAACGATGTTCTTAAGATTCAGAAAAACCATAAACAGCGAACTACTTGGATGCGTTCAGACGTTGTGAAAATGGAGTTAATGAATTTAGATTTGAGTGTTTTTGGTTAAACATACGTTTCGATTTGTGAGGAGAATATACAGACGAAGTCAAACAGAAATTCGGAGAAATACATATGAAATCCATCCAAACAGTGCGGAATCTGGTTAACTAGTTTAAGTTTTGCGTGCTGTCAGTTTCAACAGCGAAAAAAGTACTGGACATTTCTGATGGCATCATGAAAAGTGCGAAAAAGTCAGTCTGCAAATTTTCGCATCAATGAGGTCTCTCATATGGCTCAACAAGAAGCATGCTTAAAAAAAAAAAAACAAAAAAACACCTGAAGTTGTATCCATATAGACAGAATCAGAGCATGAACTGTAATAACATGATCACGTGAAGGCAATCTGAAGTCACTGTTGTTGTTGTTTGGGGTTTAATGGCGCGTGAGCAACTTCGGCTATATTGCGCCTGTTCAAGTTTCTGGAAGTCGCCTTTTTCAGCGATGAAGGGCAATTCCATTTATCATGTTACGTCATTGCTCAAAACACTCGTGTGTGAAAGACACTGCATGATCAAAAGGATGGTGTATGTGACCAATTCACATAGTCTTCGAAAATCCACAGAACAGTCAGTGCTAGAGCGCTATCCTGTGAAAGTTGCTTATGGCTCACGTATCCATACCACTTCTGCGTGATGTGTTCGCTAACTGCTAATTTTCAAGGGATATTTTGCCGTCTCCCAGTGTGGACTGCAATGAAAAATGTATCAAGACAATCTTGATACATTCTAGCAATGTTTCCCACACTCAACTGATACAAAACTTCGCCAACAAAATAAAATTAGTGGACACTTCAATACATCCCCGTGGGAGCCACTTCCAACAAGTGCAAAGGAACTTTTCGCTCACGAGAGAAGAAATAAAAAAAAAAAAAAAAAAAAAAGAAAAAGAAAAAAAAAGTCTAATTGAGATCGAATTGAATCGTGTCATTTCCTGGTAGTCTAGATTTTTCGTCCAGCAAACAGGCAAGTCTATCACAGAGGCATCGGCGTCAGCACAATATGCTGACGCCGACGCCTTAAAGTGTTAGCTGTTCCGGTGCTTAACAGACATACATAGATAGATAGATAGATACTTGCAGTCGCTGAAAAAGGCGACTGCAAGTATCACAAACCGTAACCCTGGGGTTTACATCTACGACTCAAAAAGGGTGTTTAATAAAATCCAGCCAGTGGAGATCTTGTAGTCAAAAACAGCGATGACAGAGTCCAAATGAGGCTAAGAAGCCGTGTGGAAGGTAACAGAACGCCTGCAGTCAGTCAAATAAAAATCCAGTACAACAGTGGCAACCAAAGAGGCATTTCAGAATGCACAAGTCTCATACCTTGCCATGGATGGAGTACTACAATGTATGATCGAACCGGTTCCACCACTGTCAGCAAAATACAAGGACCTTCAGTTACAGTGGACTCAAAAACAATTTCTGAACCATGGAGGACCGAAAAAAAAATGTGCCTAGTCTGCCGAATCCCGGTTTCTGCTGATTCACGCTGATGGAAGACCACAATATGGTGAAAAAGGCATATGTCCATCGTCGCATTCTGCCAAGTGTTAATAAAACAGGCCAGTGGTGGCGATATAATGTAATGGAGAGTGTTTTGGTCTCCTTGATGCCAGTGGGACAATATTTGGATGCCAGAGGTTATCTGGATATTGTTCCTGATCAAGCGTAATAGGATAATACTCCATATCACAGACCAGAACTGTATAGAACTCATTACAAGAACATGAGAGTGAATTATCGTAAGCAACTGGTGAATCCCAAACTGGAGTTACCACCAGATGTTGTGGTCCCCCGCCCCCGTTACCAGATCTGAATATAATTGTGCACCTAGGAGATGATGGGGAAACCCGCTTCGGAGTAGCAATCCGCAACTATCCATTCTGTAATATTTGCGAAGCCAGTTGATTCAAAATGTACTAAACTAGGTGTTGAAGGCGTGCTACAGGGGTTGTAGTCCACGACGGTTAATAGGAGAGGGGGGAAGGGCTACTAGCTATTAGGTGTGTGCACAGAATGGCAACGCATATACATAACACAAAATGAACTCCAGCACGAATGTATATTAATATTAAAAGTAAACAAATTAAGTAAAATGAAAATATAAGTTACACAAAAATTACACCAACTAAGATGAGTATTCAGAATTCTGTAATATGGCGTGCGCAATATTATAGAAAATCTAAATTTCGAAAATTAATTAAGAAAAAACTAAATCAAGAAAAAAATCTAAATTTAAGGTATTAATTACTATCGCTGCGCTTTTAAGCGAACTAGCTTTTCCGACAATTTGTGCAATATTTAAAAGCAAATAATTCATGTGAACGGAGGGCTTTAGTTAGGATCTTCAATAGATTCACCTGGCCAGTGTCAATGTATTATTATGAAGTTTGTAGACAAGATTATTAACAAAGATCAATCCAAGTAATTTAAAATATATTAAGTTACTATAATTTGCTAAGTGATAGTAAAACTTGGTATGCTTTGTATTATGTGACATATATAATAGCAAATAACTCATATGAAGTAAGTATACAAACAAAAGAAAACGTTCCATAACCTCTTGTGAAACACTTAACCTTTCATCCCATACATCGTTACCTTACGTTGTATGGGATGAAAAATCAATTACAATTTTACACTACATCAGTATGTTATAAAATTATTCCTTTGGTATGAGAAATACCTTGGCAAAAAGATGCCATTTAATATCTCTCATACTGTGGAAACATAACTGGTTATCAGCTACTGCACTAAAAGTGCCTAGTGGCCCAACAGTGAAGGGACAGTAATCCCTGTTACGCTCGGCCTGGACGATGACAGCAACTTCAATATCTGGATGAGTGCTATTTACTGAACGTGCAGAAGCGAAGAAACTCTGTGTCTTGCTTCGTGATATGAACTGCATGAGTTTTTGTGGTAAAATTAGTTTTTCTGTTATAGCCACGTATATATATGATGCTATCGCGTTACTGTACTTTAGTTGTTATGCAACGTAGCTGGAAGCATTTCGGCTCTAAATTTATATGGTCTTTATCATGAATTTAACTTATCCGCGTTGATTTAAGTCAGCAGCCCGCGAATATGTTTCAGGCATCTCACTAGTCCGCCGTCCTAAAAGTTTAGAAAGTAGTGCTCTGTAGTATACTCTGCCGGTTTTATCGAAGAAAGTAACGTACAAGTGGCGTAGGTTGCGTGTCTCTGTAGCTCGCACCCCTGCTCCTATGGGACATAAAATAGCCTATAAATATTGGAAGGTGGCGGGCTTGTCCACTCAAGGCGATCATCCTATCTCTTTCGAAGTATTAGTAGGCGCATTACTCATGTTCAAAGTTGCAAAACTTTCTCGGTGATGGGTGAATGGTTTGATGAATGCTTACATTGGTGCCACTTTGGGGTTTCGATAATGAACCACGGTTAAAACTTTTGCCAGTTTAAAATTATAATATTTAGGTCGGTAGTTACGGTATTTAATGAAAAGAACGAGCGACGCTACTTACGTTCAGCTGAAGCGTGAAAAATTCAAGTTCTCAATCAAAAGATGGATCTTATCTAATTTCCAAATCGCGTGAACCGCGCAATTAGAGATTAACCGGGTATTCTCCCCTTTCCAACGATAACGCCGACATATAACTATTTGCCGGTAAGATACGTAAGATGTGCTCGTGCTGCCAAGCAGCGATGATTACTTCAGTAATACCCTTCTCTGATTCTACCCTCATATCACGCATTGTTTAGAGAAGCCACTTGAGTCAAATAAAGAACGTGACAGTCCTTCGACATCCATACTTAGAATGCTCGGTGCTGTTCGGAAGTCTTTTGGCAACTTATCGATTGTTCGCTAAGAAGGAAAGTTTGAAGACCAGATCTATCACCTAAGCACTGGGGCAAAGATCAACGATCGATATTTTTCATTTCAACCGAATCTCTCTCTCTCTCTCTCTCTCTCTCTCTTAAAAATTCTCAACCCCTAAAAGCACGGAACGAAGTGCACGTCACGCAGTGTGCAGTAAGGCGAAAATCCGCCAACTTTAGCCGAAAACACAGATTTTGTGAATTATTACCACGGGCTCGGCCACCACTAGGAAAGTTTACCTGAAAGAAACGATTGCTGAAATCCATTAACGTTACTGAATGCAGAAGCCATTATCGTCCCCACCCCATTCGCCACTGCAGCGGTTATGCCTTTACACACAGAGAAACTCTAGCAAGTAGCAGAATAACACACCTGTTTCGTTTTAATTTTATATTTTTAACAAATACACACCTATAAAAATGCAATTTTACAGCTAATACAGGAAGCATACATGCACAGAAAGAATAATTAGCGCATGTAACAAATTGCTAATAATTTCAAACAATGCAAGCATGAAATACGGAGTCGACATCGTGGAATCCAAAACCCGAATTTGGCAGCTGTGTTCGAAAGCTGCACCAATATTTGCAAAGACGAATTCCTAACTAACTGACGTGTTCCTAATGTTATTGTTTATAGTCAAAGGATGCGACGACAAATATTTAAAATAATTCTCACTTCAATTTATTGAAAACCTTTATCAAAATAAGACTTTTTTTTAATACGAAATTATAAAATATTGTTAGCGAATCATTCAAGCATGAAATAGCTTCCTGTGGCTAAAGGAAATTGATAATACGAAGCCTAGCTATTAAATAACGAGACTATTGCAATAAAATAATGAAATATTTCTCACCTTATAAGTTCAAAATAATTGCTTTGGGCTTGCACATACTGTATCATACATTTCTTCCAAGCTCTGAAACATTTCTGGAAGTCATATTTTGTTAAGTCCATTTTACACTTCGGTCTTTAAACAAGTTCTTTGCATACTGGAAATTCCATGGCATCCACGTCTGAAGTGAAACATTTTGTCCTAAGATTCTGCTATTGTGGTTTCATTGCAGTTTCTATTTTCATTTCGCCTACAAAATTTCATCAAATATCCTCCCTTTGAGTTCAAATTTTTGTATCGGAAACAAAAAGAAATCCAGAAAGCTAGATCTCAAGAGTACAAAAGTATGTAATATTAACCAGTTTTTTTTGTTGTTGGTAGTTATTGGCTTCTGTGGCCATAATGCACCTCCCAAGGTTTTTTGCAGTACTTTGATCAAAGCCCGAGGCGGGATTCGAACCTGCGACCTTTGGGTTGCCAGGCAGGCACTTTATCCACCCCGCTAGCCAGGTCGGCAATATTAACCAGACTACTCTTAGGTGTTAACCATGGTCTTAACCAGAAAAGTTGCAAAGATAATACGTCTCATCTTTTGTTATGATCTATAAAAAGAAGGTCAGGTCCATCGTGGACATTTTTCTTTATGTTCTTCATGATCCCCACTGAAGATTTTGATTATCACTCAGCACATGTAGAACAAATGTTGAAAAAGAGACTCGTTAGTCTTGAAAGCTACTGCCTACTACTTAGTATTATATATTTTATTATTACATTAAACTGGGTTATCATTATACGTATCTATTTTCTCAAATGTTGCTGCAATTCCCAATGTTTGGCATTTCTGTCAAAATGCTTTGTTAAGTCCACAATCGTCTCAGTTGTTTCACCAAGTCTTGAGGAATTGTTTCTAATTTGTGCAATATTCTTCATCTGATCTGACATACTTCTGGTCGTGAAGATTCCGTTTCTTCAGCAGAAGGCAGTCCATTTTTAATTTTTTACAAATAACTCAAAAGTTTGCATTTAGTCAGTTGCTTGTGATGTTCATTTTTATTTGAAACATTCAAATTCATTTTCTTTGGCGTTCTTGCGAAAAATTTCGTGTGAAATAATTAAACCTACTATTACAGAAATAGGCGAATCGATAATAAGCAAGGTTTGTAGTTATTTATCCAGTTAACATTCGGCTGTAATCACTGATACTTCCATGCATTTCTGAGGGTAATTTTCCAGATAGGGTGCATAATTTAAATTGACACCAACAAACAAACTAATACGAGTATTATGGCAGTAATAATATTATTATTTATGTATTAATATGTAAATAAATAAATGCATGTGTTTCTTCAACATAATGAACAGAGTGTTACAGGACGAATAGCTATTTTTATTAAAAAGAATATACAAAACAGAATGTGTAAAATTCGTAATATGGATGTAAATATGATTTCGGACATAATTAATTCATAAAATTTTAGACAGAAAACTGGGACTATCGTCCATGATCCATGCGAAAGATCATAGGCCACATGGTGATCCGTGTGCATATTTCTGTTATATGCAGTTCAATCAAATTTAATAAAGTCTATTGTTTTTTGTTTTTTTTTTGTATTAATCCCAAGATTTACAGGAACTATGATTGGCTTAATAATGGCAATCTATATTTGTCACATTTTTTTTTCTGTCTTTATTATTAGATTTAAAATTTTGCATCTTACTTATTTCTGTTATTTATTTATTTCCTACGCAATGTCATTTACTGCTGATATTGGAGTTAGCAATCTTTAGATACGTTATAAGATAGAATACAACTTGTTTAATCTTAACAACGGTTATTGCTAAATTTCGCTTTTATCATGTCAACAACTTCTTATTGCTATTGGTGACACAGTTATCACTAATAAAGTGATTGATATCGAAGGAGTTCGGAGGCCAATCGATATGCTGGAAGTCAGAACTGTGTTCCTCAAACCATTCCTGCACAACAAGTGCCCGATGGCTCGGCGCATTGTCATCTTGGAAGGCATCATCGCCATTCGGGAAAAAGTGTAACATAGTGGGGTGTACACAATTAGCAAGCAATTGGTTGGTCGACTAATTCCGCACACTCGTACCTCACGTGGTCAACGAGTCGAATTCAGTTTCCATAGGGGTGTTCTCATAATTCAGTGATCACTCAGTGTATTGTTCTACTAATGTGCAATTTGCTCTAGTATATATTGCAAGAGTATATATTGCACGAGATATTCAACAATTTAACATATTAAGGGGTATGCTTCATTTGCAAAAAAAAAAAGAAGAAAAAAAACCAGTTCAACTCTTTAAATAATCACTGTTTCCTTTCCAACAAAATTTATTCAGTTCATTTCTAGAACATTTCGGTTTCTTCACAGTTGCATGAACATATATATGAAAAGGCACCTTTGAAAAACCCTGTCGGTTAATGTAAATACGTTTCTCAAGTTTGTATCACCTCTTGAGGCAACTATTCCAATTACTCCTTCACTGTTCTTTTAATCGCACTGATGCAATTTCAAGTTTCTATAACACGCAGTTCGCTAGAGGGTTAGTGCACGAAGGAGTGAAACTTCAGTAATAATCGCCCTCAGTATTAGTCTGCAAATTGAGCAGTAAATGCTGGGTAGAAGGCGAGGGCAGATGGGATAGCCTAACATTATTTATAATGACTGATCTCTGCAAACATTGCAAGAAGGAATTTGTCATTATGTTCCGCGGATGGCTCGATTTAACTGGTCTTTACGAATGCCATTAAAAATCTAGTCGTGTGTTTCTCGAAGATTAACTCACTTAAATGCAATTTCAGTGGAGAGTGCGTGTGTAAGAGACAGTATTTCCGCGTACACACACAACGGTATATCGGAAAGGAAATGAAATGAAAGAATTAACGACATCATCAAGCTATCTGAAGGTTCAGAAGGAAATGAAAACTTAAAGAGGGCAAAAGTCAACAGCACGAAAGTAAAACGTTTTAGAATTCCTTATGGCGTAATCAGAAGTAACTGTAAAATTTCTGCAAAAATGTACACGATTTCAAAATGCCAAGCTATGAAACCAATGGATAAAAAAATGAAGTGCAAGGAAGAAATCAAGACGGATACTGCCAAATGATTTACAGTAAAATTTATGAATGGAGTGGAAGATGGTCTCAATTCGTTAATGAATCATTACATTGCAAGAAGTAACAATATTACACCTGTAGATAAGAGTGCTGCATCAAAACTCCTCTTCTCTGCAGGTTTCTGGCTCATCGAACTTCGCCTGAGACAAAGTTTCAACTAAACAAAGCTGCGATTGAAGAGATCTCTAAGAATCTGACGGGATTCCAACCGAAAGACTCTCCAAACGAATGACAAGTGGCGGACCCAGGAACCCACAATACTGAGAGTACTGAAAGAGAGAGAGGAGGTGGGGGGAATCAGTTTGAACGGTTAGTTAGTTCTTCCTGCATCTTTTCCTTCAATAATTTCAGCTTTTCATGTTCATTACTTGATTTCATTTCATTTCAGCCTAATGTCATAACGTTCCAAATCTTATGTTTTTTTTTGCGGTCGTTGATTGTAAGGACCATCAACATCTTAGGGCATTGCATCAGTGTACTATGCCTAAAAGTATATGCTGAAAAAGGCGAATATCAGTCTTGTCGATATGATGCAAAGATGCAAGGCTAAAATTAAAAAAAATCATTTGCCCATTTCTTCCAGTAAATTTCGAAAACTTTTCTTAAAGTTATTCAAACTGCTGAACTCCACAACACTAGGTGGAAGTTTATTCCAAAAATTGATTACTCTTCGGTTGAATGCAAATTCCTGCACACATATTCCGCAGCTATCCTTTTTCAATTTAAATTTATGCCACTCTTGTGAGTTTCATCTCAGGAAGAGTAACAATACGCTGTTGTTCCAGTAAAATTATTTACACCTTTGTCCATTAACACTAAAATTAGCATATCTGCAGTACTTCAGCTCATTAAGTGCTACTTCTTTCAAAAACTCATGTAAGTTTTAAAAAAATAAATAGATAATTAAAATAAAATCATGATAAAATTCGATAACCACGGGATACATAAAAGTAATAAAAGGAATGGTGAGAAGAGAATAAAGAAAATTAATAATTTTTTACCACAGTAAGGAGCTAGAATAACTTAAAATGGATCCAGTTTAAAAGATTTCGAGCAATTTTTAACGGTCTCTTCATTTTGATATCAGATAAGACTGAATGAGAAGAAAAAAAATTGCGATTTATCATATATATTGGTTATTATCCCTAGGTAGAACTTCTGGTAGCTGCCAGTTCTAACCTATTTAGATTAGCATAGTATCTGTTGATATGGAAATGTTAAATTCCGTTTTTTTTTTCGTTGAATATAGGTTATATATATATATATATACAGTAATTTATAATTTAAATTCATATCCCAATAAGACTGTTAGACTTTGCGAGATTTCGATAAAGCGAATTCTTCTGTACAATTTTTGTGAGTAAAGAACTGTATTAGTATTATTAAAAAGGTATCAGAGCCTATAGTTTATTATTACTGAAGATATTGGAACCAAGAAGATCATTAACATTGACCGAGGGCGATCTGTCTTCTAACCTACGTTAGAAGCCCATCTTCAACCCGTTGATGGTACTAAGTACTATAAATGGGTTCAAAGATGATATGAAAGAAGATACTTGTTGACATTAGCATAGGCATATGAGCAAGAAAGCAAACTTATATAGGCTCAGCAGAAAAAAAAAAAAAAAAAAAACACATTCCCATTCACCTATCCATTCGCTCCAAAACTTTGAATAGTTTTCCTTGAATTTATTTAAGCTATCAACTTCCACAAAGACAGATGGAAGTCTGTTCCAGCAATCAGCTACCCTCTGGCTAAAAGCAAATTTCCGCACGTCTATTCTACAACTGACTTTCCTCTATTTGAGTTTATGCCCCCCTCGGGTTCGTAATCTGAGCAAGAGAAAGAATCCCATCAGCATTGAGCTTGCTCAAACCATTTACTCAAGGCCTTATACACTTCAGTCATATCACCTCGCAGGTGCCAAGTCTCCAGATGCTGTAATTTGCAGAACTTAAGCCTTTCTTGGATAGAGGATCCCTTCGTTCCCCTCAACAATCTTGTTGCCCTTCTCTGTATTCGTTCTAGCAACTCTACATCCTTCATAAAATGAGGCCTCCAGACCTGTACGCAGTACTCAAGGTTAAATAAGAGTGTTATTAAAAAAAAAAAACTAACTAGAAAGGATAAAAAGGAAAGGAAAAGTTCGTACGTTGGTTCTGTCAGTTTGGGGATAGACAATGAATGTATGCTGACCGGTTGCAGCATATATTCGGACTTGTCTGAGAGACAGTGGGAGAATTATACATGCAAATTCAGAAGAAGTGGACCAATGGAAGTGTCTATAGAAAAGGCACGCAGCAGAAGTTGAACGTCAATGAAATAGAGTGGAGCGAACCTTGGGAGAGATGGGCCATTAATTAACCCGATTTACTTCTTTTGAAGTCAAGTCGCTTAAGGGAAATTAAGGGCTCCACCCCAGTTGTGGAAATAATATTCTATGGTAAGGGTGATTCGAGATGTGTATAAAGTGAGTAATTGTTTAGAGAGTGGTTTCAAACTTACTATAATCGCGTACCACTGTTGGGAATTTAATCTTACCGGCATACCCCTCCTCGGGAGAAGCAATTTGGGGATAATTTTAATAATACTATTTTATCTAGACTAGAGCAAATACAGCACAATATATGGTATTCCTTTATTTATATAAGGAATACAATATATATTTTTATTCAATAAAGTTGCTGATTCAGTTACCTATAAGTGGAACCCACTGTAGTTTTCTTTTCTTTTTCTTTTTTTGTTTTCTGATGGAGACGAAGCAAAATGTGGGATTCGCCTGAAGATGAAACTCAGATCTGTAAAGGGTGACATATTTTTATTAAGGATTACTATTACTTCTAATCTCTTTTGGCCTAAGCGCATCAGAAATTTTAATAAGCCTAGGCCACTTATAAGCAACAGATTCTTCTTGCAAAAAATCAGATAGGACTTAGTTTGTAAGGATTAAAGTTAAACTTTCTTCACCCCCATTGGAGAATTTCATGTAGATGAGCATTTAAAATATGGTAGATATTTGAGATGACTGTGTGGGGAAAGGTTACTCAAACTGTAAGGTGGAACATAGTGTGTTATCATCAGTAAAACTATATAGGATTCCCAAGAAGTGGAAGATGGTCTTTGTAAAAGATGATTATTTTGCTTAAAGCATGAGACTACGCGTAAGGTTTACTAGTCAACGGGTGACATTCACCAAATTTTGTTCATAGCGAACCGCCGAAGTAGATAAATTGGTATCCTTTTAATTGTTTCTCACATTGTGAATATCTTCACAACGAGTTTCCATGGTATTGCAGTACATCGAATAAGTAACGCTTCACCAACAGAGAAGACTAATTTTACTTATTCTCTGCGGATATCACCACCCAGACGGTACATAGAGGCCAACAAGCCTTGAAACGGTGCCGTCTGCATCATGGTATCCGCTGAGAATAAGTAACTTTAGTCTTCTCTATTGGTGAAGCTTTGCCTATTCGATGTAGTGCAATACCAAGGCAACTATATACAAGAACACTAAGTCTAAATTGTTTATACAGTAATGTCAGAAGTATCGTCAATAAAATGAGTGAAATAGTTGGAAGCAAAAGGTATAATGAGAGCTGGAGTAATCTACAGGCCAGGTGATTGTGAACACTATGATGAAAGCCTCTACATGCAAATATAATGGGCAAGTAAGCATGAATGTATTATTATGGGTGATTTCAATTTGCCTCTAACTGATTGGAGCAAATGAACAGGAAACTCCACATAGGGGAAAAAAATTTAAATCGACTAGATGATTGTTATTTGTATCAACACGTTAGGAAAAGTACTAGGGAAAAGAATACTCTAGACCTCATCATCACCCATGAACCAGATGACATAATCGGGCTGATAGTACAAGAACCAGTAGCAGGATGTGATCACGGAGTTCTATGGTGGACGATGAATAATCCGAAGCTACTTTTCAGAGCGGCCGATCATCGTAAAATCTTAATACCAACAGATCCACAGGACTAATACCGGGGGTGTCCACAGGGGTCGGTTCTGGAACCCCTGGTCTGGAATATGGGGCTTCAAAACTGGCTACACAAATCATTTGAACATACTAAAGTCATTGCATTTGCCGATGATTTGATTGTCACAATCTCAGGTCATTCAAGATCTGTCCTTGGACTGAGAGCGCAGAAAGTCCTTGATAACCTTACCTACTGGGTGGCAACCAAAAAACTTCGGATTAAGCCCACCAAAACAAAGATGATGAATTTCAAACCAAACTTGATATAAGAAGGCCCCCACCAGGTCGAAATCAATGGTACCCAGCTCCCCTGGTTGTACAGGCTTGGGTCTTGGGCGTGATCACAGACCACAGACTATCATTCCTACCTCACCTACAACACCTTCGTGAAAAAAACCAGGACGTTTACAGCCTCCATCATTAGAATTTCAAGAAATGAGTGGGGGCCTGTTCAGGCGGACCTTGCTCCTCTACTATAAAGTGATATTCCTTCCCATACTCTCAGTCGTTGCCGGAGCTTGGTTACACAGAATGGTAACCGTCAAAATGAAGCAAAAACTCAACTCAATCCAGAGGGAAATGCTACTAGCAACACATCGCATATGCTAAACGGTGTCCACTGCGCCAATCCAGATTATTGCATGGATTCTGCCATTAGACCTTTATGTAATATTTAGAGGATTATGCTTCCGACTCAAAAAAGGAATACCTACCTCCATCACGGATACCTACCTCCATCACCTATCGCTGAATGATGACAATAAAAGGGAGAAAGCTCGATGCTTTAGCGAGCTAATAAATGTCTGGCAAACAATATGTGTCAATAAATGTCAATAAAAACAATAAATGTCTCGCACTGTAACCAGAAATTTCCTACCGGATGTCTCCTTTGTGATGTCGTAGAAGGTTAGGTAATGGTTTACAATTAGTCTGGAAACATCGTATCTGATTACTGGGCATGGGTTCCTCTACAAAAAACTCCACCAGCTAGTCCTGTTAAACACTAACCTCTGTTTATGTGGAGCAAAAGAAAACTGGCAACATCTTCTCCACGAATGTGCCTGCTATAAAGACATTAAGAATGAGCTACGAAAAACTTGAGTCCCATCATTCAGCATAAATTAAGTTGACCAACTTGTTCTGACCCCACATCACTTGTCTGCATTCCAGACTTTGGCAGTTGCTATCTTTTCCAGAAGGAAAGATATGCTTACAACTAATGCGGTAGCAACATAATCTGAAGCACCATTCAAAGATCAACCTAATTGACCTTTTCAGGCATATTATTATTCTATTTTATTTTTTCCCTTTGCTCGCCTCTCTCTTTTTTTTTCCTTCCTTCCTTTTCTTTTTTTTTTCCCTCTTAAAACCTGCCCAACAGGTGGATTTTTTTTTTGCTGTTGTCCCTCTGGAATGGCCCACAGATGATGCTGGCCCACCTTCTGGCAACACCAGGTGAGTCGGAGTCTCTTTTGAGGTGGTACGTGGTGTGGAGGGGTACCCAGAATCATCTGGCCAGATGACTGATGTTTCTAGGTAACCAAGCGGACAGAACAGAACACATACCTACACCAACACATTTATGGCCATTTACAGTTGATTCTATTCTTCACAGAGACATGAGGTGGAGCTGATCGAATGTTCCAGGTGCCGCCCTTTACATATCACACATGTCCACATGGACCTTCTCATAAAGGACTGTTTTAGTAATCGCTCTGTCTTGATACAAACTAAACACCAGTCTGTATCCAGACATATTACTCGTTGCTGTCCCCAAGGGCCCTTAGTGTGGAACTTCTTGGACCCCTAGTGTGGAACTTAGTCCTAAATGATTGGCTTCTCCTAAATAAAAAATAAATAAATGATGACCGGTCTAGTATAAATACAATAGCTTACGCCGATGACTTATACATTCTTGTCCACGGAAATTACAGAAGGGATCTAGAAACGTCTGCAAATAATATTCTCTCCAGACTATCCGACTGGGCCACTCAAATCAAGCTCACCGTTTCAGTGACAAAAATTATGATCTTTAAGGGAAGACTGAATTATGGTAGACCTCCAGTAATAAAATATCAAGGAAATTCACTTCCTCTAGTCTTCACACACAAACACCTTAGTGTTCTCCCAGATGATCGTCTAGCGTTCTCATCACACTTACAGCATCTCTTTAAAAAGATTAAGAACTTTACATCAATTCTCTTCAGAATTTCTAGAAAAGAATGGAGACTAAAAACACAATAATCTCCGTATCTTGTATCGTACCGTCTTTATCCCAGTTCTATCATATGCCTCCTGTATTTCGTTTCAAAGGGCCAGCCTTCTTACCGTTAAATCTCAACTGGATACTATACAAAAGTCTTTTCTCTTGGCGCTGACTCGAACATGCCGTCCAGTCTCCACACCGATGGTACAAGCTATTGAAGGCACTTTACTCGCTGACCTTCATGTTAGTTATAAAGGTCTCTGCTATTATAATCGGAAAGGAATACCTATTACCCTCCTTAGTCAGCGCGGTAGCACTGTGGTATCGTTACCGTCCTCCTCACACCGGGTGGAAAAGCCCCAGGTTCGAATCCCGTAAATGATGTATTTTATTTATTATTTTCTTTATTTATTATTATTTATTTTTTTTTTTTGCTGGCTACATGGTGCAAGGAAGCCATAAGCTTCCTTGCAGGCCATAAGTTAGGAACTTGTTTATAATATGCCTTCATGCCAAAACACGATCAAAAACTTTAGAATTATCAAGAGCAACCGCTTGAATTTCACCAAATTGTTTCACAGATCTTATCCAAAGAGGAGTATATGACAATAATCACCAATGGATCGATCGACGGAATCCATATCAGTGATCAATAATCATATGGAAAGTCCGAAATATTTGTTGGTTGGTGGATTCTATCATTACTTTGGAAAGATGTAAAGAGAAGTGCAGTGGGGCAATCACTGGATGGGAGGGATTTGTCATCCATTTTTTTAGGAGCTGGCGGTATATATAAGTAACTTTCTATGCAGAAGGAAAAACATCAGTGGAATAAAACTGTGTGGAAAGGCAACACAAAATAGGTGCACGTTCAGGAACAAAGACTTTTGAGAACAAATGGAGAAATGCCATCAGGACCTAGAGCTTTCTTGGAATTCAGATTGTTCAGTATTCTTTTAACTTTCTTCTGCAGACCACGGAAGGCACAGAGTGGAGTGTATGGGTATTGCCAGGAGGTGTTTACCAATATAATCGATACAAGTGTTAGAATCAAAATAGGATGTTTGTAAGTCAGCTTTGTCTTAGCTGAGTGTGCAACAGAACTATCATGGTGTAACACACTGGTAGAAGTAGGGGGAACAAAAGTTGTGGCCTTGAGCTCTTGCCAAAGCTCTTTGGCAAGAGACTAGAATTTTGAACTACTATTTGGACAGAAAGCAAGTTTTCCACTCTTAACTTGTTCAAAATCATGTTTGAACTGATTAATAACTATTTTACAATTGTTGGGAGCTTTATTGGGGCAGAAAATGAAGCCGGAGATTTGGATACATTCTAAAGCCCACAAAAATGAGGAGCTTTAGCTCATTTATTGGTAATGCCAAGATTTAAATAAAGTATGAGAATTTAGGATGGAATGTATAATAAAGGATTTCATACCTATAAAAGTTATTGCACTGACACGATCTGTGAAAATATCGGGATCGAAAGATCTAACACAGTAATCCCTCCAAGAAAAATAATAATCGAAATCAAGCAGACTGCACATTTCGTATTCCTCTAATGGCAAGCAGCACGAGACTGAGAATGGCCAAGAGAGAGAAAGAGGCTGCATTAAAATCACTATATAGTGATTTTCATGCAGCTCGATATTAATGACCTAGAAGATTACTAATATTGACCGTATTAGAGACGTTTCTCACCAACGTCACTTGGAAATGACGTTGGTGAGATGTATTCAAGGTGGCATGTATTCAAATAAAGTTGAATACATGCCACCTTTTATCTTAAATATCTTTTGAGACACCAAACTGCAACTAACATCAACTAGCTTCTGTTTCCTGGGTTGAGGAACCCAGCTGGTTGAGTTGCTAAGGCTTTTGCAATTACTAATGACAGCTTGTTCATTTAACTCTAATAGACATGCAATAAATTCGTGAGAGACTCACGAATTTATTGCATGTAAAGAAAATTTTTAACATTTTCTTTTGAGGCTCTCTTCGAACGTTGCATATCATTACGTCACAGCATAACCTCACGTTTACACAATGAAAAGCCGATTTGAGAGTTAACCCAGTTGCTATTGTGGTAAAGAGTTGGCACACTGCCCGGCGTGAACACATTTATTCTTTAACTTCGGAGAATGAATAAAATATTTAACTTGGATAACAGAAATAACTTAAAAAAATAAGAAGTTGGATGATGTAGCACGATGTGTTACAAATTGGAAACATTATATTTGGTTATAATAGTAATAAGATGAGTAATATAACCAGAAGTTGAATAACGCGTTACAATTATCCAAATTATTACTGCTTAAAACTATTAAGCGTACTTCTGATTGTGTGAACTATACAATTAACAGACTGTGTTAACAGATTGCTGCATCAAATTCGTTGTGCATGCGTACTGAGATACATATATATCAAATTCATTTTAATACCTGCTACAAATATATATATGCATGAAAGATAACTGAATGTCCTATTTACTTAATTTAAAACTAAGTATTTCATGCACAGAAACGCAGTCTTATGCGTATGATGGCTTCAGTTTCTTCGAATATGCAGTGGAAAAAAAAAGCAGAACAATATTCATCAGCATCACATCAAACGAAAGATTTAAAATAACGTAGAAAGCTTTATTTTTTATGTTATTTTTCATACAGAATCTAACAGCGATCACCGATAAATAAAGACATAATATCGCATATATTACGAAACTTGCTTTACAAGAAACCTATCCCTGACGCGGTTTTCTTTGACTACTCTGAAAGAAGCATATCTTTGCATATTGTAATATAAAGATAAGATATTATGTTGTCTTCATCTCTCCTGTGTTTCTGATAAAATAAAGGAAGGAAAACGTGAACTTCGCGTATACCCGAAATGTTTTTATTGTCTGGCTTAGTTGAGGGAAGTTTTTAGCAAGGATATCATCAATCATTTTTTTAAACACGCCAACCATAAAAAATAAAACGATCTCTATTTTCTCCTTTCTCCTGAAATGTCGCTGTCAACTGAATTTTGACATCACGGAATCAAATAGACTTTCGTGAGTGAGGAATAACTCAAAACTTTTTCAAGAGAAGTTGAGCATTTTATAAAAGAGAAAATGGCATCCATTTGATTAAAAAGGCAATGCCTATAATTCAAGAATAAATAATCTGCATATACTGAATGAAAAAGTGGCTGCTTTCTGAATAAAACCGAATAAAAACTGAATCCTTTTCCTTAGGGATTTTATTTATCTTTCGAATAATTCCAGTTCGAAACGAACTGGAACGTGTATTAAAAATTATTTAATATTTATTAAAAAACGACATTCCGGAGGATCCTACGTTTTTGAAATTTTGTGTTCACAGTTACTCATATCTTTATGAATAAAGAATCTTTATTGTATTTTATACAGAGACAATATATGCGTATAATTTCCCTTTAGGGCAATCACGTATATTCTTTTTACAATGATAACAAAGATCCCCAACATCAGGATTCTGAGCGTTTCAGTACCAGGGAAAGGCGCAATAAAAGACAATGTATGTCAGTTCTAACTGTGAAAAACAGATACAATATGTTAACTATAACATAGCATTCTTAGTTTTTGTCAACTTTTTTTCTAACCCAAAAATTTAGTCTAAGTTCACGTTACTTGTATTACAATCTCTAAATGAAGCTATCTACCGAATCACAACTGAAACACTACAAAAGTTCTCGGAGAGTTCCCCATCTCCAGTACGGGCGATTTTCTGGTAACATGCAATTACCTGCGTCAGCTGCTCGAAAGGCTTCTCTTCAGCCTCGGAATGCTTTCTTGTACCATTCAGTGCATGCAGGCATCGGAAGATACCTGACGCACGGCGTCATATTGATTTTGTTGTAATTTCCACCAAGAAGCGAAACTCCCGATGATTGTCCAGCCAACATTTTTGAGATCGAGGGACGTAAAGTAAACGTTATTCAGGAATGATAAAGGTAGACTCTGCCATCTGGTGAAGAGAACCAACATGCAACAGTTTTTAACCATTGTATGGTGGTGGAGTAATCGTACGGAGTAAGCAACAGAAAATAATACTACGACTCGACTTCGTGGTCTTATTTCTCTTTGAAGAACTACTGGATCTAATACATCACCATTGCATTGCAAAAAAACATGAAAGCACTGCATAACTGAAGACTGGACCAAATCCTATTGCTGGGCGGTTGCTTATATAAACAAATACGACTGTCAATGTAAAATGGTATTAAATTTAAGGTTAATCTTCATTGATAATTAATAGCTAAGTTATTAAATGCAGTAAAATACAATATTGTAAATTAAAATTCTAGAAACGTCGGCGAAATATTAACGTATTTCTTTCAAGTTCAACGAACAATCGGATTTAACGGGTAATGTTCCATATAGTCCATTAAATCGAGATTTTACTCTATACGACTTTTTCACGTCAGTTCTCACGTATACTGGATTTCCATGGTTTGAGATTTTTTTTTTTTTTTTTTTTTTTTTTGTACTGAGTATCTTGTTATTGGCTTGACTCTGCCAGATGTGTCGCCATTGCTCAAGACATCGTTTCTTTATAATGAACTTGTAGAAAGGTGCAGGTCTATAGAATCTGTAGCAGTTTTGGCAGATAGGCTCGCATGTTCGAGTTAACTTAGAATTATAATCAGAATGTTCCAAATATGTCTGGAATACTCTGATTACAGATTCTTCGTATTCTCTTGTATAGCAATAAACGAGTCAGCATATATAACACTGAAATATGGTTGTTGAAAGTGTATAAGTGAAAGCTATGTGGATAGAACAGAGTTTTGCAGTATAGGTGCTACATTCAGTAGAAAGTTTCTTCGCTATGGTAATGTTGGGAAATAATTAATGCTGTGCACTATTATGACTGTCAGTTTCAGACCCATCCGCATAGATTGGTGTATACTCGCCGTGCTGAGTTCTCAATGCGGCATGTATTTGCAACACGTTCTGTTAGGACAAGATGTGTTTTCCTCAGGCTGTAAATGAAACGGTGCACTGCGATATATGATATATCTCATGCAATCATCATATGGTACATCATATGTACCATATGATGATTGGCCGTATCTTATTAAGGTCAAGCTGCCAGTCAGCCTGCAGGAAGCGAAGACGTATCCCGGTTTTGGGTTTATAGATGGATAAGCTCTGTAAATATTTTCCCATTTAGAAGAAAAAAAAAAAAAAATCCATTCCAAGCGGGGTGATTTGGATGTCCTTTCAGTTTTGCTGAATAGTTTAATAAAAGTATTTGTCTGCGTACCTGCGAGGAAGTTTCACGTGCTTCAGCATATAGGTTCTGAACCCGTGATTTTCGGTATGTCCCAATGCAAGATTGATTTATGAGTTCTTGGCGCAAGAGCTACTGTGGCTAAAACGCGCCCCAGTGCAAGACAAAGGGCACTTTGGTGCACAGAATCACCCCAAAGTAAAGTGCTTGGTCTAGCAGCATTATAGGCTTCATAACCGTAGTCTAGACCTGACCGTATTAATGCATGGTACAAAGGCAGTAGCGTTTAACTGTCAGCTCCCCATGTTGTACCTCATTAGGTTACACTTCCTACAAAAGTGTATCCCAATCGTTTAATTTGGTACGAGAGGCGAAATCCATTATCTTGGGATCAATTTGCTATTTTCTTGATGGCACATTGCAACTGTGCTGCTGTTGTTGTGAACAAGGCCATATTTCTCCATGTAAATCAGTAAATAGCGTGTGTGCTGAGGTTGATTTTCTATTTGCTGGACAAAAAAAAAAAAGTTTCCGGGAGAAAACACCATGCTACCCTCGTCTGAGAACGACTAACTCAGCCACGTTTTGAAAACGACCCACAAAAATTCCTCACATCATCGACGAGATTCGAACTCTGGTCTTTTCCACCCGGTGTGGGGGGACGGCGGTCCTACCAACTGTGGCCTACGAAGGCCACAGTTAGTAGGACCGCCGTCCAAGTTGAAAGGACTTCGCGTTACCCTTGGTACGAGTGCTTTGCAATTGTCTTTCTACCATTCGCTTATTAAGGAATGGCAGGCGATACTGAAGTTATCAGCGTACATGGTAGTGGATACTGTTTGTGGTAGATCCTGTGTTATGCAATTCATTATTATATTAAAGAGGGTGGCACTTAACACTGATCCTTGTGGTTCCACTACTTTCAGGTTAAAATTTGAAGATAAGTGGTTGTGAACTCTAACTTGAAATTGGCGTTGGTGTAGAAAGTTTCTGAAACTGTGGCAGATGCCCGAACAGTCCCAAATCGTATAGATATACCGCATCTCCAAACCAGATGGAGATGCGGTATAATACCAACGGCTGTTTAAATATCAAAGAGGACCATGGCAATATGATATTTCTGTACGAAGGCGTCACGGATGTTTTTGCCTGTCTTGATCAAAAAGTTAAGTATAGATCTGCCTTTCTTCGCGAAGGCCGTATTGCACTGGATTTACGAGGTTATTTGGTGCTAGAAGCCAGTATAGCGGGGTGTTCACCGTTTATTCCATGACCTTGCTCATATATCTGGTGAGTGCAATAGGCCGATACTTTTGTGGATTTGTAGGATCTTTTTTATTGTAGTTTTGAAAATGCTAAAATATAAACGCGCCATTTATCCGGGAAAATGTTTTTTTTTTTTTTTTTTAATATTCTCTGAAGGGCATCGTGCAATGGCAGAATTGCAATTCTGCCATTATGAAGTGGTATGCAGCACAGAATGCTGATTTAAAATTTAGTAAGTGTTTTTCAGCTTGTGCTTTGTGTGTCTAAAAATGTTGCCAGTATGATGTCGTAGCTGAGAGTTCCATGAATGATGTACCGAGAGTGTTTGCAATCTCCTCTGGTTTTGTAATACCATAGCCATTGACAGTGAGCACGGGCTAGTTGATGCGTGGGTGTTTTTTGCATACATTTGCTGGGTTTTGGCCATATCTTTTGGGTTTTTGTCGTTCTTGTAACTGTAGAAGAGAAACCTGCATTCTTCCCTTTTGCTGGTTTGCCTAACACGTTTAACTTTGCCCTTACCTGTTTGAAGCGAATGAGATTTTATATTGTAGGTAACTTCCTGAACGTGTTCCATGCTCAATTCTTCTCTTTTTTTGTTTCACTGCATTCGTCATTCCACCACACTTTTGAGGAGGCTGATATTTTTGTGGATTGTTTTGGAATCGTTTCGTCCGCTGCCTGCAGTATTTGATTAGATACTTGATTTGCCAGGTCTATGGGTGTTTGTTGGACCTGCTTTTCTTCTAGTGTTACTAATTGCTTGTATATTTCGCATTCAGCTTTGGTAAAGCTCAATTTGGCAATTCGCTAAGAATGTTGGGAATGCTGATATCAATGCGCCATATTACAGGGTAATGATCACTGAACAGTGGATCGCTGCGAATAGTCCATCCAAATAGAGAATATATGGTTTCTGAGCATAAAGAGACATCAATAGCCGAAGTATATACTATAGGAAGATTCGTGTCAGTGTGCGCTCCATTATTCAGAGTTATCAGTTTATGTTGATCAAGTAATTTTTCGATAGTTTGTCCACACTTTTCAAGGTTTTGATTTCCTCATAACGGATAGTGACTCCGTTAGGATGCAGTACGGTTTTGGAAGCTGTACCACCAATTCTTCTAAGTCGACATAGTTTATATTTTGGTTAGCAGACAAGTATAATCAGACTATGGATAAATCGAATTAACAATGACTAATGAAGTAACTGCCCCAAGGTTTGTTTTCAGTGAGATTGGCTTCGAAGGTATCTAAGAGATGATTACCAGCGCTATCCCGCCATCTTTAAGATTGTTCGGATTGTGTGCCACACGAACTTGCCGATGTATCATGTAGTACCTAGGGGAAAAGTTATATTTGGTGTGTAACTTGGTTTTCTGTAAACAGAAGGCAATATGGGATCATATTCTCAAAGGAGATCTTGGATGTCATTCAAATCATCACTAAGCTAGCCTTTACAGTTCCACTGTAAGAAGGTAAGCATCATTTGGGTTTAGCGGAAACCTCGATTTGTGTTTGAGGACTGAAGGTTTATATCGTTCAAATTTACCTTGCCTCATATAGAAAATAAGTTTCCCTGTATCCATTTCCTCGTCGGTGAACAGTTCTAAAATCTGTTCATCTTGATGTAAACTATCTTCTGAGTCCATACACTCTGTTTGGTTTGAGTCAGGAGTGGTAAATACTGAAGTTTTATGCTGTGTTGTATTGTTGTGGTAGTACGGTTTTAGGAGCATCAGCGACTAAGTCCATACTGCTCCGTATATATTGTCCATAAATTGCTTGTGTTCTGAGGTCTATTTTCTGTTTTCTGGACGAAAAACCCGAGTTTCCTGGAGAAAAAAGTCAATTCTACTCTCTCTTGAGAAAGACTAACGGTGTGAAAAAAAGACATAAAAATTCCTCCCGTCATCGACGGGATTCGAACTCGTCTTTTCCACCAAGTGTAGGGAGGACGGCGATCCTACCAATGTGATACCCACGAGGGCATTCTGCTGTGGAATAATATCTGGTTGTAATGTAATCGGCGTATTTATAGCTTTGATTTGTTTTATTTGTTTATTATTTGGAGTGTTGGTACTGTGAACAATATTGACCTTGCCCATCCAGCCAGTGATTTGCTGGGTGGTATAGTCACCTCCGTTTGGGTAGCAATTGGTGTTTTGTGGTTATAAATTGGCTTGTTAGCATTCAGGCTGGTAAAGATTTTTTGGCCCCATGGGAGGTTACATTGGGCTAGGTTTTGTACCGCTAACGTTTGCTGATCTGTAGTTAGAAGTGTTCGGGTTAGCTGTGGCTGAAGTGAGCAATAGATACATATGTGGCATAGGCAGCTGCTCCTCTGTGGACTGTCTGAGTGCTCAAGCTTCTGGCACTTGCGGCAGTTTAATGGGTTTGGGATGTAGGGTTTAACTCGACAGTTAAAGTAACCTACTTTGATCGTTTTTGGTGGTTTAGGATTGTCAACTGTAAGGATTATATCCCGGGTAGGAATTAGTATATAATCCTTTTGTCAGAATTCGCCTTACACTGATGATTTCATCTCGCAGTCTTGTTTCAGTTCTTCATCTGGCAGATTGATGATTCATTTCCATTCATTGATGATACCTCTTGACGTGTTCAAGGAAACATGTATGAAACAGTAACATGAATTCCACTAAAATGATTAGTTTTTGTGGTTGCTCAGCCTGTTAGACAGTGACAACTTCAATCAGTAAATCTCCTGATCTTAAAAGACGAATGTCTTGGGAGTATAAATTGTGCTTTCCAGGCATTTCTGCACTAGGAATGGACAGTTTTTCACTCGGTTGTTCTTGAGTTTTATGAATGATTAGGAAAGTTGGAGTTCGGATTCTGTCTATATCAGTCTTTTGACGTTTTGCTGTGACTGAATCAGGTGGTTCTTGTCTTGTCAAGGTTTCATCTGTGCACCCAGTGTCTCGGTTTTGGGAACTGTCTGCTCCATTACTCCATTTCGTTATGGGGCAATGGAGGCACTGCTCCTCTACGTGGGTAATAATATACAGATAAAAATATATTATTTGTGGAATAATAATATACAAATAAAATTTAAAAAGTAAAGAAGATTACGTTTCCTCCTCATCAAGTAAAGTGAGGACTATATAACTGATTGTTAGTGTAACGCTGAAAACAAGGAGACGATTTAATTTCTTCAAGAGAGCACCAAAGTTACTGGCAAAGACACTATCGCAAAATCGCTTGGCACCTGGGACCACAAAGGAAGAAGGCTATGTTATTTTCGGCTAACGGCCACGTGGTTTTCTTTTCTTTAGAAACTTCGGTTTATCATCCTTAAAAACATCTCATAGTACAATACATGCAGCTTAGCCTTAGTTTCCATGACGCCAGTTCTACCATCCTATTTAACATAAAGGAAACTCAGCCCATGAGTCACCAGTGCAACATCTGTCGTTGGATGAAAAGTAATTAATCAACTACGGTCTAAAATGATCCATAAACAAGTTTATCGATACATTAATGGAATTTGAACTTTTAACTTTCTGCTCAGTAGGCATTGTCGTTGGCGATTCAAATCCTGAGTCGAATTTCGAATTCTCACACACACTACAATTAACACAAATACTAGGCAAAAATGATCAGAAAACTTTGTAATAGCATACACCGTGCTTCCACTTAATTAGGTACACCCCTGCTGTGCACACAAATGGTTTGTCCCACAACGTTGCAAATCACATGGCGACAGTTGTGGATATAAATGCAGCAGAACAACATTTCTAGTATCAGTTAAGCGTACAAATCGTAGCAAGAATGGGAAAAAGGAGTGATCTAACGGACTTAGAACGTGGCATGGTAGTAGGTGCAAGACGTGCTGGACAATGCATTTCTGAAACGACAGTTTTCCTGAACTCTTCACGCACCACAGTTTCAAGGGTGTATCGAGCATGGTGCAATGAACAGAAAACGGCACTCCTGTGGAAGAAAATCGCTTGTTGATGAGACATGTATAGTATCTTATGTAGGACGGCACCTGAACGAAAGTTCAACTCCGTCTTTGTACACTGTGATGGTTACAGAGCACTGTAACAGGCCAGAAATGTGTGTAACGTTATGTTCGTGCAGTGTGTGTGTTGTTTAGTTGTTTCTGGCCGTTTTGTCACCAGGCAGGCGATCACCTGAAAAGCCTGCCCAGTGTCCGTCTACACCACGGGGAGGTAGGCCACAACTGCGCAGGAACCATGGCCAACCTCGACAGTCACGTACTGAATGTCCAAAGAGGGTTTGGAGCCATTCAAAAGAACCCCGTGCCAGCAAGCCGGCAACAGCGCGCGCGCGCGCACACACACACACACACACGACAGCAGAAAACGAAGAAATAAGGATGAGACTAGCATCAAGTAAAAAAAAAATAATATATATATAAAAAATAAATAAATAAAAAAAAATAATAATAAATAAAAAATATGTATAAAATAAAAAAAAGAGAAAAAAAAAAGTAAAATAAAATCTTTATCCATTTCTTGCCCACATCTTTATGCATTTTTTCCATTTATTTGTACACACAATTCTTTACATTTTATATACAAGAACTTACAGAGAAGATATATATACAATTTTATATACATTAGCATTATCATTCTCATTATACCTATATATATACTATATTATATATGAACACGTGTGTGTGTGTGTGTGTGTGTGTGTGTGTGTGTGTGTGTGTGTGTGTGTGTGTGTGTGTGTGTGTGTGTGTGTGTGTGTGTGTTACCTGTATCAAGGGTGGCTCCTAGGCCTTAGCCCATCTCCACCTTGCACGTCTGTGGTGGTGCAGAAACTCAGCAAGCTTTTAATCGCTTGTGTATGTCCACCTTGCCACCTGGGAGCAGCCAACACCCAGGCAGCCGCTGCCTGCCCCCAGGCACAAGCAGCCAAGCCTGGGTCTACTATTACCTTTAGTGCCATGGGCACAAATCCCACACCCACCGGAGATAGTGCAATACCGGTGGGTGCCAGCAATCCCGTCCCCAGGTTGCCCAAACCTGGAAACCAGCAAAAAAAAAAAAAAAAAGTAAATATTTACATATGTACAAAAGATAATAGAATTTTGACTCTAAATCCTTGTAATACAATTCAATTTACATATCTGACAAGTCATCGTATTTATATTTAATGGGATACCAACATTTATATTAACTGCTCAGCTGTCAGATTTATACTCGATTTTGGATTTGAGTTCTTAGTTGAAGTCTTTTCTTAAAGACCGATTCTGCAAAGGTCTGGAAAGTCTCAAAGTTTGTTTTGTTCTCAACTAGTATTTTCACGTTGTCCTCAGCTAGACCTGGAACCTGATTTAGTAGCAATACTCGATGGTCTGTATATTGCGGACAAAACAGTAAAACATGGATCCAGTCCTCCATTTGACCACAGGTGCAAAAAGGATCCGGCTCCAAACCTCTGTCGAAAGGTTTGGCCCTCAGAGATCCATGGCCTGTTAATAAATACGTCGTAAACATGCTTGGTGCAAACCACGAAACAGAAGGTTGAGTAGAAGCAAACTCAACATTTTCAATATACTTCTTTGTGACTTCGCCGTGCACACTCATTCCATCTACTTTGCCAAATACTAATCATTTCACTCCATAATCTTTTCCGTTCTGTCTTTAAGTTACTAACTGGGTCGGTTGTAATTCCCATAATAGATACTGCAGTCCTTTCTTATGTTTATAAATCATGCCACGGTATAAGATAAACAAATCTAAAGGCAGTTCTCCTCCAAGAATTTGGAGGGCATTGTTTGATACTGTACGAGGGGCATTGTTTAGTGCCAGAAGCATTGTCCTTTGAAAACATTTATGCAGAGTGTAGAGTGTGTTTAGTGTCAAACGGCACCAGGGGTTTCCCCCATCTCCGCGTGCTATACATTGTGGGTGTGAAACAGAACACTGTCAATGCCAGAGGTTTAAAAGTATATGGATTTTGTATTTGTGTAGTGTCGTGTACCGTTGTTCATCTGGTCATTTAGCCGCTGGGCCCCTAATGGGACCCAACGTTGCCCCACTCCGCCCCATGGAGGCAGACCAGGTACACTACTTAGTTATTTACTCTGGCAGGTCCTGCCACCTAATTTCCTGAAATTTCAGTGGCAAGGACCTATTAAAAAAAAAAAAAAAAACACGCTATAGATAGGGGTCAGCCAAAACAAAGGGAGTACTAGTTGGGCGATTTGATGTTGTTAAGTTTTTGGATGTAGGGCTCAAACAATTTGGAGTTGTTGTTATTGTTATTTGGTTTTTAGGAGCATTAGCAACTAAGGCCATATTGCTCCGGGAATATGCGGTGGTCATTCCCTGACCTTTCCGCATCCTCCGTATTTGGTGGTGACGGGCTTGAACCCTGGTCTAATCAAGAAGCGTGTGTGCTACGCACTGCTGCTCCTTCCCACCTGGCTACGGAGGTGCCAATTTGGAGTTGATTCAGACACTAGTTGTAAGTTAGAGAAGGGGAGGGAGACTGAAGACTGGGGGGGGAAAAGACAGAGATACGGGGTCCATAGGGAAGATGACCCCCAAGTCAGTGGAGCAGGCCCATGCCCCACCAGAGTGAAAAAGAGGGGTGGCGAGGGGAGGAGGACACCAGGGATGAACTCCCCCTCCCGCCAGGGAGTGGAGGCAAAGGACCACGCAAGAGAGCGTGGCTAGGGAGGCCTAAAGGCAGCAGCTGAGCTGTACTGGTGTAGGTTCTGTCACTCCTGGGACGAAGGAAGAGGAGTGTTTTTTTTTTTTTTTTTTTTTTTTTTTTCCTTTTCCTGAGAGGACTCATATCCAGGAAGTTTCTTACTTTGATCTTTAATGGGTGGTGTTTGGGTGCCTAACCCCTCTAGCAGTGAAGACAGACTGCGCAAACTCTGTAAAGGCGACATAGCGCTGCTCGTCCATTATAATCAAGTGCTCACAATTCCGGGGATTTTCTTGCATTTTAGTGGCAAACCTTAGCCGGAACTCATCATATTCATGGCAATCATACATCACGTGATCCCACGTTTCTTCATCCCGCAGTGACACAGCGGATCTTCTTCTATGCCTAGGGATGTTAGCTTCGCTTTAAAGGGTCCGTGGCCTGTAAATAGAAATGTAGTATGGAGGCCTGGTGAGTACCAGGGAGGAGGCTTTGGACTGATGAGGTTCACAGAGGGAATGAACTTTTTGGTTATCAATCCTTTGTTGGTGGTGTCCCATGTCTCTTGCCAGGTCCTGTACATAATTTCAGAGATTCTCTTCCTTTCTTGTTTGGGGTTGTTATCAAGGTTAAGAGTGATGCCTGCTGTTTCAGTGGGAATACTCTTCTTCAATCGTTGATATAATCCTCTTCTTATTACCTCTAGGTGTAGGGGTATACATCCAGCTAGCACCTGCAGAGCTGGGGTGCTTACTGTACGGCACGCCCTTGTTACGGACATTTATGCAGTGCTGCCCAAAGTTGTTGATGAGAAGTGCAAGCAAACAGACGGGCTACAATGTCGTACATCACGTCAGAATACAACCTTGGTGCGCCGAACAAAATATCGCAGCGGACCACTAGTCGCACTTTTCGCGAACGGGCTACAACAGCAGACTGCCACATCGCGTACCTTTGTTATCAACGAAGAACAAGAGAGCACGCCTCCTGTGGGCACACAACACCAGCACTGGACTATCGAGGATTGGAAAACAGCTGCTTGATCTGACGAGTCGAAGTTCCTGGCGCATCATGTTGATGGAAACTCAGAATTTGGCGAAAACAACATGAATCCAAGAACCCGTCATGTCTGACGACTACTGTGCAAGGTGGTGGGGCAGTGATATGGTATGGGGAATGTTTTCTTGGAAATGTTGGGTCCATTGATACCCATAGATTCACGTCTGAATGCCACATCGTTGCTGACCAAGTGCATCCATTCATGTTGACAGTTTATTCTCAGTCAGATGGTTACTTCCAGCAGGATAATGCGCCGGCGCACAAAGCCCAAATCACTATGGAATGGTTCCAGGAACATGACAATGACTTTGCTTTGCTGCAGTAGCCCGCTCAGTTAATCGGATCTCAATCCTATTGAACATCTTTGGGATGAGCTGGAAAGGGCTGTTTGCTGCAGGCCTACACCTCCGTCGAATCTCACGGAGCTGCGTGACACACTCATGTCTGCATGATACTCCATTCCTGCACAACGTTTTCAGCATCTTGTTCAATCCATGCCTAGATGAATTCAGGCTGTTTTGTAGGCTATAGGAGGCTCAACACGCTTCTAGGTAAGCAGATAAAGTGGCAGCACAGTGTGTGTTGCAACGTATGCCATGGTCTTTCTAAGTGCTATGGTGTGTAAACAAAGCAGATACCGGGAAAGTATTGGCGGACACTGAATTCTTCCGTAATGGAATCATTCAAAATTACTTTCGTGAAATAATCCGTTGGTTGTTTTTCGACTAATTGTCCGTTTAAACTAACTCATTAGCAGCACAACCATTCATTACTGAGTAGCCTGGGGGATTAACTGCGGTTAGTCAGCAAACTATCCAAAAACCCTCCATCACAGCGATAATCTGACGAGACAGGTTGCATTCATACAAAGATCGCAAACTGTGGACGGCTAGAAAATGGTACGGTGATCCGATGGACAGTACTAGTCACTTTTTTTTTCCTGTTGAGATGCAAGCAACGAGTATGGCACCGAACCTATCAGAGAATATTTTTATTGCAAAGGTGACCAGCTGCTCATTTAATACTGCGCATATGAAGTAGGTGCATCTAGCTGATTTTACTTTTTAATGCAAGAAGGTCAACTCCTGATAATAACTTCTGATTTCATATTTTCGCCAGATTCCAATTACAGTATCTGAAGAGAGAGAGACACATGAGCAAAACATTTTGTTAGAAAAGTAAAAATTAAAACGGAATGAACTGTTTAAAATAATCACATGGAGAAAGGTGCACCTTCTAAATGTGCGCCTATAATGATTTGAAGCACTAAAACTAAGAGACAGACGGAGGCTTTCGCGATCTTCATCAGTTGGTTAATGAGGAAGACCATAATGAAGAGGGGTGATTATATGTTTCAATTCCCGCGATGAAGTTTATCCGGATACGGAAATTTGATATTACTTAAATTTCAAATTGGTGAGAAAGCTGAAGGTAGTTGGGCATTAAAAATTAAATACTGTGTTACGGTTGCTCCATTCTACTGCTATTGATTCTAGTCAATTTGTAGTTGGAAGGAATTTTTGTTAAAACTATTGCCGAATTAATTTTAGGTTGGTGGTTGGATGAGAGAACTTGGATAGCGAGCTCGGTGGTATGGAGTGACGTTTTTAAACTTACATTATGGTGATAAGATCTGGTTTTCGATGTATTTGATGTGCCATGTATTACTGTGATACTCCCAATGTTACATGAATTGTAGTCGTGTTTACAGAGAATTAACTATACTATATTATTGATATCTATAATGTCATAATTTTGGGTAATTTTGTAATTATTGAAAAAAGTATTAACTTTATAATACGATGAGAAAATTAAAGATATGTCGGTACCTAAGAATACCTTCATAAGTTGTCTGGCGAATTGGCTGTGTTACAAAGTTGCTTTTTTTTTTTTTTTTTTTTTTGCAGTTTATTTGTTGTGGACTGAATTTTGAGTCTATTTTGAGTTCATGTACAAGGCTATAAGGATATTTACTCCTTAGGAACGTTTTTGTTAGATATTCTAATTGTGTTTTTAAATCGCTTTTGTGATGATGGTATTTTATTGCATTATTTGAGTATATAGAACTGATTTTTTATTCTATTTTTATCAGGGTGATTGTTGAGTTTAATTTGTAATTCAACTTTGGACTCTTTTATAGTATTGATTGTCTCTTAAGGCGAAGTTAAACCGCAATGTTAAACTCAGAGTTTATTATTTGTATATTTTTTAGAAGAAAGATTAACTACGGCTGTAGGGTTGTTAATTTTAGTATAACTATTTGTGAGAATGTTCCTTTTTTTTTTGGCATGCCTATTTGTAATATCGTGGATCACTGCATTAATGCAGGTCTGATTATAGTTTACAAATTTATCCCATTCTAGTTGAATACATTTCTTGTTTTATAATGTACTTTTCAAATAAATTAGATTTTTATAGTATTTCCTTTTTAGTTCTGATATAACTATTGTAAAACAAGGATTTGCGATAATGTGAGTATAACGTCGAAATGTTTCATCGGGACAAAGTGTACAAATTTTGGTATAACTCAATAAAAAAGGCAGGGTTTTAGAAAATTAATATGGAACTTGGTCGCAAAATATTTTAACAGTAGGTTAGTATATTCGGATTTGTGAATTGCTTCCATAGGAGGAGAAATGAACAATTTATGATAGACCGGGAAGGGGAGGAATAATAATGGCGTTAAATTATGGAGAGATTAGATTTATGGGCAGTCTTTAGTTTCGTGGAAAATTGCAAATTAAATAAAACGGGAACCTAAAACTCATAGAACTTACCGCTCAACTGCTTTATTAGATAGATAAAAATTAAAATGGAATGAACTGTTTAAAATAATTACACAGGATAGGATATTCTTGTATCCTTCAACCTTATATCATTATGTACTAATAGGCTTTAATTTAAACAAATTAAAAGAATGGCTCACAAGGGACATGGATTAAAACAACGAATTACAATTTCCAGTGATAACACTGCCACACTCACTGCCCTACTTATTCAAGACTGACATTTTAAATTCAACACCGATACTTACAAGCAAATATATGGACTTCCTATAAGTCTGGGTATATCAATCCCGATATCTGTAGTCTACGTAGTCTCTATACGTAGTCTCTATAGAAGACGACGTACTCAACCCTTTCCCCCTCACAATCTAACTTTTCATCCGTTATGCTGTAATATACACATAGTTTCTAATCAACAAACAACAGACCATCTTTTTTGATAAATTTAATACTGTTCATCAAAGACAATCAGCTTATTTCCTTTTAAGTTGTGTATAATGTTAATATTATTATCTTGTGCACCCCAATAAAATCAACAAGACGGTGTTCACAAGAGCTAAGTTCAAGCCATGCAAGTGTTTTTAGATTGACGAAGGAATTAAACTTTGTCATTTATGCCTCGATTAGTGCATGTCATCCAGAAAGATGATCCGGATCGACGATTGCATTTTTGTGAACAGTACATAAAAATGAAATAAGGTCACATTTAAAATGAATGGCCAAATAAATCGTCACAATTGTGTTTACTGGGCCACTGAAAATCCGCACATCACTCTACAGAAAGATGCCAATCTACCAGTCATTATTGTGTGGATGGGGCTCTCTTCACGGTGAATAATTGGTCCCTATGGATTCAGTGGCACTGTTAATGGGAAAAAATACCTAAATATGTTCAGAGATTTGTGCTGTACCAAAAATCAGACATGTTTGCAGTTACATTGGTATATTTTCAAAAAGATGGCGCACCTCCACATTATGATACAGCTGTGCGCGATTATCTTGACAATAAATTTCACGATGAATGATAGGTCGTCGAGTGAGTGCTTTTGAATATCCGCCAGATCTCACCCCTTTAGATTTTTTTACTTGGGAATACTTGAAAAATCGGTTTTACAGTCGCAAACTGCAAACATTGGAGGAATTGTGGATGAAAATTCAACAAGAAGCAGAAAACATTTCACCTGGTTTGTGAATTTCAGTATGGAGATCTGTTGAAGATACATGCCGCTCATGCATTAATGCTGATGGAGGGCATTTTGAACAATTAAAGTTTTATTGTTGTAAACAAAAATGTCTTTAAGACAAATGTTTTTTCTATATATATATAGACAAATGTTTTGTCTATATATATATATATATATATATATATTTTTTTTTTTTTTTTTTTTTTTTTGCATATTCTACATAAAATGTTTTTTTATTCGCCGCTCCTTTCCAACACACCTTATTTTATGGTCAACATAAATCCGCACTTCATGGCGGCAAATATACAAGTACTCATCCGCCATAACACGAGCTGTCAAATGTCAACTTCAGACAAAACGAACTGCTTAAAAGTGAGTTAATCTTGAAAAACCAATTCTATTAACAAGCGCTTAACCACATTCAGAAAATCAACAACGGGTGTCTAAGACACTAAGAACCGCATCGCATTTATTTCAAGGGAGAAGAAATCAACTTTACAGAAAAGTAAATATTTATTCTAGATAAGGAAGCAACTACCCAATATACGAAAGACTCTTTAAAAATGCTAAAAATCACACTGTATTAATTGCCCTGTGTACTTGTTTCAATATGTTTCTTTCTTGTATGAACACAATAAAAAAAAAGATTCTTCAAATAAAATTCAAAATTCTCAGCTTAACAGCACTGTTATGTATCGTAAACAGTTATAAAATGCAATCTTTCTCATAATTTTATAATTGATGAATTGAACATTGTCTTCCCGCGAAGACAATGTCCACGACTCAATCACACGAAAAAAAAAGTAGATTTTTCGCCTAATTCTTCAATGTCGCGATCAATATTAATAATAAGTGCAGGTGTCCTCCTGTTTATAAACTTCAAATATAATATTGACAATAGTACTACAGTTTTATATCAAGCTTTGCTGATAATACTGAAGGGGAAAGGTATTTACAACGGGAGTTCAGAAGTTGCATAAGAAGACTTATAACGGATGCCTCTGAGATTTTCGTCTAAAATTTGTATTATGAGATATACTGTCCAAACGTAATTTAGCCACTAAATCGTTTAGCCAGAAATTGTCTGCAACATTGGCAACTGCAGTTCCAAAAGTGATTTATTGCGATTTCCGATATTTAATTTGGTTGAGATCAGCAACTTCTTTAATAATGGAATAACAACATGTTTAATGTAAAAATTAACAATGTTAAAAATTAATAATGTTAATTTAGTTTTCAAACACAGTAAAAATTCTACCACAGCGCCATCATATCGTTTCTAGGAACCTTGTCATACTTTCTTAGCCATGTCCTGAAGCATCGACTCACGAGATATCATCTCCAGTTCTCTACTGCGCAGAAGTCATACGAACTTATGGCCATCAAATAGAAACTGAGAAGCGTGCCCTTTCTATACCACACGTTTTAATTTAATTCCATGGAGGTATTTAATAGATAATCCATTAACCCTCAGAAGCTCAGTAATGATAAAACCAACGGATCTGCCACTCTTGAGAATACTTATATCCTAATCAGGCTTTAACAAATATACTTCAGAAAAAAACAAGCAATGTTATCTCTGTGAGACTGATAAATTCTCAGCTCACGACGATCAGGCAAATCTCATTCTTTGTTCAATAAATAAAACCGATATTCAGGATATTAGGGCGAAATAATCGAAAAACAGTTTTCAATTAGAATTCGTAATATTCAAGGTAGGGAAAGCCAAACCGAAAGTATTGAAGAGAAGATGTGAGTGAGCCAATGAGAAGGCAAGAGCCCATGACTAACACAAACTTACTTTCGCTCTGAACAGGGGGATCGTAACGGGGGTAGAAAGAGTCAGCGAGAACTTCGGCCCCGCGCTAACGATAATAAACAAAATAGAAGGTTTAGGTTGATAGCAAAACCAGGCTCACACCTGCCTGTGACGCAGACTTGGGCAACTAAAAGAACAGGACTCTGTCATATTTACGACTTTCCCCACTGTCATTGGGAGGGAGCGAAGAATTCCTCATTGTTGAGTAATCAACGAAGAAAAAAGTTAAAGAGGGAAAGTAGCGCTCAAGTCCGAGATATATACAGGAGGACTGAGTCAGACAGAGGAGGAGGACGACGGCGTTCACGACAGAGAAGGAGACAGAGACGGAGAGAGGACACCGAGGAGAGGAGAGTTGGCTCTTCGCAGATGAACATCTAGTCGAAAGATTGCCAGAGCAGCGAGAGACAAAGGCTGAGAAGGAGCAGAGCGGCCACCAGAAAAGTCGCCCGAAAACCAGTAGAGGACCCCGCCCAGATTTAGCTGAAGAGAAGGAGGCTGTATCACTGAATTCTAGGAGCGAGCAAATTAACTGGTAAGCAATTATATTATTCGTGTGAATGTAACAATCCAAAACCGAAACTAAAATGATAACCTGTTCAATGCTTCTTTCCTAACCACAAATGAATTACATGTTAATACACTGTAGGTTAAACGACTAGAATGCTCCCATAGACACGAAAACCCCCATCCTGATGTCCATAAGAAAAGAGCAATATAATCGAGCGTGATCAAGCGCTGAGTTCCGAATGATGATGGAGGATGCACCAAAAGATAACTAGCAGCCAGGAGAATTAAACACACCCACTCGCGTTTAGCCTCAGAATATGAGGAGTACCAAAAAGGTCTATGGGCATTCTGGACGGTTAACCTAGAATAATCTAGTACACTACAAACGGTAAGAATTGTGAAGAGTTAATGTTGCAAGATAAATTATAGAATTTCTATGAAGAGCAGAATGTACTAGCTTAATACCTGATTCACACATTGACATTATGAAATGTAACTAATGCCTGAATGCGACTATTTAACCTGATCACTTAAGCAGAGTGCAAGTGTTGTATATTTAGTTTTGTTTTGTGTTAATAAATATTGTTATGTGTTTTACTCAGTCTCATCCTCTCTGCCCATATCCAATCACATCAGCTCAGGTAAGAACCAACTAAAATAAGTTATTGCGGGGGATCGGGTCGACGCATCGCGATTGTCCGATCCTTTAACACAGCGTAATCCTTTGCTGCAGTCACAGGGGTTATATAACCTCTGGAGACCGAGGGCGGGGATTTTGTCCTAAAAGATAGTGAGTTGAGTGACTAGACAGAAAAAGGGCGTCGCCCCACAGAAGAGAGGAAACAAGATGGCGCCTTGAATCAGCAAGAGAACCAACCCAATCAAGACGTGCCACGTAACCAAAGAGAACAGGGCCATCCACAAGATGAAGGCGACACCCTACATCTCCAGATTCACTTTCTAAACATAAAATGGACAACAGTTTTTATTCATGCGTAGGCGTTTCTTATATAACCCTACATTATATTAATTCAATAAATATTGTGCAGATTTAACGCTTACAGTAAGCGCTCAAATCTATATGTCCAGAAATTGCATTTCAAATTGTGCTATATGCTGTAGCCTACACTCCCATGGCTGCACAGGGGTATTCCTTCCGAAATAAATTAATAATAATATTAATCATAAGATGCAGAAGCCTGCGGAAAGCAAAGCTGAACGGAAGGAACACAGTTAAAGCCATAAGCACCTATGTGGTCCCAGTGCTAACATACTCTTTCGGGATCATAGATTGAACTAACACCAAGCTGGAGGATATCATGAGAAAGACAAGGGCGACCAAGAGTCGCCAACACCATTTGAGTCAGCAGTGGAGAGACTGACAATAGCTCGAAAACAGGGAGGAAGGAAGAGGCCTGATAGACCTCATAGAGCAACATAAAACAGCAATAGCTAACCAGAAGGATTTCTTTCAGAAAAAAAAAAAAAAAAAAACACAGCAGCACTCTACCAGGCAATAAGGAACATAGACAAGCGGCATGCCCCACTCAACATAAGCGAGGAGTCCGCTCCCGCCCAGATGGCACAAACGAAGCTAGAAAGATGGGCAAAGAAGACACTATAGTGACCTCCATCAAGTATAGTGAACCCATACATAAAATGGCTTCCAATGCATAGCTCACGATCGGGACGCTCTTCCCCGAGACTGAAGGATTCATGTTCGCTATCCAACACCAGGTAATCAACACCAGGAACTATAGAAAATACATGGCCAAGGAGCCCGGAGTATCAGCTGACGCATGTCGACGATGCCATCTGGCCTCAGAAACAATCCAACACATCACCGCGGAATGCAAGGTAATCACCCAGACTGAGTACACTTGTAGACAGACAGACCAGGTAGCCAGGATAATACATCAGAAGCTAGCAAGGAAATACCAGCTGATCAAGGAAAGTGTACCGTATTACAAGTACGAGCCCCAGGTAGTACTAGAGACTCCAACCCACAAGCTGTACAGGCACCGCATCGTAATAACTGACAAGACAATCCCGCACAACAGATTGGGCATAAACCTTGTCGACAAGAAGAAAAAGGCTATTTGATTGACATAGCGGTTCCTAACACTGGCAACCTCCAGTAAACCCATGAAGAAAAAAAAATCACGAACCTAAGACAGGAGATCAAAGAGATGTGGCATATACAACAAGTAACGACCATCTGGGTCAAGACCCTACATAACCGCCTAGTAATAATAGGTCTTCCAAAGAACACCTACAAGAAACTCCAGAAAGTCGCAATCTGAACACTTGTAGGATAGTCAGAGAGTTTCTCGACCAACAGTAATACCAGTCATAACAACCACTCGGTGTACTTGGTACACCGGGTGGTGTAATGCTTCAATCAGTGAAAAATTATAAATGAGAAGCAACGTAATAATAATTTAATATTCATGATAATGTTTATCTAAACATGAGTTAAGAATAAACATGTCAAACAATACGCACATTTTCCGAATACGAGTTTTTCACAATCTTCTCTCAAATAATCTCCAAATTCAAAGTTGACTATCAGTTGATTAACATTATCAACATAACTTATTTTAATAATGTTAATTAGTATTATCTGGTTACATTAATACTACATAATCAAATTTATTCCAATCATATTTTAACAGTTTTAGGAAGGAGGGTACAATCGGTTGTATAAGCAAATAAATGTATTTTCATGACGAAAAAACTCGATTAGTTAAATGTATTTGCTACATTGATACTTTTGAATCTTATCTCATCTTTTAACTTCTATTTTTTTTTTTTTTTTTTTTAAATTTTAACTTTTCTTAATTTTAACCTCTCTGAAAATTGCTGATCTAATGGCGAAAATTTTTGGTTACAGCTGAATGACACTTTTCTTCTTAAATTTTTTTGTTATATATTTTATTTTTAATATATTCTAAGCATCAAAATTTGTTTTATTCAGCACCATCACTCTCTCTCCCAACACCACTCATAACTATGGGAAATCAACGAAGACGCCATAATGAGAGCTGTCAAATATCAAAATCAGCCAAAAAAAGTTGCTTAAAAGTGAACAATTTTGCAAACCAGTTTATTAAAAACTGGAAATACTTGTTTATTAGGACAGCATTGTTACTTACAATATTGTCGTAATGAAATCAAGCTTAATATTCATTATTTTTCATATTAAATAAATAAAATAGTTTAATTTTTCTTATAAGTAGCTTTTCTTCTAATTTATAATTGTAAAGGCAGTCTCTTTCAGACGGAGCGCTCTGGCCGAGTTAGAGCCCCTGCATGTTAATATATGAACGCTAGAATATATAAAACAAAACAAAAAATAAATAAATGAATTAAACATTACTAATGATACTTATACCTCATTATATCCAACATATTTATATGATTAACAATGTACAATTTTCAAAAATGTGCTTAAATGCTATTAATAGACACAAAGTTCACTTAGAAACATAGCAGTCTTCAAAGATATATTTATGGTATATGGTTAGTTTATAAATTTCGAAATGTTAGCGTGTGATAAAAAATACGTGCCCATTTGAGTCTAAACTAAAATATCAAAAATAAAATTAACTATGTGATATTTTAGTTTTATATTCTTGTGGTATTTTTGGCTAACAAAGGAGCTTTAATATAAAAAATGCGCATATAATCATGTTACAACATTCTGAATGTTATGCAGTTAAAAATCCGCAATCTGATGATTTTAAATTATTTGATAGTAATCCTGCTTGGTTTTCGACGGTCTAAGTAAACCTACTGGTGATTTCATGTTGCTATTTCCTTACTTTGAACCTGAGCACTATTAGTCTAGCGATCGTATGCCATCAACCATTAATAATAAATAGCCAAAATTATTTAGGTCCTGGTTCAAGAACTAAATAATTGTGGGCATTATAATTAAAAGAATTCTAATTCTAAAAGAGTTTTTCTGGATTAGAAGAACATAAAGAACTTATCAACGATCCCTGGAGAGAAACTAAATGTTTAATTCGACTTTTAGTTTATACGGGGTTAACCTCTTAAGACGAAAGGAGATTATGTATAACAAATTCAATGCCTTTACATGTTTCAATGATGTATAATCTGAAAGAGTGATGGGGGGAAGAGCCCTTCTCCATCTGAGACAAACTACAGCCGCATGTAGAAAAGACTTGATATAAATTCCTCCAGCCAGCAACGAATGTCCAACCTAGACCCTTTGTCATTTTATAACATGCTCTTCATAATTCAGGGCGTTCATTTTAAAAGTAACCTCATGTTCTATTCATTAAGTTCAACGATACCAAGTAACGATCGTTGATGTAAGTACGTGAGGGCGCTTGTGGGGGATGTTACGCAACTGGAGGAAGTGATACTATTGCATTTAAAGTTATTTAGTTTGTCACAATCCGAGTTTGAAGGCACAGGTCATTACTGGCAAATAAATCATGTCCTATATCATTGAGCAACTTTTTTCTTAAAGTTTAATCTTACTTGGAAACGAAGTTTTACAGTGAATGTCAGCAAGAATTTATAGAAAACTTCTCTATACTAGCCGTCCATACAACGCTGCAAGATAATGAAGAAGTTTTGTGAGTGTGGATCAGTTGGGAATAAGGACCACGAACGAACTGTTTTTACATAATGACATTAGAAAAACAAATTTGCAATCTTCAAAGAAATCTCTACGGAAACTCAGCATTTAAAAGAGGGATATCTCCTGGTTCATCTCATTTCGCTGTAAGAAAACAGCTGAAACTTTTCCATGCCGAATCCCCAGTATGCATGAGTTTCAATTTTAAGATAATATTAAAAGATTACGGGGAAGATATTGAAATATTGGATAAATTTTACGAGTGCTTCACTGACAAAGCGTGATATCACCATGGCTACATCGACAGTCAACCTACAGAAAATGGAACGCTGAAAATCCACACACTTTTTTGGCGAATCCCCCGCCCTTACATTCCCAAAAAATTTGTGTTTGGTGTTGCATATCTCTAAGGGCGGCTAGGATGATAAAAAAGACAACTGACTCCAACAGGAGGGAAACCAGCCCTACCACACGCTCAACTACTAAACTTTGCACGATGTGGTTTTTTTTTTTTTTTTGTGGATGGAATCATATCACAAGGACTTTGGACACCTAGGTCTCTTGATTTACCATCCTATCTTTAATAAGGCTTATTAAAGCAGAACGCGTACTAGAGCAATCCACAAAACATTCAGCAGCTCAAAGCGAGCACAGAAAATTCAGACAGGAATGTATCAAAATAAACTGTCACATCTCTGGCAATAGATCAAAAGAGTGAATTTATGTATTGTTAACAACGAAGGACACATAGCATTGTTTCTAAATTATCTGTTAATTATTCTGATAATAAATTATATTATATTAAATTGTATAATCGTTTTGGGTTTACATTCAAAATGAGCACCCTGCATAAAGCAGAAAAGTGCAAATTTATGATCAGTAGTTCTCCATTCAGTCTATACAAATTCGTACCAGCGAAATTTCAGGGACCAGTATTGGGTCTCCTCCTGTTTCTAATTTCACAATATTAATGAGGATATCCAAGGAAATCTGTCAGTCTGCTGTTAATTCGAAGATGGGAAGTGTGGTTACAATTCCAGCTAGACAATGTTGCTTCAAAAGGACTTGCATCAATTACGTATATGTTCCGTAAAATGGAAATTACACTTTAACGCTTCTAAATGTGAAGTTATGCATTCGGTGAACAGAAATTCTGGAGTCCCATATAAACTAGGGGAAGAGGAGCTAAACGTGATTCAAGCCAAAAAAAAAAAAAAAAAAAAAACACTTGGGTCTTAAGATTCAATCTTACATTAAATTTTTCATGCAGTGGTGTAAACAAGGGCTAAGATTGATTGATTTGATTTGGTAGTTGTTGGCGCATCGGCTTCTGTGGCCATATTGCACCTCCCAAGGTTTTTGCAGTACTTTGATCCAAGCCCAAGGCGAGAATCGAACCCGCGACCTTTGGGTTGCCGGGCAGGTACTTTACCCACTCGGCTAGCCCGGTCGGCCAAGGGCTAAGAAGGCACTTGGTCCTGAATTATAGGACCTTTGGTACTAGGGAGGAGGAAGTTATTACCCCCTCTACACAAGACCATACAAACCGCATCTGGAGACAACACACACAAAAAAAAAAAAAAAAAAAGAACTTCTATGGAGAGGGTATAAAGCGACCAGATCAATGAAGGGTGTGGACTGTAAAGTTTGATAACTAGATATCAAGGGGATATGATTGAAGATAAAGCGCTGAAAGGACTGAGTAAAATGAATGAGGAAGGACTGCTCTCCCTTGTAGGAAATAAAATAACCGGGGGGGGGGGCATAAATATCTCAGGAAATAACAAAAGACTGGATCTCATGAAGTTCACTCATGGGTAGCGCGTTGTCCTAAACTGGAATAAATTGCCTCCCAATGTGGCAGAGGCAGTGAGTTGGCTAAGTTCGAAGAAGATGACAGTTACCTTGCGGAAATGGAAATATTGTGAATATTATGCTTTATTTTATTATTATATTTATTTATTATTATATTTACGTTTATATTGTTTTTATTTATTGTGATATTGTGAGATTAAGATTCTACAGGCTGATACAAAAAATGTCCGCTTCCTTGCATCATGTAGCCTTTCTAATGCAAATACCTTCTTACTCTCAAACATTCCGGTGACCTCGGCCCTTTTGGAATCGTATCTCAGAGAAGAACAGAAAATAACCATCGACGATCATCACCATTCTTCGTGACATTAAAGAAAGCTTAATTGATTCTCCCCAGAACGAACTTTCGGATACTTCTTTTTTGAAGAGAGTTAAAGTAATTATACCAACAACTCTTCGTTCCAACTTCACATCGAACAAACATGACGTCCTAAACTCGATTATTCCACATGTCAATATGCCATTCCATTAATCCCTGGAAAAGCATATGTCACATCTTGTTAATCAATTTAACATTAAATCACTTTTAATCAATTAAAAATAGTCAACCAGTTTTAATCAATTAACGTTAATCTCTTTAATTAACTTTAGTTTTCCAAACTTTTAATCTTTCTCTTGGCTCTCGAATATACCCCAAATATCACAATAATGTATATTTCCTATTCATAAAAATAAAAGAGACGGAAAAAAAATGTATAAACTATTTCCCCAATTGTCTTTTCAATAATGCATCACGCACTACTTCAACTCAGTTATTTCCTCCTCAATATACCTTAGTTTCGTTTCGAAAACAATGTTTCCAAAACTTTAGATTTCCAAACACCAGACTTCTACCATTTACACCGATTTGAGCAACTTCTTAAAAAAAGAAATTGAGGCATAACGAGAACGTAGGGTTTCTTCAAACTTGGCTTCTTAGGCATATATAGCAGCAAACGAAAGCATACATCCACACCCGATAACAATCCGTCCTAACAATTTACTCCTGAGAGAATGATTCACTCACCAACGTTCCTTCACTGAATCTATCCCCCTTCCAAGATTTTCTGATATTTACGAAGTAGTACAATCAATCGTGCTTCTTTTTGTTTGTACCTCAATTTTGCTATAAAATAATCCTCCAACGGTCCTTCCAATAATATTTTGAACTAATAGCACGTGATGTGTTCATAAATGAGCTTTCTGGGAAGCACGAGAATAAAACACTGCCGGGAAGCTACTTTATACAGAGGGAAAAAAAATATATTTTTTATTTTTTACTAATCCTAGGAATGGCGCTGTACGAGAGCAGTTGACGATGAAGAAAACAGCATGAACTGAGAAAGTGATTCTGATGATATTCTTGGAAAATGTAGTTTATTTTTCATAGATTCAAGGAAGAAGAACCTCAACAAACAACTGATATACCATAAAAGAGGCTGCTGTTCAGTGTCTCCACTAACTAGGTCCTAAACATACAAAATTGGCTGGTTTCACAAGGAAA
Organism: Mastigoproctus giganteus; assembly: GCF_048544385.1. Classification (NCBI taxonomy): domain Eukaryota; kingdom Metazoa; phylum Arthropoda; class Arachnida; order Uropygi; family Thelyphonidae; genus Mastigoproctus; species Mastigoproctus giganteus. The sequence goes on from NC_143577.1 coordinate 149,479,040, forward strand.
GACAAGAATATTCATTCCTTAAAATAATACAAGCAAACTGCAGTAAGGTGTTGTTGTTTGTTAAACTTTATAACCCTCAAAATTCGAGACCCGCTAATAAGTACTTTAGTACAAAAACCCCAAATCAACCAGGCTACTGTCCAGCATGGGCAATGAAAAAAAGATTTTGTATTGCTGGACAACGATTACCATTCTACAGGCTAATTCATTTGGTGTTCCTGTACTAATATAATTATTAGCGGGTCCTGAACTTGAGGATTATTCCCAAGGTATGTTTAAAATGTTTACGAGACAACAGCAATTTAACGCATTTTACTTACTATTTTAAGGAATAATTTTGGCAACGTATAGTTCGCTAATGAAGCACTCTTTCAATCGCTATTGTCATTTGTAGCATTTTTATTTATTTATTTTTGTTTATTCTGATTACTTATATTATTTCTCAAGAATTACGTAAAATTTTAACTTTACATTTTGTTTTTTTCAAAATCCTCATCGGAATCGCCAGTTTCAATTTAGCAAGGTTTAAGTCGGATTTATTTTTATATTTTTCCACTAATATTTTCAATGGAAATTCACCATTTACCTGGAATCAAAATAACTGTGCCCAGTTTGTTTATATGGTAGTTTCTTTTCCAAGTCAAAGTTTTTATTTTTGTCTGTGCTTGGCGCCGCACTGATGAAGTGCCAATAAACATCTAAATGGCTATATGTGGCGTGGTTATAGGTTTTCGTATTGTTGGACAATAGTCACGATTGTATAGACTAGTTGGCTTAGTGTTCCTGTACTTATAAGATGATCTCAAAATTCAGACTTCGAAGTTTTATCAAAAAGTTTACCAAAAGAGTGGGTCAAAGTTTTTGGCAAAAAGTTTACCAAAAGAGTGGGTCAAAGTTTTTGGCAAAAAGTTTACCAAAAGAGTAGATCAAAGTTTTTGGCAAAAACTTTGGGACCCATTAATGTTCTTTAGCGATCTGCATCTTCTTTCCACGATCTTTATACTAAGTTTTCTATATATCGCTTGTTATTCCAAAGAATTTTACTCTTCAGAATTTTGCTCATAAATTTGATCCTAACCTGTCTCCAAACGATTATATTCAATTCGCTGATACGAAATTCCTGAACTACACCTTACACCAAGCTTCCCATCCATACACATAACTTTCAGTATTTCAACCTTCGGTGTCTGGAAATAAAAAGGTCACTGATGATATCAGTCAAGTCCAGAAAATACCATTTGGATTCGCTTACTTTTCAGAAATACTTGGCCATTGACCAAAGTAATTTTCAGGCCATATCTAGAACTCAACTTCAGTATACTTCTATCTCTAGCAAAGAGAATCTTGATTCGCCTATGCATTTATCTCCAGTGGGATCAAAGGCAGTGTCTAACCGACTACAGATTGATCTACAGGGTTATTAAAATTAAAGTATTCCTATACAGAGGGCTCTGGAGCGAGTTCTAATGCTCGTACTGAAGAGAAATTTGGATAACAGGTAAAATAAAGAATGCGCTCGCTATTTATTGGGAAAAAAAATTAGTTACAAAATTTATCACTGTATGGCGCGTAACTATCTCAGTTACCATTATGCAAATAACTTATGTTATTTGCATAATCGTAAGTTATTGCCACAGCGCCACTACTCAGCTCCACTGTACTGTATAAAAGCAAAGCAGTCTCTTCAAAATCATACAGTAGATGTTTGCCTGCAGTACAGCAGCCATACCAACAACGTTGCAGGAAAAGGCGCTATTAGTGAAGCTGTACGATCAGAACAGCAACAATGCAGCTGCAGCTTCCGGCGTCAGAAACACATAAGGCCCATGTGGACCTATGACTGTTTGTGCTGTCCGCAAAATGATTGCGAAATTTGAAGCGACAGGACATCTTCGTGTTCAACCAGGTAGAGGTCGAAAACGAGTGGACTCTTCTCGTGTTGAAGATGGCTATGGCTGTCGTGGATTAATGAAGTCAATCTCCATGTGGTAGCCCAAGTGTGGCAACTGTTTTCTCGTGAAGTGGACATGTCGTTTCCACTGTAAGGCTAGTAACGCGTCTGGTGTTGCGGTACTATCCTTACAAGATGCACATGCTACAGCAGCTAAAGCAGGGTGATGCACTTATTCGTTTCACATACGCACTTCAGTTCTGGCGCGAATGACAGTGGATATTACTTTGCCATGGAACATCCTTTGGAGTGATGAAGCCCACTTCTGCTTAAATGGACAAGTGAATACGCACAAGTCTCGCGTTTGGACAGCAGAAAACCCTCGAGTTATCCAAGAGGTCCTGTTGCATTCTCCAAAAGTGACAGTGTCGTGTGGATTTACGGCCACATTCATGATTGGGACATATTTTTTGAACAGGTAACATCGATTTAACCCCGCACCCGTTCCTTCACTGGACAGCGATATTATAAAATGTTGGCAAATTTCGCAATGCCAGAGCTGCAACAACGTGGGTGCGTTCAGGATACCATATTCATGCAGGATGGTGCGCCATTCCACATCCACCGCTGTGTCAAAAGATTGACAAGGCAACACTTTACAGGCGAACGGGTCATCAGCCGTTGTTTCCAGACATGTTGGCGACCCTGATCACTGGACCTCACCCCATGCGACTTCTGGTTGTGGGTTTTTTGAAGAACCAGGTATATCGGGAAGGATATCAAATTCTGGCAGATCTGAAGGACAACATTAGACGTCATGTGCTGGCTATTGCAGTTGCCATGTTATGTTCTGCTGTAGAAAATGCTGTTCTTCGAATGGAAATTGTTGTTGACCAAAATGGACGACACATTGAACATTTGTAGCGCTGTTCAAGTGATTTTTATTGCCACAGCGCCATATAGTGACAAATTTTGTAACTATTTTTTTTTCCAATTATTGGCGAGCGCATTCTTTATTGTACCTGTTGTCCAAATTTCCCTTCAGTACGAGCCTTAGAACTCGCTCCAGAGCCCCCCTACACAGGGATACTTTCATTTTAACAACCCTGTACATGTGCAGTTTTATAATAACCATCTATATATTTGCATATTATTATTCCAACAAGTTAAATGAACACAAGAAGAATTAACTCTTCTAGTCTTAATTTAGTTGATAAAACTATTGTTTACCAACATCCACCATACTGACAAATTTGAAATCATTATATCTTGAGCCAAACAATACACCAATTGTGTAGTTAATAGCCATAATTACTGAATGATTTGGTGCTTTTGTACTTTGCAGTAATGCTATTATTAATGCAGTGGTTCGGTCACAGTCACGTCTGTATAGTGGCTGAGCTTTATTTTGAACTAATTTTCCGTTTATAATAAATAAATAAATTTTCTGTTTGCAAAAGGAGTTTGAAAGACAGAGAGAATACAAGAAACAACACCTTATATAACAGCCAAGGGCCTAAACTCCGATCACTCAAAGCAGGTGTCTTTATGCATATTCGCGCCTTACACTGCAACCTGCGATTGCATTCAGTATGTTTTCACTTGTGTCGAACTTAAATTGAAATAAAAGACTATTAAATGACTAAACAAAACGCTGATGTGCGGTCGCGTTAAGAGGTGGAGAAATGAAAATCAGCCTCTGCAACGGATTAGGTTAAAATTTTTAATTTTATTATTTTAATTATTACATTATGTGTATTATCATTTTTCTTTAAAGTACACAGAAATGTAGTAACCAGAAAAATTATTAAAATGAAATGAAACAGTCAAATTCCCCTTGCAATGTACGCTTTTAAAGGTAATGTGTCCTTTGTTTATAATTAAAATGATATTTCATATACGTTCTATTATTCTGAAAATTATTTTGCACATTTACTTCTTTATAACTGCATTTTGTCTCACGTACTTAATTCAAGTTTCTTCCTATATCATTTTATGCCTGTTTAAGTGGCATTTAATGTCTATTGCAATGATTACAAACCTGTTTAGGATGCGAAACATATTCATAATTTATTAAAATTTGATCATTATTAATATCTTTAATTTCAAAAATACTGGCATCGAGAATTAAATAATAATAATAAGGGATGGCCAACACCAGCAACCACCATAAAACCTACAAGGAAAAGATCGGGAATTACAGACTTTAAGTAAGAAATCAACCACATGTGGCATAGGGAACAAATCCCAACCATCGTCGTGTCAATCATCGGCATGGTGCCAAATAGCCTACATAATTAGCAGCAATAGACCTCGCACAGAACATCTACAAGGAACTCCAGAAAGCCGCGATCCTAAACACCTGTAGGATAGTCAGAGTTTCTCGATCAATAATAGTAACCGGACGCAATGGCTAATTTTTGAGCAGTCCAACACTACAATTCCATTTTTTATCATATCTATTTATTTGTTTCATAAAAGATTTTATTGTGAAGTTTATGGAAATTCATGCAACCTATTGCGGTGCAACCACACTAACATTAAATTGCCAGATAAAACCGGTTTATATCTATTTGTAAACCATCTCTTTGGCTGAACGGATTTTGATTAAATTTAGTATTCGAAGTTACTGATTAATTCATCAGAGAGATTCAATTTTAGCCCATCTGTCAGTCAATTTCAGTCGATCTGGCTACACTTTACATTAAACCTCAATTTTCGATTTTAATACCAGTACTGCGTTGTTCGAAAAGTTTCTGAAAAATTTTACCATCGCTTCAAAAATAATGTTCTTGGGGTACAAACCACGCCTATTTATATGCTTTTCACTTATTACTCACTAATAATTCCGTGTATGCCTCAAGCTCGCGTTTTATCTTTGCCCCTGCCTGCTCTCCTAACTCGATTGCATTAGAAAGAAAATAATCTTTTAAAAATTACATTTTGCCGCAGAAGTTGTTTCCGGTTCGTCAGAGATTGTAACAAGATTCATCGTAGAATAATAGCTAATCGGGTTTTTATAATTTCCCTCAGCGGTATTTGTTGAACTTAATTAACGCGTATTTTACTCTTATTGAAAATTTTTAAAGTACGAGTAAAAAAAAAGAGAAAGCCCCTGTAAGCAAATTAAGCACATTTGTGTGTAATTTGTGGTTAATTTCTGCTTTATGTACATGATTCCGCATGGTCTCTGTTTACAGAACTAATCGATACCGAAGCCACTGTTATTAGTCACGAAATCTCCAGTATCATTCTGACATCAAATTAATTGAGTCGTGAAGACGGAGGGAGGGAAGAAGAGTGGGATTAAAGTGCCACAAAATACGTTATACCAAAAAAAAAAAAAAAAGGAAAAAAAACTCGTTGAACTTTATGATCGGATAAGAGGTGGAACCGGGAGGCGAGAGAGAAGATGGGTTCCCTTTGGAAAAGGTCATCTAACAGGTATAAAAATGAAGCTTACGATAAGAAAAAGAAAATGATTTATGGATCGGTCTGTTTTTATGAGCGAAATGCTGTCAGATTGCGAATTTAATGGGAAAATTCGATGAGAGGAAATGTCGAGAAGCCATGTAAAAGTACAGAGTCTTACACTATTTCCTCTTAAAAAGTGTTTATTTACTCTAATTAAAATGCTGCGCCTTCGGCTTTATTTCTGACTGGGCGTCTTCTTTTTTATATGAAATTAATTACGAGACGTACCTTAAGATACGAGCTCAGCATGCTGAGACACTTTTGTAGGAGAGAACCTTTTAAATTGCATATCCCAGATCTTTTAGGTGTTTTAACAGCGAAACTATTCGACCCTATTCAATGTGCTATTCCTCAGAGCTGAACAATGCGAAAGACACTTGATAGGATGGGCCAGTCATGATCACTGTTCTTCTATAAACATCACTGGATAACGTTGATTACACGTAGCAGGCGACCTGTGCTTTTGTGTCTATTTTCTAGCTATACAAGCTACGCTTCCATGTAGATTATCATAATGCTTTTAATCCAAATGGAGTCAAGATTGAAATATGGTTTCTTTTTGAAAATAATGAATTAAAGAAAAACATTCTGCAAAACAAAAAAAAAAAAACTTAAACTTCTCAGTCCTTAAATGTTTTCTGGGAATTTGGTAAGATTCATTCGTCTTTCAGTACTTAACAATGTATACAATATTTTGTCTTGCTCCTCGCTAAATGAAATCATAATTTCTAATTATTCTTGTTTTTATTCATAATGCAGATTTTGTTTTACGTAAAATCTTTTAATTTTCAGGTCTAGAACTTGTACATTTAATTAACGTCAGGATGTTGTTAATTTGTAAAGCAGGATTCTTAATTCCCTTGGAAGATTTTTGTTTCATATCTAACATAATTAGTTTTTAATTTGATTTAAGAGCACAAACTTTGATTAAAAAGCCGACTTTGGTTAAATATATATATAATCTCTTTCAACTTCAAAAATATACTCGAAATGTTCTGAAATTAGTTTAAGATATTCATACTCAAGTAAAAAAACTAGAATTCCGTTAGAGACTCTACAATTCAATTCAAAAACAAACTGCCAAATTTTTGTTTACTTGATAGACAATGCGACAGTTATTCCAGACGCAATATTATTTGTTATAATCTTTGTTATAAACATGCTTCAAATGCACTGGGGTCTACCGCTTATTTTAAGGTTTAGACTATTTATCACTGAGATCTTTTTTGTTTAATTTGGGCTGAAATGTTTTGAATAAGATGTTCTAAGTAAACTGGGTATTATCGTTTAGATTTTATGATTTTTAATTTAAATGTTGTCTTAACTTTATTTTTTGTGGGGAAAATTGTTGCCCGATTTCGGGTTAGTCGGGCAATAATTTTCAACAGTCATCAGTATACCTCTGAAATGAATGCAAGCCAATTTTATTTGAATTAAACACAAAACAAACGCATCACAAGCATGTGATGTTCGATTCTCAGTATTCGCGTAAAGCACAACCTGCACAAGAGCAGGTTGTGTTACATCGTAAAGTCAGTTTGCAAAATATGCCATTTTCCATCCTCGGTCTATGCTTATGGCGATGTTTCTGGCCTGCATAACGTGGAGTTCCACTAGGGGGCCCTGCGGTCAAGTAACCAGAAGAACAACCCACTATACTACACAAAACGCATGCTTCTGGCATTTACAGAGTCCTTTCCTCACAAGAGTACTGATGGCGCAGTTGTAGAAAACCACAGGTGGCGCCTTACCCACAACACTATTTCTGCAAAACTGTATCAACCACAGCCCTGCAGGTCCGTAACGGTTGTTTTCCCCTTGATTTATTACTTATTTTCCATGCTATTAGTTTTTATATAAATATGGGATTTCTATTGTTTTACAGTTAACAGTACTACTGATACCAAGGTAGAAAAGTCACGTTGCTGGGAGTTTTTGATTCGGTGGTGGCAAGATAAGTATAAAAACTCTCCTAAGGGACGGGTAACTTACAAATTCATTGCAAATATTCTTTTTGCATCTGTGTAAAATAATTATTGCTGGTTTACTTCAAACTTATGTACGTTATTTCTCATTTCTGGGCATGGATCATTTAAACGCCGAACTGGCTGAATTCCACCTTACAGCTGCACTTCTGTATTTGTGGCAATACTGAAATTTTGGAACATGTTTTTTCCATTGTCACCTGTATGGGGATTTTCGGCTGCTTAAGACACGCACGTTTTGTCTACGCTTGCATCTGGTCAGGAAGAAACTCTGCTAAGCTACTCTTGTCAAAGAGAGCTTTCGACTACTTCAGGACTCTGTTCCCAAAGCTTTCCTTCGCCGAAAGCAAAAAGGTTTCATCTAGTCATCCACTTACTGGCCACTGTTGATGTTTTCATCCAACTTTCTTCTCATGGATCGGCCTATGCAAGGAATTTCAGCAACCCTAGTTCGCAGATAATGATGAAGCTGACACGAGCATTGCCGACTGAACTATTATATTTTTCTCCTTTTCCTCACTTCCTCCCAATTCCTGGTCTTGTAGGTGAGGTAGGATTTTGCTGGTGCCCGAGTTGGGGATCTGGGCACGAGACTGCCATAACACACTCTACCAATCGATATTTTTTTCTGGCCTCTATTTTATTTTTTAGAGGTTATGCCGGGGTTTGGGCTCCCTAAGTATGAAACAGTTGGTATTTATGGTCTTGCATCCTACGAGTGAATAGGGGACTTATTTCTTTTTTATTTTATTATTTTTGTTTTAATCATATTTTTAGTTAACTAACTTAATTTTCTTGGTATTATTATGTTTTTTTGAATGATATAAATGTAGCTTTGGGCATTCAGTACGGATGGCTATGGCCCACAACGATTCATGCTTAGTTGTGGTCCATCTCTTCGTGGTGTAGACGGACACTGGGCAAGCTTTCTATGTGATCGCCACCCTGGTGACAAAGGGGCCAGAAACAGCTAAACAACAGACAACGCGCAAACATAACGTCACACACATTTCTGGCCTTTTACAGAGATCTATAATCGTCACATTTGTACCAAGGTGGAGTTTAACTGACATTCAGGTGCCGCCCTACATAAGATACTATACATGACAACATACGCAAACGTACTGAGGCCTTGGGGGGGGGGGGGAAGCTGAAATCGGATTATTATTCTAAAATATTTAGAAACTTGAGGCAATGAAGTCGAGGATAGCAAAAAACTGATATCAGTTGTTGATCAGATAAACAGGAAGAATTAAGAAAGCAAATTAAGTCGGAAAGAGATTACAGTTGAATTAACGGAAAAAAATAAAATTATTTAAAATTTCAGGCCAATACTGAAATTATAAATAGCTTCTTAAAAGATAAAAAATAATGGAAAATAAGGAGATTCAAGAGGTTGCTGTTCAAACGAATTTTATGAAACAATAAGATGCCTTTTTATGCTTTAACTGATATAATGAATTGGCTTTAGAAAATGATAAAATTGCCCTAAAATCCACTCACCAGATCTGATTTCAGGAAAATTCCAGGAATGTGCTTGGGAGGATAGAATAAGTAAAGCAAAAACAAAAGAAAAATCTGTGAATTTTTAATTAAAAAGTGAATATTATTTGGTTTAATACGTCTGAATAAATGCTTCGGTAAATCGATAATTTATGCACTTAAATGTGGTTTCGTGTTCGGTAATTCGAACATCCCTTGCACTAATAATTTCGGGTTACTGCAATTGCACTGCATTTTAATCACCACGAAAGATGTTTGCTTTTGATATTAAAATCAAGAATTTTGTTAAGTAACCATCCATCACAAATGACAAAAAGATACCTCGAAATTAAAGCATTCTTTTCTGCAAGAATAGTTAGGGTGGCCACTGAAAGACTGAAGGGTTTGAAAAAGTCATAACTTGTTCATTTTAATCTTTTTTATTTTCTTTTTTCACAGGTTATAGAGCATCCCTTGGAGATTAAAATGGTTACGTATGGTGTCCAGCAACGAGTAAAACTCGTTGGGTTTTTTTCTATTCCAGTGAAAGATCAATTATTGAAACTCAGAGAAAATACCGCATCATTTTAAAGTTCTCCTAGCGGTAACATGATTCGGAACCTAATCGTCCGGTTTGAAAGAACTGGATCAGTCGGCGATCTTCCGGGAAGAGGTCCTAAGCGCACTGACGCAGCGGTGGAAGCTATATGGCAGAGTGTCCTTGAGGATCCATCTGCCTCTACCCGTCGTCGCTCTGCTCAACTAGGCATCGCCAGAACATCGCTTCAGAAGATTCTGAAAGGGTGGTCAGTCTTTCAGTGGCCACATTTTAATCTCCAAGGGATGCTCTATAACCTGTAAAAAAGGAAAATAAAAAAGATTAAAAATTAACAAGTTATGACTTTTTCAAACCCTTCAGTCTTTCAATGGCCACCCTATATTTTAGGATATGCTTAGCTTCGTAGTGGAAAGTGTCTATAAAGAACAATCATCTTGTCCAAAGGCAGAATTCAAAATGTGGGGTAGATCAATTCAAACTGAAGGGACAAAACTAGTCACAACTAAAAAAGAAGCAATCAAAGAGTTCGATGCAGTTAACAACTGTTCATGTCCATCACATATTTTCACGGATATATCTCCCTCATTAAAGAGTTTATCGTCTAACTCTATCAGAATGTCTCTCTCTTAAATGTTTTGTGTATATGAGAGAGAGAGAGAATATAATATGCTGTTCGAACAAGCAGTGCAGCAGAGACATCAGAGGAGGGGGGGAAGGGATTCTACGGTATCACAAAAACCCAACAGATGCAGTTTCTTCTCTATGATCTTTAATAAACTCTTGTCGCTACTGACGCACGTAAAGCTAGATTTTTTGACAAGAATCTCATAACAAATCATCATTTTATGTCAGTTTGGTGTTTTATACCGAGCTGCTTATACAGCTGAAGCGATAGTTTAACAGCTTACCCGGACATGAAATAAGTTTTTCTATAGAAATCCTACAGCAGTAATAAGAAGTTTTCAGATTTTTAAGCAATGCGGCATTCATCCAGAGTTTGAGGAGATCACTGTCACGCTGCTGTAAAGGCAAGTCCGAAGAAAGTAGATAAATATCATGAAACAGTTAAGCCCCCTAAAATAACATATTTGGAGAAGGTGCTCCTAGAGAGATCGGAATCACTCGTATGTCTTTTCAGCTGCGATGGAGCTAGTGAGTTTTGGGTCAAATTTTTTTTGCATTTATTTCTGATTTAAGTTTCATTTAATCTTACAGTTTTTAGGGGTTTCTTTCTCCTGACGCTTATACGTAAGTAGATTATTACTTAGATCAGGCAGTTATTTCAGAAGACACTGGTTTCAATTAACAGATAATATTTGCTTCCAAAACGCAGCAGCGTATGTAAACATAGGTTTCTTTGTGTAATTACTGTAATAAATGGCAGTTTTATGTTGGTAGATCGATAATAATTTATTGATAACTGAAAAAGATAAATTGGTAATCAGTGGGGAGTGATTCCACCGTGGTCTTATAGCTCCCTCCATATCATGGGTGCGAACGGGATCAACTTTTAGCTTTTGTTCAACTAGTGTAATCAATTCAAAAACGCGGTACATATAATGTGTGGCTTTCACTCATTATTCTGGTGAACTGGTTGAAGCGTGTCCCAAATTTAAGAGGTAGAGAAGAAACTTTATGGATAAATTATAATGTGATGAGTACAATATAACATTTTTTTGGAATGCATGATGATTTCGGAAACCTGTGTCTTCAGTTGTAAATATCGTTTAAATTGACAAAGTTCATGATTTAATTTTACATGATTTCTGTAAGCATGCTGCCATGAAATGATCATGCAAAAGAAATTACTGTACACCTTCTCATTAGGGAAAGTTACTTAACAACACTAGTGAAATGTTGTCTTAATTGTCCATGATGGACATTTTAAACTTCGATATTCCTAAAGTAACATTTAAGCAGCAAAGAGATGCATCCGCTTTCGATATAACTTTTACTGAAACTGTAAATAATTGTTCAGACTCAAAATACCGAGACTGGTTAGCTTGATATTGCAGATTTATCATTAACAAGTCGTAAACAATAATCGTGAACTATAAATAGTCGTGAACAGGTCGTGTTAGCATTCTCCAACGTATTGTTGGAGAATGCTTTCACTTCTATTCGAGCAATTTAAGTGATTTTCTAGTTATTAATTAGAAATCATTTCTGAAACATGACAAAGAGCCTAAATCTAAATCTAGTGGGAAAAAATTGCATTGAAAATGAGTGACCTCTCAGCAGGTAAATTGCGTACGAATACATCATCTGTTCTCTGCTTTTTCCTTTTTTTTTTTTTTTTTAAATTTGCTTCGAGCAATAAAGGAATCAATGAACATAATAGAATAAAAATAATAATAATGAAAAAAACGCACTACACTTTGTTACACGTAGTTCATTGATTTCTCACAAATGTAAGTCAGCTAGCATTTGCACGATAAAAACTTCTTTTATGTTTGTTTACTTTATCATTCAAGTGAATCGCTGCTTCAATATTTTCTTCATAAAACTTGGCTCCTTTCTGCTATCACTGAAACATTTTTCAAAATTGGATTCTACGATCAAGGTTTGGTTTTGTTGAACGGGTTGGTTATAGCGAGCTATTGTGGAGGAATGTAGACAGAGAACAGATAATCGGACTACACTGAAATTTCAAATGAATAATATCCAGATCGTGCCTAAATAAACAGCACGACAACCGAATAATTCAATAAAAGTGACGCCACATTGAAAATGGTGCTGTACTCGAGAAGCTTACCAATCAAATGCCCTTGTCCACTGATGTCGACACAAAAGGGGGACAATAAAAGCAGATATGAACGTATAGACAATTTAAGTGAAACGTAGGATTCAATCTGCACAGTTGTGTATTGTTGGCATCTTTTTTTTTTTTTTTTTTTTTATTAAAATAAGATAGTGAAGGAATGGGAATAGCACCTCTTCGGTTGCTTTACGGACATAATGAAACATCAAATTATAAAAGTCAGCACGTAATATAAAATTAATAATGCCTTATATCAAGGATTTTTTTTTTTTTTTTTTCAAAAAGCCTCTAATACTGGGTGGCCATTTCTAAAATATCTATTCAGAGTTGCGATATTCCAATTGAAAAAAATAAGCCAAATTTCTAAGGAAGGTATTTTATTTTGAAGATGCCCAAAAAACTAACATTAAAAACAAAACTAGCTTCAGCAAATCACCACCAGGGGAAAGTTTTGCTGTTTACATGGTATATGATTTGTGTGGCTATGCTGTTGCAAACGACAAACACGACATAACACAGGTAAAATAACACTGCACGTTATTTGCTTGTTTTCATGTACCAGCATTATCGACAGTCCATGAATACAAATAAACAAAAGCCCTGCTGTGAGGTTCTGCTCGATCACAATTCCTTGTGATCTAGCAGAACCTCAGACCGGATTATGGCATGGCCAACTGTTGAAAGTAAGACAATATGGGGGGGGGGGGAAGGCTGTTGCTGAAGGGTCTTGTGATGCTATTTTTCAGAGCTGTTAGGTCAGGAATGTTTCCACAACACGCGTTGTCCTTGTCAAATAGCATTATTAGGCATGGTGCGAGGTCAAGTTACCGTAAAACGCTCTTTCTACGTGGAGGTGCTTTACCTTGCATAAAAATTGTTGTTTCCAGGCGTCCTTCCTTGCGCTGCAGTTGAGGAATGAAAACGGCTGTTGATATGTTTCAGTACCACTGGACAGTAACTGAGCACGTTTGAACCCCAGTAACACGGCTTTCTTCAAAAGATAATGCGCACAATAATCGGGGACTGACAGTGTTGAGCGGCTAGGCAGCGATAGCTACCGGGCCAAAAAAAAAAAAGCAACAAAAATTGTGAGCCGGCCGGGCCAACTACAGCCAGTCCACCCCTGTCTATAATGAAGGTAGTCATGAAATACCATACAGTGATTTTAGTGTGTGTACGGAAATTTCATATATTTGCACCGGGTGCCGTGTAATAAGGAGCTCTGCAGTTATTGTAAGTTCACAGTCCCATTCAAATGAAAATGGGCTAATTCTCCCTAAAAGATGGCTACTCACTGTCTTACCAACGTTCGTTCCAAGAAGCCAAGAGCAAATTCCAATAAAGTTTCGGCATCACCTTCTTGCAATTGTTGCTCGAGTAGAGTCACAAAAAACGTTATGCAACACCTTCTTATGCATAAAAAAGCAGCCACCGTGCTGACTAAATCCTCCAATCATCTCATCTAGTCTGATAACCAGATACAAGTGCACATTACTAGTAGGGCGGGTCATTGTGCCACACAATGATCAAGAGGAATCCACCTCCAATCAGCGACCATCCTCAGGGAAATGAACCCTAGAAACTTAATCCAGATCAAGCCCGTCAATGATAAACATGTGAAATGCTTCATACAGAACATCAGGGGCCTGAAGAACAAGCTCAGTGCCCTGATTTACATACTTCTAACTGCGGTTTACGACTTTGTTATCCTTATTGAAACCTGGCTTCGTGATGACATGGGCATATCGCCTTTAACCACCAACATCGGTTATCAGTCTATTCTGGCGAATAGGAAGGATAGGAAAGGAGGGGGTGTCTTAAACTGCCTAAGGCAACAGCTCCCTCTGATCAAATCTTGGGCATACCCTGGTAGCCATTTTGAGGCTATTCTGGGCTGCAATATAGTCGATGGACTACAGTTGCTAGTATGCGCAGTTTACTTACCCCCACCTGTTGCAGATCAATGCACTACGAATTTTTCTGTTTGGCTTCTGACCTCTATAAAGTGCAACCAGAAAGTAAAAATTCTGGAGACTTCAACCTGGCCCTGCCAGCTGCATCGAAGCTCCTCGATCAGTTAATTTCGGATCTTTCGAGTCTCAACATCCATTGTATTTGTGTCCACCCTCTCACGGAGAAGCCACGTTACATAAAATCTTTTCTAGCCACGGGAGTGTTGAAGCGGTAATCAGTTTTAATTCGGCATTTCCCTCCGACCACAGGCCAATTGAAGCTTCTTTCGTCCTGTTGAAAGAATGATATAACCAACCAAACCAATCGAACTCGATTGAAAAGATCAAGAAGGCAATATATGATCCAAAATACCTAAAAATTGAAAGAGAAATGGATCTCTTTAGGCTCTACACCCCTGGCGAATTCTGTGAAATCGATATAGAGGAAGCTTCGTTTTGGCTTCAGAAATGGTTGTCTTTCATTGCTAGTAAGTATCCCAGCATTGTAGGTACTTGCTGGAGCGCTCCCTCTGGACCTGGGGCTGTTCGGTCGGGCCACTGTTTTTGCTGACCAGGGGAGTGACGGCTACCCACGAAGGATACACTACTCACCCGGCGGCCAACCTAAAAAACGAAAAATTAGGCTACAGAACCACCTCCTAGACCTTTGGCAGAGAAGGTGGCCGGAGACAACAAAAGGCGAATTAACAAAAAGATTTCTACCAGACCTCCGAAAAATATACCCAAAACAGCCGGCCTGTTACTTCCTCGGGTACCATATGACAACACTATTACCCGGACACGGACCCTACAAGGAGAAGCTGTTTGGCTTCGGACTCGTTGAGGATCCCAACTGCATATGTGGGGAGAGCGAAAGCTGGAACCACAGTCTACGATTGTCAGCACTATGAACACCTCAGAGGGCTACTAATAACGAGATTGAGATAGCTCCCAAAAGGACTAGAGCACCATTTTCTGGACAATGAGGAGGAATATAGAGCGCTCTCCCAGTATGCACAAGACCTATTCATCAGGAGAAAAACTAATAGCTATCTACAGCAACGTACATATAGATTGACAAAAATCGCCGCCAAATGTGACAGAAAACTGAAACCCGCAGGAGACCAGTACTTGGACAAGAATAATGCTGATCACACGGAAAAGAAAAGAAAAGAAAGGACGAGGCTTGCCCCATGTGTGGCAAAACAGAAGAGACTAAACGCAGCACAGGTACAAACAATCTGATGGCGATCTGAAGAGGGCACCCTAGCCCTCTTCACCTATTATTCCCACTTCCTTGGGGGGGGGACGTTCTATGGTGCCTCTCCTCCACCCTGAAACTTCTACTCTGGTGAGGCATGGGCATGCCCCGCTGAAAACTGGGGTTGTCTACTCTATTGGCCCTATATTTCTGTATTTTCCCCCAATCTTCGGTCTCCCTCCCCTCGCTACCTTCATCATAGCGAAAGCCCCACACATCAAAAACTTAAGATGATAAAATTATCTTACCTCCAAAACTCGACCTAGCAAACCTAAGCGATATTACCCCTACGATAGCGCTGATTTTTTTTTTTTTTTTTTTTTTTTTTTTGTCCTAGCCACCGAAATCTCAGGAAATTAAGCGGCAGGACCTGCCAGAATGAAACTACGGCTACTGGGTTCTTGGTCCGCCTACACGGGGCGTAAGTGGGGCAATGTTGGGCCTCAATAGGGATCCAACGGCTAAATGACCAGAAGAACACCACACATGAACAATTCCCACACACTTAAATCTCTGGCATTTCCCAGTGAACTGGTTCAGCACAATGAAAACAACGCGGAGATGGGGGAAACCCCTGGTTCCGTATGATAACAACACACATTTACACTTACCTCACCAGACCAGGCAGAGGTATTATCGACGTCTGTCATGCCGAACAAATATCTGTCCTCTTTCTGTGAATACACTACCTATTTTGGGCTTCAAATAAACCCTGAAAAGTCCAAATATATCATCTTCTCACCTAGAGTACAAGCAGACCTCAATCCAGCAGCCCCTCTGCAGCCCTCCATTGCGGGCCATGTTCTCGTCGCCACTCATTCCGTAAAATTCCTAGGAGTGGTAATAGACGAAAACCTAATGTATAAGGAACAAATTCAGCAACTGCGTTCAAGAGCTTTACGGGCTTTCTGGGGTATGAAACCTGATCTCTGTAGAGCCCACAACAAGGAAAGAATCAAAAAATTTCTGCTCTACTATTTTAGTTTTATCATCAGTTGCGGTATTGAAGTTTGTTTGGCTGCTCCTATGTCAAGTCTGAAGATACTCTGGGGTCTGGAATTCTGGGTCCTAAAGTGGGCCAACAATTGTGCTCACCTACCCTATACAACATCAAAATCACACTCTGCATAAATATGAGATACACTCCCGCCCCACACCTGGAATATGCGAGGAAGCTCACAATGGCGCTTAACCTATGCTCCTCTGCTCTCGACTTCGTTAATATCTGGGAAATCGTAGGCTGGAAAATCCCTGGTAGAGCCCTCAGAAACCGCCAGTGCTCTATTCTGACCTACAGAAGCTCTCAACTTTTAAGCGACACTTTCCGAACAGCATCATCGGCGCGCTGAACTCCACGAACATTGATCTGGATATGTGGTTCAGAGATTCTGCCTACAGAGAAGAAATGCGCAAATCCATAATGAAGTGCAGTCACTATGGATTTGCTCTTTCGTCAGCGGAATTGCAATTATCAGCGGACCTAGTGAACTCCCAGTGAAAGTTTCCAGACTGTCTCAATGTCTTGCAGCTTGTATATAATAACTATATAATGCAACATAAGCTCTGTATAATCTATTATAATAATTATATAATGCAATGTAAGCTGTGTATAATCTATTAGCACTTTCTGTGTATTTTATGTGTTTGCTGTATACCCACCTAGTTTTTCATGTACTGAATGTAATGTATGTTTCCAGTTAATTGTGAGATTCCTCTGGTTGCCTGTTGCGGGAATCGTGTCCTACATTTCTGTGAATAAAGAAATTTATTATAATTATACGAAATATCTAGCTTTCTGTCATCACGGATATTTTGGCTTCACTTCCAAACTTTTTTTTTTTTTTTTACTGGAATCATGCAATCATTTTTCCGACGTTTTAATCGATCCGCTTCGCTGGTGATTGCAATGCCTGTATTTGGTTCCTTCTGCACTGATTCCTTGTGATGGAAGTTGAGCTTCATCAAAGCGTTCTCTAATATGGCGAGACACTGTACTACTTATGCTACGGTATTTTCTACAACCTTCTATTCGGTATTTATGCGTTGGTGGAATGGATGTGCAAATCGTTCACAGCGCAAATTTTCCTCCTCCCCTAATGGTAGAAAATTGGAAGATTTTAATATTTTAAAAATTTCTAATATAAGTTTAATCGAAGGGGTCAAATAGCCTACAGGTTCTCCTTCAATTTATGAAAAAATATATCCTACTTTTGGAAATAATTTTGTTTTCGTGTAATTCTCTTCTGCATCTTTCAAAGAACATACCTGCACAATCTAGTTGCATTTTTTCCCATTAGATTGTGCCCCAGACAGATGAAAATAGGGATATTTTAAGCAACCCTGAATATCTACGTCTACCATGGTAAAATTCTTTAACGTAGATGTATTGAAAGAGTCATTCCGTTGGTTGGCGATTTTTGGCGCATCAACTACTGTTTAGTTATAACGTATTGATTTATAAAAGGTGTTATGGTGTGAACTATTTGGGTATTACTTCTGAACAAGAGTGTTTCTAAGGCAGATTTGCATTTTTCGCGGATGTAAAAATCCTAATAAACTAAATTAAAAATATTATAAAATAGGAAATCAACAGTAACAGTCACATGGATACATGAATTGCATTACCGCTTCAATTTGAAGTTAGCATTCTTCATTTAATTAATCCAATGAAGAGATATTATTAGTACAATAAGCATTGAAAATAACACTTCCCGAAAAAATATCAATTGAAGTCCTGTAGCTGCTGGTATACTCTCTCTTTCAATTTTTCGAAAAATATATCCTAATTTGTTGTAGGCAGCCTAAAATAATATACGTCGAATTACACTTGAAAATCCTCAATGTTTTTATTTATTATTATCGAATGCAAAGTTTGTTAGTTTAATTTCATTGTTATAAATAAGATAAATACAGAGCAGGAAAAGAAAAGTAATGCAATATACGGTCACCCTTCTACAGCATCACTAATATCACCATTATCAAGGATATTCTGTTCCACCTTTCAAAAGATTCCGGAAATACAGTCTGTGTTCTCTCCAGTTTATTGTCAATCTGGGAGCAAAATTCAAATGCATGGCTCAATAACAGAAAAAAAAAAAAAAAAGATTAGCAAAATCTTCCTCGATAAATTAAAGAACTAGGAGAGGAAAATTCCACCTTAAAAAGTAACTAGGAGAGACATCTTCAATCAATCCAAGAGCATCTCACTGGAGTTAGGGACATTAAACTTTTCTGGAATATAAGGAGACAAATCGAACGAAATGAAATCTTCTGTTTAATATATAATCAGGAGGATGTAATCAGCCTTCATCTGGAAAAGGCAGACTGCTTCGCCGAACACTTTCTTCGTCAGGCAGAGGCTAAATAAATCTCCAGTCTAGGCCAGTTCAATTTGATGTCAACACACGATGTTTTCCACATTCATATATTATCAGAGAATAGATAGAGGGTGCCTTACCGAAGCTTAAGGATGACATATTTGCGGGAGCTCATTCCCATGCCGTTGAACTTGTTAAATTGCTCATTAAATAGTACCATCTCTAGAAAAACGACACAAGTCAAAGAAAGTAATTTTATAGGAACGCTAAAATAAGATTTTTTTTTAAATTTTAATTCCTTATGAAAGCAACAAAAGAATTTTTTAAAATTTTAATTCCTTATGAAAGCAACAAAAGAATTTTTTAAAATTTTAGCAATTTTTAAAGTTTGACTTGACACTTTTCTACATAAAAGAATGTAACTTTCTGTTGCCTTAAAACCACTAAACTGAAAACTCTAAATTTTGACATGCCATTTTTCTTGAGTAGGTGCAATATACAAGGATCAACCCCACTTATTTTCACGATGTTAGTGTTATTCGCATTCACAAATAAGGGTATCCATAAATGAAATTCAAAATTACAGACCGAATAGCACAAAAGGTAAACAGCAGCCCTTATCAACCCACTGCAGGATGCGAGCCTCCTCAACAATTCATGGCATAATAAACACAATAACAAAATTATTTGACTTGTATAAAATATATATCTCTGAATACTTTGAACACTTCATAAGAGATTACCAACATGGATTCTGTCACAACAAATGTAACAGTGCTACGGAAGTTCGCGACCAATACCGATGATACGCGAAAACAGGACAAACACTATTATTGCCTAAATATTATTATCAACAATATACTAATTCAATGACAAAAAAAAAAAAAAAAAAAAAAAACACGAATCCCTGCATTTCTGGTTCTAGTCACATCAATTACCTGTAAATTCTCACTATAAACCGGTCCACCTTAAAAACTCATCGCTGCGCCACGTCGGTATAAATTTTAGCTAGACGCACTTTCGAGGGTTTCCACTGGTTTGTAATATTTCAGAATGACCGTGAGGATCTGGAAGATGACGAGGGCTGTGATCGTCCCAGCAAGGCTTTGAATCCCAGAAACGGTCGAAATAATTTCATCACTAATTGAGCCAAGTGGATATTCGAATGATAATAAAGCAACTCAATATTAAGAGAAAGAGTTGCATATTTCTGGCAGAGGATTTGGGCAAACTAAAGATCTGCGGTAGGTTCTTCGGTACTGTTTGTCTCATAAACCAAAGCTGCTCAGACTCGAAGCATGAGACTCATTCAAGTAGGAATGATGAACTCTACTTGCTTTTCAATCGCAATAGGTGACGAGTCGTGGTGTTTTGAATACGACTCGCAAAAAGACAATGCATGGAATGCCAATCAGTACGCTTTCCGAAAAAAAAAAAATTCACTTTCAAAAATCAAAACCCAAAGCATGGAACGATGGAAATTATTCTAACTGAATTTTTTTACACCAGGTAAGACAGTGCTATCAGCAGGATTCAATATCTACCATATGGCCAGGAACATCACCTCCTGGACACAAAGGAGAAGTATATATATATAATCTTTATTGTATACAAACGTGGTATATACAATAGACCCTTCACAGCAGTAATGCCAGGGGTTTTACATTGGCTGGTAGACAACAGCCTTGGGGAGACGGGGCCCACATCGAAGTTCGGGCTCATCCCCCAGAGCCAAAAATAAAATAGAATCAGTGTCAGATTATTTACAGGATATATGCTTTTGACAGTATTTACAATGAAATAATAAAGATATTCAGATTTACATTATGTTATATTGATATTTATATTCATAAAGATATTCTTCACTTTATTTACAACACATTCATAAAGACATCGTGCTTTAACATTATTTACAATATATTGGGCATTATTATGCTGCTCTTATTAATGTGCACTTTGCCTGGCCAAGGTCAGGCTCTTAAGGATCTGTCTTCGGTACCTCCGATCCTTCACAAACCTACAAAGGTCGCCGTCAATTGAAAGGATTGTGGGGAGCATCTCCCTGAGGAGAAAGCGGTCACTGAGCGCTAGTCTGTTATAGTGAGCTGTGAGCGTGGGAGCTGACCTCAGTCCGGGTAGAAGGATCCTCCAGCCACACAGTTCCCAGATGCTTGGCTCCGAGACCATTCCGGCTGTCATCTTGACAGTGAGAACAAGGCGTTTTTCAAATACAAGATCTGGAAGTCGGGCAAAATGAAGTGACATCGCCATCGCAGTTGTCCTTTGCTGGGGTGGACGACGATGTTTTTGCATGTTCCAACGAAGGAGCCAGTATTCGGCGGAGTACACGCGCTTGATGTTGGTAGGGGCCGCGGACCCCCAAATTTCCGAGGCATACAGTACGACGGGGTATACTGAGGTGTATATGTACCGACAAGTCACATCCAGATCCCTAACGTGGAGCAGTTGTTGTTTTGTGGTCCAGCGCATTTGACAGAATTTTGCTGTGAGCTTGTCAATGTAGGTGTTGAAGCTCAGTTTATAGTCGAAGACGACTCCCAAGTCTGTATGCATCTTGACCACTGGGAAGAGAAGCTTGGATTTCAGTGGGTTGGCGCTTCAGAGAAAAGACAATTTGGGCTGATTTGGCAGGGTTAATGAGGAGGCCAAATTGATGGAGATAGGATCCTAAGTCGTGCAATTTTTCACAGATCTTTTTATTGATGTTTGAGAGATGTTCGCCGGGGTTAATCTGAGTAAGTATCGGGCCTTCTCCAACTACGCGCAAACCCTGTTCGCGAGGAGGAGAACCCAAATTGCTGCGGCTCGTAACCAACCACCAAAACAAAACTAACAGTAAAATCCGATGCCAAAGCAGCAGTGTAATCATCATCACTGAAACAGAATAGTAGAGCGACTCATGAGAAAGACACCTCATTTTTGCTTCCCTGGCCACATGTTTTTATTCTGGGACAGGAAGCGAGACATCGGACCTACCCCAAGACCCGAAGGACTAAGAAAACAAAACAACTAACATGGAAGGGATGCCTGTCCCATCAGTGACATTCCTCGAATATGATCACCGAACTCTTCATCAGATATGACATTGTGCAGCCTTGATGCAGACGCCTATTGTACCGGGCACCCTTTCCTGGTATCTTTACTCCCTTTTCCCTTCCGCGGAGGACGGTCCCTTTCTTCTGGTGAGGCATGGGCCTGTCTCACTGACCTACTGAGGACGCCTCCTCTACCGTCCCCATATTTCTGCCTTTTCCCCCAGCCTTCTGTCTCCCTCCCCCTTACTCTACCTATACGCAAGCGAATGCCCCCACACGTCAAAATTTAATTGCGTCAAAATTAAATTGCGCACACCATATTCGGCCTTTCAAATTCTAGCGATATTCCCACACGATATATATATATATATATTTTTTTTTTTTAGGTCCTAGCCACTAAAATTTCGGGAAATTAGGTGGCAGGACCTGTCATAGTAAATATCTAAATTACTGGGTACCTGGTCTGCCTCCACGAAGCTAAGTATGAACAACGTTTGGCCTCAGCAGGGGTCCAGCGGCTAAATGGCCAGAAGAAAAACGATACACAATGCTATACTTATAAGATCCATACACTTTTAAATCTCTGGCCTTTCCAGTGAACTGGTACACTCACAATGAAAGCAACGCGGAGGTGCGGGGAAACCCCTGGTGCCGTTGAACACTAAAACACTTTACATCAGGTAAGACAGCGAATAAGAAGTACTATGCACAAGTTTCGAACTGATTGGTTAAATGAATTCACGTAGTATGACCTCGGTTTCATAAAAAAAGAGTTAGATGGTCTCTATACACAATCACGGTAGGCTGCTGATTATCAATAGTTTTTGGCAAAGCGTAGGCTTGCGCAGCTAATTCCCCCTCCCCAGACTTAAAAATCTTCTTGTTTCCCAAAATCATATCCACACTAAAAGGGATGACGATTTCGCAATGTAGCAAACATTAAAAAAAAGTGACGAAAGGAATTGCTAGTAAACAGATAGAAATGTATTTATAAAATATTTCCAACGCCTCTGAGTCGTCTCACAAATATGTAGTTGTCTTTAAGCAGCTTTAATATTTTTTCAAAGTATAATAATAAACTTTGAAAAAAAAAAAAAAAACTTAAAAGCGCTTTTCATTCTACTGTCCGGTTTTCTGTCAGTACTTATATATAGTTTATTTGACTTTCTTAAGAATGGGACTAAGGTTATCCCTTCCATGATTGCCGAGGTTGGCAAAGTATGGAATTCCATGGAACGCATGTTACTTGAACTAACCAATTGAGAATGGAAAGCTAAAAACTGAAATTGCATGTAAAACATTGCCTGCTCAAATTTCAGCAGCTAGCTATGCTGGTGTAGCTGCTTATGGTGTAGGCAAACAGGTTAATGTGAGTGCGATCCCCTCTGGGACACAAACCAGACACGCGGTATTAGTGCATGCTGATAACAAAAGTGAACTCAAAACAAGTGACGAGATAAAACAAATGGTGACAAAGGAGTTTAAATCAGAATTGAAGAGAATTAAGATAAAATCAATAAGAAAGGTTAGAGATAGAGGTATTGTAATTGAGGCTGCCTCTAACAATGATCTTGAGAAACTAAAGAAGTGTAGTAAGTTTAAGGATCACAATTTAAATGTGGACCTTCCTAAGAAATTGAATCCCACTCTTATAATATATGACGTTAATAAAGAGATCACTGATAATGATCTTGAGGATTTATACGATAAGAACCTTGCCGATAACAGTATAACTGGTGACGAATTCAAAAAATGTGTCAAGGTTAGATTTAAAATTAAGTCTAAAATTAAGAATAACTTTCATTGGGTCATTGAAACCCCTGCCAACATTAAGAAAATTCTATTGAATACTGGTAATTGTGTATACATTGGATGGGCATCACATGGAGTAAAGGATTTTATTATAGCATCACGATACTTCAAATGCCTCGGCTACGGGCACTCTGCACGTAATTGCCATCAAACTGAATATACTTGTGGGCACTGTGGCAATCAGGGGCACCAGATTGAGTCTTGTCCTGACAAGGCTTCTCCTGCAACTTTTCCCAACTGTAAAATGCGCAAGAAGAAAGCTGATCATTCCTACCGTGACAACGGCTGTCCTGAGTATATACGCGCGCAAGAGGTGACCAAGTCGCGTACTAACTACATTCAATCGTAATATAAATCATAATACTAGCGAACCAATTAAAGTTTTGCAATTGAACTGTCAAAGGTCGATCGCGGTCTCTAATGACTTCACTAGAATAATCTCTGACCACGATATCCAAATCTTAGCCCTTCAGGAAGTGTATTCATATAAAGGAGTTGTAAAGGCATTACCATCATCATCAAAAATTGTACAATCTAATACTGAAACTACTGGAAGTGGCAGGAACGCTGTGGCCAGGGTTTGGGCAGCCGTGGTTATAGTTGATCCGGGCATTATTGTCACAAAGATAACAAGCTTGTGCTCCACACATTCTGCCTGTGCCTGTCTGGAAGGTACGTTTGGGCAGGTGTATTTTGTTTCATTGTATTTTCAATGCTCTCAACAACATCAACAGATCGAGCCTTACCTAAATTATGTAGAGAATATTCTCCACAGATTGGCGGGTAGAAGAGTTATTATGTGTATGGATGCAAATGCTGCATCTACATTATGGAACAGTCACTTCACAGATCACAAAGGCGAGTTATTAGAGGAGTTAATCCTAACTAAGAACTTACATCTTTAGAACACCGTAGGGCACCCCCCTACTTTTGTCTCAGCATCTGGTCAATCCTTCATAGATATTACGGTGTCCAACTATACATTTGGACAAAACATAAGAAACTGGCAAGTTAGAACTGCATGTTCAGCAAGTGACCATAACCCCATAACGTTTGAAGTTGTTATGGACTCAGGCTGTATGGCAAGAAGGAACTCATACGATTTTCCAAGGTACAGGACTCAGGGTGCAAATTGGGAAAATTTTGAGAACAGGCTGTGCGCAGAAGCCACGGCTGATAACATTGAGAGAATTGGGCAACTGCCGGCAATGGAGCAGGTGGGAGCCGTAAACGACCTAGTAAGGTTGGTCTGTGATGCCTCTCTCGCAAAGAAAAAGAGAAAACAGAATCATGTGCCCTGGTGGTCTCAGGATCTCACAAATCTGAGAAATGAACTGAAAAGTGCTCGGCGTAACTATCAGCGTGCCAAGAGAAATAATAGGGCAAGGGTTGAGGTGGACCGTCTGGGCGACCTTTACAAGCTGGACAGGCGGACCTACTTTAATCAAATTTATAGAGAAAAGGAGAATGCTTGGGAACAACTGGTTAAATCGACAATAAAGGATGAACCGTGGGGACTTGCTTACAAAATTGTGGCGGAGAAATTACACCCTGGTGAGATCGTATCGTCTATCGTGGCTGATGGCCAAGAGACTCTTTCTTGGACAGAGTCGATGAATGCAATACTGGATGGCATTATTTGCCAAGACATTTGTGTACCAGAGAGTACGGAACAAACAAATTTAAGGATGGAGCACTTGATGTATTTTGGATTAACTGATGAGGACCCGTTTACTAATCTTGAAATTGGCGCAGCTATTGACTCTTTGAAGGATAACAAATGTCGAGGCTTAGATTTACTTGAAGTTGCAGTATTAAAAAGAATCTGGACAATCAAACCACAACTAATTATTAATCTTCTTAATTCCTGTTTGACGGGCGTTTTCCAACTCCCTGGAAGCAAGCCAATCTTAAAATTCTGGTTAAAAATCCTAACAAACCCCTCAATGTTCCATCCACCTATCGTCCTATTGCATTACTACCAGTGCTAGGTAAGGTTTTAGTAAAGGTTATTGTAACTAGATTTATGAAATATTATAAGGCTAAAAATCTACAAGTAAACACTCGATTTGGCTTTACAAAAGGCTGTTCAACTGTTGATGATATAAAGTTTGTAATGGATTCGGTCTCGAATGCGGATTCCAAGTATGTCCTGGGCCTTTTTGTGGACTTCAAAGGGCCTTTGACACCTTATGGTGCCAAAGTGTCCTGGCGAGGTTCCGGGAGGCCGAGGTGTCTGCTCCCCTTTATCGACTAGTTTCTGATTATTTCCATGGTCGTAGCCTAGTGGTGTATTCTGGTGTCTGTTCGCTTACTTGTGCTGTTACTCGGGGTTGCCCTCAGGGATCAGTCCTAGGACCCGTCTGCTGGAATGTGGTTCTTGATGGGTGGCTTGGGGTACAGCGCGACAAAATTTTGAAGGCGGCATATGCAGATGACTTGACCATATTGGTTTTTCGGAGAGTCTCGTAGGGAACTTAAAGAACGTGCGAACGAAATCTTGGGAGACCTTGATGGTTGGTGTAGTATGCACAAACTACAGATTTCCATTGACAAAACTAAACAAATGCTTTTGAAAGGCTATTTGAACCTGAATAGACCCCCCAGTATAAAAATTAATAATCAATCCATTAAAATTGTAAGAACGTATAAATATCTTGGAATAACGATGGACGATAGATTTAGTTTCGTAGCCCACGCAAAAAATATGCTGAACAAAATAAAAGTCTTAACTGGTAAAATCATCAGAATAACTAAAAATGTCTGGGGAATTAAACCCGCAACTTTAAAGTTATACTACGAGTGTATTTTTATACCAATAATTTGTTATGCTGCAGGTGCATGGGGTTATCGTGTTAATAACTGTTTAGTCTTGAAGTATTTGACTCAAGCACAACGTTTCCTTCTTCTTGCAATCACAAGAAATTGCAGAACAGTGTCAACAATGGCACTACAAGTACTGAGTGGAAAACTTCCCATTCAATATGAAGTTATTTATCACTACTTACAATATTATCGTCGGAAAGCTCTGCCTGCAAGGGTGAGTAACTATTCAATTAATTTAGACATACCAACTAAGGATGATAATTGTAGAATTAGAAGAGAGTTTGTTAATAGTTGGCAATTAACTTGGTCCAAGGCAGAAGTTGGTAGAGTTACTTTTAGATACCTTCCCAGCATATTAGAATTTACCAAGCAACGGTTGGCCTGGTTCTGCCCAGGTCTGAATGTATCTTTTCTTCTAACAGGGCATGGCAGCTTGAACTCCAAATTGTTCTCTCTGGGGTTGGCTGCCTCTCCATTATATAAGTGTGGTGCTCCTGAGACCATGGAGCATTTAATATTTAACTGCTATCTCTATACAGACTTAAGAAATAATCTACAGCTTCTTACAGAAGTGTACAATGAAGATGGCCTACCATGTTTTGTCAATGATAAAGAAAATTTCCTAGCCTTTTGTAATTTTGCAGATAAATTGTTTGCACGTAGGAAGAGACTAATTGGAGTCGATCTGTAAACAGTGATGCCAAGTAATCCAGAGTCTGTGTTCAAGGACAAGAATTTTTTTTTTTTCATTAAAAACTAAGGACTGTAAATAAGTCCTTAGTTCTCTTTTCTTAAGTAACTATGTTGATTCCACGATGGTAATTGGTAATGATGTTGTGTTTTGTAGATTATTTGCCATAAATATAAAATTGGATTTAGTAGAATTAACAGAGGTTGTCTGTTGGTTGTGTTAGTGATCTTGAGCAGTGGGGTTTCTGTCAAAATGTGACTTGTAAAGACTACCACGATATTAATAGCGATTTTGTGTACAGTGGAAAAGCTGGCTGTGCATGTTGTAAATATATGATATTGAATTGTAAAACGGTGACAGGGTGCTACTTATGTTTGTTCATGGATAGCGTCTCGCTATTTGCCTTCTGAGTTTAACGGTGAAATCTGGTAGTGTCGGATCAGATAATCATAGCACCAGCCAGAACAAAAAAAAAGTTGAGGTAAAGTGGTTGAGTCCTGTACAACGACTGGACAAGTGTGTCTAGTTGCTGTGGCCTAATACTTTTCAAATGGTGTTAATTAATGTAATGAAGTGTTATTCATAGTTTTGGTTGTCTGATTAAGTCCCCCAGGAGTGGTGATCGTACTCACTTAGCTAATAGTAAACATTGTATATAGTTTTTTTTTTTTTTATTATTATTTATTATATATATATATATATATATATATATGTGTGTGTTTTTTTTTTTTTTTTTACTCTATCCACTATTGTAAACTTCTCTCTTCTATTTCATGTGAGGTCTATCTCCTCCTTATCTTCTATGCAACCTCCCCATACCTCAATTCTTATCCCCACTTCCTTTCCCTTGGGGCTCCCAGGCTTGCCTGATAGCCCCAGTAAGAGTCTCAACTAGAAAGTGAACCTGGCGCGCCTCCTCGTGGCCAAGGTTGGGAGTCAGACGGCAGGGTACCAGGTGTTCCCTGCCCCCTGGCTGCAAAGTCGCCAGTTCCGGCACTCAACACTCATCATAACAAGACACATACTTACACACCTACATACATACACTTGCCGGCCTTCACCTTTTCAGATGCTACAGCGGCATATAGGAGAAACCCTGGAGACCACAAATGAAACAAACACACCTTGACCTTGAGTACTTATCAAAGTTCATATGATTAAGTTCTCAATATTTTTCAGCGTAATCGAACTTCGTACTAATTTTAAACACAGAAATGTTGTTTTACTGCTACTTGTTTATTACTATTTATCAAGAGTATTACCATTTGATTCCATTTGTGAAATTATATTGTATTATATCTTGGTATTAGGTTACATTACATTTATCAATGTAATGTAATCAAAATCTACATTGTTCATGTGCAATTTTGTAATGTTGCCTATGTAAATAAACGCTTTACTCAGTCCTCATCCCCTTATAAAAAATTTGTAGAATAATTGCTAATTCGAATATTATTTCATCGTACACTATTCTAACCGGGTTAAATGAAACTACCATACTGTAAGATCTGCCACTACGGAGAGACCAGAAAGGTGATTTGGTTTGTTAAAGTCACATGAGGCCGTTTAGCAATCTTGCTGGAGGCTAAAATTCATAGTTTTTCGTCTCTGCATTACTAATAACCGAATTCACTAGAGTTTATCACACAGTATTAAAATAAACCTATTCGGATAATACTACTACCGATTATTTTTTTTTACACACATATGTATATTAAATTATTCTCTCAGTTATTTATTACACCTTTACAAATGTAACGTTTGCTTTGTTCTTTTCTCTTTCTTGAAAGGGCTTCTATTACTCAGTTTAGATGCCAAAGAGAATTTTCTTTGGATATATACTTCATTTAAGAGTTTTAATAATGCGAGTTAAACATTTATATTTTTTCTTATCCCTCTTTTACTTCAAATCAAAACATCTTTGTTCAGGCTGGTCTTTGTTGAGAGCATCACATATCCTATTATATATTTGTTTGATTATTAATTAATATTAAACAATAATTGAAATATAATATTCTACTTACAGCACTCAAATTAATCTTTTAATGAATATTACACATACCTTCATTAACTTCTAATTCCTTTTAAACAAACAGGCGCCATTATGTACCCAAAATTCATCCATCGTATTCTGCTGGGGTATTTAGTTATTGTTTCCGAATAACAAGGTGGAGTTAACTTCCATTAAACAGTTATCAATATGACTTGAGACTGATAAGTATTCATACTGACATCCGATACAGTCAGTTCGTTAAGAGTAATTGACACCACATTACAGATTCGACAGCACTATGTTCTGCTATCCACGAAAAGCTGTACACTGTATTACGAACTTCTCCCTGACAACTACGTATTCAAATAGTGCCTTAGCCACCGACGTGGATAATTGTGAGTCCGTAGGGGAGGAGAACTTCTAATAGCAGTGAAGTTTCCGTCCCCTTGTTTGCCTATATGGCTTCAGTTTTTCTTATATAACATTTCTTATTCCTTGTCATCGCTAAAGTGTGAATTTTATACAATTAAATTTATGAATGAATATTTAATTTATTTTCCACTTTAAGATGTAAAAAATGGGTGACGTGCAAGAGCCACCTACTTCTTCAAACCAGAACCATATCGATATGGTCCAACACTTTCCAAATTCATTAAAATGACATGCACGACGATGACCATAAAAATGGAACACTTATAGGCGTGATAGTTTCCAAATATTTAGGAGATACGTGAGTGACACATTTTTCCTCCGTTTTTGATTCACGAGATCCACGCTCATATTAAAGCACAGCCGGCTCCACCTGAGCGATCGGTTCTTATCGGCTCAGTCACTTCCGATAATACAAGCTCTCCAGAGGGTGGAAATTAACTTATACACTTTGGTGACAGGCATGAAGCACTGGAACTCCCCAAAGGCTTGATCTCCCATCCAAATGCCAAAAAAACTATTCAAGTTTTTAGAGAGTGTTGTATTTGTACTCAAGTAACATAATATCAGAACCATGTGCTAGTTACTATAATGACGAACGATTCCAAGGCAACCACCCACCTCCTTTCGGATTTCTTCGTAGTAGAAAATCATTCTATAGAGCTGGTAAATAAACAAGTCTATAATGAATAGACAGACGAAGATTAACTGCTCCAATGAACTCATCTGAACTATCATTTAGCTAAATGAAACACACGACTTGAAACTGCTGTGCACATTTTACAAGGGTTTGCCCACTTAAAACTAATATTGTTCTGTAATGAACTTTTCTGAAATTTCTACACATTGTTGAGTTTAACTGTAAGTACTTAATTAATCAGTAATTACTTATCGGGATTGTAATGGTGTCATTTTACAGCAATGGAGAGAAATTCTATAGGAGATTCAAAGTCATTCGTTAGCTGCCCTCTTCTTTCATTCCATGTAATTCCTAATATTGGATAATTGCGTAATTAATTAGTCGGCATCACGAATTATGTGGTGACACAATATTGGTCTACGAGCACAGCTTACAACAACAGATCTTTTGATGAGAAGGGATGGAACTGTAGCATGAATGCGTCGCGGCCTGCCTATATAAATTCTCTCTGTTATATTTGCTTCCATAAAATTTGCATCTACTGTTATTTTAATTAATTATCTTATGCAATAATACCAATTTTTTTAACCAATGTTGTAATTTTTCCGGCCCTGTCGCAGCGTTAAGAAAAACTAGTCATGTATTATACGTACTAGTCATGTATTATACCCATAATACGTACATTATTAGTGATAAAGATTATTTATTTAAGTAGTTGAATGTGGTTTTGCATAATATTGTCATAATTCATTTTCTAAACTCCTGGAATGACAGAAAAAGAAACTACGAGGGGCTTCTGACCACTGTAAACGTTGTCACAATATATATATGATGAAGTATCCTTCCATCATGTCTGTAAACGGTATGCATTCTAGTCCAATTTCTTTTTTCAGAAAGAAGAAAAACACGCGAGATTCCAGTAGAACAACAAATAAACATGCATAAGTAATTCTTCGTAGCTGTAACTGGACTCCGCGCAGGTGGCCGGGTGGTCATAATCACCATCATTCCCACACAGTGCAAGAAGCCCTGAGTTCGAATCGTATCAATGAAGGGAAGAATTTTAGTGGGCATTTTTCGCTCTTTGGCCGAGTTAGTTTGTCTTAAAAGTGTATTACAAAGTCCCACCCCATCAGGTTTTCTGTTCAGCAAAACAAACAAATTTGACCAGAGAACACTCGTGATTTATGGACGTAGCATTACACTTGAACAGATGAGTTCGTTTTCGGGTGGCCCTAATATGATTTCTGTACCTGGAATCAAATCCAATCATTTTTCCGAATGGCACAAAACAGTATTCGTACAGGATGTGGCGCCACCCCCATCTCTTTCAGTGATTCGTTTCAGAAATAAGCGTCTTATTCAACGGAAGCTCATACGCATGTCGAAGTTCCTACTTGTGTAAATTTGTAGTTTACAATCATTGTAATTTACTGGATTTTTTGAATGTTAGATTGAAGGGTTTATGGCCCTTTCTATTGTTTTGGAAACCAGAAATTGTAACTATTCTTTTGAAGTATAAATCTTTGTAACGCTTAGCTGGTTGTTGGGGGCTGATCACTTTGGCTTGGTTGTAGACTGTTTCCGTTTTTGGATTCTCTTGTTTGTTATTGTTATTTAGTTTTTAGGAGAATTAGCAACTAAAGCCATATTTCTCGGGGGATATGCGGTGGTCATTCCCTGACTTTTCCGCATCCTCTGTATTTGGTGGTCACGGGCTCGAACAACCCCGGTATAATCAAGAAGCGTGTGCTACGCACTGCTGTGCTCCTGCCCACGGAGGCGTCTTGGATTCTCTTACCTGATGTACTAATCAGTCTGCTGGACTCCGAAGTCCAGCGTTTATTTTGTATCATTATCATTGTAAATAGCATTTATGTATCATTATCATTGTATATAGTTGCTTTAAATTGTACAATATGTATACTGTTACCTTTTAGCGGCGGTTAGGGGAACCATGGAGCCCGCAAAACTTTAATAAAGTACTTTGAATACTTTTTTGTGCATATTTGTGGGGTTTAACTCGCGTTCAGATGCAGCCCTACCTTAGACACATGCAAGCCTATTTTATTTGCATTAGACTGCTGAAAGCAGAGTTTAAAAACCTCCCCCTCCCCCTCATATATCACAGCAATCCTCAAATCACAGCAAACCAATTTTTATTTTTTATTTTTTATAATCAATAGTAAAAATACATTTGTGAATTTTAATTCGCTTTCTGTATAATTAAATAACATAACTTACAAGTTGAAGTTGCATATAAAAGTAACTGAACTATTATTTATATCAATTTAAAACTCATTACACGATGATGTCGTGCATTTGGATGCTTCAGAAAAACGAATGAAAGCAAAATCTACACTAAAAATGTTTCCACGCATCCCATAATATTCTCCGGGAATGGCTAAGTCCGAAACCTCTGCCGCTGTAACTTCTGTAATTTGAAGTTTTACTACACTTACCATTCAAAGATTCCGGTATGTTCGGGGCTGTAAAAATTGTATTTGCAAGCGCACTCCCACTGGCAACAAACACGGATACGGCTCTACGCCTCGCTTACGTTTTAATATGTTATTGCAATTTTGCCAAAGCTTTTGTGAAACACGTGCTATTTGCAATACTGCAAGCTTACCAATATATAAATTATTGCGTAATCGAGCTAAAACGTTTCGCGTCTTATGTCGAGAAAAATTACTTTTTTTTTTTAATTCTATAAAAGAAACGTTTCCGTGCAGCCGCCAGAATATGTTGGTCCTGGAAACTGTAAATCCACTAATAAAAATCACGCGGCAGAGCGCTTGCCTTTTTACTATTCAACTTAAATTAGCGAAACGAAGGAACTCCACAGATGGTTTCCATTTCAGATGATACGCGAAGGCAAAGTCCATAAACACGTACAACTAATAAAACAAAATCTGTTTATTAGTTATGCTATCTGGATCCATGTTTAACAGAATGGCACTTAAGAAAAAAGAACCAACGATATAACTTGTACAATATTCAGTAGGAATCCTGTGTATATTAAAACGAGATCAGAGTAATTTAGGCATTACTATTTAATTAAAAATATTGTTTTTCTGTTATATTCCAAATGGACAACGTTGCGTGAGAGAAGTTGGCACTATTGAGAGTACAAGAATATTACTGAATTTTGTGGAAAAAAAAGTGAGACGTGGGTATGTTTACTTTATTGCTGACGCTCAGCTACCGTAGTATTTCTTGTACAAATTGTTCAGAAAATCACGTACATTCACGATATGGAACGGTGTTTGTTGGAAGATTAATTGTGAACAGAATAAACGGAACTGCTTGCTCTGCGAGGTCACGTTTACATGAAAACGGCAGGCAATACAAATTTAAAAAAAAAAGCATCGCATCCGGTAAAGCTATGCACGTGCACAAGAAGAAAAGGAACGACGAAAAGGGCATAAAATCAAGGGGGGGGGGGGGGGGGGAAGGGCGCTCGCGCCAGTCCCTCTTTAATATTTTGGTGATTATCTGAGCCCTTTGTTTAAAAACACTTTTGACAAAATTTAACAGACTGTTCTACTTTTCGGGCTAGCCCCTCGTTAACAAATTAGCAGCACCCCCCCCCATCTCCCCGGTAAATAAGTTGTTTAATTGTGAGATAATTTAACAAAGCATACATAGCACAGTAAAAATATAGTAATATCTCAGTAATGATGGTGAGTTGAATGCACCATACTAAACGGTGCAGGGTGTACAAGATGCTGTTTTCGTTCTCCCAACCATTTAGAGGAGCGAATGTGGGCCAACTTAAATTGTATAGCAGGTCTCAGCATGTCGAGATATACTCACTTACACACGTTACAACACCGTGGAGTGTGCCGTGGTGATGGCAGTGTGTACTTGGCCAATGGGTCTTCCATACGTTTATCCAGTATGCAATCCTTTTGCTTTACTGCTATCTAGTTGTCAATCTCTTTTATATGAGATGAAATTCCACTAAATTTGTACATACTTTGTTAATTTATCTCACAGTTAAATTAATTACTTATTCTATGCCTCATTATCGGTTTATTTCCTCTAGTGCGTGCGTACGTACTTGGCTATATTGAATATGATATCGCGAAGCTGACATTTCTTTCCACAACGTGGCCTCTCAGAGCAGTGTTGTTCTCAATAATTTTTCGCCAAGAATAGTTCTGTTGGGAGTGTGGAGGAATTTAAAAGTAAGGAAATTTTTCAAAAAAATAAAATAAAATAAAATTATATATATATATATTGCAAAAGTACTCGCATGCTCCTGATATTTGGAATAATAATGAACCATACTCGTCATCCATGCGACAGTAGTTGATTGATATTAAAACAATTACGTTCACACTAGAAGTAAACCGATAAACAAAGTACACAGGTTTTAGCTACCGGCGATTTTCACGGAAAGTCATCATAAGAAACCACATTAGCAATCCATCTTATTTCTATAAGAAAAGATTCGCTGGAGGAAAGCCTTAGGAGAAAGGTTAATGAATTAGGGACAAAGCGTTAGCACATATTTTGTAAAATGGAGGAATA
This sequence comes from Mastigoproctus giganteus, assembly GCF_048544385.1. Lineage (NCBI taxonomy): Eukaryota > Metazoa > Arthropoda > Arachnida > Uropygi > Thelyphonidae > Mastigoproctus > Mastigoproctus giganteus. The sequence goes on from NC_143577.1 coordinate 149,513,708, forward strand.
CTCTCGCAAGCCCCCCCCCCCCCAAAAAAAAACCCAACGGGGCCGCCATTTGGAAGCCAATCTAGATCAATGGTAGCTGACGTAATCACGAAATGAAAATCTCATGGTGCTACTACAGCCAGAAAGCGTTCTGGTAGACATTAACGAAACAGGAAGGCCATTCAAAAGGGTGGTGCAGAGATCCCGTAAGTCTACATCGAATACTGTCAATTTGAATTCGTCAATTTCAGTTCGTTGAGACCACAGTAACTGATATTAGGAAAAGTCCGATACATAGGCAACTTTATAGTATCAGATTTCATAGAAGAGCTTCTGCAATCCAAACTTCGACGTCCTTGGAGCAAAAACCATCGCAAGTCCCTGGAAAGCTGTGATATGGAGTGAATACGGATTTGCGATCTGATGGCCTTATTTGGATCTGATTAGTGCACGGAGAAAGTAATTTACCAGAGTGTGTCAGCCAAACGGTGAAGTTTGTTGGACGTGCTGTTACCATCGAGGGTTACTTGGACCATTGGTTGCCGTCCTTAGAACAATAAATGCCATGCGGTAGAGTGGCATTAGGAGAATTCTGTTCTTCCCTGTGGCAGGATGGAGAGCGGTCCCTTGCTTTTTCAGCATAACAGTGTACCTTATTATACATCATACTTCACCATTGGCGATTGGATTGAAGACATGGGGGCGAAAATGCTTTACTCGCCTGCTCAGGCCAGTGAAGCTTTTGCCGTCTGGCCTGAATCCGACGTTGCAGTTCATTTCCACTGAACACCTTTGGAATGAACTGCAAAGTCGGCTTCGGGCCAAACCAATATGTCTGCAGTCAGTAACTGAATTGATAGCTGTGTTGAAGGAGAAACAGACTAAAATAATGCCATTCTGTTATGCGAAGTCTAATGACGAGGATATACTACGTGATTTAAGTGAAATGTGGGCCAACAGAATATTAAATATTGTATCAATTAAAGTATACATTATCAGTGTAACTGCCAGATTCCTACACTGGATTCAAACGAAAGGACTGTATTTAGTGGATGAGTTTGGATATAGTTTATGCGAGCGTTATAAAGCTCTTTTATCTAACCTGGGGCAATGTAGAAAAGTCACTGTAGAAATATAGATGATAGAGATGCATGAACTAAGTTCACTTTCTACTAATGCGAATAATAATACATTTAAAGATTTGGAATATTTCATTCCATGCGCAGCTATTGCTGCTCCTAATTTAGTTTTCTGCTATAGAAGTAATACGCTTCCTAAGCAGAGCAGCAGCGAGCAACGTATTTAAAAAACTTTCTTCGGTGCTATACATCGCAGTTTATTCGTACTCATCATCTGTTGCCACCTTTCAGAAGAGCGAATTTTGCTTGGTAATTTCTTAATAGCTCTCTGGTCCGCTAATCGTTCCGTAATAATCCAGAATCGTCGGATCCAGAATTATCTATGGAACATTCTGGTGTCTTGTGTACTGAATGAACGTTTGTATACTACTAAAGAGGCACCTCTGTGTCAGTATAGAAATCCCCTCTTTGTCCGGAGGTTGACAGCATTTTCACTCTAGTTTCGGATAGCTTTATTCAAGGGGAGATGAGGAACTTCTCCCTGTGAGTTTATTTCCTCCCCGCAAACAGTCAAACCGAATCTGAACTCAAGCCTGCAGATCCGGAAAGTAACTGGAAACCATTTTATGAATTCAATAGGATTAAGTCCTTGTGGATCGCAGAGTTGGTACAATTAACTTCCTCCCCACTCCGGGTGGAAAAGACCTGAGTTCTAATTCTGTCAATGACGCGAGAAATTTTTATTGGTCCTTTTCAAAAGGTGGCTGAGTTAGTCGTCTCAGGCAGGGTAGCATAGTTTTTTTTTCTCCTGGAAACTCGGATTTTTCGTTCAGCAAACATCAAATCAACCACAGAACACGCAGACATTATAGACATAATAGATATAAGGCGCAATAGTCGCTAGTGCGCCTACAACAACACAACTAGGGTTAAGGACCTATCTTCGGGTAGAATATTCACGATCACTATACTTCCAATGTTGAGTATTGGATCATAAAAATCATTTGCCTGTCCAGAAAACACCTGTACGCTCTCTCAAGTCATCATGTGGAGTAACTTACTTTAAGTTTCGTTACTCTTTCACAATTCTTTGAAAAACCATTTATCACAGACTCTGGAATGTCCTGTAATTCAAATCTTAGTTATTGTTGCAATTACGTCATTGCCATCCTGCATACAGAAAAAAAACCTCTCCCATATCGCAACACATGTTTAGCAACTGCTGACTACAGTTTCTCGAAACAACACGATAATTAGTTGAGCTTCTTACTACAAAGGTAGAAAGAAATCTTTATTGTACAGTAAAGATACAATAATGTGCCCACCACAGCCAGGAGGTCGGGGCTTGACAATGATATAGGGTAATATAAAAATATGTAGAGTATAACAAAAAGATAACATAACATTAAATTAACTTAAAAACGTAGCATTAACCGTTCAATAGATATGAGGTAGTCTTCTTCGTTCAAGAAAGCTCAACCCCTTGTGACTCTTGGCTATGATGTATTTGCAAACACGCTTCCGCATCTAATGGGATGTGTATTTGTAAATACATTTCCTGTTACACTGAAATACCCGTTCAAAAAAGCTAAACTTGATTGTACAACGTAATATTGGTATATTTAAAATTCTCGTTACTAAGAATGATTATTGCATTGATTGACCTTAGTCTTTCTCAGTCCTATTCCACTGGTGAGAGAAATGAATTTGTTTCTTTTTAGGATTCGCTTTCGCATGTAGTTCACAGTGTGCGACCTCCGAACCCTATATTCAGAACTAAGAATGGTTCAGAAATCGAACTACAACATAACATATAGTGAATACGGTAATCATTATAATGAAATGTTGACATCGTTTTAGCCGGATTCAACCTTTAAGAATTTCAGGATCATTGTGGTAGCGGCCCCGTGTTTACTAAAATTTATTCGACAGCTGATGTGCTTCACAAACACTACTCTCCTAAGCAGCAATATACTGAATTATGAGAAATATCACATAATATAGAAAGCAACTATAATAATGAAAAATATATAGTATTTCAAAATAAAATTACTACCATTATTCATGCTGTTTCTAAAGAGATCGTTAATTGGAACTCATCCACAAACCAACTAGAGTACAGCGAATATCAGTATCTTAAATTCCTATTTTAAAACGTTACGGTGATAAAAATTCAGACGCATTGTAAACTTATTGTTTCATGTTTTTAGAAGCTCGGTTTAATTTAAAATGAACTACTTCACAACTACATTTAGCATTAACTTCGCATCAGATACATAAAAGCAATAATTTCAATAACAGCAATAATTTCATACATTGGATAATTATCAAATGTAGTATGTACGTTGATTGCGCACAAATACACAACACAACCACTGCAAGATCAGATTGCTGAAACTCGCTATTGTCAACCAAGCTGTGATCGAAAGCACTTTAGCTGTCAATTCTTACTTTAAATTGATCATTTCTTCACTTTTATACCGAACGCCGTGAGAAGTGAATAAAGGAAAGTTCTTACACTTTTACATTCAACATGTAAAAATACTTTTAAACTTTCGTCTTATCGCTTTAGCAGTAATAGTTAATGCAAAGAAAATGCTCAATTTCATAAAATCTGCTATAGGAGAAGCTACCAATATTAATATAATTAGCAATTGTACAAAATATGGAAGATTGCCTTACCAAGCCGTAGAATTTAAACTCATTTTATTCATAGTAACTAGCAGAAGTGGAATAAAAAGTTACATCTCATTGTGATATTTCTTTCATATTTCGTATTGTGATGTTTTTATTTCGTTCATAGTTTTGTTGTATATTAATATATACTTTCATTACATTTTTTAGCGTTGTACGGAAGCGTAATTTCGATCAAAGAATTCAAACCGAGCTGGCAATTGTCATAATTATAAGCTCCATTTCAGGAATAAACGGATATATTTACTTACATGAACATGGAAAGCGGTGACCTTAATTGCGCTGTTTGGATGTGCACCGTTTTCATCAGACAGAATCGATAATCACGTAAACGCTATCTGTCGTTAGCCCTTTCTATAGCTCCTCCCAGTGTATTGATAATAACATGCAGGTAACACGCTGTGTGCGCCTAAGTCCTGCACTCTCTCGTCACATGTGGCAAATGGAGCACACACACGTATGCTCCATTTACCACATGTTGCAAAGAAGCCACTTTCCTGATCTGTTCTCCGAACAGCAGAGGCTGACACAGATGATCCTGTGGAAGTCGTGAGTTTCAAATGTCATCGCGATAGTGTTGTCATAGCATTAGTTAAACTACTCGTCTTCATTCAAGGTTGTTACGCTATGTCTAACTCCAGTAGATTTCCTGGTACCAATTCCTGAATTTTGGAACCTTCTCCAAAGGCTGTGGACAACAGTACGGCCAACATTACAGCTATCTGACTAAACTTTCTTCGGACTGAACAGCCTCAAGCTTTTTTTATTTTCGGCAACCTTGACTTAACCAGATGGGTAGGAGGACGAGCAATTAGGTCGCTTCCAGTTCCCTCATAAAGTGTGCATTGAATAAGCTACTTCACTGTGGAATCAAGTCATGCTAATCTGTATACGGATTACACTATTACATCATGAGTGGAAAATAAATAAGTACTTGTAAATGATATGCAGAAGTACGCTGTACACGTTTCGGATATCAGTGTAAATTGACCTTCAAATGAAACAAAAACTGTATAGATTTTACACTTGGATTTAAAAACTTCTGCGCAAAATCACCGTATGTGTTTATGGATTTTTTTTCCCCAAATATTGCGCTAGAAAATCTTCTCCTCTGGTATACATTAAGAACAGGTAAAATGATACATGCCAGGGAGTCCTACAGCGAAAATCATATGCTTTTGACGAACACAGACTCGTGGGTAGCACATTTGGTATAATTGTAGATTATTAATCAGTACAAACTAGAATTCGGCCTAACCACATCATTGTACAGTATAACGAAATCATAATTATTTTTTTTACGCTACCAGCATAACGTCAGTACATCACCATGGTGCCCCTTACGCTGCCTTACATACCAATCTGTGCTGTTGAAAGTGCTTCACGACAAATGATATAATTTCCCCTAAATTTTCTCCTACAACTATCTAATGTTTGCACTCCCTGAATAATAAAGAATGAAAAACGTAAGGTATTTATTTATTCAGGTGGCATAACACCTAGAAACGCGGAAAGCTGTAATCTTTGCGGGAGATGAAAAACAAGAAAAATGATTCAGTATAATGTTTATTTTTTGGTAGTTATTGGGCATCGGCTTCTGTGGCCATAGTGCACCTCCGAAGGTTTTTTGCAGTACTTCGATCTAAGCCCGAGGCGGGATTTGAACCCGCGACATTTGGGTTGCTAGGGAGGCGCTTTACCCACCCGGCTAGCCCGGTCGGCAAGTATAATGTACATTTCTCTTTTGGTACAAAAAGTTCAGCAGTTTAATAGCAGAAGTTTTATTTAACATTGGAAATGGAATTAGTAAGTGGATCCTTTTAAAAATAGTGTAACTTACTTTTTTCGAAATTTCAGGCAGATACATTAATTGCTGTTGTTGGTAAAATGATCTTCTGTTTGGCTTTACCACACCACAGCACGAATTTATCCATACATGGCAAAGAATACAATTGGCAAACTGCATCAACCTACAGTGTACTTATAGAAAAGTTGGAAATGCCTGCAGTACATTTATGCTGTCTTTTGACAACATGGGCCGCTGCATTTTGTTATGAAAACACGTAACAATTCTTCTGGTAATAATAATAAACAGAATCGCGCACGCACACGCAAGCACACACACACGTTTCACGCAATGCTATCCTCCTAGATCATGAGTCCTTTTACTTTCGGAACTACGAGGCCAATTTTCGTCTGATTAGCGCTCTTCCAGACAGACGTGATCACTGTTAGTTTGGCTGCTTCGATCAGTTAACTCTTCTGATACTTCCTTCTCTTCAATCTTATTTACTCACGTGTATGCCACCCAAACGTGCCTCTGATTGTTAGCCCTGTCGGCGTGCCTGGCGAACGGCAATTAGCGCAGCGATATTAGCCAAGTTATGAAAGAACTCCCATCTCCTGTCGTTTAAACTTCAGGGTTATCTAAATGGTAAACGAAACTCTCTAACTGGACAAATAAGTCAGAGCGCAAAAACAATCGAAAACGTTTTAATAAAACTCATCAAAATTGAATCCGTTTCAATTTCGGAAAACTGCCACATCTGTTATTTCCAAATATCGTCCTGTAAATAAGCACAGAAAAAGGCTGGTAGTCAAGGAAAATAAATAAGGAAGAAGCACGGATCTTTTGGAAAATTACTATTTGCCTTTCAGGAAAATTAGCGCTCAATTGAAATATCTAATGAAATGTAAAATAAAAAAAATAAAAAAGAAAAGTATTTTGATTTTGTGAAAATAAGTTTCTTGTTAGTCTGGGAGCCGTGCTCCGAACAAAAGATATTTAAACTGCACGATCGCTTATGAAGATAAAGAACTGGAGAAACCAAGATGGAGAAACTAGAAGGCGTCGAGGGATATAAATAAAAATTTAGGTCCAAAAATGGATATGATGCATTTAACGTTAATGAAATTAAATGTAACAATCCCATCGTTAACCCTCCAAGTGTAATAGACCGGGCTATCAAGTGGCGAATTAATTGCACTAGAAGGAATAGAAGATTAAGATTTTCTTTCATTTTGTCCAGCGTCTAATGCAATCTTCAAAGTACGATGACAATAAAATATCCGCGCAGAAAGAAAGAAAGCCAGAACACTAAGTGAGCTGGCAGATATATTTACGAGGTTCAGATTTCTGTCTTCTAGGACCTCGAGGTTATTTATTAATCATGCAAAAACCGGGCTATGCTGGCTCCTTTATTTCATCTTTTATTATGTTTAACATGAAGTCGTGCAAAATTAAGATGTACAGCTCACCCACCCCCATTATTAAGTGATGAGACGAAATAATTACGAGAAGCGGATTAAATGATAGTGTCTGTCCAGAATAAAATGAATACCAATAATAATGGTTTCATTCTGACATATTTGAAAGATGAATACAGAGGTAGTTTTATAGTCACTCTGTATAAAAATTACTTTTGTATTCGATCAACTTGTATTTGTAAAAAGAATAATTTTACATACTTCTGTATTTTATCACTTTAGTATTCGTATAAAGAATACAAAGATAAATACAAAACTACATATTTTAGTATTTGGTAACGCGCTTAAAATTTTATCTCTGATAGGCCTGGTTTTTAATGCATTATTGCAGAATGAGGACACTTCACTGATTCGGCTGTTTTCTAAAATTTAATGTAAAGAACGATTAACCAGTAATTATGCAGAGAAAATTTCTAAGAGTCTAAACTTGACTATTCCTTACGTTTAATTTTTAACATAATTACTTAAAATAGTAATACAAATATTAAAAATATATGTAATAAGTATAATTATTTAATATTAATCAAGCAAACATATTGTTCGTATTAAATTTTGTAATATAATCATTGTAGCGACTAGTTACTCATCAGCATTGGTAGCATGTATTTCACAGGACAAGGGCACAGAAAGGTGTCTCATTTAGTGTTAGATTTTGAATAACTCTACGATCCGATGGTCCAGATTGATGTGTCTCTGCTTTCCAAGAACTTAAATGTTGTTCTTAACCAATTTTCATGCGTTGATTTCGAAAATGACTATGATAGTTTCACATCAGGTCGCAGTTATTAAATATAGAGGGAGTTAAGTTTTACCAAAATATGCCAATTTCGCATAATCTAGCCAGTAATGTATGACATACTGATTTATTTTAACAGATATAAGCTAATTCTCTTAATTTTTAGAAATCTTTTCTGGCCTCGGTTTTCTTGTGATAAACATAATTGGACTTCTATCTATGGTTCATAGGTACAAATTCCGTTTAAAAAATATACAATTTGAAGAAAGCACACAGCGTTTTTGGTGAGGATTTTTGCCAAGGCTGTGCCAAGGTTTTCCAAGTATTAACTGATCGTGACATAGGGTTGTAAATCTATCCTTCAAACATAGAACGTATAATATTTCACACTTGGTATTACAAGCTTGAATTATACGTATATAGTTCTTTATTTTGACATTAAACGTTGGGACATCTTTTGATGTAGACGAAATTTACCTCAATGTGATATGTAGAACACTTCCGTATGATACTCTCTAGAAATTAAAACGAATAAAAGATTAACGCAAAATGATTACCGTAAAAAAAATAAATTGAATACAATTCAAAACACAATTTTAAAAATTAATTAAGAAACAATTAAAGTTAAACATAAATTTGAAAAACGATTTTCCTTCCTGAAGCAGCCAACGCTTTTCGACCGTGTGTCGTGATCACAGGAATGGAAATTGGTTTTAATTTCTGGAGAGTATCATATGAAAGTGTTCTGCGTATCATATTGAGGTAATTTTTTCTTGTCCTTCTACAAATAGAAGAATATAAGATGGATTAATAACAGGTATGGATCCAAAGAAGGCTGAGGCATTGATTACCTTCCTTGGTATTCAACCTTTTAAGACAGTATCCAAAACGGCCAAGAAAAAAGCTGCTAAAGCTTGAATGAATGAAACTGGGGTTATTAGTAATCAAGGACCAAAATTTCAGCGATCTCGCATGGAGTTTCCGCGCGAACCACGGCTGCGAAGGCGGTGCCAGAAGTTCCAATGGAAGAAAAGGATTCCGATAAGGGAATCTGTTGAATCTGGTGTCTCTGTACAGGGCTCTGATGAAGATGAACATTCTGCTGAAGTTTTAGTGGAAGAAGTATCTGATGAACCTAAAGCTAACCCCTTAACTAAAACAAGGAATGACGACCGCAGGAGACGTGGCGCCACCATCTCTTGACAAACCGCTACAACCAATCGCAACCCTCTAGATGGAAGTGAAACTACACCGGTGCACCATTCCTGTCTACTTTAAATGAGGTTGTACTTGAAGCTAAAGATTTTTGTGCTGGAAAAAGTGATGGTGTTTCAGACGAAAGACGACGATCTGTGCAACCTCCTCCTGGACGTTCTGAGAAACTGAAGGACAGTTTGACAACAGCTTAGAAGTATGATCATGGGTGAGGATCTACGACTGTCACGAATTTTTGTGGAAATCCTGACTTGATGGGGCGAACTAGAAACTCTAATTTTCCAGACTGTTATGAAGTATAAAATGCTTGAGGTAAGGTTGTTCCCGGTACTTTGAGTCAGTCAAGATCGAACTCAGGGAAGTTCTTATGCAGAACTTTAATGGCTGCACCCTTTCGTCCGAAAGGGTGGAGCCATTAAAGACTTTATAGTCAAGGCAGTTACAGACCATATTAGTAGTCAAGGCAGTTACAGACCAGTTATATTAGTAGTCAAGGCAGTTACAGACCAGTTATATTAGTAGTCAAGAAGTTAAAAACACGTACTCGAAAATGTCTAGCCGATATTAAATGATCTTAAGTTCGTTTCAATGCGTCCTATTAGAGACAAGTGTGTCGTTATCGAGGTGACTCAGAAACACCACAGTCTCTTAAATTTCTCTTCCAGAGCTGCTGTTTAAAATGTTCAGCAGCTCTGGAAGAGAAATTTAAGAGACTGTGGTGTTTTTGAAGACGAGTTTTGTGAGTCAGTAGCAGTGCTCACGAGCAACAAATGTAAGAAGAAGCTAAAATATAACTTTATAGTACAAGCAGCACTTAAGATTGAGAGTTTTCTAATCAACAGAACACGTGTTTGTGTCGACTGGGGTTCGAACAGAGTGAAGGATCTTATAATCCCTACCCAATGCTTTTGCTGCATGGCCTTCTTCCACAAAAAACTTCTACGCTGTTAAGAAGATATTTTCTGTGGCCACTATTTTAAGGATTGCCCAAAGCGTAGTGCTTCGCCTGTGAATTGCAGGAGGAGGTAGGTTCCCTCTGACCATGAAGCTGTTAGCAAAATTTGCCCCAAGGGCTTTAGATATTTTAAAAAAGAACAGATTTTGGTTAACAATTGGTGAAATAGCTCTGGTCAATTGAATGATAATTCTCCCTTGAACAACCGCTTGGGAACTTTGATGAGTGTGATTCCTGGCCTTTTGTAGCTGTAGATTTTTACATCCTTTCCTGGTGGTCTTTAACCAATAGTAGGTACATTACCCTAAGCGGGGCTCATTAAAAAAATAATAATATATTGATTTCTGTATGCTACTCGCAATAAGTTAACTGACTGTTCCATTTTGGGACAAGTGTTTGCTGGCTCTTTTAGGCTACAGTTGGTATTTTATGTTATGACCATTGGTTGGTGGTCATGAATTGTGTATGACTTTTATTTCCAGATGGGGAACGTTTGATTGGTTAAGTAACTGAGAGCAAAAACAGTCATAACCAGCCTCCTCGTCATGGGGACGGTAATTCGCAATGTGGACGAGAATGCCCGTCACTTGCCTCGAGGTTAATGGTCGTTTTCAGATGTCACTTTACTATTTATTTCTTCATTTTAGTTGAACCGGAGTTCAAGATCTCTGTATGATACCGTGAATTATAACATAATTTTTCAGCCCGCAGAACAATCAACACATGCTTGTACAGATACAGTACCAGATACCGTGACCATATAAACTGACAAACCGTGGCCGACTGCTTAAGTGCGAGGTTACAGCAGTACAAGCATTTCAGTGGCCATAGTTCAAGTCACGTAACTGATAAATGGCCACTTTCTGTTCTCTCTATCTTGCGGAATTTTGTGGCCTCATGTCGTCGTCTCGAAATATTAACAGAAAATTTACTATTTTTTTTATGAAGCGGAGAAAAGAGGCCAAAGCACTATATTCGCCAAAATAACCAACCAGCCGACTGTCCTTAGGCCCTTCAGAGTTCTGACATCCCTCGTAAGGGGAAAATGGACTGCGAACTACGCAGTAGTTGTTCTCAGCTGTCAAACATTAATGATTTTGCAGGAATGTGAAAGGCTTACTAGCCACAGAAACTGTTCTATGTACAGAATAGAGTACATAGAGCGCCACCAGACTAAACCATCTTAGCACATTGACCCTTGTACAATAATTTACGATCTACTGATTTAGCAGAGACATGGAATTTCATATGATTTATGGATTTTATTGAAATTTTATAAAATCGAAAATAACATCACCGATTATTAATTAGACCAACAAACGTATTTAGAATTTCGAATAACAAACTCTGTTACTTAGTTATGGTTTTAACACGAAATAATAAGCTTGACATGAAAAAATGATATCAATGCAGAACATATTGAGCACCATAGCTCTGTTTCTTCGGCTGACTCAGACAAAAGAGTCTCAAGAAACCCATGTTTAACTCTATAATTCTGTTTTATAATTTAGGAGTCAAAAGAGGGAATCGCCCTCCTGAATCCAAATCAAAACAACTACGTTTAATCTAAAAAAAAACGATAGAATTAATTAATAAGTTAGTCTCAAGATAGAGAGAACAGTTACGTGTGTATGAACTACGTTCAATGAAATGCATCTACGGCTGTAACCTCGCGCTTCACAATTTGATCACGGTATTTTGCATGTTCTGTGGACTGAAAAATTCCGAAATAATTCAAGGGGGTGAAAGGTTCTACTGCCTCTGGCTGAATTTGATTCACTGTAGTTTTGGTGATTGAAGAGGCCTCTATGAAATCCTTCCGTCTTCACTGGTGTCAAACATTTCGGAGACTCAAGGACTCCATGAAAAGCGTGGCAAGTGGAGAAACTCGTATACCCATTGATGAACTGAATCCACGTGCAGAAGCAAAACATTTACGGCCCATTAATCAGTGTTGAATTGGTATAGTGTAAGTGCGTGTTGTTGTCATACAGCACCAGGTGTTTCCCCCATCTCCGCGTTGCTTTCATTGTGGACGAACCAGTTCGCTCGGAAATGCCAGAGATTTAAAAGTGTGTGGGTATTGTTCATGTGTAGTGTCCTGTATCGTTGTTCATCTGAGGCCAAACGTTGCCCCACTTATACCCCATGGAGGCATATCAGGAAACCAGTAGCCTTAGATTCACTATTGCCGCTTAATTTCCTGGAATTTCGGCAGCTAGGACCTAAAAAAAATCTTGGGTAATATCGCTTAGGTTTGCTAGGCCGAGGTTTGGGCGTATCATGTTAAGTTTTTGATTTTTGTCACATTTGGCGGCGATTTTTATCAATCTCTATGAACGTTGCTGTAGATAGCTATTAGTGTTTTTCTCCTGGTGAATAGGTCTTGCGCATACCGGGAGAGCGCTCAATGTTCCTCTTCAGTGTCCAGGAAGTTGTGCTCTAGTCCTATTGGGAGGTATCTCAATTAGGTACCACAGTTAGGGGTCCTCAGCGAGTCAGAAGCCAAACAGTTTCTCCTTATAGGATCCGTGTCCGGTTAATAGTGTGGTCATACGTTACCATGGGAAGTACGAGGCCGGCTGCTTTGGGTATATTTTCAAAAGATCTGGTATAAATCTTTTTGTTACTTCGCCTTTTGTAGTCTCCATCCATCTTCTCTGCCAAAGGTCTAGGAGGTGGATCTGTAGCCTAATATTTTCGTTTTTTTAAGTTGCCCGCCGGGTCAGTCGTGTATCCTTCGTGGGTGGCGGCCACTCCCCTGGACAGCAAAAACAGAAGCCCTGCCCGAACAGCCCCCGGATCCAGTTGGAACACTCCAGCAAGTACCCATAATGCTGGAGTACTTATCGTGCTGCAAGGGCGCTTTGTTGATAGCAGTATGGTCCTTTGTGTCATTTCTAGTGTTCTTTTATTGACTACCGGTGTCGTTTTTGGATGCCAAACCGCTGCTGCGTAGATGATTTGGCAGGAAGGTTGTTTTCTAGTAAAGCATCAGGGTTTTTTTTCTTGAGTCCCCAATCTTTCCTTATGATTCTGGTCACCAGTCCCGAGTAATCTCTGCTTTTTCTTCTTATATATTTCAGATACGGCTGGAACATTAGGTTGTTATCTAGGATAACGTCCAGATATTTCAGCTGGCTCATAAATATGATGATTAAATTGTTGATTTTAATTTGCGGGGGTCGTCGTAGTTGTAGAGTCCCCTTTAGGAGGATCGATGATGTCTTGTCTGACGATATTTTCAGTTGGTTCTTTGATGTCCATTGCTGCAGCCGCTGCAGTGCCCGATTTGCCAGCGTCTCTAATTGGGCCCTGGAGTCCACCTCTACCGTCATTCAATTGGTATATGGGTTATAGTAAATAAAGAGATGTTTACAGTGAAGGAGCAAACTTCACTGGTTGTTGTTGTTATTTGGTTTTTAGGAGCATTAGCAACTAAGGCCATATTGCTCCAGGTATATGCGGTGATCATTCCCTGACCTTTCCGCATCCTCCGTATTTGGTGGTCAGGGGTTCGAACCCCGGTCTAATCAAGAAGCGTGTGCTACGCACTGCTGCTCTTGCCCACCTGGCTACAGAGGCGCCCCAAACTTCACTGGTCCTATAGTACATAGTACTCCTGTACATAGTATTTGGGGTCAGGTGCCACTGGTGGTTTCTCAAAACTGCTCCATAAGTACTATTGTGAAGAAATACGGAGCCACTATAAAATCCAGAAAAAAATGTCGTGTTGTATGTGAATATTATTGTGTTGGGGTCTGTTGTTATGTTATGGCTTTTGACCGCAGGGCCCCTGATGGGACCTCATGTTGCCCGTACACATCGTTAGGATGTAACCAGACTGCCCATTACATCTGGCTGATCTCCGCTAGGGTCGCCTGAGCTTCCAGGACAGAGATAAACTTAAAAAATAAAATTTAAAAATGGAGTGTGGGGAGTTCAGAGTGTACACAAGGCAGGGGGGGGTACAGGCTGAAGTGAGCAGGGAAAGGCATCCTCCAGGTAAATCAGGAGGCCATGGGCTACATCAGGTGAAAGTGGAAATTGTAATACCTAGATGGGAGGGAGGAAAATATACAAAGCAAGAGAGCTACGTATTAGTCTCCTTTGGCGACTGAGGTGGCCTATGTGCCACTGAATCCTACCTGTCTAATAGCCAGGTTAACGTGTGCCTGCCACAGGCAGGGAAATAGGCATAGAGTCAGTTTAGGTCCAGTCCATTAATGGAAGGTCTAGTCCAGAATGGTCAAGTCCAGGAAGTGGTGTTTCAGCTGGGAGGCTGATTTCAGTCAAACTCTGTGAGTTAAGTTAGGTTCTTTTTCAGCCATATCCCTTAGGTTAAGTTAGGTTCTTTTTCAGTTAAATCCCTTGAGTTAAGGTGTTTGTCAGTCACTCTCTTTCGTTGATGATTCAGGTGAGTTGCATCAATCCAGGTCGGTTGGACAGAGAGATTTCCAGTGACCATGAAGATTCGTCAGTTTGTAAACAGGGTCTGTGCAAACTTAGTGCATATAACTCTGTGCAAATTTGATAATGAAGCAGCTTCTTGATGAAGTTCCTTGTCGAGCGGTAATTCATGGATGGTGGGCAAGGGTTAGCATCGGGGGTTTTTGTACAATCCAAAGGTATATACCATGTGGTTCCACTCTTCTAACTGGCCACAACGGCAGTAGGGATCATCAGTAATTCCCAATGCGTTCAATTTTTGATGTTTGGATGAGTATCCAGTGAACAAATAAGCAACATATATTTCTCTGGCTACAGTGGTCGTAAGAGTACGGGAATTTATTTTGTTTGTTATTCTTATTCTCCTCGCCGGATCCTTTCAACCAAAGTATGGTGCGCAGTATCCTTTCATCCAATACCTCTCAAATTCGAAACTGTTCTCTTGAAGTAATGGTATAAGCCCTCTTTTGGCAGACGTCGAGTCGTTTAGATTTCTATCCAACTAAGGCTGTAACTCCTTACTATGTCTGTAAATTGCGTTTGTTCTATGATCTGTTTGCCTGGTTTACAGACTATTATTATTTGAATAATAATATTTCATCAGATTAAGTTTTATCTTTACTGATCTCCTTTATTAATGGTATTTGAGCTGATAATGTCCATAGTTTGAAATTTCATTTTATATGAATAAAATACGTAACCCTATATCTACAGTATTACACTGCAGATAAATGTATAGCAAACCTCACCAGTGGTTTGCTTTTATATACTAGACATATTGGTCTTTCCTTATTGCTATTTAGAAGGTTTATCATCCAGTGCTTAACTTTCTTGGATCTACATAGTCGAAAATAACTGCTATCACATTAGTAATTTACCTCCTTATAGTAACATTGCACGCTGATTGCAGGCATGATAAATTAATTCACGGCATCTAACCATTATTCCTTCTGGAACTGACTTTGATTTCCTGTGTGACGCTTATACCTATAGGGGCAGGATTTAATTATACACTTGACGATACAAGGCAGAACAGAAGCATCCACCAGGGAGCCACTTTTGTTGCAGAGCTTATGCTTTCGAAATTTGTTCGACAAGACAGTCAGATAGCTAAATCCACGTTTGGGAAATCAGATTTCAAATTAAGAAAAAAAGTTCTTATTATTGGGAAAAATTTATTTTTATAGCTAATTCGCCTTAAGGCAAGGTCTTCTTAAGATACAAACTTTGGCTAGTTTAAATTTATTTTATCCTTCTTTCAGAACTTGGTTATTTGCTCTGAAACTGCAATTGAAAAATATGTTTTGAATTTCCTTCAAGTGAGGATACGAATACAATAACTGTTATTTCAGTAGGTCAATCATGCGGCATTCTTTCATAGGTCGATAATGCATAATGGAATCGTTTTCTTTTCAATTATATCGTTTTAAACGACACTACGTACTCCGCGGTCAGCTTCTGAAGTATTGATACGTCTCTTTAGAAACGGTATCCTATTAGTCTTGTAAAGAATCTCTTGTGCGAGTTCCGTGATTGTTGTTGTCGAGCTCGGAGTTGAAGTTCCACAACATAACAAAGCAGATCGATCGAACTGAAGACGGAGTGTGTTTTAAGTGCGCATATGGTTGGCCACCATTGCTCACCCATTTGAAAATTCGTTGGCTGCAAAGAAACCGCGTGCATTGTTCTGTAGACAAAGCCTCTTCTTTCATTGTACAACTCTTTTCTCTGTCTTTTTTATTATTATTTTTTAATTTTAATTAATATTTACGCACCGAGTATATAACACAATACTGGGAGAGTTCCATTGATCGCCGTGCAATGGAACTATAGTTTCTTGGGTAACAAAATAAGGTTTGCTAGTTCATCGAATTCTCCCCCACCTCGGGCCTAGATTTTTCAGTCCCGCATATGCTCAATGGACTTAATAGTTTCATCGTATCTTAACATGAATAAGCTGTCGAGTGCAGCTGACTCGTGTATTTGAGGGATGGTTTTACAATAGAAATCCCCATTACCAACATCTACACAATATTGTTACTTGAGGCGTTCTTTAACCCAACAGCACTGAACATAGCGAGAAAATTTCATAATAATCAAAGTACCAGTTTTCAAACAGATTTCCGGATTTGGTATCAATAAAATCACATCAAATTTACTTTTCATATTTTAATTTGAACAGTAATTTTTGTTTGCTAGAGACATTAATACTGTTTATTAAAGTGACATTCCTACCCATATCTCTTGGAAACAACGACAGAAATATTCAGACAAAATCTTTTAACGAAATAACTGATTATCCGTTCGTGGCTGTATATAACGTTTCATACTATATTCCAAATTTTTCCATAAATAGTGACAATTATTTGGCATTATCAACGTTGGCCATGAGCTGTCTGTATTTTACTGGTAAATTGTATACTGCATCTCGCGTATTCAGGTTCTCAAGGACTTTTATTAACAACTCAAGGCAATTTTATTATTTTTGAAATTTTTTAAAATATTTTATATGCAATATAAAATATTGCATATAAAATAAGTGTACCTAATTCACAGGTTGTCCAAATCATTCTGACTTAATTTCCATCATTAATTCTTTAAAAAAATAAGATGCTAAGAAGTCTTCAAAGAATCGCTACAGATAAAATTAAAAGGATTAAAATACTTTGTTTCATTTAATAATTTTAATTGCCAGAAAAACTGAAAATGAACTAGCCAATATCTTTTTGCTTTAAACAACTTCAAGATTGTACCTATTTTTAAGGAAGCTGGCGAGATGAGATTTATTGAAGAACAGACCCATTGTTTCACCATACAATTATTTAAAATTTAATAAAATATAAAATGTTATTTGTTTCTTTGAATAACTATTCATTTTTTTGCTGTTCCATAATCTTATCAGAATCGGAAAGCATCGTAACCTTATTGCAAGGTTTTGAACTGCAATAAGTTTACTTCGATTCACTTTACAAATTTGACCAAGGCCATTTCGCTGATATTGAATTTTATTTTATGATTTATTTCCAGATTACTTATCAAAAAGTAACATTCAAATTCAGAAGGATAACATATAATAGAAGTAGTCTTTCTCGGCTAGAGCAGTGATTACGATCGCTGTCATTATATACCAGGTGGAAGGCTGCATCCGAATCCCACGGAAATGGGAATAACTTTTATGTTCCTTATTTCTTTCTTTTTACGCAATAACCAAAGATCGTGCTGTTATACAAGGGTTGAATGGTTCGCCCGGAATCTCGGATTTTTAATCAAACACGGCAGACTTCAACGAGGGAGGAGCCGGAAACGTCTCCACAAAGACCATCAGCCGAATTCGTAACAATAAATGCGCGACATGGCAGAAGTTTATCCATGCATCTAGCAATAATTATCCTTGAATTCTTGTTCATAAACTCATCAGGAACAAGTTTCACCTCCCCCGCCCCAGAAATATACAACTCTGTTACTGGTAATGAGGTAGAAACGACCACTTGGCATGATACTATTGGTGCTACTGTAATAGCAATCCCTATCTACCGTTACATTCTGTACTGTCCAATCTTCTCTGTCTAAAGAATTTCTTCCCAAACATCGCAGTCAATCTTTTAATTCATTAGCAATAGACCCTGTGAAATACTCTGAAAACAGGCAGTACAGAGTGAAGAGCCTCTCTGAAGCACACAGTTTACTTCAACTGAAGCACAACAGGAGCACTCCTGATGAAACTACTCGGATAAAGAAGATGGAATGACCAACATAAAATCACTGTCGAACATCTATTTTTATATGATACTATAAATAATTTCCTCTTTTAATATTGTCGATAAATGCATTCTGTAAATAATATTGTAAATATTTTGCACTTTTGCAAATATTGCAAACAATTGCTATTCTTGCATTTTTGTACACCCTTCAAGCCGGTCGGCTGTCTAAAAGGGGTGAAAGCAAACACTTGCTACAATAATAAATCGATTTATTTACTGGACACCTTACTCCCTACAGATGATCCAACTCTTGATCATGAATCTCATCGGCTCATTAGGACCTTAAATGATGGTTATTGTTACTCCACATCTACACCTTTCTGTCAAGCTGCAGTAGATTATGCTGCGTCAAAAATCAAGACCTACAGTTGTCGTTAGATCGTCTTGACAGGATATTTATC
Source organism: Mastigoproctus giganteus (assembly GCF_048544385.1). NCBI lineage: Eukaryota > Metazoa > Arthropoda > Arachnida > Uropygi > Thelyphonidae > Mastigoproctus > Mastigoproctus giganteus. The sequence continues at coordinate 149,532,244 of NC_143577.1, forward strand.
AAAATGTTCCACAGTATTTGTCCCTCTGTTTTTTTTGACTCTAATAAATGTTTAGCGGAATGGACCTTTCCAGATATTTGGAAGCAAGACCTTCTGAAATTAATTCTCAAGATGTCTGACTCTACTTCAGCTCTAATGTCTGCCTTTCCCAAATTTAGGCAAGACAGACATTAGAGCAATTGATTATTACAAGGCTTAATATTTTGTTTTCCGAATTACTTTTAATACCCTCGAATAAGTTTGGCTTTCGTACTGGTAGGGTATTGAAGAAGCCATGGTGGAACTCCTTTCTCAGATTAAGTCACGCAATCGCAAATACATACCGGCCATTTTTGTAGATGACCAAATGGGCATTCGACTCCCTATGGTAGAACAGTCTGTTCGCTCGTCTCAGGACTGCTCAATGTTCAAAACAACTCTACCATATCACCAAGCATTATCTCGCATATCCTGTTTCATAGGCCCACACTCGTCTGGAACTTTCTTTTCGACAAGCGGTTCCTTAAGTCTACTACTTCTGTCTCTAAATTAGCCTACGCCAACAACTTGACCTACTGATACATGGAAATTCGCATTCCTAAGTAGAACTCACAGCTAATTATGATATGATTCATCTTTGCTCCTGGGTTACTTGTAATATATTTTTAAACTCCTCGAAGTAAACAAAACTTTTATACCTGAAAGGCAATCTGGACATAGGATGTTCTCATGTCATCAAATTGTTTAACCAATCATTTTCCATAGTTAGTTTCCATAAATTTTTGGATTTCATATTAGACTGCAAACTAAATTTTCGACGGCATGTGCTCCATATTCATGAAAAAGCTTTTAAGCATACATCTCTGTTCCTACAAATCTCAAAAAAATCTTGGGGTCTTAGTAGCAGAACTTCTCAAATTCTTCACAAAGAGTTCATCATCATCATCAGCCATTTTCAATCCACTGCAGGATGATGGCCTCTCCAGCAACTTTCCAGTTCCTCTTCTTTTGTGCAATGGCCATCCATTTACTACCCACACACTCATGAATTTCATCTGTCCATCTCCGTTGTTATCTTCCAGGTTTTCTTCTAGCTCCTCTTGGGTACCATTCTGTTATTTTCTTAGTCCCTCTGTCATCATGTGAACGAGCTAGGTGTCCTGCCCACGACCATTTTAGTTCTTTAGTTTTGATAATAATGTCCTTTTCTTGAGTTTGCTGCCTAATCCATGTGTTTATCTTCTTATCTAATAGTCTGATTCCCAATATAATTCGTTCCATTCTCCGCTGTGCAGTTCTCAGCTTCTCTTCCATTCTTTTGGTGAGTGCCTAAGTTTCACTTCCATAAGTTATGGTGGGCAGTATACATTGGTTCATTATTTTATTGGGATATTGCTAATCAGTATGTAACTATATTTCCTGAATGCTATTCATCCAAAATTTATTCTTCTCTTGACTTCCAGCCATTTATCATTATTACAGCTAATAACTTGTCCCAGAGAAGTATATGACTCCACCTTTTCAATTACTCCTCCTTCAATCATTGTATCCCTTGATGTGGCATACTTGTTCATCATTACTTTTGTTTTAGCCATATTCATCTTTAGTCCAAAATCCTTACTAACTCTGCATAACTGATTAAGATTTTCCTCTAATTCTTTGGGATCGTGGCTTATGATCACAATGTCATCTGCAAATCGTAAATGGTTTAGGTACTCTCCATTCACATTGACTCCTTTCTGCGACCAGTCTAATCTTTTGAAAGCTTCCTCAAGGGCAGCAGTAAACAGCTTCGGAGATATTGTGTCTCCTTGTCGAACTCCTTTCTCGATTTTAAATTTCCAACTGTCTTTGTCGACTCTAATAAAGGAGGTAGCACTCATATATTTACTTCAAAATCATAATATATAGAGTATCTATGCCTTGTCTTTCCAGTGCCAATAACATTGCCTTATGCTATGGAGTCAAATGCCTTTTCATAATCCACAAATGCCAGGCATAATGGTGTTTTATATTCATTTGCTTTCTCCATTAGCTGTGATATTACATGAAGGTGATCCTTAGTTGAGAATACTGCGTTAAAGCCAGCTTGCTCTTTCGGTTGATTCTCATCAAGTATTCTTTCTAATCTGTTCGTAATGACCCTTGTGAACAACTTGTAGATGTGGGATAACAAGCTAATTGGTTCATAATTTCCAATTTCTGATTTATCTCTTTCTTATGCAGCAAAACTATGATTGCATTATTCCACTGCTTAGGCGTCACACCTTTTCTAATGCATTTTATGAAGAGTCTTGCCAGTTTTTGTGTCATGTCTGTTCCTCCCAATTAACAACTCTACAGTAACTTCATCTTCCCCCGGGGCTTTCTGATTCTTCATTTTCTTCAACGCATGTTCTACCTCATCAGGAAGGATATCAGGTATGTTGTATGTGTTTCTAATGTGCGATCCATCTTCCGCACTGCTGGCATCATTCCCTCGCTTCTTGTATAAGTCTCTATAGTAGTCGCCTGCTATTTGAATTATGCCTTCTCTGCTATTCATAAGTACACCATCGCTATTCTTCAGTTTCAGTATCATTTGTCTTTCTGCATTACTGCTAATTTAAATCCTTTGTTTTCCTTTAATGCTCGTTCTACTTTTCTTGTGTTAAATTTTCTTATGTCCTCTCTGAGTCTCTTTCTAATGGCTTTGCATAACTCAGTATAATCAATTTTCTCCTTGTCATTGTTTTACTTGCTGTTCATTTATTCTTCATTTGTCGTCTTCGGTTCATCATAACAAGTGTTTCTTGACTAATGTTTTCTTCTTTGGATTTATTTTTACCTATAGGTTCCTTGGGCTTTATCACTTTCAGAGTGTTGTAATATTCCTCGCCGATATCTTGGTCCTGAGCAGCCTGCAGAAGCTCAAACCTGTTGTACGTTCCAGTACATACTGCTTTTTCTCTACTTATGTTATCTCAAAGGCCTTTGTATTATTTACTCGAGTCAGTTTTTTCCTTTCCTTTCCTACATCTATATCAAGTGTGCATCTTACCATTCTGTGATCACTTCCAACATTTACTTTGTTCAGGACAGTAACATCATTCACGATATATCTTCTGTTAGTGAGCATGAAGTCGATTTCATTAGTTATTAATCCATTTGGACTCTTCCATGTCCAGTTTCTTTTCACCCTTTTCTTGAAAAAAGTGTTCATTTCTGACATTCCTCGAGATTCTGCAAATTACACCAGTCTTTCACCAATTCAAAAATTTCCTATAGTTTCTCTTTCTGCACTGTTTTGTCTCTTTCCAACCTTAGCATTGAAGTCCCCATAATGATAGTGTAGTGAGTTTTCTGTTCATCTAGAAGACTCTCAATTTCCGTGTACATTTCTTCAACCTCTTCATCATCATGGCTCGATGTTGGTGCATAAATCATTAAAACATTTTCACTGTTTCCATTGGTGTACAGCAGATTTCCATTGATAAACTTATGGTTCATTTCTCCTTCTTGTTTCAGTGAAACCGATGATAATCTAATTCACATTTTATAATTCCCAAAAGAGGTACTGTTGCTTTTTTGTACATACGGCCCTGATGTAGGGTTTTGTTTGTCCAGTAAGAGTGTAGTCTTTTCTACAAATCTTTTCTTATCCATCTAATGTAATCCAAATTAAGCTTTTCTTATCCAAAGACGCATGTTACTTGCCTCACAGTTTCAACACCTGCTTTACAGGTGGTTAATCGATGTACGTATGTCTCTTGATCTCTAGCTTGCGTACATGAGGACTCTGCTTCCTAATCGGTCATAGAACTTCAAATAGTTATTCTGGCATTGCAACTGATCTACAAAACGATATTAAGACTGAGAAAAAACGCTGCTAGGTCCTACTACTTCAACAATAGCAAGATCGATGGTCTGTACAATCTAAGGGCGTAGTTACTTCCAAATTCATTCCATGAAAAATTTTCGTTCAGTGAAAAAATGGTTTTCATCTACTTTCTATTTTTTTTTTTTTTTTTTTGTCCTCGCCTTTTTCCCATTATACATATGAAGTCAGCGTTTTTTTTTATTGTTTTGGCATGCAATCTTTACTGCCGTATGCCCTTCCTGACGCCAACACTCACCCTTTATCCAGGATGGGGATATGCGGTGGTCATTCCCTACTTTGCATCCTCCGTATTTGGTGGTCACTGGCTCGAACCCCGGTCTAATCAGGAGCATGTGCTACGCACTGCTGTTCCTGCCCACCTTGCTACGGAGGTGCCTTTCATCTAATTTCTGTACTCCTTTCATTGTCACAGGACATGGCTCCATGTTACCAAGCTTGCTTCCTTCTACCTTTGCGATACTCTGTGGACAATTTAAACTGGAAACGTGCATCTATCACTGTCCCTACTACCAAGACCTTCTTCAGCTGTTGGCTGCCTTCTGCAGTCTTCAAGATCAAGGAGCTGAACTTCTACAATCCAAAGATGTTTTCAATCCACTACAAATCTTTGCCACCAAAACCTTTCCTAGACGACGTACTGATGTCTTTTGCTGCCTCTGTTTCTGTACCTGAAAGTGGCTCTGTTGTGGTGCCTATGACGTCCTCCACTGTATCTTAGAATCATCACTGTTCACACTGAATTGCCAGTATAATATATTCCAAGTTTATTCTTTTAATTTTCTTTCTTCACGTTTTACTTTTGTGCCTTCTGTCTTTGAATTCTCTTTCTTCATTTTAACTTTACTGTCTTCATATTGATACCGACGTGCGTGTATTTGCTTTTGACTGGGTTCATATATGGCGTCTGCCTTTTGTATTGCTGGGCTGGCCCTCAAGGCGAGATTTATATTTTTTTACCCTTTTCTTCTTCCTTTTTCTGCTGTCCTATGAAGTGTCTTTTATTATTTTTATTATTATTTTTTCTATGTTAGTATTTTGAGAGGAGGTTAACAGATCCACAACTTGCTTGAGACTGATTTTAAAATTTATTTTATTATTTATTTATATTTTTTTATTTACTTATTTATATATATATATTTTATTTTATTTGTTGCTGGCCTTAGAGATGGGAAAACACTAGAGATGGGATTTTGCTGGCATCTAGATTTCAGTTTCCTGGTTAGGAAACTCGAACGTCCACCAGACAATTAGAAGCCAGGATTGTTGGTATCCGCTGGTACTTCACTCCACCAGTGAATACATTTGTTTTTTTTTTTTGTAATGAATGACTAAACTTGGGCATTCTGTACTGGATATTTCGTACTGGATATTTCGAAGAACTTTCAATGGACGAAAACCTAACGTATAAGGAACAAATTCAGCAACTGCGTTCAAGAGCATTACGGGCTTTCTGGAATATGAAACTTGATCTCTGTAGAGCGCACAACAAGGAAACAATCAGAAAATTTCTCCTCTACTACTTTAGTTATATCATCAGTTATGCTATTGAAGTTTGGTCGGTTGCTCCTATGTCCAGACTGAAGCCGCTCTGGGGTCTGTAATTCTGGGTCCTAAAGTGGGCCAACAATTGGGCTCACCTACCCTACATAACATCAAAATCACAGCTCTGCATAAATCTGAAATACACTCCGGCCCAGCACCTGGCATATGCGAGGAAGCTCACAGTGGCGCTTAATTTGTGCTTCGCTGCTCTCGACTTCGTTAATATCTGGGAAATCGTAGGCTGGAAAATCCCTGGTAGAGCCCTCAGAAACCGACCAGTGCTCTGTTCTAACCTGCAGAAGTTCTAGACCTTTAAGCGGCACTTTCCGAACAGCATCATCGGCGCGCTAAACTCCTCAAACATTGATTTGGATGTGTGGTCCGGAGATTCTGCCTATAGAGAAGAAAAGCGCAAATCCATCCATAGTGAAGTGCAACTTGCAATTGTCAGCGGAACTAGTCATAACTCCCAGTGAAATTTTCCAGACTGTCTCAATGTATTGCAGCTTGTATATAATAACTATAAAATCAATATAATGCAGTATAAGCTCTGTATAATCTATTATAATAACTATAAAATCTATATAATGCAATATAAGCTATGTATATAATCTATTAGCACTTTCTATGTATTTTATGTGTTTGCTGTGTACCCACGTTGTTTTGTATGTACTGAACGTAATGTGTCCAGTTAATTGTGATTCCTTTGGTTGCCTGTAGCGGGAATCGTGCCCTACATTTCTATAAATAAAGAATTTTATTATTATGATGATAAACTAACACTTTAACAAAATTATGGACCTATACAATTAATAAAACTTGAAATATTCTTACGTTTAAAAACCATTTGGTTTTTAAACGTAAGATATATATATATATATAAAAAGAAATATAAACATTAAATCCTACGACTTTGCGCTTCGGGTTTTGATGTGTCTGAGCCCAGTTTGTACGGCCTAGTTCACGGAATGCAGTTTACAGAATAATCACAATCTAAGGTGCCCTACTGTAGCGTGAAACATCAGAATGATAAGCATGTCACCTGCGTTCTTTAAAATCTTTAGGAATTATTACATCGATCGCTTTTGGGCATTCTCAAAACCAAAGATTAAAAAATGCCTTATAAAATGTTAGGAACTTGCAGTTAACACTAATACGGAATTCAAAAGTTCCCCAAAATAAATATATAATATGCATTATAATTTGTTAATAACAAAATCTATTTCTGTCTGCTTAAGGGGAATCAGTGCAATTTATTTGTCAACCTTCGTAATAAACCATTAAATATAATTTAACAGTTATCAGCACATTTACTTCATCGTATATTGCATAATTTTTATCGTTATAAGCAGAGTAATTGAATATATCGAAGTGCCGCAGTAGCAAATAAGTGAAGATTACACTTAATTCTCTCGATATCAGTGGAGTCAGACTTGAAGAGTTATTATGAAAGTACATTGATCTCAAATTAATTCCCGTTGTCGAAGAAATGAGCTGTTAAATTCATAAAGCAGCATTTTATTATTCATAAAAATGTCACAGCAATCTTCAAGAAAAGCAGTAAATTTGGACAAGATATTAAACTGATACCGTTTTAACGAGGAGTTCCCACAAATATAAACCTTTTATAATAGTCACGAAGTGTTTTTTGTGTTTAGCTTAAGGGCACACAACACAACACTGCGCACAACTCTCCATCGTGTGGACTTAGTTCCTGTGGAGGTCATGTGTTAGCAGAGTGCCCACACAAGGACCAGCCACCATCTTATGCAAATTGCAAAGGTCGCAAACGTGATTTTCAGCATTCAGTACGAGATCCGGTATGGCCAGAATAGTAGCGTGCATTACAAATGGCAAGATTTAGGATCCATAATGGATAATGTTTGTAATGATAATAATAACGGGGACTCACATTTAAGGAAATCTGCTGTTACATTAAGGATAACGCAGATAAATGGTCAAAGATCCCGTACTGTATTGAATGAAACCGGGGTAGAAGTTAACGGTATAGATATTATTCTACACAAGAGCCTTAATGTGTTAAAGCTCATTTTGGGCAAACTTCAAGGACTGAGGGATTTATAATACATGAAGAGTAATACAATATGAGGAAGGAGATCCAAAAGTAGAATAGTGGTAATGAACAAGAATATTGATATACAGTAAACACTCGATTTAACGGACTAATAGGGGAGAAGGGTTGTCCGTTAATGCCGAAAGTCCGTTAAATCGAATGTAACCTGGGGAAGGGGCATTTTTTATTGTTCTTAATATTAAAAAAAAAAAAAAAAAAGCTTTAATACAATATACAGTACTGTACAATACAAAATTATGTCGCAATTTGGCCTTTGATTTACGTACGGATATCAAAAACAGTTTGTGTTTTTTACGCCGTAAATTTCACAAACACGTGCTACTGAGACGCCTTGTTCTAATTTCTCAATTAGCTCTAATTTCTGTGCCAATTTAAGTTCACACGCTTTCTTTTAACTCCTCTATCACTTGATGCCATTTTAAATTGTAATGATTGCAAAATTATTTAATAAATAAAATCACAATTCATAAATCACAGAAACACTCTGTATACAAGCTGACCGCACGATAGCTTGAGGCAGACTGAGACCGAAACAAAGCGAGTCGGTAGACCTGAGTGTCCCAGTCACGTTAAAAATAAAGCTCGCAAGTCACCGCCTGCTGTTATCTGTTATCTGGGAAAACAGCTATTTGAACACGTTTACAGAAAGAATAAAAAAACAATTCCTTGAATTTGATTATAAAAATAGAAGTAGGTAATTATCAAAACAATAATGGAAATAGGTAATTATTATTAATTTTTAATTAATAATAACACTGAAGTTTTGTATAACCTAAAAAAAAAATAATACGGTCGAGATTAATATACATTACTGTATTATTATTTGTCAGGTCCGTTAAATCCGAAATCCGTTATATTGGGGTCCGTTTAATCGAGGTTTACTGTAGTTACAATATATAATTTAAATTGTAAAAACGCAGTATAGTTAGGTATTTTTCAATTTCACTTTATTTAATTTCAATAAATTGTTAAACGTTTGTTGACTTTAATGAATTACTTAATTATTTGGAGCATGCTATGCAATATCTTGGAGGTAGTAAAGTTATCATATCTTCAGAAGTAAATGCAAAATCAAGTTACTGATGTAGTCCAACGACGGATTCTAGAGAAATAATGCTGCAAGAATTTGTAGGTAGTCATAATTTATTTATAGTCAATTTACGTAGTATTTATAAAACTGATTATAGTACTACAGGAGAATGAAACATTGTTGTTCCAATAAGTAACTGGATTTCTTAACCAGGTAACAAATTGGATGATTCATACTGATTAGACGATCAGACCACAGAGTTATCACTTATGAAATGAATGATACTATGGTTTATAATTATGATCAGACTAGGTTGGTGCAATTCATTAGATTTTCTATAAGAAATATTGATTGGAATGCAAGTGAACAGTCTATAAAGACTGCTTTTATAGCCTTTAACTGAACTAGGTTAGATATAATTTCTACTGCTGATTTGGTCGATCAAAATTCTACCTCTCTGCTGAAGGCTTCATATAAGTCAAAAAATAAAAATACTGTCCCTCCCATGGAATTTTCGCTTGGTGAAACCACCTCATTTTCCGGCCAATGCGTCACAGGCATTGACTGGAAAATGAGGTAGATCCATTTCATAGTGAATATCTGATGATTAAAAACAGATATGCCAAAGAAATTCTAAATAGGAATCATGACATGTGGAAGAAATTTGTAATTTCTTCCACATGTCATGATTCCTATTTAGAATTTGAAATTTGAAATAAGACAGAAGAAACTTCAGCATTGAAAATTCATTATTGATGATGTGATAATAAAAGAGTTGTTTCCTACAGCTGATTTACAATATCATACGGGAAGATATCTTACATCTTATAATCTGACAAATCAGCCTACAGATGATTTGCAATATCATACGGAAGCAAACATTAATTATACTACAGAAAATCAATCTGAACCCTTTACTATAGATGAATTGAAACAAGTTCTTCAGGTGATTAATATTAATAAATGTCTTGGAATAGATAGAATTAAAATATTTTATATTAAAGGTCTTTCAATTATTTACGCAGGTTTTATTAGCATTATATAATACGTGTTTGTGGGATGGTATTTTCCCCCAAAAATTAGAAAGCAGCCTTGATAAAACACGTTAGGAAGCCAAACAAACCGGCCAAGCATCAAAAGTTATAATGACCAATAGCACTTCTGGCTAATCTGGGAAAAATATTAAAGCATTTAATGGCCCTGCGAACAACACAAATATTAGCAGATGAAAACAAGATTTCTTATAAACAATATGTGTTTATTGTAGGTAGATCTTGTGTGGAATCTGTCTCTTGCTGATTTTCTTTTTTTTTGTTAGCTGTTGGCGAATCGGCTTCTTTGGCCATAATGCACCTCCCAAAGTTTTTGCAATACTCTGATCCAAACCCAAGGCAGGATTCGAACCCGCGACCTTTGGGTTGCCAAGCAAGTGCTTTACCCACCCGGCTAGCTCGGTCGGCGATTTTTTTCTCAACTACAGAGCTCTAGTGCCAAGCATCAATTGGCAATCTATGTGGATTTTGAGGAGGCCTCTAAGTTCTTCTGGTGGGAAGTAGTCCTTGACCGCCTAAGAAAACTGAATTGCCTTTATCAATTATATTTGTTATGCAGAAGTTATTTTTCGGGCAGATTCATATTAGTGAAGTCACAAAGTCGTAGTTTAAAAAGACAGGTTATGCGGGTATGCCCTCAGGGTTCGGTATTGGACCCGTTACTATGGAACAATGAATGGCTTGAAAGAGATTTTGATTGTTGTAGAAATATAGCTTTTACATATGACCTACAGCATCGTTTGAGAAAGATAAATGGTGGATATAGAGCAAACTGATAAGTACATCCTTAATGATCACTTCCAGTGGTTATTAATAACAAATTAATCCTAGTATCCTAGGCAGTCGAGTACTGGGTAATGCATTGGATGAATAAGGTCAAGAGCAACGCATTCACCATCTCCAGCACTGTTTTTTATACCAACTTAAATATCACTCCCTGGAGAGTTCATATAACATCCAGGAATATTCTTCTTCCTTCTTAGATGCTTGCCGGTGTGAATGACGCCCCCAGTCTTCAAGGATTTATCTGTACTCTACTTGCTGGACGCAGTAATAGCAGCCCCTACATTATGTACTCGTTACATTCCATACTGTACAACCTCTCCTGTCTAAAGAATTTCTTTCCAAACAGTGCAGTCACCTTTTTTTTTAATTCATCGGCAATAGACAATTGAATGTGCAATACTCTGAAAGCAAGAGCCTCTCTGAAGCGCACAGCTTACTTGAACTATAGAACGGGAGCACCCCTGAGGAAACTACTCGGATAAAGAAGATGGAATGACCAACATAAAATCATTGTTGAATACCTACTTTTAAACGATATTGTAAATAATTTCCTGTTTTAATATTGTCGATAATTGCATTCTGTAAATAATATCGTAAATAATTTGTATTTTTATAAATATTGTAAATAATTGTTATTCTTGCATTTTTGTACACCCTTCTAGCCGTTCGGCTGTGTAAAAGGGGTCAAAACAAACACTTGATACAATAATAAACGGATTTAATAATAATGATATAGTAAAACAAAAATGACGATTTAAAAAAAATATATTTTAAGGGCTAAAGCCTCAATTCACGGAAAATTCACTTAATAACAGATCAGTGATTAACATCATTTTATATTTAAGTGAAATGTTAATCACCGAAATGGTGAAAATAGCGTCGTTTTATTTATCCCGTGATATTACAGTACCCTTCGAGTAAACAAAAAAAAATAATCAAATTATTAGGGTTACCCGTAAATGATTACATTAACCCGTATTCGTGTCTGTAAATTGCTTGTGTTCTCTGGTCGATTTGCCTGTTTTGCTGGACGAAAAAACCTCAGTTTCTGAGGGAAAAAAACCTTGCTATCTACGCCTGAGACCGACACTCAGCCACGGAGTGAAAAAAGCCCACTAAAGTTCTTCGCGTCATCGACGGGATTCGGAGCCGGGCCTTTTCCACCCAGTGTGGGGAGGACGGTGACAATACTACTGTGCTACCCACGCAGACCACCCTTCGAGTAAGCAACGCTTCACCAGTAGAAAAGACTATTGTTACTGATTCTCAGTGGATACTACCAACCTTTATTTTCTTCCTCCTCTGTATTCCGCCTCCTCTTTCCTTCCTCCCCCAGAGGAATCAAGCAAACCTTTTGGCAACAACAGGTGGGCCAGCGTCTGAAATTGACACTGGCCCACCTTCCCGGGGTGTGGAGTATCCAGAATCATCTCTGCTGGTGATTGATGCTTCTGAATAGCTAAGTGGAACTAAGAACACACAAACCTACATTACTCACATATCTGACCCTTTTGCTATTTTCTAATGGTACTATTCTTCGCAGAAATAGAATATAATATAATCTTTAATTGCAGCAATGATAGACATACAATTAGTCCCGTCACGGCATGGTGGTGCCAGGGGTTAACAAAACATATTTACCAAAGAGATACACATGAGAAAAAAGAAAAATCAAATTATTAACAAAGCACAGTTTTACATTTTCAGTTCGACGAGGATACCTGTATTTTTTATTATTGACCACTTCTTGGAGGTCCCCGTCGATGGCTTGCAGTGAGGGCAGCATTTGCTTTGGCAGGAATCTGTCGGTTAGTACTAGCCGGTTACAGTTTGCTAGCAGCTGTGCTCAAGACCGGAGATAAGGGGGAGGAATGCGCCAAGAGCAGTGATCCCAGAAGTTCGGCTCTGTAATTTTACCGGTGGCCATCTTGATGGTGAACAGTAGCCTTCTTTCTCCGATGTAGGACCGGAGCCTGCGTAGGTGAAGAGCTTCTGCTAACTGCGTTGATCTGAGAGCTGGAGGAAGGTGGAGTTTGCTGTTGGCCCATTTTAGAAGCCAGAATTCGAGACGGAGTGGAACTGAAGTTATAGAAGCCACCTTTTACAAAGGCACATGCCCATGTCCATGTGAAACGAACATCTTCCTAATTCTGGAGCACCAGGCCGTGCTAGTGCACTTACGCATAAATGCAAGAAACGATTGAAGAACACCAATTAGATGCTTATGACATCAACTATTTTTAAAGTGCAACATAAAATTCGGCGAAGCCAAATTTCGGTATTTTCTGCTGCAGCCTCATTTCACGCACATCTTGGCTAGTCAAATTCGGCGCGCTTTTCGGCTGTAGCCAAATTCGGCGCGCTTTTCGGCTTTAGCCAAATTCGGCGCGCTTTTCGGCTTTAGCCAAATTCGGCGCGCTTTCGGCTGTAGCCAAATTTGGCGCACTTTAGCCAAATTTGGCGCACTTTAGCCAAATTTGGCGCACTTTAGCCAAATTTGGCGCGCTTTAGCCAAATTCTGCGCGCTTTTCGGCTTTAGCCAAATTCTGCGCACTTTAGCCAAATTCTGCGCGCTTTTCGGCTATAGCCAAATTCGGCGCGCTTTTCGGCTGTAGCCAAATTCGGCGCGCTTTTCGGCTTTAGCCAAATTCGACGCGCTTTTCGGCTTTAGCCAAATTCGACGCGCTTTTCGGCTTTAGCCAAATTCGACGCGCTTTTCGGCTTTAGCCAAATTCGACGCGCTTTTCGGCTTTAGCCAAATTCGGCGCGCTTTTCGGCTGTAGCCAAATTCGGTGCCTTTTGTGCTGTAACAAAATTCAACAAACTTTTCAGTGTCCATTAATAACCACTCTCTGTTGTCTCCCACTTTCTACCCCCCAGCCTTCTGCCTCCCCCCTCTCCATCTATATGCTAGCGAAAGCCCTACATACCAAAAATTTAACATATCTAAATTACCTTAAGCCCATAACTTGGCCTAGCAAAACTAAGCGATTCTACACCTACGTCGATGCGTTTCTTTCATTCTCTTCTTTTTTTTTTTTTTAAGGTCCTAGCCGCCGAAATCTCACGAATTAAATGGCAGGATCTGCCAGAGTGAAACAGACTACTGGGTTCCTGGTCTGCCTCCACGGGGCGTAAGTGGGGCAACGTTGGGCCTCAGTAGGAGTCCAGCGGCTAAATGACCAGATGAACAACGGTACAAGGCATCACACATATACAAAGTCCATACACTTTTAAATCTCTGCTTTTCCAGTCAACTGGTTCACCCACAATGTAAACTACGCGGAGATGGTGGGAACCCCTGATGCCGTTTGACCCTAAACATACTTTACACTTTACTTATTCATTGTAGCAACTTACCCTTAATACCATACCTCTCCAATTTGTACAGCAATCTTCCATGTGCAACAGTATCAAGCTTTCCTGAAATGCAAGTATATGATATCAAAATTATTTTTGGCATTCAGTTCCATTGTGACCACATCACAGTATCCAATCAAATTGGTCAGACAAGACCTCCCTTTAACAAACCCAGACTTGACTAGATGATCCTGCAGTGCTTCTTTAACCAGTGATTCCATTATTTTCCCTGTACCACAAGTTAAACTAACAGGTTTAACTTGTGTAGTTACTTGTGTCACCTTTTGAACCTCCTTTGTGAATTGGTGATACATTTGTACACCTGCAGTATAGGGGGACCTTCCCTGAGTTCAAGGAAGCTTTCGTAATTATGGCTAAGGGTTTTCTTACTTTCTTAGCTGCCTCCCTTATATAAATGGATAGATCCGGTCCTTATGTTTAACTTCAACAATTTTTCCTCCACTTTGCTCTCAGTTATTTCAAAATCACTTAGCTTCCTGTTAGAGTTTGATAAACTTCTGGCACTCCCCTCATTGAATAACTCCTCATGTGTGATTGTAGATGGAAAATACTCATTCAGTTAATCAGCTACCTGAGCATGATCAGCAATAGTCAATCCATCTATGTTAAGTGGTCCAATCTGATTCATCCCTTTCCTTCTAGAGTTTACATAAATAAAGAACTCTTTGCTGTTTTCTTAGCATCCTTTGCCATAGATTTCTCGCAATCTGCCTTCGCCTGCCTACCATAGGCTTTGTGACTTGATTACAGACTAGTTTATATCTACCATAGGCTTCTGTGTCACCTGATACCTTATATGCATCCCATACATTTTTCTTCTCTGCCACGTTTTGACTGTCTTCTGGCCTGTTCTACGGCACTCCTGTATGCTTTGCGAACCCTAGCCTGGCTACGGAAGGATGCTGACGCTCATTCTCTGGGTGAGATAACCCAGCTTGACTGATGGGATTCCATACCGCCAAATGGCGATATCACATGCCTCCCTTGGAGCGTGACTTTTCTTCAATCATCTCGAGCATTCCCCTCTTATGCTCGCCTATATGTGGAAATCACCACATCCATTTCAGAGGATGCCTTCCTCTACATCTTCTGACACTCCCCACTTTAGCCTACTCCCATTTGTACACTCTGTATCTCCACACATTCTTCTCCACCCCTCAGTTTCCGTTCAGGAAGCTCAGGCGCTACCAACAAAGATAACAATCGGCAGCCTGGCTACTTCCTGGGCGGGCAACGTTGGGTCAAACCTGGGTCCCTGAAGCCAAATGCCAGAACACAACAACGGAACTCAACACAATATTACATTCCACACAGAACATTTTCTGGAATTTGCAGCAATACTGCATTTCTTCATAGCGCACATATGGCACAGATATCGGAAACCACCTATGCAAACTTTCAGCTGTGGCCAAATTCAGCGCGCGTTTTTTTTTTTTTTTTTGTGTCTAAATCTAGATCTCTCTCTTTTTTTTTTTCCATTTTTTTGTTGTTGTTGTGGCCAAATTCAGTGCCATTTTCGTCCGTTTCTGGCTGTTGCCAAATTTGGATCCGCTTCTGCCGTTAACTGCCACAGACGTGGTGTAAACATTGAAACATCCTGTATTTATTCCGTGCTCCAATTCATTCTGGTAAAGTATTGGGAAGTCAGTTTATGAGCAGTGCCCGCTGAACAAGGGGGAAGTCGCTCGGGACGCTGAAGCCCAAAATTGCATGCTGTACGCATACGCTCTACATACAATTACAAGTTTTCGTATGCAAAGTTTAAATACACTCATATTTTCATCAATTCTGTAAAGGAAATTTTACAAAGTCACCTGGTGATCCAGTTTCTTTAGTTCTTTAAGATTAAGTCACTGACGAATGGTAAATCCATGGTTATCTGGCACAAAATTTACTATTTATCAGGAGCACTCATAAACGTGACCGCACCGTCGAAATCCCACGGATATCTCTCCAAGATAGCGCCGAGCCATTGGGCACTTGTTGTCTAAGGTTTGAAGAACACAGTTCTGACTTCCAGCGGAGTTCGGAAGCCAATTGTATCGATTGGTCTCCGAACTCCGCCGATATCAATCCCATAGAGCACTTGTAGGACACTATGGAAAGACATATTAGGCATCTGGATATACCAATCACCTCCAGACCTGCATTGCTGACCGCATTACACACAGCTTGGTAGGACATACCTCCCGAACGCTTCTGACATCTTGTTGAATCAATGCCCAGTCGGATATCTGCTGTACTAAGGGCAAAAGGAGGACCCACGAAGTATTAGGTAGGTGGTCATAATTCAGTGATCACTCAGTGTACTACATCTATCATCATACATTTCCCTTCTGTATCACGTCGGAGAAAAATTTTATACACTTTCAAATTTAATTCTAATTCGTAGTTTTTTTTTTTTTAAATTGCCCAATACCTTAAGTCGATCTTCCAATTTACTCTTTCAATATCATTGGTACCAACGTGTTCAATATCACTTTTGCGCCCTTAAAAGATAATAACTGTTCTGCATTATTAAATATTTCTTCTAGCCAAAATACCCTAATCCTATTCCACTTATCCTTTTTTACACAATACATTTCCCATTTACCTGCAAACAGAATCACTGATAATACTTGAAAAGAAAGATCCTAATATATATATACAACAGAATTTTTGGAATATGAAGCTGCTATCTTTTATTTCGTCATTGTTTCCCATTATGTGACTCTTATATGAGAACTCATATGTGACCATTGTTCCCTATATTCATTATATCCATATGCCACCACTAAGGCAAGCGATAAAGGAAGGTTAGTTGTTAGTCAGTTCTATGTTCAAGAAGAAAGGCGTCTTTTCTTTCCTTAAGTACGCTAACTTCTTTATTTCAGAAGAGAAAAATTAAATAACTCTAAAAATTAGAAGAATAACACAATAATTATCAGCCGCTCTTTAAGAAAATCGCTCGGAAATCTCTCAGAAATCGCTACAGTCACTCACTTGGCATTCGGGGCCACACAGTACTATATCCTTCAGACGTTAAATGAAATTCAACACTTAAAAAACGGTTAGTTACTAGGAATGTTTTTTTGGGTTCATAAGACAACGAATTAATATTAATCCTATATTTATAGGTATACTGCTATACCGTCCCCAACGTCAATTATCCAGTTACATGCTAATTGCCGCTTCTCTTACTATTGATCTCATTTGAACTACATCTTTTAGATGCTCAAATGTAACTTCCATTTATTTAAATTCCTTTGATATAATTCTTATTACATTAAAAAGCCTTTTTTGTTTTAAATTGTTTTCAACATCACAAATAAGAATTTTCGGATCAAATCTTCGCTATTCTTATAATATTAATTTCCTATTAGTAATTTATAACAGAGGAATTGTTTAATAATAGATGCAATTATTATTTTATTACAGTTAATAATAAACAAATTTAAGGATTCTTTTCCTTCACAAACTATCTTATCCATATCAGCATAACTAACGTTCTCAGATAGAGTCATCTAAGAGACTGTAGTCTCTCCAACACAGTACTTCAAGCTTATCATTTTTAATAAAATTAAGATTAATAAATATATAAAGTAAATCATTAACAAATAATAAATAAACTGCTCAGGCATCCTCCTTTTGTAAAAGGTGTTCCCTCGCTTATTTGTGCATTTTGTCCAATTAAATAAAACGGCCTTTACAATCTTTCGCTATTCAATAATACCATCATCACCATACTCTTAATTACGAAATAATGTAATATTAAACAATACTGTAGGTATTTCCTAAATTTTATCATTTACCTTAAACATCTGTATTCTTTAAACTTAATTCGTTCTGAAGGAACGCGTAATGAAACTTGGTTTATTACAAATTAAGGAACTTAATTGTCTAGGTGAAGAATGTGTGAGCCCACTTCTTCTGAACAGATCGATTACTTCTTCCGTCATCTCTATCTTGGGAAATTCAGTTTAACATAACGCAATATACAAACAGCATAAAATAAAACCGAACAAGTTTAATTGTATTTTCTTTCAATTATATGCACTCGCAAAGTTAATACGTAAAAGTTTTAGGCTGAGCTTAATGGTTTATGACAAACCAACATTACTCCGTCTTTACAGCACCGGAGGTAATTTTGTAAAATATATATATAACACTACCAGTGTTATTATATAATTACATTATATTATATAATAACACTATCCGTCTGATCAACGATCACCAGTATGGATTCCGTCAGTTTTGACCGCTGGTGATATTTTGGCTTACGTTACCCATTTATGGACAAATTCAATGGAAAAGTTTGGTGAAACACAAGCAGTTGCTCTTGACATCTCAAAGGCTTTCGATCGTGTTTGGCATAAAGGTCATCTAAACAAGCTTCCATCTTATCGTTTGACAACTGTTTTTTGTAATTGGTTGTCCAGTTTTCTCTCTGATCGCTCACTGAGGGTGATGGTAGATGGCTCCCTGTCTTCTAACTAATGCTGGTATTCCCCAAGGTTCAGTTCTTTCCCCTACTCTTTTCCCCTTGTATATTAATGACCTTCTTCTATTGACTCGAAATCCTATACATAGTTTTGCCGATGATAACACATTGCATTCCACTTTCCATTTTGAAAAACCTGGCCCTGCTCAATCAGCTTCAACTTCTCGAATACCCGCTACCAATTCTTTAAATGCCGATTTCCAGGTAATTCTCCAGTGAGGCAAAGACAACTTAGTTGATTTCAATTCTTCTAAAACTCAGTCTTGTCTTATATCTCGCAAAAATGATTCTTCTGCTCATATTCTTATCTTTGGTGACACTCCGATTTCTAGGCAAAATGATATATCTCTTTTGGGGATTACCCTGACTTCTAATCTCTCTTGGCACAAGCACATTACAAATATTGGTTCCTCTGCATCTAAAAAACTTGGTTTTCTCTTTCGATCTCATACAGAGTGAGCAGCTGCTCACTCTGTATAAATCGCAAATCCGCCTTGACATGGAATATTGTTCCCACATCTGGGGTGGTGCCCCCAAAACCTCTCTCCGGCTTCTTGATTCCATTCAGAAGAGGGCAGTTAGGTTAATTAATGACTCCTCTTTAACAGAGTCTCTCCACTCTCTGTCTCATAGACGTACTGTTTCTGCTGCATGCCTTTTCTACAGATACTTCCATGGGCACTGTTCTTCTGAATTGGCTTCTATAATTCCCGCTCTCTCTTTCAAAACAGTCCGAACACGTGCCGCCACCAGCCAACATCCATTTACTGTCCAACTTCAAACCCACAGAAACAACTTTTCATCTTCCTCATTTATTCATTCAACTGCCGTTTTCCGGAACAACCTTCCTTCATACGTATTTCCTGAAAATTACAGTCTACAGAAGTTCAAGTCTAATGTCAACAAATATCTTCTTTCGTCTTCTCAATCTCCAACCGAAGCACGGTACTAAGTACTATAGGTTCTAATACCTCTCGTGTTTGGGGTTTTCATAAAAAAAAAAAAAAAAAAAAAACACCCAACATAATAGTTACCTCCAGCAAATTCAATAGTTGTTTCTGGTCAAGTTTTTCATGTACAGAATTTAAAATAAATCATAAAAAATTCCTATCATGTCTCAGTTTTAAGTATAGATAGATAACTGGATTCTGTACAAAGATACCATTACTGTTTGATAAAATTTTTAAACTTATTAACTTTTGGTTGGTTTTGTTTATTGGGCTAAAAGTGAAGCAAGCACTTCATTACTGTTCTTGCAATACAGTATATTTTGATTTTGATGCACTTTTCCAGACAAGTCAGTATTTTTATTAATTTTATTACACCATTCAACTGTTCAATATATAGTGTATGATAAACTACACTACAAGAATTCACCTTCTGTTCGAATTTACCAATTGCTTTTACTGTTTTTAGGTTAATTCATTGTTAAAATGGAGAAGACAAGGCATACAACTTGCGTCAATCACCCAGACAACTTTTGCTATGTTTGTGGACACTTAACAACAATAACTCAGAGGAAAAAATATACAATATCACAAAAGTTGCATATTCATTGTACTTCGTCTGCAAGATTGGTGACTAAGAAAAAAATTGGGTTCCACATATCTGTTGTACTACTTGTACAACGAACGGAAGGCTGTGGTTATATGGCAAGCTGAGAGCATTACCTTTTGCCATTCCTATGGTGTGGCGCAAGCCCGAGAATCATTTCGACGACTGTTATTTCTGCATGACAAAAACAAAAGGTATTTTCAAAAAGAGCAAACACTGCATGAAATATCCAATAAGGAAATGAACAAACCTCGAAGGCAATCGTCCCACAGAAGACGCCTGGAACCCAATGGCCTCCGATGATGAAGGCACAAAACCCTGAAGTGGATCTAAAGTCGAATCAATAAGAAATGACTCTACAGGGTGTCTCAAAAATATTGGTACAAACATTTATGGGAGCCAGGTAACATCTAAAGAAATGTGAATCGCATAGGAATCCATAACCGGAAACGTCACCGTAAGTCGGTACACGGCGCTGTTCATCAGTTCGCGAGAGGGAAAATTTCTGGTTTACTCATGCAAGAAGTAGTCGCCGCACGAGGAGCATGCATCAATATACGAACTGGGAGCTGGCAGACATGCACCTAGTGTGTAGTTTAGCAGAGGGGCCCACACGGTGTGCGCCCCCATGCGGCACAACATCGCTTTGCAATAAATGTGTGGGCATGTATGGTCGGTGACTGCTTAGTCGGTCCATACCTGTTACCATCCCGCATGAACTCCGCTAAATATCGGATCTTTCTTGAACAAGTTCTACCAGGGTTACTTGACGTTGTTCCAGCAAATGTGAGACGCATTTGGTTTCAACATGACGGGGCACCTGCCCATTATGGAAGGCGTGTCCGTGACCATTTGAACAGGCGTTTTGGGCGTCGATGGATTGGTCGTGGTGGACCCGTTGCCTGGCCCCCACGCTCACCTGATTTATCGAGCCTTGATTTCTTTCTGTGGGGGGACCTTCAAATCTATCGTGTATGAATCGCCTGTGGAGACGGAAATGGATCTCGTGGCGAGACTCGTCTGCGCTGTTGCTACTGTCAAAGAAACTCCAGGTGTGTTCGACCGTGTCCGCCAATCCATGCTGCGTCGGTGTCACGCATGCATCGCGTCTCATGGTGGAACCTTCGAGCATCTGTTGTAACATCATGAAATGCATCCATCTCGTACTCCATTGTTAATATTATGTCAAATAAATGTTTGCCACTAATTACTGTCTTGTGTTATTTCTGCTTCTTGTGCCTCTGTTACTACTTTCCCGTGACGTTTCCGGTTATGGGTTCCTATGCGATTCATATTCCTTTAGATGTTACCTACCTCCCCTAAACGTTTGTACCAATAGTTTTGAGACACCCTGTATAAATAACAGTGACGCATATACCACATGGATGGGAAATGAAACAAGAAAGACCCCACAAACACCGACAAGCGAACCTGGACCTTTTGACTGTAAAGACTGCAAAACGGACGGGAACCATCCCATGAACGATCCCGCCCCAGTCCGAATTCTGCTGGGAACAGACTAGGACCACCACCAGCTCTGCTGCCAAATGCTATATGGCGATCTGAATGGGGTACCCTAACCCTATTCATCTTTAATTCCCTATCCCGGCAGGAGGGAGAAGAGACAGAAAGAGACAGATGCTCTGTTTCCTCCCTTCCCTGCCGACCCATCTGTTCGTCTGGTGAGGCATGGGCCTGCCTCACTGACCACCTGGGGTCTCCTTCTCTATCGTTCCCATACTTCTGCCTTTCACCCCCCAGTCTTCAGCCTCTTCCCACTCTACCTGTATACCCTACCCCTGACAGGGGGAGGTAACTTTTCTTCGTCTCGCCCATCTGCCATCCAAACTTCCTTCTGGTGTGGCACTGGCATGCCACACTGCCTAGCAGGGGTCATCTCTTCTATCGACCCTTACTTCTACTGCTACCCCCCAGTCTTCAGCCTCCACTCCCTGCCACTATTATCTTTCATCTAGCGTATAGCTTACACGTCTAAATTTAATAACAACAAAAATTTGCCCGACCTATTAGGCCTTTTAACACATCTCTCTAGCGTTTAATCTCAACCAGCGATTTCCTAATAGCAATCTCATTAAGAATTAACGTCAAACGCGTGAAAATTTTTCTTTTTTTTTGTTAGATCTTAGCCACTGAAATCCCAGTAAACTAGGTGTCAGGACCTCCCAGTGCAACTTGCTGTGATTCTAGACACACCCGGCTAGCATCCACGTGGCGAGGTATGGGCAATGTTGGGCCCCACTAGGGGCCAGGCGGCAAGTAAGCCGGACAAACAATGGGCACAACACATCACACTGCACAGACATGGCCTACACACTTTCAAGTCTCTGATTTAGTGTACTGTCCTCAATACAGCGAACACACGCAGAGATGGGAGAAATCCCAGGTGCCGGCTGACATGAACATACCTTATATATCCAAATAGCCCATCAGCAATTAGGCTAGTGCCACACAGTAAAGAACTACCAGTAGCTGTGCCACCAAAAGCTTGAGGTATTGGAAGTAGTGATGAAGGTACAGAAGAAATCGTTTTACCAGATGTCGCGGAACCATGTACTTCCCATGATTTGGAAAACAAGTCAGAAAAAGCCCCACACTACATTGAACAAGAAGAATTCAGCGACTTGATCAGAGATTCAGTCGTCTCTTTGGGCTTACCGAAAGAGAAGACTGAATTACTCGGATCCAGTCGAGCAGTGCTGACGTCCTACAACGTGCTCCTCCAATATCTGTAATATTTCAGTGCCACAGTAACCCTATGGCTTAAGTTTAATGTACCTTCCGACGCGGATTTAAGTCACCAATCCAGATCTTTAAGTGATTCCGTGACAGAAGATACAAGGTAAAAAGATATTTATGATTTTAATATTAGCTATATCAAAAGCCAACAGCGCTCTACGTGCCTTTTGTGTCCCGTCCCTTAATCATTAGCTTCTCTTAAGGTCGTCCGTGCGAGCTTCCCCTCATTGCGTGGGCTGATTGTTTTGAAGCTGAAAGAACCCCCTCTCTTCGTCCTTGGGAGTCCCGACCTAACAGAGTGAATTCCTTACTAGAATTATCAACCATTCACTAACTAACAGCCCTATTCGGCAACATGAAAAAAGTGGCAAAGCGCCTATCGTGCATAAACACCGCAGTGATCCCACAATGCAACCACCGCGACATACCCGAAAGTAAGGGTAACGCCGCCCAAGAAAACAAATCTTCCGATAGCCACGATTTTTCAAGGGCATCTCCCCGCAAGAGCGAAGTCTCGGAATGCACAATCAATCGTATGAAACACACGAGAATGAGTCGCAAACTCAAATCTGTCCGCAGCGAAACCAAATCAAAACGCAAGATTGCAATGACCCCCCAACTCCTGAAAGAAAACAACTTGGATTGTAGTAGTCAAACCAAAAATATTAAAGCAGCACCGATAGCGAACAGCAGAACGTCAGCCACACCCAAACTACCCAGCTTAATGACGATACGGAAAGAAATAACACTGCTAAAAACTCATGTAGCAAAGAAAGAAAAAGAATTCGCGGGACAGAATTTGAAGGTGCAGGAGGATGATTGGAAAAGAAAAACAATAGCAATCGAGGAAGCATCTACAAAATTTTGTGAAGTCCTCGGGACAATCGCTCGCACCCTTCAGGAAATAAGTGCTGAACGGCGTCTCTGCACTAATGACCGCTGCATAATCACAAAACGGGATGCAGCCACGCAAACAACACCCCTTGAGTCTGCCGAACTGCTTACACAAAAAGAAAAGATGCACAATAAGAATCCTTTAGGGTGGCTAAAGAAAATGAAAGCGCCCTTGAAACTCTTCTAATCAAATCAGATTACTGCAAGTTCCTTAAATCACTTGAGAATCGGGATCAAAGAAGAAAAGCGACAAACGTCCACAGGAAGTAAACAAAGCCACCCGTGTAGTGAACCACACTAATAAGTTGACTCTGTTTCACGAAAGAAATGATCATATTGTACCACACGACAGACATGACCAAGCTACTGAACCGAGAATCGCTGACCAGAGACGTGTTTCGAGAAGCAAGAGCCCCGCCCCATTTTCTCCCCCACTAGAAGGCAACCAAAGAATTCCAACAACATTAGTCAACAAGCGATTATCAAAGACTCACCCTAGTAAACAGACGCTCGCAGAGAAATATGACATCTCTGTCGCTTTGCCCAGAACCAAGATATCTGTCTCCCGGTTTGGACCCTCAACAAGCCCCGATTCCATAAAGAGAATGTTTCTTGTGGAACACAATGTCCGCATCGAAGTAAAACAGCTTAAAACTTGGCATACTGGCTACGCCTCATTTCTAGTAAGATGTTCACCCTCTGCCTACGAAAAAGTTCTGGATCCCGACTTCTGGCCTCCAGGCATACTTATCAGACCTTTCTCTGACGAAAAAAGGCCATCCCCTCAGCAATCCCTGCTTACTCGTCCTCTACAATAGCAATCATCTATTCCAAAAAAACCTCCATCCATGCAACACAGTCAGGGTCTTCTCGCAAAATGTGCGCAGCATTGTTAACAAATTGGCCCCTCTGCAATCTCTCCTCCTGCTCGACGAATATGATTTCATCTGTATCCAGGAAACTTGGCTTAACCATGGAAGTCAACTCACCCACTTGGCCACTCCTCACCATTACAAAAATGTTTGCAACGGCAGGGACCACAAACGTGGAGGTGGCCGTCTCCATCATTTACAAAGACATCCATCACCTTGTGTGTGCACAACTCAGCGACTCCCCTGCATTTGAAGCCATTTCTGCAATTTTTACAGTTAAAGAAGTGAGAACTCAAGTTGTAGCAGTATATTTACCTCCTGACCATAATCCCGACACATGGGATGAGCTAACTACCTGGATTATAACCCACCTCAAGCCTCACATGCTCACCTTTGTTTTAGGAGATTTCAAAATGCCCTCCCCAAGACATGAAGCTGCTTTGAAGGACGTCGTACGCTCCTTCTCATCTCTAGGCCTTAGACTAACCCATACGCAACCTACAAGACGACATCAAAACCTAGACCTCTTCTTTCATAACCTTGACCATCTTATTCTCACAACGCCGATTTTTAAGTTTGCATCAGATCACCTCCCAATTTCCTTTGATAGTGAATGTCTATGTTCTCCCCGACAACTTGAACAACATGACCATAAAGAATCCCAACTCAAGATCTTCTCATTAAAATATATGCAACCTCAAATCATCCTACAAAGACTAAAAGCTACAGACTGGAAAAAAACTTGCTGCTAGCCATCCTGATCAAACGCTTACCAATTTAGCAAACTTGTTAAAAGACATCGCCTGTGAAGGGGCCTCCAAATCTGTACGCCTGTCTCCCAGGACCAAGAACTGGTTTACCAGCTACGCAAAACTCGCCTTCATCATCAAACAGAAACTATACAGGAAATGGCAAAAAACACGGGATCTAGCCGACTACCAACTCTATAAAAAACATCGGGCACGCTTCCTACGCATTCGGAGGAAGGCGCAGAATGACTGGATTGCACACAGAATGAAACTTGGGAAAAGAATCTTCACCAACAAGAATCAACAGTCCCCCATGTCCACTGACACCTTCCTTGCATGGGCTAACTCGCTCGCAACTAAGCCCCTACCTGCCCCAAACCCCTTTATTCGGGTTAATCCACCAGCTAACCAGACATCACTGGATAAAATAGCTATCACAAAGGAACGCCTTACTGAGGTCATCAACAGTCTTCCCAACAAGTCTACCACTGGCCCGGATGGATTCCCTATTTTCATGGTTAAACTGTGCAGTGTATATATCATTGATCTCTTGCTTGATGCATTCAATTCCGTCCTCGTAACAGGAGTTTACCCTGCTATCTGGAACACATATTATGTTTCTCCAGTTCCAAAAAAGTCTAACCCAAAATTGCCTAATGACTACAGACCAATTTCTGTAGGATGCACTTTTCTCAAAATCTTGGAAAAAGCCATACTTCCTGCTCTCATCCATCACATGTTCGGCCACAAACCTCCATACCTCCATAGTGTACTACCTGGACGTTCCACGATCACCAACCTCTTGGACACACTGTTCAGAATTGAAAGTACCTTAAGCAACAAAGAGCAACTGGATATTGTGTTTCTCGACATTAAGGCGGCCTTTGACAATCTGTCCACCCATGCATTATGTACCATACTGTGCAACTATTTCAAAATCTCTGGCAACATCTTAGTTCTCCTTAGGAAACTCCTTCAGTCCAGGATCCTATGGATCAGAAATCAAAACCATAATCACCACATTCTCTGCTCCAGAGGGCTCCCCCAAGGGAGCGTTCTCTCTGCCGCCCTCTTCGCCGCATCTTTAGAACCCTTCCTATCAAACCGTACTAATTTTACCGCCTACGCAGATGATATTAAGTTCTTCGTCATCACAAAATGCCCTCAGTCTCTCCAGTCTATTACTGTGAGCTCCAACCGACAGCTACATGAACTGGAAAACTACCTTCATGCGATTGGGCTCTCCATTAATAAAGAGAAAACTGCACAACTCTCTATCACCAAGAAGAAAAATACCAACGATGTGGACATCATTATTGCGAATTCTCCAGTTAAAAAAGTCACCCAACATAAAGATTTGGGTATCATCTGGGACAAAGACCTCACCTTCTTGCCTCACATTAATGCGACTCGAACGAAAACATATTCGGCTTCATGGGCAGTAAAACAAGAGATCTCCAACTTCCATAACCCGGACCTTATCATCAAATACATTCTTCGTTGTATTTTCCCAATTCCATTATATGCCTCGACTATATGGTCCTCAGCACCCTCATCATACCAAGCCAGGTTCCTCTCCCTGGAATTCTGGATCTTGAAATGGCTAAATAGGGTTGCCGGGCTAACACCTACAATCTCAAAATCTGTTCTGGTCACCAATCTTAATACGCTTCCTTGGAGGTATCACATCATCTCTAGGAACCTTCTTACCCTCTCTCAGCTTCTATCCGGAAAACTGAGGTCACCCGATATTTGGGATATCATCGCCAGACCGTCTGACAGGAGAAGATGCCAGTCCAACACCTCCCCATACAGATCGAAGCTGCGTAGCATGTCCTCCTTGGACAACATGTTTCCACACAACTCGTTCCAAATATTTAACAGATTAGCCATAGACGCTGAGAAACTTTGCAAGGACAGAACCTACAGGTCTTCCATTCTTGCAGACATGTATGCCTTAGTCATGCTCTAGGTGGACTCTCTGTGATACCGCAATATCCACGCTTCAATGTATCCGGATGCACTTTTATTTGTTGTAACTTTATGTTTTTGTACTTGTTGTAACTTTATGTTTTTGTACTTGTTGTAACTTTATGTTTTTGTACTTGTTGTAACTTTATGTTTTTGTACTTGTTATAACTTTATGTTTTTGTATCTTCACCAGTGGCTGTTTAAGGACGTATATTGTATCTGGCTCTGTATGCAATGCATATGTCTGTATTTTATGTTTTTTCTCTGTATATATAACTCATGTCCTCTAGCTGCATAGCTGTAAATAATAATAATAACAGTGGAACTTACTCGCCAAAGGTACAAACATTACAATATATCGTAAGCGAAATGAAGAGTTTTCAAGATATTTTGCAATGGAAAACAACATGTGTGTCTGCAAAGACGTCGTTGGTCATATGCACGAACTGAACTTTGATCACAATACCTCTGAATGGCGTTTGTTCATTAATGCCTCAAAGCTAAGTTTGAAAGCAGTATCGTTTCATAAAGGAAATACTTTACAATTAATTCCTTTTGTTCATGCTGTTGGCTTGAAAGAAACTTATGATAGTATGTCCCAGACTCTTTCTGCTATACGTTACAATGACTATGGTTGAAATATTTGTGGTGATCTCAAAGTGATTGGACTGCTTGTTGGGTTTCAATGTGGTTTCACTAAATACTGTTGTTTCCTGTGTTTGTGGGATAGTCGTGCAACACTGGGACAAGAGAGATCAATATATTCCCCGAAAAAAAGTCATGTAAATTACGTTCCATTGGTTGATCCACAAAAGTTTTTTTTCCCTCTTTACACACCAAACTTTGGACTGATTAAGACTTTCACTATGGCACTGGATAAAAAGCAGAGGATTCGCATATTTACTGAAAATGTTTACAAATTTATCTCATGCAAACCTGAAGGAAGGAATTTTCATAGGTCTTCAAATAAGAAAGCTTCTAAAAGATGAAGAATTCCAAAGAGACTTGAATGATGTTGAACTGGCTGCATGGAGATCTTTTAAGACTGTAGTACACGGATTCCTCGGAAAGAGAAAAGAGAACTATGAGCTACTAGTGATAAGCTTACTGAAATGTTACAAGAAATGGGGTGCCGAATGTCATTGAAAATGAATGCATTTTTTTCATTCCCATCTGGATTTCTTAACTGAAAAGTTAGCGGATGTCAGTGATGAACAAGGAGAACGCTTTCATTCCACCAGGACCTATCTACAATGGAAAAACGATACCAAGGTCGCTGGGACTCTGCCATGATGGGAGATTACTGGTGGTTCCTTAAACGTGAAAGCAGTCTGGAGTATAAAAGAAAATCACTGAGTGGGAAACATGCCTAAGTAAAAAAATATTGCGTGTAATAATTACAACCATGTATGCTGATATTGTATAAAAACAAGGAATTTAAAAAATGCGTATATATTTTGATGTAGACGTGACAGAAGTAAAAGATTGATATTTTCATAATCAGGATATTAATTTTGTTCAGAATGACTAACTTTAGTTCCAGAGGAATGAAGAAAGAAAATTTGTAGAGTGGCAATTTAAAAACAGACAACCATTTTTTCGTTAAAAAGTAGAGGAAGCTCATCGTAACTGGTCTTTGAGGCTGCCATAGGCACCCTCTCAGGTATGACAACCTGGACTAAATAGGCACCCTCTCAGGTATGACAACCTGGACTAAAACCCTGATGGAACTGATATTAAGGTGAGGCTTGCGTCAAGTGGACCGAATTTCGGCGAAGTCCTGTCGTTCTGCGACAGCCAACTCCTCTCTACATGCACCTTCACGATGGTTGGACTTTTAGTAAACCTGGGTATAACCCCCGTGTGCGACCTTAAAATATGGTCGTGTCCATATTTTACTTTCTTAATTTTATGCTTTTTTAATTTTACTTTCTTACTTTGGAGCTCGTATTCTTAACGTTCTTAAAATTTATACACATATAATCGGCTATTTTAATATCTTATCAGCGTATGCTTTAAATTTTAACTACCTAAATCAAAACGGGCTAAAGCGAGCACTAGTGTCCGCAGAGGCAACTCTGATGGATTGCAAACAGCATCTACATTATGTTAATGAAGCCACAACTAATAGAAAATATATAAAAAACACAGTATACTCTCCACTTTTATATGCTGCAGAGGTTTGGGCATCCGCTTCCTCATTATTTATTTATTTAAATCTACAATACGCGTCCATGGAGTTCTACGGGGCTTGCGTGCTCATCACATACGCACGTAGGTCTGCTATATATATGAATAAGAAATAGATGAACAAGAATTTATATATATAAATTTGATACGTATAATGAAAATTACAATATAGTTCACTTAGTCTTTTAAGGAACTCGTAATGCCGGTAAGTAAATTAATTGGAAAAGGTAACTGACACTTGCCTAATGACAGTCCTCTGGAAGTCAGTCAGAGGATAAGCTAAGCAGATAACAGAAAACAACCGCAATTAGTTACACAAGCTGATCATATCTTATTTGCTTCCTTGTGCGCTTCTAGTGTAAGATATATTTGTTAATTAAATTAATTCGGTTCTTAAAAATGAACTGTTCAAACAAGTTAGGTTCTTTTCGTACACTGCACATGACAAGAGAAACAGTAGCTTGCCAAACACGGTATTCTTTTCGAACATCAGAGATGCTATTATCATGCTAATGCTACACCACCCTTTAACGAAAGTAATATCGCGTCACACTGAAAGAAGCAAAATTAAAATGTTTCTTTAGTGAAATATGTATTAGTTAATTTTCAATTATCAAGTTGTCAGCGACCAAAATAAATTAATAAATCACAATGTGGGACTGCATTCAGAAATAGGGCAGCCAAGAGAGTAATATAAACATGAAGTTACTGCGTGAAAATATTAAAAACCAAAGATTAATCATATACACACGTCGCTCGGTGCAAAAATAATTAATTAAGATATTATAATTAGTATGTCATTTTACTGGCGAAGAAATAATACGCAGAAATTTGCTCTGAGGTGAAAACATATCGTTGGCTCTGAAAAATATGTAGAATAGTAGTTAATTCTATAGGAAGCAATGTAATGAACTGCAGCTACCTCAAGCGAGAAAGCCGGTAAAGGAAACTAATCTGAAAATGCATTAATTATTCAATAGATTCTTTCTAGGCATGATCTGAAACCTGTGTTGAAAATTAAGACAAAATCAGAACTCCAAACTCTAACGGAAAGTGCACAATCAGTAAACAAGTATATCCTATTTTATTTAATGAAAAACAGTACACGCTATTCATGTTTAAGATACATTAAGTGAAATAAAACACTGTTTTAACACTTATTATGATTATGATATTTATTGAAATTTTACAATACAATTGGAATAATCATAATACGCACACAATGCAAAGTTGGGGAAGCAGCTTAGAGATGTGTAATATTTTGCTTATCATCCTTAAATTCATTACTAGTTTGCCTTGGAAACAATAGGAATCATGGATTTTTTTTATACAGGGTGTTTCAGTTAAACGTTTCAGAACTTCTAAGAGGGGTAGGGTACATCCTGACAACTCGAAATCATATAGCAATGTGGGGTCGGAAATGCTTTCCTGAAGCGGTGTTGTACACAAAAGCACCATAAAGAAAAGAGACCGTAAGTGAGAAATCGTTTTAATAATACATGAAAAGAAGCAAAAGGTACATGGATTAAAGTAAGTGTTCGAAGTTTCTTCCACGGGCTACAATGCATGCCTCACATCTCCGACGCATGGACATCCGAACATTCTGGAATACTCCAGGCGAATTTCGAATTTCTTCGGCAGCTACTGCGATTCTTGCAACCAGCTCCTCAGCATTGTCAACAGGGGTGTCATAAACTAGCGATTTCATATGACCCCAGAAATAAAAATCAAGACATGATAGGTCGGGTGACCGAGCAGGCCAACGCACGGGACCACCACGTCCGATCCACTGTTGACCAAATGTGACATCCAGGTAGTTACGAACATCTCCGCTATAATGGGCAGGGGCTCCATCGTGTTGGAACCACATTATCTGTTGCGTCGATGCAGAAATCTGTTCATCTCTCAAAAGTTGTGGCAATACTTGCTGCAGAAAGATCAAGTAGATAGGTCCGGTTAGACGACACGGTAACAGGTAAGGTCCGAGGAGGTGATCTCCCATAATACCAGCCCATACATTGACCGAAAATCGAATCTGTGCTGCACGACGTCGTATTGCATGCGGGTTCTCGACCGCCCAGATATGGTCGTTATGCGTGTTGAAAATTCCTTCCCTTGTGAAGGATGCCTCATCGGAAAACAACACTTCAGCAGGAAAAAAGGGATTTGTAGCACATTTTCCAAGGTACCACTGTGCGAAAGCAATACGAGGTGCATAATCCTCCGGTTGCTGTGTCTGGACACGCTGCCTGGAGTATTCCAGAATGTTCGGATGTCCATGCGTCGGAGATGTGAGGCGTGCATTGTAGCCCGTGGAAGAAACTTCGAATACTTACTTTAATCCATGTACCTTTTGCTTCTTTTCATGTATTATTAAAACGATTTCTCACTTACGGTCTCTTTTCTTTATGGTGCTTCTGTGTACAACACCGCTTCAGGAAAGCATTTCCGACCCCACATTGCTATATGATTTCGAGTTGTCAGGATGTACCCTACCCCTCTTAGAAGTTCTGAAACGTTTAACTGAAACACCCTGTATATTATTATTATTTTAGGTTTAGTTTTCTGGTGTCAATCTTGTCAGTCCCGTTTAGTTAGTATTAGAAAATGCATGGTGCCATTTAAATTAACGAATTAAATTCAATTCATCATATACAGGCGAAATGCAAAAGACTGGACAAGAAGTCAAGAAGC
The DNA here is from genome assembly GCF_048544385.1 of Mastigoproctus giganteus. Classification (NCBI taxonomy): domain Eukaryota; kingdom Metazoa; phylum Arthropoda; class Arachnida; order Uropygi; family Thelyphonidae; genus Mastigoproctus; species Mastigoproctus giganteus. The sequence continues at coordinate 149,564,150 of NC_143577.1, forward strand.
GATCGAGTACTTTTTCGGGGAATTGAATCACCTGATTATGAAAAACTAGTAGCAAACTTTTAAGTTATTCGTTATTTTAGGGACAATTAAGGTGACCCGGTTGCTTTTATAACAGTAACGTAGCAATTGGCTATTACTGATTTATTAATAATTCCCCGAAATCAGTCTAACGTGCAGTAGAAAATTTTTGTGTTCCAGTATTTTGTAAGGAAAAGTTAGGAATATATTCAAGAAAAGAGCTTATACTTGGTATCAGCAGATTCCGAAATAAAAAATAAAGACGTATCTTACAATGTACTCATCACTGAGTATATAGTAAGGTGTGCAAACCTATATGGTTCAGTGAAATGGGCTTCTGCCCCCATGACTCAGCTTAAATCTCTCGCTCTCCTAAGGGTCGAATTTGTTCTCTATTGGCTAAACCACTCCACAAGAAACCATTCCCCATTTCAAAACGCATCATATACACTTCTACAGGATGGACCCTCTGAAAGATCTATTCTTAAAGACCAACATCCACACTTTAGCGCAGCTCGTTATGCATAGGATAGAGGCATATAAATTTTCCTCCATGGTGGAAATCCTAACTAGGCCATTTACTTTGCACAGATCCTTAAGCAGCAACTCTCCATCCTTCTTAGCAGCACTAGAACCAAGAAGAAATAGCCATCGAAAAAAAGTGGAGTAACCCGCAACATATAGAGGAAGGAGACCCTATGCAAGTCCATAGGTAGTAAATTGTCCCATGGACAATTCTGTAAATTTCCGGGAGAGCTGTTGTAACAAAACGAACGACTGTAGTACTCCTGAAAACCAGAGTTGAGGCCATACGTAGTACGCAAGTAAGTATGACCATACGCTAATAGACTCGTCTAACTCAAATACCGCAAGATTAAATACCTGAACTTACGCACTGACTGTGGAAGAACCAATAATGGTGGGAAGAAGGAGCTTGCAGAAAGTCCAGGATGAGACCAGCCAACCTCACTGCTCCGGAGCACAATTACTAGGGTTGTAGGGCCAAGCTGGATAATCAACGGGAGAAGAGATTTGAAGATCTGTATACTATAATATTAATTCAGACAAACCAAAAAATAAAAAAAAAAATTCTATCGACATTGAATCCAAATATATAACTGGGATCAAGCAATATTGAACCTTTATTTACTTTTTTTTTCCAAAGGAACATGGAAACAAAGTTCAAGTCATAAAGATAAAGACAAAATACCCAAAAGACAACCTATTCACTTTTCATTATGAATGGACCACGCAACGCTAAAAAACATTCTCAAGAACACGACCCCAACACACAACGATGAGACAGTATAGGGATCCAGAAAGAAAGAAAAAAAAAATTAATTTAATTTAAAAAAATGAAAACAGACTGCCATAGTATCAACAATAGAAAACAAATTCGGGACTAGACATTACGGCGCGAGTAAACAGTTATCAGTTCAAATGTGTGAACCACAGCCAATAAAGCACACCCGCTGCAGGCACTGTTAATCAGAGGAATATGAAATAATAGGACTGAACAAGAGCAGCTCTCTGTACACAGGTATATTACACACCACAATTCGCCGTATATCTAAATTCAGAACAAGGGACTACAGAAGAAGAAGAAATGGGAAGTAATATTAGAAAAATTTATTTTTGACTGAGAAAAACCCTCAGTGCCACGAATATGTGTCTTGGAGCTCTGATAAATGGAGTACAGTTCTGTTCTCTGATGAGTCCTGTTTTTAGCCTACAAATAGACTGTAGATGTTATTTCATCTGGAGACAAGGAGGAACGCGGTACCATCCCTCCATCATCAGAGAAAGGCACACTCGCGGAGCAGGCGGTGTTTTCATGTGGGACGGAATAATGATCAATGCCGCACCCCTCTTCATGTTTTTGATAGGGGTACCAAAACTGCACAGAGGTACCGAGAACAGATCCTCGAACCCTACGTGCGACTTTTTATGGGGGTGCGGTTGACCCAGATTTTCTTTTCATGCACGACAACGTCACTGCACATAGAGCTCAAGTGGTGGAGGAATATCTTGAAACTGAAGATATTAAACGATTGCTGTGACCAGCACGATCACTAGACTTAAATCCGATCTAACATCTGTGTAGATGCCCTTCGGCTTCGCACTGCACGCCGAGAGCCAACTCCTCGGTCACTTGGTAAGCTAAGGTCTGCACTGGTGGAAGAATGGGATTTGTTGACACATAATCTTATTGACACCTTATTTCGGACATATTTCACCGCTGTCGGGCCGGTTTAACTGTTGGTGATGATCATAAGCCGTACTGATGTTATATGATCATATTATCGAGCATCTTCCATCGACTTAAATGTGATCATCATTGGTAATTCTTATACAACCCCTATAACTGTCTCCTTAACCTGTCAGAAGTTACACGCTGTCTCCTCATTTCATAGTTAGTCTATGGTATACGACCATACCAAATTTTGTCCCGCTTCATTGCAAGCTGCATGAGTTACACCACGTTTTCTACGTGTTCTATCAATTTTATCGAACAGTGTATGAGGCGTATAGGTATATGTAAGTATATTGTATAAAGTGTAAAATGTTAGTTGTCAAACGCCCCACGGGTTATCTCTATCTCCGTGTTGTGTACTCTGTGTATCACAGAACTCTGTGAAGGTCAGAGGATTCAAAAAACTATAATGTGTGTGTGTGTTTGTGTTGTGAAGTGTCATGTTGGGTTCCTTTGACCATTCAGCCGTTGGGCCCCTGGTGGGACCAACCGTTGCCCATCTTCAGCGGCGTGGAGGCAGGTCAGTCGTAGGGGGATCGCATAATATTGTGATCGATATTGTGTCTGTCCATTTCGCATATTCTGCAGTCGATTTTACTATTTTGTTGGTTTCTATTTTGTTCCGCCAGGTTGTGAACAAATCCAATAAAAATTCTCGCTTTGTTGACGTGACTCCAACCATGGGAGGACGGTGATTATAGCACCTGTGCTACACGCGAGAGCTACGAAAATACGACAAACAGAGAAAAGAGTTCGAAGAAGCTCTGAAGCATTGCAGCTTCACATGCTCAGTACACCGAGACAAGAGGAAAAGCAGGTGTTTGATACAACATTTCATAATGCATGATAACTCCCAACATGTTTGCCTTCACGTTAGGTCGTGTACCAATATCATATAGTAGATCGGTATCTTTGAAACAAAAGAGAAAGCAGAACCACGAAATACAGAACCACATACTCCCCGGAGTATATAAAAAGGAGAATACAAAACGGCATTGTCTAAAGGCATTCAACTGGGAAAGCGTGAAGATAAAAATTGAAGAAGCAACAAATATACTAGGCAAGCAACTACAGTAGAGAAAATTTAAATCTGTCAAGGTCATTTACGACGCTATATTGCGACATATTCACGTTATAGACCCACCCTTTTTCATGAACACTGCAGTTCTAAGAAACACATTGCTTACGTAAGCAGTAGGTATAGAGATTTATGTGCGTGAAAGATTCATAGAATGAAAAAAAGAGGACAGCTAATGAATGACCTTCAACCGCCATTGGATTTCTCTCTACTGTACAATTTATTGCTATCTTCACGGTAAGCACAATGCATTAAGCACCGTCCTCCCCACACTTTGTGAAAAATGCCCGGATTCGAATCCTGTCTTTGTAAATTTTATGGGCTTTTTTACTCCCTGGCTGAGTTTTCTCAGAGATCTCCGACGTCAATTCACTTGCAATTCATGAACATATTACACATAAGTTGGTTCTCATATTCTTCTTATCTTAATGCAAGATTTTAGGTGCATCAGCGATTTGGGCCATACCGCTCCTTATATATTACATCTGTAAACTGCGTGTGTTCCGTGGTAGATTTGCTAAAATGCGAAAAACCAAAATTTCCGGAAAAAAAATCATCCTACCCTCTCCCGAGATGGACCAACTCAGCCACTTTGTAAACAAAGACCCATAAAAGTTCCTGGCGTCATTGATGGAATTCGAACTCAATCTTTTCCACGCGATGTTGGGAGTACGGTGATTATACCAATTGTGTTACGCACGAAGGCAATTAATTTTTGCAGTATTTTATAAATTTAATTCTAAATTTTTCTAAAGTATTTCTGCAAAGTTAACTTTTTTTCTGGCTACTTCGGTAGCTTAATTTTAACTTTACTAGTGGATAACATTTTGGTAACAGTTAAATTTCTACATTACCTTGTTCATTTAAATTCTTTAATGTATTGTAAACTTATACTTTATAAACTTTCTTAAGTTCAAAATTTACCTATATAATGGTTGTTACAGGATGCCCTTTCAATTCATCGTTCAAGGATATCACGACTCAAACGGAAATGCCTGTAATAATGTGAGTCATGAGATCCTTGCTTGTGTAGCCTCTGGTATGTATTCTTCATGTATTTCAGTATACAAATCAAGCTTAAGTGACGATTCTTTTCTTTGCACCCAATACAAAGAGTGTGCAGATCTCAAATAAAAACTTGAATCATTACAAGTAGAATTTGAGGCATTGAAGATGCAGATGTAACTTGGAGGTCGACAGGAACTCAAATATCTTGTGACCTCCCAAGTTATGCACCCCGATTCGGGTCCCAGAATAGAATAGTCATGTGAATACTTCTTTGGCTGAAGGAAAAATTAATTTTATTATGAGAATGGGAAATAGGGTATAGACTAGATTGTAGGAAGTTTGCTTTTAACCAAACAGCTGCCGAATACTAGAACAAGTTGCCGTTGCAGGTAGTTGAGGCTGACAGTTTGAAGAAATTCAAAGGTCAACTGGGACGAGAAAAGCACATAATTTGTATTTTCTTATATACTCTTTTACACTTTTTTTACCGATTCAGCAAATAACCTGTGGCTTTCTAGCACTATATGACTGATACTAAGATTTTTCCTTCAACGATCATATCATAAGCATAAAAGAACAAAGCATATCGGGCTCTGTGGTCAATTAAAAAGGATCGAAAACATAATCAAACAACACACAGACAGATGGTTACTGTCAATCCCTTCCCCTTCCTCTCCATGCTTATGAGATTTGGTGGTATTTTCCAGCTTTCTATAAACGGAAATCTACAGCACGGAATACTGGATTCTGATATAGTTGAACAGGGCAGGAAATAACCCACTTATTATCTCCAGATAGAAGCCATGGGACCAAAACGTACTCCAAAAATAATCCTGAAGAAGTTAATGGCCGAAATAATCGATGTCCAAAAGGTAAATGAGCTAATCGGTTCCTTAAAATAATAACCCAAAGAATGTAGCAGAACAACCTGGAGCAAGAGAGATGAAGTAGAAGAACATGGATTATACAAGGGATGTGGTTCCAGCATAACACACTTCGTGTATTTAGCATCCTAAAAACAAACGCCGAGAAATACACTAGTAATAAACAATACAGAAAAGAAAGGTTGGAATTATTTTTAAACGAATGCGATGGCATTATTCTACCCATAGAAATTAATTACTAATAGAAATGATATAATAAAAAAATGCGTAGGAATCGGCAGAAGAAACAACTGAGTTTGAAAGGTGCATCTCTCATGAAAAGGACTGATTTCAGAAAACACAGTACAGTGAAGGAAATCAGTTATAAAAAGAATAATAAAATGAAGTCTAAAGTAAATATCGAAATACATGTAATGAGAATGAAATTTGGGACCAGATTAGACAGCAACACGAATAAAGAGTTAATATTGAGAAATAGAGGCTGAATTTATGTTGAACAAATTTTAAAAGAAAGGATGTGAACTGATAATGTCATTTGGCAATAATATGCAGCAAATGGTTTCGTGCTCTACAATCAGTAAAACTAGAAGTACAGAAATAATAGCCGGCTTTTGAATTTGAGGTATTCCAAGTTATGTAAACGTCTTTTAACACTTTCATATCTTAAAGGAGCTCTCTAAATTAAAGAATTATACATCCTTATCTCATTATCTTTCCGAAAATTGCGCTAATGAAGTTTTTTCTGATATTTCAGGATTTTTACATCGCTCGTAATGACGCCCATAAATCATACAATATAAGATAATTAGCTATGTCTAACTAGCTAATGGACCAATCGTGCCATACTACAGATCGTTGTTGCACGTTTTTTTTCTCTTCTCGTGGAGCTTGCATCCACAAAATCGGGTGCCTCATTTGTGAACAAAGAAATAAGGACAGGTTTTTTTGAAAGTGAAATGACTATAATTATCGGCATTTATTACGGCTTGTAGAAATTTTCTCCAAAGTTTTACAAATCCTGGATTTCTAACGCATACGAAGCATAACAAGTTCCGCCTCACATGACGGTTTCAACACTTGAAACGTTCTTATAATTGTTCACGACGTGTTCTTGTTCAATATGTTTCTCAAGCGAATATAATTATCCCAGAACTAACAATAAAGTAACTGCTTCAAGAGATTCTCTCCTAGTAAAAGTGGCAAGGAAAAGATAACATACAAACACAAACTACAAAACTGATACGATTCAATAATATTTGTCAAGAGGAAAATTTAAATTATGACAAGCCCAATCAAAGTTATACTGTCTTTCTTCAAGAATTATTTCAGTCTCCCAGGGAATTGAAAGTCATGCCTCTCCAAATGAGTGACAAGTAACAAAACCACTGTACTTTCACAAAGTACCCATTGTCTTTCTAAATGCATTTATATTCTTAGTCCTTTTAACGAATGATACACCTCAGAATGCATAAAAATATCTTTAAGGCTTCAAATCCCGTATCTGATGAGCATAATTTTTAAGTCAGAGTAGTGCTGAACCTTTTAGTGAAAATTTATTTTTTCAACATTATTCAATTCAAGGATTCCCACTGCTAATGGCCTGTTCTGGTTTTGCTTTAGTCTGTTAATCTTTTCAGTGGTGAAATAGGTCTGTTCTTTCTTTCTGGACTGTGGCAAAAGCTTTCGGAATATTAGCTAACGATCCATTCTTTCAACATATTCGATCCAATTTTGTCTGTAGTCTTTTATTCTATTCTTCATTCTTCTAGCACCTAAGCTAATTTTAGTTATTTTAGAATTTCTTTCTAGCTAGCACAGTATATTTTGCCGTTCGACTCATAAATTTCATTTCAGCCGATGTTAATCTTCGATAGTCTTTCGGCTGCTGTGTCCAAAACAAACACAGGGTAATGTTGGAAGAGCTCATGCCTTATATATTTTTACGCTTCTGTTTTTTAAGTAGCAAGGAGCTTCAGTGCAGACTCTATTATACTTGCTACTTTTACGCAATTAAATTTTGTTTTTAATTTCTCTTCTTATTTCTCTTCATACTTTACAGAGCGCACCATATAATTAAAAGCATCAATTTGCTCAATAATTCTGTAATTTATTACAATTTTACTTTTTACTGGTCTGTCTGGTCCAAAAAATGCTATTATTTTATATACTTTTTTTATTCTTGGAGATGATCACACTAAATTCTTTGCATATAATTTAATTGTAAAGTCACTTTTTATTTATAAGATACCCTCCTTGTCTGTTATGTGTTTAGCACTTTATCACTCATTTTAATTCCTGTTGTTTTTTTTCTTTTAGATCTCCACAATAAGATGATTCCATTTAAATAAATGTTGAATAAAGCTGGAGATACTGGGCAATCTTCAGGAACACCTTAGTTAATTTTCTTCCAGCCAGATTTTTCAACATTTCTTTTATCTTGGATCTCATCAACTTCGTAAATTTTAGAACTGCTCTTAATAAGGCATTTGGTATGTCTCTTTCATGTAATTTATCAAAAAGCTTGTTTCTTTCAATTTTGTAAAATGGCTTTTTCATCGTCTACAAAAGTGATGTGTTTCCAAGCCATAATCTCTGTGATTTTCCATTAAGAGTTTTAAGTTGAATATAGAATCAATAGGTGATCTATCTTTCTTTTATGAAGCCAATTTGAGGTTCTAGGATAAAAGTTTCAGAATAATTTTTAAGTTTATTTGTTTATCATTTTTCTACTAATTTTATTTAAAGAAACGAAGAAAATAGAAAAAGTTATGCCCTTGGATTTTGCCTATGGATAATTATGCCTGTGGATTTTGGGCGTGTTCCATCTCCCCGTTTATAAACAGGTTCGGTATAATTGTAGCTGTCTTACAATACTTTGGTATTACACTTGTCAAGTGAAGTTTGTTCACATTTAACAGGCTGGTGTGAAATACGTTTCTTGCATACTTAAACAATTCTGAGTTTGAACTATCAATTCTCGATGGTATTTTTCCATATTTCCTTTGCGACAATATAGGTTCTTCAAATTTTCGGTTCTTCATATTTCGTTGCGCTTTCAAATTTGCTTATGATTTCATTCTCACTTTTACTCCCAGTTAATTTTCAGTACAGTTCAAATTATTTCATATGCCAGAGGATAAATCTAGAAATGTCTTTGTAGTTATGAAATACTATACATCAGGCATGTCAAACTGAGGGTCCCCCGAGGGCCATATGGGTCACATTTGTGTTGTCATGAGGGTCGCACACGACAACTAACTGAAGTCATTTAATAAAAATTATTGCAGAATATTTTTATTACTTAAACTTAGAAACATACAATGTGCATACAAATGGTTTAGCGGCTAGCCACATTCATGAATGCAAAGTAATGAAATAGTTTAACAAAAGAAAAAAAAAAGAAATTTTAAACGGCAACATAGACTTGTATGCAACAGCAACAAATATATTATACAAAAATTACAACAGTTCAAAATGAACATTTATTTACGACTATTTTTAGTGTTTTGTCCTGAGGCTTGACACCTCGTTTTAATGACGATTTTTGCTATGTCTGGTTGAAATGTCTGTGCAGATCCGACTTTCATCAGAGATGAGAGGTGTTGATCAGTCAGTCTTGTTCTCTGAGAAGTTTTTGTTGATTTCATGAAGGAAAATAACTATTCACACACATAGGTAGAACCGAACATTGCCATAATCCTTGTGGCAAACTTTCTGAAGTTTTTCAGGAAGGTATGAAAAGAAACGAGGTAGCCCCACTTCAAGATACTTTTCTCTGAGTGTAGAATCCGACTGCATTTCTAATAGTTCCATCTGCAGTCTTTCTTCTGCCTTGGCAACATCAAAGGTGAATGGTGCTGAGAATAATGCAAAGTAGTGTTCAAAAGATGAGAATCACGAAATCTATCCTGAAATTCTTTTGACAACAATTCCAGGTGACTGTCACACTTAGCAAAGCTAAGTACAGACTCAGTATTGGCAGTGTTTTTCAGCTCTTTGTACTTAGGAAAATGAACTAAATTTTCATTTGACAACTGTGACTTCCATAAGCTTAGTTTTGTAATGAATAACTTGATGAAATCATACAACTGAGTGATGAGTTTGTTTTTACCTTGTAATTTCAAATTAAGATCAGTTAATTGTGCAGTAATGTCCACAGCAAAAGCCAGATCCTGGAGCCAACTTTCATCTTTTATTTCATCCGTGTTTTGACCTTTCATCTCCAAAAACATAATTATGTCTTGACTCAACAAATAAAATCTTTTCAGCACTTTGTGACACGACAACCAGCGGACTTCTGTGTAGAATTGAACATCGGTAAACTGATTATCCATGTCTTCCAACAATTGGCTGAATTGACGGTGGTTGAGAGCACGGCCTCTGATATAGTTCACTGTCTTTGTGACCAAACTAAGCACATGATCTAATTTTAAAATCTTTGAACACAAATTTTGATGATGAATAATGCAGTGAAAATGTGCAAATGATGAATCCGGATGCTAGTTTTCTATTTTTGTTCGTAACATGGCAGCAACACCATTACGTCTGCCAACCATATTCGCAGCACCGTCGGTAGATAAGCATGCAAGTTTACTCAAATCCAAACCATAGTCATGCAGAACCTGCTCGACTTTCTCAAAGATGTCCTGGCTTGTTGTAGTATCATGCATGGAGATCAATTCTTCATAAATATTAAATTCACTGTCACAAGCCCTGATGAAAACCGGAAGCTGTGCTATTCCAGTGATGTCAATGGTCTCATCAACAGCAATAGAAAAATGTTCAAATCTTGATGATGTGGCCTTCAACTGCTGTTTCAAATCACTTGCCATTTCATCAATCCGTTCAGTAACAGTGTTCCTGGTTAATGCACACATATTCAAATATCTTTGAATATGTGTGTGAATATGTGTGTTTGAATATGTTAAAGCACACATATTCAAATATCTTTGAATATGTGTGCTTTCTCCGGACATACAATTTGAGCCGTTTTTCCAAGGCGAAATCTTTACGAAATCTCCTTCACGGTAAGATTTCCCACTCATGGCGATCATTCGGCTGAGTTCATAGCTTGCAGTAACGGAAGCGACATTCCCTTTCTCAATTTTCGTAAAACAAGTCTGTTGCTGTCTCACGTTAGCCTTCAATTCTTTGAGTCTTGAGACACGCATTGGGTCTTCATATTTATCGTAAGATCGATGATTCGTTTCATAATGTCTTTTCAAGTTGTACGCTTTTGGCGTGGCAATGCTTTTGTTGAAAATTAAACAATGTATCTTTCCATTCACCGTTGTGCAAAAATACTGTAATTCCCATTTTTCTTGAAACACTCGCCCTTCTTCGTTCAGTTTCCTTTTTCTCTTAGCTGGAGAAGCACTAGCCACTTTTAAAGATGATATGCAATCTGAAAAATAATAAAATTAAAGTAAAAATAAAATCACCGGTTAAAAAACTGAAACGAAATTTAGGCCAGCTTATATATTGTTACGAGCGAGATAAACGGGTTTTTACCTCATTCTCGTTGGTTCCACTCTCTCACTCAGGCCGAGCGGTTTACCTTAACGAGAGAGGAACCTTTTCCACTTGTGGGCCGTGGAATTCGGATCACGACCAGGTACCTACACCAATAAATTGGCAAGAATGCTAGAATTCTTGTCGTAAGCAAGCCGCGTGCGATATTCAAAATTACCTAAATTACTTCAATTAACAGATTTTGCGAATCGCTACAGTGTCCTTTGTGAAGGCCGCAGATGTGCTTGCAAAGGGCCGCATGTTTGACATGCCTGCTATACATTGTTACGTTTTTTTCCAATGTTTTAGAGTTAATATTAGCTATGCGGGAAGGCCTCCGTAGCCGAGTGGTCAGGAGCGGGAGTGCAGTAGCACACGCTCTTTGAGTTAGACCGGGGTTCAAGCTCCTTACTGCAAAATACGGTCGATCTACCAACCCGCACTGGACTAGCATGGAAGATTTTGGTCCAGTTCCCTCAGCATGAATTGTTGAGGAGGCTTCCATCCTGCAGTGGGTTGATAATGGCTGCCGTTTACTTTTACCTTTTTAATGCGGGATGGTACCTGAATGTCAGTTCATCTCCGCCTTGGTACACTGTGATGGATACAGAACTCTGTAAAAGACCAGAAATATGTGTAGTGCTATGTTTGTGCATTGTGTGTGTGTGTGGGTGTGTGTGTTGTTTAGTTGTTTCTGGGCTCTTTGTCACCAGGCAGACGATCACCTGGAAAGTCTGCCCAATGTCCGTCTACACTACGGGGAGGTGAGCCACAACTGCGCTTATGTTGTAGCGGACCTCGACTAGCTCATGGGTCTATTATTCCCTGTGTGCGCTGCATTACACAAATCCCGCACCCACCGGAGGAAGTGCTATACCGGTGGGTGCCAACAGTCCCGCCTCCAGGTTGCCAAAACTTGGGGGCCACTAAAAAAAAAAAAAAAGTACGTGGAAACAAGTCCACCTCAGTATTACTAAAACCAAAATTTTATTTATATAGCTAAGAATTTCTGACAAACCAGTTTACATAAAACACCATTAATTAAAATTTACATATCAATACTGAAAGGATACTTGCACCAGGCAGACGCAAAGTGACCACCTCCGAAAACTTCATTATTCTCTTCACACACATCTTTAATGTGAGTCTATCCTTGGGTCGAAACCTGAGTTCTTAACCTTTAAAATGTGTTCTCCACATTTTAGTCTCTAAAGTCCTTCTCCACCATTTATATTTTCAAACGAAATACTTTGAATTTACATTAGCAGCCACAATGAGACCGTTATTGTGATGTCCAAGTCCATAAAGTCCAGGTTACCATCTCTGCAGAGTCCACATCTCGAAAGAAGGTCTGGATGTTGTATTCTTGTTTAATACTCGCAATTAGTTTAGTTATGTCATCAATTCATAGTTCACAAAAATATTTAATGGCATATCTTGTAGTACAACCCAGCAAGAAAACAAACAAGAAAGTACTCAATGTCAATTTGTCAACCCTTGTCCGGTATTATTATTGTATTCTATCCTATTCTATCTAATTCTGTATTCAACTTACTCTCAGCATATTTAATTTTATGTCTTTAATTTGTAAAGTACAATATGGTATATAACTCCTATATAGTAGAATTTAGGACATAATTCCATTTTTCCTGGAATCAAATCCCGACTTAACACCTCCGTAATCTATGCTACAGTTATTTATTAAGTGGTTCCTTTCGTTTCTTGTCTTTTGTTTCTACCATTCTTATCAACAATATCCACTCCTGTAGTAAAGACCATCATCCACAACTTTCTTTGTAGTTACACACCTCATACACCTCAATCAGATCACCTCGCAGGTGCCTAGTCTCCAGACACTGTAATTTGCAAAACTTAAGCCTTTCTTCGTAAGAGAAACCCTTTGTTCCATTCACTAATCTTGATGCCCTGCTCTGTATTCGTTCCAGAAGCTCTACATCCTTCTCAAAATGAGGCCTCCAGACCTGTATACAGTATTCAAGGTGTTACCTGACCATTACCAAGGGAGAAAATCTTTAGAATGAACCTTGACCTGACAAGGGGATAATCACTTCCTTATCCCTGCTAGAAAAATTCCTGTATATTATTCACAAGACACCATGAGCTATTCTTGCAGACAGTCTGCACTGTTCAGAAAACTCAGAAGATGAATGCCTATCTTTTTAATTGGCTCTAAACGATCATTAGCAGCTGATTTTAATAATGATTGTATAATAATCTATTCGTGTTGTGCTTCATTTTCTAAAGTGGTATTTATAATTACTGTATATTCAGGAGTATAAGTCGACCTTTGAAACACTAAAAATTGTTAAAATTTAAAGTTCCACTTATACGCCGAGTTTAAACTTCTAAGACTGAATTAAAGGCACGTGTTTAGTATTAGGAAGACATCAATTAGTACCAGTATGTTTACAATTTATTATTTTATATTTTTAAGCCTATATACAAATTTGAAAATATATACAAATGTTCTACCTTTTAAAACCCAATTTGTTCATCTTGTTCCTTAGACGAGAAGTTCATGGTATTTGTTGGGATTATTATTATTATTATTATTTTTTTTTTTTTTTTTTGATTTACTTTGCGAAAACTCAAAAGAGTTTTCGCAAATTAAACTTTCGAGATTGTCAATTCCTTACAGCTAATCCGCGTCATCCATATATATCAATCTACAGTACAGTTGCATATTTAGTACTGTACAGTACAATGCTTAAACATGTTACAAGGAAAAGATGAGCTTCATAATCAAAGTCTTCCACACTATAGCGTTAATAACAGCACTGTCGTGTCGTTATGAGCCTGAAGATTTTCGCTTCGTGACTTTCTAAATAGAGGAATATTGTATACGCTTACCGCTTTCTTTATGATTTACCGTGCGACCTAATAAAATGTTTCAATATAAAGTTTATGACATTTTATTACTCAGACCATTAGTTCTTACAGAACAAGTGTCTACTTTGTAATTCGACTTCATTTCTGCTCTTTTTTTTTAAACACTTTCTTTCAACTTTATTAAATTCCTTTTCAGTGTCTGCAGATGAGAAGATAATGCATTTTTAATATTTATTTTAATTATTGAAATAACCCAGATAAGCAAATATATATGGAAGTAAAAACCAGAAACTTTAGCTTGCCCTGTTATGTTGCGGATAATAAGTCTATTTTAAAAACAATTGCAAAATAAATGAACGCAAATAATTGGCAAATTACAATTATCAGATTAAAATTTATGCCACTGAACATTAAGATTTATGCGATTGAACATTTCCGTTCAAATGAATTCAGTATATTCCAAACATAAAAAGTGCAACTCCTGATTTCAATTAAATGAATTTCCGAATTTTTCCTTGTAGGAATTAATTTGTTCAGATAACAAAGTACATCAAAGAAATCACAGTCATAAATATTATGATACATCGCGGACATCAAAGCTTATTGCATCTTGTTTAGCAGTTTTTCTCTAACACATTCATTTAAAGTTATGCTATTTTTGAATTACCTTCCTTGATCCGATATCTCTTCAGAAATGCCTTTTTCTCTAAATAGTTGCTCTCTAGTCAGAGTAAAATCGTATGATCTCGTAAAAATTTGATTTATTACGATCAAAGACGTTCTTGGTTTATACGGTGAATAGATCCATTCGTTACCGTTACACGTTTTCTTGGCGGTGAATTATCTTTAAAGAACTGTCTAATATGCAAAGGAAAAGTTTTTAATAATGGCGTTTTTGTTGGTCAAACATTAATAAGGTTTTCGAATAAAACGAGTCTGTGTTTTAATGAAGTGTGCTGATTATAAATCACGCGGTAACGTGAAAAATTCAAATTGTTTATAGCAGAAGTTCTTTCCAACGCGTATTGATTATCCCATCTGGCACACGTGCCTCCTGTTTAGTAAATTATATGATAGTTCAATGGTTGAGAATTCATAAACTTTTCTCATTAAAAGGGTAATAACTATTTAATAAATGCGAGATTTATTTTTGAGGTACTACACACAAGTTACGTATTTTAGCATGTCTGCGGATATTAATTAAACAGTCTCAGTAAAAATATCGGTGTCTGAGGGCGTTTTCCATCGCATGATTCAAAGTCATTCACAAAGCCAGGTTATTTGACAGCATTTAATCTCCTACGCGCACACACTGTTAAAACCATACATAGTTTACGCATTATTGCTTTTAAGCATTATAACAGCTCCACAGAAATCTGCTTAATGTAAAAGATCATCGTTGAACAATTCAGTGATCACAAGTTATCAGTTAAAAATCCAAAAATCTTCAATGGAAAGAATTGCATTGCTCTTGTTGTGGCAGACTGCCATTGGTTGATACTTACTTTATTATTTATTCATGACCGGATACTCTAAGCTTCATGTATCGTGAAGCAATTTACAAGCAGCAAAACGATACAAGATTCTCTCCTTTAACAGCAGAGTACACTAGAGGTGAAATTGTGGATTATAATACTCGTACAATGAATTATAAAAATAAACAAAATGCTCACTCAATTTTTATGACAATGTGAAACCGAATACAAAGAACATGATGTTGCGAGACTGTTGTAATCAGCAAAGGTACAAAAGTTAGTTTGTAGATTCAATTATGGATGAAGGCTCCATTGGTCACCTCTGCAACAAGCGAAAGGTTTGTTTAACTGTTTAATTAGCTCGACATATTTTCTCTGATATGGGTTGGAGGCTGCCAGTGTATGAGTTGGATTTAGTAATATTGCAGCTATGTTGCTTGCTGAAAGATAGCAGTTCTGTATGCTTTATTAGTGCACAATTGGTCATAGCCAATTCGAAATCGGCTTATGTTCTCAATTGCATTTGTCAGCATTGCTGTTATTTTGACTTCTTTTTAAAGTATTTTTTGTGTTTATCACAATTCTCTATCACAATTAAAGTATTAATTGTGATAGAGATGACAATTAAAATTGTCATCTCTATCACAAATATATATATATATACATATCTAAATAATTATAATAAATCTTGTTATGGGATTCCAGAGGTTCTCATTTTAATATAGTTATCGCTGATCACACATCGCCTTAACTGGATTGTCAAACTATTCAAAATTTAATAATAAGCTCAGGTATGCCTGTGGCAGTATCTGCTTATGAATGATAAAAATTATATCATTTTATATAAGAATATTTTTATATATCTCAAAAGAATGAAAATATTATTGTGGTGTTTTATGTTTTTTTCTGATTTATCCACTAGTATATGTACATATATAAAATATCCTTCTTGACTTTTTCCGTAACACATACATTTAACGTTCTCTTTTATGAAGTGAAATAAATTGTTTTTCTCTGCAAAAGTGAACATACACTTATCCATTTCCTGTTTCTCTATGTTAGCTATGCTTATCTATATTTTAAAGCGCCATGAATGAACAAACGAACAGCCTTTACTTTCTAACGTCACACTTTCTAGATTCCCTGGGCACTCTGTACTCAAGTTTTATCCTCCATATATTCGCCTTTATATACAAGATTAAACTTACTAGACATATTCGAGTATTCGTTTATTACACTCTGCTTTCCACATCAGTTTTCTGCTCTCTCTCTATCAAAAACGACTTTTAAATCTATAAATACTAAATGTACTCGATGATCCAGCTTCAGCTTTTCCTCACACGCGCTCTGAGAAAACAACTTTCACAATTTCCCATTTCTAAATATGAATCAAAGTTCATCCTGTTCATATGATGTTAGGTTATATTTATTTATTATTTTTTTTTTTGCTGCCAATATATAATCTTTTGTTCCTACATCCAAATTAAAACAGAGGAAATTTTCTGAAAACTTAAATGTTTGACAGAGATTCGAATTGAAAGTTGCAAATATTCTACTAAGAATTATTTACCTGCCCAATAGCTTATTTCGAAGTGAAGAGGCTTTACGAATTAACACTAAATACTTGTAATTATGAATGAACCAATGACGATTTTCATAAAGAGTGGAGTAGATAATCTTGGGGTTTCTAATATGGACTGGGCAATCCTGCTGTCATCAAATGAGGTCACAGTGAATAGGCGAAAGAAGGAAAAACCAATCACCGAATGCAACACAAACTATATATTTTCGGGTATGAGGTCATTTGCAATTATACTCAATACAACGCGTAGAAGTAATCAAATCGGAACAACGTGAATAATTTTCTTTCTACTAATTCCAAAATGAATACACCTTCCAGTATCTACTCTCATATTAAATACTTTTATAAGACAATGCCTATGAAAATTCGGAAGGAATATGAGCAAGACTCTTATTATAATCCAAATTTAATATGCACTTGATATTAGTTAGATGGTGAATTATTTCTCAATTGCACATTACAGTCGGGAGTGAGTCCTGCATTATGATCGGAATGAAGTCGCCTCTGGAAGCCAAGCACTTGAGAATAGAGTGAAAAGAGTGTGATACCCTTCCCCCAAACTAGCCTTAGCCATGTGCAAGGAGAGTGAACTGAGATTTTCCATTGATCACTACAGCTATTCTTGGTTTACATTTCATCAGTACGATGCGACAATCAGCACTCAAAGATATTGCGGCACCCTAAAGTACAGGCGTCAATGCTTTATGGGCGAAACGTTGACCTCTTGCATGGTACCACCCGCTCCCACACTGACATCTCTAAATCGTAAACCAAATTCTGAATGCTTTTTTTTTTTTTTTTTTTGGCAACAGCCAACGTTGTTCTATGAGAAAGAAAGATCAAGAAAATATATTACAATTCCTGCTATAAACAATTTGAATTTTTCATGTTACCGCGCGATTTATATAATTGGCAGGTTTCATCAAAACAGAGATACGTTTTATTTGAAAATCTTTTTTAACCAACAAAAAAGCCATTACTTAAAACTTTTCTTTACATATCAGACAATTACTTAAACATTATTCACCGCCAAACAAAACGAAAAAATAAAAAGTATAGGCATGAATCTTTTTACAGAATAATGCAAGTTTGAAACATGCTTTTATTTATTTATTTATTATTATTATTATTATGTTTTTTTTATTCAATGTTTCACTAGAGGAATTCGAAAATCTTCCATCTATTGAGATTTTATTTGGGTAAATAAAGTTTCAGTGTTTGTACCTTTGTCCAAATTACATCTGAACAACTCATACTTTAATTTCTATTCAAGCATATGATTTCAAATTGTTTTCGTATATGTGGACATGTGTTTTTGTAAAGGGCGGCTCCTAAAACGTGAGTTCAACTCCGCCTTGTATCTCTGTGAAGACAGTATCACTACAAAAGGGCCAGATGTGTGTGACGTAGGTTTGTGTGTATTATGTGTGTGTTCTGTTGTTCTGTTCTGCCCTCTTGGCTACCCAGAAGCATCAGTCACCTGGGCAGATGATTCTGTGTACTCGTCCACATCACGGGAAGGTGGGCCAGTCCCAATGGAGCACGTACTATCTCGATACAAGACTCTGAACCACCTGATGTTGCCAAAAGGTGGGCCAGATTTCTCTGGGGGCCCACTCCAGAGAGGGAGAAAAAAATAAAAATAAAAAAAATAATAATAAAAATAAAAAATAATAAATAAAAAGTATATAAACTAAAAACAAAATATATTTCCCGTGGTGCAAGAAAAATAAAAAAAATAATAATAAAAATAAAATAAAATAAAATAATTAATTATGATAATTCCCCGTGGGGAAAAAGAAAATATATTAAATAAATAAAAATAATAAATAAATAATAATAATAAAAAATAAAATAAATAAATAAATTCCCTGTGATAAAAAAAAAGAAAGAGAGGGCTGTCTGGCACCAATGACAGCCCAAATCCCAGGTGTCAGAACAGAGCGCTAGTAAAAAAAAAAAAAAAAAAAAAAATGACGCTAAGTAAATGAAAAAAATAAATAAATAAAAATAAATAATAATCACAGAATAAATAAATAAATTTAATCCCACAGTGAAGAGGAAGATGTAAGTCTGGGTGCCAGCAGAAAGAGAGAGTAAGAGAGAAAAAAAAAAAAAAAATGGGAGAGTGGTTATCTATCCTGCACAGAGTGAGAAAGAAGAAAAGGTGAGCCAAGGCTGCTCCTAGTTCTAGGGTAAGACCCGAAAACAGTGCAGAACGGAGGTTAGGAAAAAAAAAAAAAAAAGAAAAGAACAGTCAGTAGAAGGAGTGACTTTCAGTTGGCAGTGGAATTGTTAATGATCGGCATTTCCACTTCGGTGATTGGCGATCAGTGTCCTCCTCCAGGCAAATACCTCAGCTGCAAAAGGTCTGGAAGGCTTCGAGGTTGTTCTGGGCACATATCAGTTGATGCAGATCTGCTGGTGGGAAGTCCTGGATCTTATTCTGGAGACGGTTTCTGATGTCGTTGTAATGTACACACTCCAGAAGCAAGTGTTTCCAACTTTCACTTTGTCCGCAAAAGCAGTAGGGAGTGTCGATGAGTCCCAGTGTATGCAGTTTCTCATTTAGAGAACCGTGCCCGGTAATGAGAAAGGAAGATTCGAGGCTGAGGGAAAACCATCGGGCGTTATTTTTGGTGGTTGCAAAGGTTACCTCCGGAAGAAAACTTCCAGTTACAACCCCTACAGTAGAAGAATCCCATCTGGTCTGGCATACATTGAAGAGTTTATTGAGATATCGAGATTTCTCCTGCTTTATATCCGTAGTTAGTGAGAGTTCTATATCCAGGATCGTTGCCGGAATACCTTTTTTAATTCGATAGCAGAGCCCCTTGTAGATTGTGTAAAGGGTCGAGAGGGAGGGTGCCTGCTATAACTTGGAGAGCTGCTGTAGAGACTGTACGGCAGATTCGATGGGTCGCCAGTAACATAGCTCTTTGTATAGAGTTTAGCTTTTCTTTCATCTTAATGATGGGAACTCTGTGAAACAGACCCCGGCAGCATAGGTTACTATTGAGAGAAAGACAGCTTTATAATAAAGAAGAAGGATTCGTTTTGATAGTCCCCACTCACTTCTTGAGATCCGTATAATTGCGGCGGAGAACTTTTTGGTCTTGGAACTCAGATGCTGTAGATGGGGGAAGAAAGACAGGCGGTTGTCTATTACTACTCCCAGGACTTTTGTCTGTTCTATGAAGGTTAGCTGGGTTCCATTGATTTTGACCTGGGGAGGCCTTCGTAAGTCGAGTCGGTTATTAAACACCATCATCTTAGTTTTGGCAGGGTTAATTTGCAATTTGTTGATTGTTGTCCAGGTAGAGAGATGGTTGAGTACTCGCTGTGCTGTGGATTCGAGGGCTGCTCTGGAATGACCAGCGACCACGATGGTGAGGTCGTCCGCGAATGCTATGATTTTCGTTTTTTCAAAACTGTTACTAAGCCAGCTCTGGAGCACCATATTCCACACAAAGGGCCCCAGGACAGAGCCCTGGGGACACCCACGGTGGATGGGTTTAAGGACTTGGCGATATTTTGACTTAACTACTATTGTACGTTGTAAGAAGTAGCTTCTGAACAGCCAGTAAAGATTGTTTGGACATTCTGCTGTGCGAAGACGTTCCAGTGCACTTTCCCACCATACATTATCGAAGGCCCCCTCGAAGTCAATAAACAGAGCGAGTTCATATTTGGATTGCGAAGTTTCCAGATGCAGGATCAAATCAGAGAGGGCATCTTCACATGATCTGCCCTGGGTGCATCCATATTGGGCTGGCGAAATCATACCTTTGGAGAGAAAGAGATTCGTGAT
This sequence comes from Mastigoproctus giganteus, assembly GCF_048544385.1. Taxonomy (NCBI): domain Eukaryota; kingdom Metazoa; phylum Arthropoda; class Arachnida; order Uropygi; family Thelyphonidae; genus Mastigoproctus; species Mastigoproctus giganteus. The sequence goes on from NC_143577.1 coordinate 149,584,621, forward strand.
TCGGATGGCCATTAGTCTTTCCAAGGTCTTGCCCAGGTTTCCCAGCAGGGCAATTGGTCTGTACGAACGAGGGTTCGTTATTGGTTTATTTGGTTTTGGTATTAGGCGGAGAAGTGCAACCTTCCAGGGCTGGGGGAACTTTGATTTTTGGAGGCATTTATTGTACAATAATAGAAGATGTTCTGGCTTTAATTTGTGAAATCTAATGATGAAGGCATATTCAATTAAATCCAGTCCCGGGCACTTTTTGGTATTTACTTTTTTGAGGACCTGATTCAATTCCAGACTGGTGAAGGGTTCAGCTTGGGTCTGTGTTATATATTCGGCATTCTTCTTCCGGATACTTTTGTGTTCCGGCAAGTCATTCTGAGGGTTGTCGTCCGGGAAGAGCTTATTTATGATGGCACTGACAGAGTCAGTCCAGTTGGTGGTTTCATTTTGATCAGCCAGGACAGTGCCAGAGATATCTGTTGTGAAGATTTTTCCACGTGTGATTTTATACAGTAACCCCCAGGGGTTTGAATTTCCAGATTCTAGGACGAATGTAGCCCAGGTTTCTCGCTTTCTAGTTGCTATTGCCTTGGTGTATGTATTCTTTTTATTCAAGTATTCCCCGTGTAGCCTTTCGACTTCTGCTGGCCAGTTTCGTCGGTTCTGATACAGCTTTCGTGCGCGGTGGACTTCCCTCTTTAGTGTCATAAGTTCCGTGTTCCACCATGCACAAGGTCTGTTGCATGGGACTTTCTTCCTTGTTGCTCTATACGAGGCTCTGGTAATTGCTGTTTGTATTACTTCACTGTATTCTTCTGGTGTTGCTTCTTCATATTGGAGAGGGTCATGTGTTGGAAAGTCTCTATTGATGGAGAAGTCGAAGGCATCCCAGTCGACTGTTCTTAGGGAAAACCTTACTAATTCTGTCACTCTTTCCTAAGTAGTTGTCGGCAGGAGTCTGGTCCCAATGTGAAAATAGATGACCCGATGGTCACTTATCGTCCAGTCCGGTATTGTGACCCAATCACGGACGGATGTCCGTAGGTCATTGGTGGTTAGTGTGACATCAATATTAGATTGTCCAGTAGTGCTACAATATGTCGGAAGATTGTTGGGTAGGTTATGGATGGTTAAATTTCTGTTCAGAATTAATTCCTCTAAAAGTCGCCCACGTGCATCCAAGGAAGTTGAGAACCATAATGGGGATTTGGCATTAACGTCTGCTGTTATAAGTATACTGTTAGAGTTAAGAAGGTCAATGGCAAACTCAATATATCTTAGGAAGTCATCTATATCCCTGGAAGGCGGACAGTAGAGGGAGATTATATATAGTGTGATTGAAAAGAACCTAACCTGGATGCAAGTAGCAAACTTTGTGCAGAGCCCGTGAATTATAAGGACATCAATTTGCTTGTTGAGTACAACTATGCAGGTCTTAGGGTCAGTGCTAGCTGGCTGTATAAGTCTTGTCTGCATTGAATAGCCCACTATCTTGTGTGCGTTTTCTGCTGGGACTTTGATTGTGTATGGCTCCTGTATTGCAATTATGTCGATTTGGTGAGTCCCAGCTGCCTGTCTTATTTCATCTGCAACTGTACGGGAACGATGAGCGTTTATCTGCATGATGCGTAATTTAATTTGGCTGGAGTTCTGGCTATTACTGGCTGCTGAGGATGATGCTGCCGGGACAGGTCTGGTGAGCTGTTGTTGAGAAATTAGGTTCTTATCCATTAGTGGTCCTTTGCCGTGCCGTTTCTAGAGCTCGTTGATACTCTGGGAAATTTACCTCTCTAACTGAGTGTTGATGGTCTTTCTTTCTCCGTTTGCAGTTGATGCAGCTTGGAAGTTCGTCTCGGTACGGACATTCGGCATGAACGTGTCCGCTTCGGGCACAGTGTCCGCACGTTGGAGAAGTGTGGGTGCAGTGGACAGAAGTGTGCCCATAGCCCAGGCAAAGGAAGCACTTGGTTACCATATGAGTTTTTGTTTTTATATATACAGTATGTCCTGAACTAGAGCTTATGTCGCTACGTTTGATCGTAATATGGTATATACCAGGGCCGCCGCAAGTGGATAGGCGAGGTAAGCATCGTTTAAGGGCGGCAGTTGAAGTGAGCGCCGAAATTTCTTTTGATATTGTTTTCTGATTGGTTATCGCTTATCAGTATTCAACATTTAGGGCTGCAAATTTTATTTTGCTTACTGGTGACACATAGGAACGCAGTGCTACCGGTATATACTATGTCTCTCTCAAACTTGAACTTTGAGAACACTAGGAGTTCGTGAATTCCCATTACTGTGGGTGAATGGTAATATATTATAATATAATATATCGTTATAATATTGCCTATCGGAGTTAATACATAATGGCATTAAGCTTTGATCTCATGAGACACTTTGTACATTAATATATATACGAGTTTTAATAAATAAGCATCGCGTTGCACTTTGTCAAGTCTTTTTTCACATACAAAAAGGAATACAAATTGGCCTTCTCAACTGCTGACGACATATGAGGAATTTAATCCAGCGTCTTGCAGCTCTTCCAGCTACTGGGCGGCCCACTAAACTTAATACCTACTTAATCTTATTGTTGAAGAATCGATTCCATACTTCACTTTATTTCATTAAATGCAATATGGATAAAACAAGACTTCTTATATACAGCCTGGAATGCACCCAAACATACAGTTATAGGAATCTCTCGAAAACGGGAGGGAAGGAGGATTTTGCAAAATAAAGAAAAATAAAAGAAGCCTTTTACATGAAGAAACTTAGCCAGGAGACATTAAACAGAAATAAAGGGAGAAATATAGCGGAGTTATCAATGCGCTTTTCAGCAATAAAAAAAGTAGGGGTTTAAGCAGGACAGAATGGGGGGACAACATGCTCTGATAAACCCCGCAGGCTGTTTTAGAGATTCCCCTACAAAGTAAACAGAGAAAGGGATCGCGTGATACAGATGTCTGAGAAGGCTATGAAGTTACTTCATGAGAAGTAACTTCATATAAATAAGGATATTTATGAAATCCAAATCTAAAGATCAGACTATAACTAAAATACACTTACTCAATTAGGAGAAATGAATAGCGAATAAAAGGATCGTTTATCCTTTGGACTAATCCAATCACGTGTTTATTCGCTTCAGCCCTGTGAGACTGACTAACTCAGCCACATTACGATAGAGGTTTCAAACAAAGTTTGAAACCTCTTTTGAGAGCGGTACAAACCCTACCGCTCTCGTGAGTAGTACAGTTGGTAGGATCGCCGTGCTCAGCATGGTTTTTTCGTCCAGCAAACACAAAATTGATCTCAGAACCTACGCAATTTACAGGCAATATACACGGAGCAATGTAGCCTTAATTGCTGATGCTTCCATAATTCTGCTACAAGTACGAACTCTACCAAAGATCCTTGTTCACACGCACGATGGATTAGAATAATGATTATGAATTTGCTTTCTGCAAACTGCTGGCGTTATATCGTGCGAGGGAAAGCCGACTTTGAAATACAGGTCCTGAAGCTTGTTCTTGGGTTGGGTTTTTTATGTTAATCAGCGGCTTATGCCATGTTGAGCTGTGTATGCCTACCAACACACATCTTTCCCTGATCTTAACAGTTGGAGGATGGGCTCCTTCCACAGGGATGCCCTCTGTCCTTTTAACTTCCGTTTTCTAGTGAAGCTTTCCTACACGCAATTTAAATTTTAAATTGAGTGTCTTCTGTGGTCGATTTACTTTTGCTCGACTAAAACCATGCTACTAACTCAGCCACGTTATGAAGGGAAAAAAAGGCCATAAAAATTCCTAACGTTACTGACGGAATTTGAAGTCGCGTCTTTTCCACTTGTTAGTAGAATCGACATTTTTGTTTAAATGTATTTAAACAAATACATTTAAATTCTCCTTCAACTACGCGGTGATGGCAGAAACCCCTGGTACCGTTTGACCCTCAACACACTCTCCTTCACCTAAAACGGTTTTCTTTCTAAAAACTAGTTTATATATTTCTTCTTTTCTATTCATATATTGTACTGGTAATTCAATTCTTATTTTTTAATTAATGAAATCATAAAAAAAGTATCATTTTATTATCGCTATAAAAAAGTATAATTTTATTAAGATTTCTGAAAGAACACCTACATGGCACTATAAAACGCACGAGTCTGCTTTTGTAGCTTGGTCATTGAGTGAAGGGAAATTGATCCATTATCTGCATCGGTTTTGTGGCCGCATTTCTCTTAAAAACATCCCATTTCGATGTATTTTTGAAGACTGCGAGTGAAAATTTTTTTATTTTTTTCTTGTGTCTCACTACACGTTATCATTGCTTATGCCATTCCCCCTAATTCAATGGTATGGCGTGGGAACTGCAGACACTGGCTTCAGATGGCCTGGCTAAATGTAGTCCTTATAACTTTCCTTCCCATCACTACCGGTTTGCTTTCCTCACCACCCGCCCAAACCTGGAACCTATCATCACACATCTTTCCTTGATCTTAACAATTGGAGGATGGGTTCTTCCACAGGGATGCCCCTCTGTCCTTTTAACTTCCGTTTTCCAGTGGAAGGAAGCTTTCCTATAATCCACCTCCTTTATCTTTGCCTTTACTTCCAAACTGTAAGTGTCATCCCCACGCTCATTTCCAATAAAAACTTCCGAAACGTTTTTTTTTTTTTTTTTTTTAACTCAGGGGGTCTTGCAAGTTCAGGCGAAATCTAGGGTTCCCTCAGCCAGAGCCTATATCTAGACCCTACTTCCGGCCTACCTCCTCGTGGTGGTGGTGGTGGTGGACAGGCAATGGAGGTCCTTTAAGACCCGCGACTAAATAGCCAGAGGAACGACATACCAATACAACCCAACAAATGATACTATCTATGGCTTTTACATAGTTTTTACTGCGACACAGAGCATCCTACCCTGACTTGGGAGGAGGGCCGGTGCCGCGTGACAAGAAACACCATACGTTATCGATTTACTGCACCAATTATTACACTTCGTTCGTCAGAACTGGTAACTATTTTTTTTTTTTTTAATAATAAGTTAGTTGTAAGAGTAGTTGCTACTTTAACTGCTTTGAAAGACTACGGTGATGGACCCCTGCGTAAGACACGAATTGCCGTTGAATGAATAACATTATAATCCACTCTGTTTATTTTATCCAATTTTAAAATAATTAATATCGCGTAATTCCTGACCAAGTGGACTAGCCGCCCAGCCACCGCCTTAGAAAATACCTAAGTCGTCCTATTCTAGTCGCAGAGAGGAGGAAGTATTTAAAGAGGATTATCACACTCGAAGCAGCTATTACCCACCCTTAGGATATTTCCAGAAAAAAGATATAAATATGTCCTATAAGATTCGTCATCACGCCGTTTACCTTAACAGCTCAATCTATTATATAAATCACAAATGGCTCTACCAATTGCGTTATTAAATATGAGTAGAAACTGTGCTACATCTAAATTATTAGTTATTCAAAACTCTGCAGTATCATCAAAAAGAGCTTTCAAAACCCAGGATGTGTACTTCTCATCTTCCATCTGACGCTCCACAGGGTGAGATATTTCAGCAATGTCATTTTCAGGATTCATCATGCAAATATATCCACATTCTGTCCATCACTTCCACAATATAGCTTTAGTTGCCCATGCGCCATTAAAGACCAGACTAGACAAAACAAAACCAATCCATCCATTCACTTCCTGCTGTAAATTCTTAGACGTTTCAGAAAATTGAATTAAAAAAAACTTCAACTTGAATTTAAACGCCTTTCAAATGTGATTCACTTTGAATGGAATAAAGAAAAAATTCAGCATTTGATGATAAAGGAAAACAGTGGTCGATATAAAACAGATTAGTGTGGAATATATTAAAAATTCCATAGCAATAAGACAGAGCGATATAAATTGATAAAACAATAAATTTATATAAAAAACTATTGTGGTTAAAATATTTATATATATTTGTATTAATATAAATATATTAACTTTTATATTACAAAACAAATAACGAAGACCAAAGAATTTTAAAATTTTCAATATTTTAAATTTTATTTCTGATGGAAGCAAACTGGAAGAGCACGTGCTCAACAATACGAAGAGGAGAAAAGAGCACAAAAGAATAAAAAAAAGAAAATATTCCTCGAACTAAGAATACTCCAAATATGATGTAAGAAGAAAAAGAAAAATTTCTTTTAAATACATCTAACGATAGAGGAGCAGAAAACATCACCCACTAAGATAGAGAACTACGGAAGTAATCCATCACTTTCACAGACATATACGGAAGCTCCTACGGAGAAAGGGTAAATAAGCAAAGCAGGAAACGTGCCATAAATACGCTAAAGAAAAGAAAGACTACGATCAATGCATTTCTAACGAAAGAAGGCTGGCTATAAATATGTATAAAGAGATAAATGGCATTTACGCCAGTTCATCTTTGAAATATAACTAGCAGTGACAACTGAAATTTGGGATTCAGCTCATCCTTCTGGAAAACACCTTAATGAAGAGAAAGAGCAAAATGGAGCTACGGTATTTCCGTATCTTGAATTTTATTTTAATACCAATTTTTATATATATCTAGCTACTGTGATGTTTTAATGCAGAAGTCGAATACCCAAAAAGTTTTATTCATGCAATATCCTATCAAGAACAACCTTGCCTGTTTTATATAATAATATTCCTAGTATCAGGCCTTGAATCCATTTTCTCGTGGGCTGCAGTGCAACTGAATGATTTCTTTGCAGCTCAAATATATCCATAATGTAAGGACTTTATTCATCAAGCTGTAACATAATCACCAAAGGTGAATATGTCACAGCTTGATGAATAGAGTTTTTGTCTGGTACAAGATGACTGTACCAGATGAATAAAGTTCTTGTCTGGTACAACAAAGTGGCTGTACCAGATGAATAAAGTTCTTGTTGTACCAGAAACCAGGTAACCGTTTAATGATCATTTAGTTGATGATAATCGCCAGCTTTTGTTTTCATAAAAATAAATAAATAAAAAAAAAATCTGTGGGCATTAGGAAATTCTTATTCCTCTTATTCCTTGACAGAAGGAAATATTGATTTCGGAAAAAGATATCCGGATATTACTAATAGACTAAATAACAGCAATCGTTGCTGTTTACTACTTGAAATATGCATTAGGCCCTTAGACAACCCTAGGGGAAGGGCGGAGCGAATTATTCGCTATTAGTCACATTCCCCAACTCATCTCCTGCTTATCTCTTCCTGAATTACAGTATATGCATTGGAGGGCAATATGTTCCAAGATCTCGCAAGGCGCCTCCGTAGCCAGGTGGGAAGGAGCAGCAGTGCGTAGCACACGGTTCTTGATTAGACCGGGGTTCGAGCCCGTCACCACCAAATAAGGAGGATGCGGAAAGGTCAGGGAATGACCATCCCATATCCCGGAGCAATATGGCCTTAGTTGCTAATGCTCCTAAAAACCAAATAAACAAACAAGATCTCGCAGCGAGTAGTTTGTTTCCAACAGCGATCTTGAAAATTTGCTGTTGTAGTTAATTTAGCTCTTTGAATATAGTGATGATGGGAAAAAAGTTCATATTATTCCTGAAAAAATTACTAAAATTAAGACTCCTCCGAAGGATTGCGGAAAACAAACATTGAGATCGCTAAAACTGTTAACATACGCAAAGAAACAGTTGGCCGGCATTAAAGAAAACGGCAGAATTGGGAGACGCTTGCAATGGAAGAATATGCAAATGTGAAAGAAAATTCTCGTGAACTCCACGAGCAGTAAATCACCTTCGCGTTATATGCACTCAAGATATATTTGTTTGTTCTTAAAGTCTCTCTCAAACAGAGAGAAAAGTATTGCGTCGTATTGCATTGCATGAGTCAAAAGGCTCCAGCATTAACCTGAAGAAGAATGGCAGAAAGTTGTTTGGTAATGAAAGAAAAAATTAATTCGAGTAGCAGCACTTGCAGTAATTAAGAGCTGCAGTAAATCACCGCATATCCCACTGAGGATGAAGGCCGTGAATGTTCTCACTAGTCTAGTGGTCTGGTACGTTTCTCGGACAATGGTGTGGGAAGATTGAAGTTATTTTACGGCACAGTGAATGGCATAATATACGAAGACAGTCTTTTTTCTGAAGTGGTACTCTGAGAGAGAGAGAGAGAGAGAGAGAGAGAGGTTCAACATCAGAGAATTTAATTTTCGAGATGGTTCTGTCCTGTATCACTGAGCAACGTGTGTTAAGAACTTTCTGCCATCGAAAATGTTAAAATATCATCTGGGCTGGGTACCTAACCTGAACTCAGTAGAAACTGCGTGGATGTAGTTAAAATAAATTAAATTTTAATGAAAAATCTTCGGAGAAACTGCGAACTGATGGAAGCAGTAATTAGTGTGTGGAATCATGATATACAAATACCACACGAAACATTAAAAAATTTTGTGTGCTATATGTCCAGACATTTTGTGTTGGCTGGTTGGTATGCGTGTGTTATTTGCCAAAACAACTAATGGTAGGTATAAGGCGTCAGTACATTGTGTCTAGAACAGCGTATATTCTTCTGTCGGTTATCCTGCTTGTTGGGCGTAAAACCTAGTTTCCAGAGATAAAACCATGCAACCTTCATCTGAGAGCGATTAACCCGACCACATCGAAAAAATTGTCCGAAATCGAAATTTTATTCAGTAAATACTAGGGGGCTTCGCTCACTTATTTTGATAAAGTCAAATAAAATACCGAAGTTTTCGACACTGTGTCTCTCTTCCTCTGTTATGAATACATAAATACGTTAAATATGAGAATCAAGAACGATACCGCGTGGTCATGTTAGATAAACAAAGCGCGTGACCACGCTTAAACAGAAGCTTGTTTTACCACAATAAAACAAGCTTCTGTTACTTATTTTAGTATTTGTTACGTATTACGACGTAACCAGCATCCCTCATCTCCCAATGGCTGAATAAATATCACTAAGAGGAAAATTATTTTAATGTATAAAAAGATAACCGTAAACATGAATTTCATAGTGGCCAAAGTATTTTATCCATTATATTTTTAACGGATAAAACTTTTATAATAAACAGGTATTTTTGATCCAAGTATGCAATAAATAAGTTGAAACCGAGTGCTATTAGGTTCTCCTTTACATTCTATCACAAACACGCGAGGCTAGTGGAGTTTACAGTCAGCCGGGCCAGTTGAATATGAATATACCAGGAATAATTAACTGTATTTAGCAGTCAATTGAGTTCGAATCACGATCAACTGAAACACGTATGCTACTTCACTCTTGCATTAGTCATTCAGCTATGTCGGGGTCTAATAATTTGTTCGCCATTTTAAATACTTATATCTTGTGGTGGAGAGAGCGCTAACAGTTTTATGTCTATACCACTCATATGCGTAACAATCCATCACTTACTAAATAGACACAAGCCTGCAGTTAATTAAGTTCTGTTAGTGCATGTAGCCGCATCAATTCTATTTTAGATGAAAGCGCATATTCATACTTAAATTCTTTTTAGAGGCACATCATGAGGATGAGGAAAAAAAAGTTACTTCTTGAATATGCACTCACTTTATCTGATATCATCTATACGTAAATGAATGTTTGTTTCTCAGTTCACTTTATAAATTCAGTGTCGCCACACCATTCTGCAAATTACTTTTTGGTTTTGATTGGCTGTTTTTTTTTTTTTTAATGGAACAGGAAATTTGTTAATAAAAAACAGAATATTTCTTTGTCCTTTTGGTTCCTTTTATATGAAAAGAAATAATTGCGAATGTTAATTTGAAATTACCGAACAATTATATTTAAGAGAATGCCCAGAAGGGAATTAGGTATAATATGCATGCCCCTTACCAGTATTTGAAATAAGTAACTTCCTTTGTAACGCAGTAAATGAATGTAAGAAGGGGTGGGTAGTAAAATAAATTTCACATTCAGTCTCAGTGGTGTTTTGTTTTGTTTTTGTGGCAAAAGAAGTGAGGGTATAAGGCATAAAAGTATTGTATCAGTAAATTGCGTATATTTCATGGTCAGTGGTTTTCCTGTTTCAAACTCGGATATTTCGAATGTCTCTGAGCGCATGTTCACGTCATTGAAAGCGAAAAAAACTACTATGATTTTGAATCATAAATTTATGTTCGTTGTCTAATTAAATCAATCAAGCATATATAAACTCGTTGCCGATGTGCTGTGCTGCAGTTTTTTTTTTTTCTTATTCTTAAAAACAATATGTTTGTAGAACAGAGCTAAGCGCAGTTGACTCTCAGTCCTCCCACAACTTTTATCCCAAATCAATTTTTTTTTTATCTTCAGGAAGGCATTTTATGCTATATTTTCAACTATGGATATCTTCAAATTTTCCTCATTTTGAGCCGTCTTTTTAAATATACTTTTAAAGATATGCTATTTTCCTTTTTCATAATCATTAATTTGTTTGTCCTAAATTCAGAAAAAAAAACTTTGTCTTGAACTGAATATTCCCCTTATTAAAAATATCTTAATGAAAGTATCAGATGAAACATTTACTTAAACGATGAGCCCCATAACAGAAATGAACTGCTGGAACGCTGCTAATCATTTTCTTGGAAACAACCTTGGGCTTGCTTTTTTTTTTTTTTTTTTTTGAGACTCTTCTGAAGAACTTTCTTATATTTGCTAATCAGACAAGTATTTGCTTTTGTGATTACCTAAAATGTACTCATAAATATTTACTTGTGTTTTCGCTTTTTAACAAATAAGACGGGCCTATAATTAAATAAAATCTCTTCCAGTTTAAAACCAGCAAATAATAAAAACAGTTGAAACGTGTAAGGCAAAGGGTTTCTAAACAGAACGCGAGAAATACAGAAGCATTTTGCTGAAGGCCGAATGTGTTCTGCCGCATAACGCTACTGGACATATTGATCAGATGTCACTGGTCCAAAACTACAGATTCTGTTCAATTTTGATATGCCCTTATAAAACATAAACATTCATATTTGAATCACTTCTTCAACAATAATTTAGTAGTACTTTCAGTGTAATTATAACTCCGTTGTATTTTAATTAATCGTATGGGAATTTAATAATTTTTTTAAAATTAATTTCATGATTTTAAATATTTGCACTAAATTCTTGAAGAACTCAATACGTTGTCTTTTAAAATCCTACCAAGGTTTTAACTAATCGTGGTAGGTCCCGGAAAAATATTTTACTTTGTACCTGTTATTATTATATGGTTTTAGGCGCAACCGCAACTTGGACTGTATTGTATTGAAAATATTCAAGTTTCCATTAGGAAAAACCATGCGCTCCTTGCCTGCGACCGACTAATTCTGCCACGTTGTGAATAAAGCCCATAAAAATTCCTCACATTATTGACAGCATTCAAACCCGGGCCTTTTCCATCCTGTGTGGGAGGATAGTGCTTATATGCACTGTGCCACTCCCCCCCCCCCAAGGGCCAACTCTGAAGCAGTAAATATTATTATCTAATTTGCACCGTGAATGTTTACTAATTCTTGCTTATTTAAACAAATCATTGTAAATTATTCTTATTGACTTGAATAAAAAAAGAGATATAAAAAACTTACCATCAAAGGGAAGTAAAAAATTCTAAAATGAATGAATGAATTAATTAATAAACAAAAGCTTGCCCCTTTTAACGCTTGGTTCATTTTACAACCTTTCAGTTACCTTTGAGGGCAAGCTTCGTATATCTTTTTATACAATAAAATCCACCAAATCAGGCCTACCTTATACAAAACATTATATAAATAGGCAAACTATGTTTGCCTATTTATATAATATTTTGTGTTCAAATGCAAAAACTGACAGTAATGGTAAAATGTGCTCATTCATACATCGGATGATCAGAAGTATTTTATTATCACCACTAGTTAGAAATTGGTTCCATTGAGAAACAACCTGTTTTCGTCCTTGAGATTAATAAGACCATACTGTACTAGTAATAACTAGCGTAATACGGCCTTATTAACCGATAGCGATACCGTTGTTTTCGTGTGTTAGTCTGTACAAATTTCCCACGTAGACTGTAAGTTGTGCGGGCTGAAAAACTAGGAGTAATTCAGTGGGGAAGTAAACGCTGCTCCACCCGCTGGAGATCAACTAACGAAGTCGACTGAAGAAGTTTCCTCTACTTTCAGACAGGATTCGAACCCAGACCATTATTACCGAGCGAAAAATGGCGAAACCATTCTAAAACCATCACTCCAATTTTCATGTCTTTCAAGAAACTTCGATGTAACAGATGAAATTCAAAAATAATTTTTACGAAGCATAAGTTTATAGAAATTCTGCGAAATTTAGTAAATTGTAATAATAAAACGGACCACACGCAACACAGATATGTGCTTGTCTTGTATGTTAAACCAGTACACGCAGGCCATCCTATCATTTTTATCAAACTTTGTACAACGAAGTACAACGATATTTTGCCTGCAATTTAGGTCCTGTTGCAATTTGTGTGTTTCGGAATGGACTTTCGTCTCTTTGGGAACCATAGAGATTTGTATGACTAAAACCTGTGAGAGAGGGAACGAGTGAACATTAATAAGGGCGCTTGAACCTTATACGGAACACGTTTTCCTTTATTGTTGTTTTATCAAGGCAACAAAGCATATTTCTATAAATGCTTCAAAACCCTTAAAGTGGGTAAAAGAGTTTCATATACAAATGCAGAACATTACTTAATATAAATAAAATCTAAAACGCTATATTTAACATTTAATCATACATAAGTGCATTAAATATACTCACCTGCGGTTTCTTTTCTTTTTTTCTAATAAAAACAAAAACTGGCAAGCACACGTTAGCACGGATAGCGAATATACCATGAAGTAATAAAGAGAATCTTAGCACTACTGAGCTCAGCTACACATGAAACTTTTGGCTGAGGAAATTGTGGAATTTGTTATTGGTCTTGCTTTACTTGACCTATCGTCCATAAATCTAAAAAAAGTTTTTAAAAAAACAGCTGGTTGAAATAAACACATATTCACTATAATATTTTCCACAAAATGCACAGCGATATTGCTTAGAGTATCATAATCTTTTTTTATGGTAACTGCAAATACGAAAATTATTAAAACATATAGTAACACTAAACAACTGAGGAAAAGAAGTTACTTCCTTGAGTTTAGAGTTGATCTGAAGGGAAGAATTGTTTCGAATGTTGTGTTACCGGCAATAACACAACTAGTTAATCTAATTTGAATATCGTCAGGTCTAGTTGGCACAATATATACAGGGTGTTTCAGTTAAACGTTTCAGAACTTCTGTGAGACTGATAAATTCTCAGCTCACGACGATCAGGCAAATCTCATTCTTTGTTCAATAAATAAAACCGATATTCAGGATATTAGGGCGAAATGATCGAAAAACAGTTTTCAATTAGAATTCGTAATATTCAAGGTAGGGAAAGCCAAACCGAAAGTATTGAAGAGAAGATGTGAGTGAGCCAATGAGAAGGCAAGAGCCCATGACTAACACAAACTTACTTTCGCTTTGAACAGGGGATCGTATCGGGGGTAGAAAGAGTCAGCGAGAACTTCGGCCCCGCGCTAACGATAATAAACAAAAAAGCAAGGTTTAGGGTGATAGCGAAACCAGACACACTTGCCTGTGACGCAGACCTGGGCAACAAAAGAACAGAACTCGGTCATATTTACGACTTTCCCCACTGTCATTGGGAGGGAGTGAAGAATTCCTCATTGTTGAGTAATCAACGAAGAAAAAGAAAAGAGGGAAGTAGCGCCGGAGTCCAGGAGAATACAGGAGGACTGAGACAGAGACGGAGAGAGGACACAGAGGAGAGGAGAGTTGGCTCTTCATAGACGAACATCGAGTCGAAAGATCGCCAAGGCAGCGAGAGACGAAGGCTGAGAAGGAGCAGAGCGGCCACCAGAAAAGTCGCCCGAAAACCAGTAGAGGACCCCGCCCAGATTTCGCTGAAGAGAAGGAGGCCGTATCACTGAATTCTAGGAGCGAGCAAATTAACTGGTAAGCAATTATATTATTCGTGTGAATGTAACAATCCGAAACCGAAACCAAAATGATAACCTTTTCAATGCTTCTTTCCTAACCACAAATGAATTACATGTTAATACACTGTAGGTTAAACGACTAGAATGCTCCCATAGACACGAAAATCCCCATCCTGATGTCCATAAGAAAAGTGCAGCCTAATCGAGCATGATCAAGCGCTAAGCTCCGGATGATGACGAAGGATGCACTGAGAGATAACTAGCGGACAGGAGAATTAAACACACCCACTCGCGTTTGGCCTCAGAATATGAGGAGTACCAAAAACTTCTATGGGCATTCTGGACGGTTAACCTAGAATAATCTAGTACACTACAAAAGGTAAGAATTGTGAAGAGTTAATGTTGCAAGATAAATTATAGAATTTCTATGAAGAGCAGAATGTACTAGCTTAATACCTGATTCACACAATGACATTATGAAATGTAACTAATGCCTGAATGCGACTTTTTAAACTGATCACTTAAGCAGAGTGCAAGTGTTGTATATTTAGTTTTGTTTTGTGTTAATAAATATAGTTATGTGTTTTACTAAGTCTCATCCTCTCTGCCCATATCCAATCACACCAGCACAGGTAAGAACCATCTAAAATAAGTTATTGCGGGGAATCGAACCAACGCATTGCGATTGGTCGATTCTTTAACACAGCGCTAATTCTTTGCTGCAGTCACAGGGGTTATATAACTTCTGGAGACCGAGGGCGGGGATTTTGTCCTAAAAGATAGTGAGTTGAGTGACTAGACAGAAAAAGGGCGTCGCCCCACAGAAACGAGAGGAAACAAGATGGCGCCTTGAAGTGAGCAAGAGAACCAACCCAACCAAGACGTGCCACGTAACCAAAGAGAACAGGGCCATCCACAAGATGAAGGCGACACCCTACACTTCTAAGAGGGGTAGGGTACATCCTGACAACTCGAAATCATATAGCAATGTGGGGTCGGAAATGCTTTCCTGAAGCGGTGTTGCACACAGAAGCACCATAAAAAGAAAAGAGACCGTAAGTGAGAAATCGTTTTAATAATACATGAAAAGAAGCAAAAGGTACATGGATTAAAGTAAGTGTTCGAAGTTTCTTCCACGGGCTACAATGCACGCCTCACATCTCCGACGCATGGACATCCGAACATTCTGGAATACTCCAGGCGAATTTCTTCGGCAGCTACTGCGATTCTTGCAACCAGCTCCTCAGCATTGTCAACAGGGGTGTCATAAACTAGCGATTTCATATGACCCCAGAAATAAAAATCAAGACATGATAGGTCGGGTGACCGAGCAGGCCAACGCACGGGACCACCACGTCCGATCCACTGTTGACCAAATGTGACATCCAGGTAGTTACGAACATCTCCGCTATAATGGGCAGGGGCTCCATCGTGTTGGAACCACATTGTCTGTTGCGTCGATGCAAAAATCTGTTCATCTCTCAAAAGTTGTGGCAATACTTGCTGCAGAAAGATCAAGTAGATAGGTCCAGTTAGACGACACGGTAACAGGTAAGGTCCGATGAGGTGATCTCCCATAATACCGGCCCATACATTGACCGAAAATCGAATCTGTGCTGCACGATGTCGTATTGCATGCGGGTTCTCTCGACCGCCCAGATATGGTCGTTATGCGTGTTGAAAATTCCTTCCCTTGTGAAGGATGCCTCATCGGAAAACAACACTTCAGCAGGAAAAAAGGGGATTTGTAGCACATTTTCCAAGGTACCACTGTGCGAAAGCAATACGAGGTTGAAGAAACTTCGAACACTGACTTTAATCCATGTACCTTTTGCTTCTTTTCATGTATTATTAAAACGATTTCTCACTTACGGTCTCTTTTCTTTATGGTGCTTCTGTGTACAACACCGCTTCAGGAAAGCATTTCCGACCCCACATTGCTATATGATTTCGAGTTGTCAGGATGTACCCTACCCCTCTTAGAAGTTCTGAAACGTTTAACTGAAACACCCTGTATATATATATATATTTTTTTTTTTTTTTTTTGCTGTCAAAAATATCAGAAACCGAACCTCCGTATTTTGTAGGATGTCCTGAATGACAGTTTAAAGTTGACTGTTGTGAAAATGTATCTAGTGTAAATTTAAGCAATTGTTGTAACAACAACTTGTCTGCTTCTTTCAGCATTCCGGGTAGTGAGTGCGCTCTCACATATAGCATACCAGTGCATCCCATAGACTTTTAATGTGGTTCAGTTAGGTAAGTGTAGGCAATAAAACATCTGTATATTGTGTCTGTAAATTGATTGATTCTGTGCTCAATTTTCCTGTTTGCTATACGAAAAACCCAAGTTTTCTTGAGGAAAAAAACCATGAAATCTTAGCTTGAACTCGACTAACTCAGCCATTGTGAAAAAGCCAACAAAAATTCTTCGTCATTGATGGGACTCAGGACTTTTCTACCCGGTGTGGGGAAGGATGGTGATTATATAGACTGTGCAGGGGTAATGTGGTTCAGAACTGGAGACCGCAAGGGCCTTAAAAAGATTGCTGAACCGCCGTACCTTTCTTTCTGTACAAAGCGTGTAAATCCTAATCCATCAGTATTATTTAACGATTATATTAGTATTATAATGGTTAAATAATGCAAGGAAGTGGGATTTTTCTGCATCAATCAAAATTAAATTTAAAAAAAAAAAACTGTCACTCATACTTTTCCCGTCGCCAGACGGGAAAAGTATGAGTGATATCAACTATCAACCTCAACCATTGCAGCAGGCAATTCATTCCGGTGATCTAACACACACTAAAAAACCAAACTATTATAAGGCCACCCGAATATTTAAGTTCATATGTGTTTTATGGTCGATTTGTTTGTTTTACTGGACGAAAAACCCCAGTTACTGGGGGGGGGGGGGGCTTGGCTTGCTATCTACGCCTGAGACCGCTAACTCAGCCACTCAGTGAAAAAAGCCCATTAAAATTCCTCGCGTCATCGACGGGATTCGGACCCGGGTCTTTTCCACCCGGTGTGGGAAGGACGGTGACGATATCACTGTGCTACCCGCGCAGACTACTACACACTGCCCGAAAGAACACTTAATGAGATGCAGCATTCTGTTACTGTCCAAACTTTTGCATTGGTGCGCACTGGTTATTCGTTCTTCTGCCTGGAAAAATATACCTTTCTCCTTCCTTTAACTGATTCCCATCAGGGCCTTATATACCTCTATCAGAATTCTCCTTCCCTAAGCTGTTTAATTATCAAGCTTTGCAGGCTGCACTTCTAAGTCGTTTTTATAGGACATCGATTAATACCACTTCCTAATCTGGTTACCCTTCTCTGAAACCTTTCTAGAAATTCTCTCTCTTTTTCTTAAAGTGTGACATCAAGACTGTTTTGTTTCCAGGTTTTAGACTTTTGGATGAATGAATAGGGTGAAGGCTAAATTCAAAGAAAACGAGATTACACGAAGTTCAACCAACATGTGATTAATATTATAATAATATTAATTATAATATGTTTATCATAATGTTTTCCTTTGTCCTTTCAATTCTAACATTGAAGACTGTGATGAGCCCGAAAACTTGTAGTTACAAACCTAGGAACATGTTCTTTTCTTAGCTTCATGATTTAAAAATCTGATAAACTAACGTTAAATACACCTTCTTTGAGAATTTTAATTTTGTTCTTTCACTCTTTTAAACACTTTCAATCACCTAACACCCTATTCTACATTAGATGAGTACCTATGCTTAGGTTTTCTCCGTTTCGTTTCACTAATAATCTTCGCATCAAAGAAATCTCAAAATTTCAATTATAATATTACCCAATAAGTCAGTTAAATTACAGTTTGATCAATCACCGAAATAAATGTCAAAATATCATCGGAATAAAAGAAATCTTACTTCGATTGTAATAATTTATGGAGATGACAATCAAGAATATTTATATGGCATAAAATATATACATTAGTTTTATACATTATGTCAGAGTGCTACTACGTTTAAAAATTTAAGGAAATTGCCTTTAATATGCAAACGTCTACTTTATAAAACTAAACGGCGAAGTGGCAGCTCTAAAAAGCACGCATTCTCTTTCCAAAGAATATCAGACTAAAAGCCTTCTTTACGGTTTATATTAACCGAAACTATTTAGGTACTTCTTTTATGGTATTATGATCAGTTTATAATAAAACTGAATTCCAGTTCATATTAAACAATTTAACATCCCTGGGTGTATAATGAAACTCAAGATTTAAAGTGCAAAAGAATAGTTGCGCAAAACTTTACCTGCTAGAAATTTCATAGCAAATCCAACACATTCTGTTATTTATACTGTACGTGATTAACAACCTTCGCTATGCAGATGACACTGTATTTTGTACAACTAATATGCAGGACTTACAGATACTCCTCAATCGTGTGAGTGAGGAAAGTGAAAGAATGGTCATCGGGATTAATATCAACAAGACTAAGCTCATAGTCCTTAATGGGGCAATGCAAACACCTCCCCTCATGTTAAACGGAAGGCTGATAGACAGAGTTGACAAAATCAAATATCTTGGCTGTTGGTTCAATGACAAAAACGAATCGGATATGGAAATAAAAGCAAGGATTGAAATGGCCAGGCAGTATTTTCTTAAAATTATATCTACATTGTGCAATGGAAACCTGGATCTCCACCTTAGAATCCGAATGATGAGATATTACCTTTGATCAGTTTTGTTGTATTGTGCTGAGACATGAACACTTAAAACTAGCACCTCGAAAAAGTTAGAATCATTTGAAATGTGGACGTACAGAAGAATGTTGAAGATAATATGGACAGCAAGAGTGACTAATGATTGTCCTGCAGAGAATTGGAAAAATCTTGAATTGCTGAAGGACGTAAAAAAAAGAAAAACGGTGTATCTTGGATACCTGATGAGGAACAACAAATACGCAATTCCAGGGCTAATTATTGAGGGGAGAATGGAAGGTGAAGAACGCCTGGGAGAAGATGCATATCAAGACTAGATAACATCAAAAACTCGACAGCACTGAACATCGATCAGCAGTTCAGAGCTACCATAGACCGAGAGACATTTGCCCAGGTGGTCGCCACCTCCGTTAGAAGATGGCACACGGAGAAGAAGAAGTTGTACGTATTTTGTACCTTTCGTAGGCGTTAATAATTGTGAAATCCTTCACAAGGAATTACCTTCCTCTAAGACCTTAAATAAGTAACGCTTTTTTACCCTAAAATTTTATTAGCCTAATATGTTTCCATAAATAGTTGTTTTTTTCTTCTTTTTTTTTAATAACGTGGTGTATAGTGTTCTTTTTCTGTTTAATTTTGATTGTGTTGTTCTTTAGGTATAGAGACTTCGGCGCTCTGCTACTAAACTTTCTAAAGAAACACCGAATAAATAAACAAACCTTCCCAAAGCAATTCTGAGGTTCAGTGCTCTATGAAGCAAACATTCATGCTTTTCCGAAAGAGATAACTAGTTATGATATCTATACGAGCAGAATCGGTAAAACGATCGATGCGATCTAATTACAGGATGTTGCGTTTGACTATGGACCCATTTCACGATCTGTCGTGGATCCATAACCATCACTTGTTCTGCCATATGAAACACAATGCAAAGGAATGCTTCTCGTTGCCTCTCAAGTTTACTGGCAAGTAGGCTGCCTCGCCACGTATATTACATGCCAATATCAAGGCAATTATGTTAGTCTCGGTCATCGCTGCATTGGTAAATGCATTATATGTATATAATTTAATCTTCTGAGCTAGTAAACATTTTTGAAAAAAGTTTGTTTGTTTCGTGTAAACGCATATATAGGGAAAATCAAGGACTGATGTGTCTACAGTTTTAACAGCTCAATAAAAAATAAATAATCTCAAAATTAAGCAATGACAGGTATTCTTATTTCAAAAATGCAGACTACTTACTGTTTTCTTGAAAATTGACACAACGTTAGTTCTCAGTTCAAAAAAGTGCTCTTTTGCATAAGAGCAATTCTGGCAGCCATTAATGTAGACGATGTATAGTTTGGATATAAGCCACGGCTTGCGTCGTTCAGCTTTCCATTTTAAGATAAAAATCTATAATTAAGTTATATTTTAGTGAGTATTCTAGATGGGAGACGTGCTTTGTTTTTTTTTTTACCACGCAGCCAATTTGGTCGTTCTCTTCCAAGTGTTTCATGGTTTTCGATTTTCATCCCACTAAACAGCTACAGCATGTATAACATTTACATATACAATAAACTAAGTAGGCAAACAGGAAATATATTGGGAAAAAGGATAGATGGAATAGGAGCAGCTTAGTCTGCCATGGACTAAAGTTGATGAGGTAAACAGCTATCGTCTTTTAAGGGCAAAAAAAGGTGATATTGGTACTCTTGATAATAAGAGTAGGAAATCTCAGGATTCAATTAACAAGTACAGAGAAATGTTCAGAAATAGTCGCGAGTTACGAGGGAAGTTGAAAGTGTCTGCAATTCTGCCCAGACCAATAGGAGGAAGAACATGAGAGCTATGTCAATCAATTCGGACCTACAGAGACTGTGCAAGACTGAAGGACTAGAATTTTCCGAAGCATAATTTGTGTTCTTAACACAGAGATTAATTTTACGTGGCTGAGTAAATACATTGCTCGACAAAATTAACAGACCATGTAGAAAACGTGATCTAACTCGTACAGCTTGCAATGAAGCGGGACAAAATTTGATGTGGTGGTGTACCAGAGAATAACGATGAAATGAGGAGACAACTAGAAACTTTGCACAGGTATAAGGGACATTTATAGGGGTTATATAAGAATTAACAAAAATGTCACATTACAGAAGTGGAAACAAGATACTCGAAAATATGATCACATGACAACAGAAATACGTATGACCCCTTCCAACGGCTAAAGTGGCCTGAGATAGGTGAACAATGCTCGATATAAGGGTGTCTATATGATCCGGTAGCAATAAATCCCATTCCTCCACCAGTGCAGAACTTAGCTCACCAAGTGACCGAGGAGTTAACTGTCCGCGTGCAATGCGAGGTCCAAGAGCGTCCTGCACATGTTCTATCGGAATTAAGTCTGGTGATCGTGTTGGTCACGGCAGTCTTTGGAATATCTTCAGTTTCAAGATATTCTTCCACCACTTGAGCTCTATGTGCATTGGCCTTGTCGTTCATGAAAAGAAAATCTGCGCTCCAACTACACTCCTAAAAAGTCACATATAGGGTTTGAGGCTCTATTGTCAGTACCTCGGCGCAGTTACGCCGAGATACTGACAACACCCCTCTTCAAAAACATGAAGAGGGGTGCAGAAGATTATAATTATTCCGCACCACACGAGAACACTGCCTCTACTGTAAGTGTCGTCCCTTCTCTGACAGTGCATGAATGGTACCGTATTCCTCATTCTTTCAAGATGAAATAACATCTATAATCTGTTTGTAGGCCAAAACGGGACTAATCAGAAAGATAACTGTACCCCACTTGTCAGGGCTCCAAGCCACATGTTCATGGCACCAGTTTCGTCGAGCTCTGCAGTGGTTTGGAATTAATGGGATTTATTTATTTATTCTGTACTTTGTTGTGGCCTCCAGGGTTTCCCCTATACGCCGGAATTAATGGGATACAAACCGCTGGCTTTCTTGAGTAAAGTCCACTTAATCAGAGTCCGGTTGAAAATGTTTTCACCTGTGGCCGCAGCATCCTCAAGATGCAGTTGATGACAGGGCATCGTAGGATTTCGCCTTGCTGTTAGAGCCAGATAGCAGTCTGTTCTGGTTGACGTACCCCTTGGTATAGGTATAGGTATGTTGAGGGTCTGACGGCTCCGAGGATTTCTCCCATCTCCGCGTATGTTCTATGTATCGAGTGACAGTACCCTGTCTATGCCAGAGGTTTAAAAATAATGTATGGGTCATGTGGTATGTAGTTTGTTGTGCCCATTGTTCATCCTGCCTGTTGGCCGCTGGGCCCCCAGTGGGACCCGACGTTACCATACCTAGCGACGAGGACGCCAGCCGGGTGTACCAAGAGACTAATTATACTCTGGCAGGTCCTGCCACTTACTTTCCTGAGATTTCGGTGACTAGGACCTAAAATAAAGGTATATACGCTGAAAGAACTATTTCTAGAGAGCCTAAAAGGTCGGGCAAAATTTGATGTGATTTAAATTTGGACATGTGGGGCAGTCGCTGTACAAGAGAAAGTGATGGGAGGGAGAGTGAAGACGGAGGAATGAAATAGGAAGAAGAGGGGTCGGATAGAAAGGTGACCCCCCATTTTCAGTGGGGCATGCTCATGCCCCACGACAGTGAAAATATGGGGAGGCGAGAAGAGGAGAAGAGAAGAGCGAATACCGCCACCGCCCCCCCTTCAAAAAAAAAAAAAAAAGCCGCACAAGGAAGTGCAGTTTTGGGTCGCCAGTAAGCCATACAAATCACCCTAAGTCTTGTCTTTCTGTGGTATAGTGAATCTTTTACTTGTTTGACCTCCTGCATTCTTTCTAGTCTGGTTGCCTTTGGTGTATTTCTATTATTGTTTTCCTTCTAGAAAATAGATCCTGGGCATATTGACTGAGTGCCTTGTAGTCCTCTTGAGTGTCTAACAGTCTGGGTTCTTGGTTGTCTGGGATGTATTGGATTGCCGTTATTAGGCGTAGTCGTAGGTCGTCATACAAATCGCACTCAAACATTAAGTGTCTCCCTTGGGCAACCTTGGCCGAGACGACGCTACGCAACACATTAGACCAACGTGTTCCCTTCGCCTGCTCGTCAAGTTGTCCAACGGCCCGCCATCTCAAAGAATCATCTAAATGTCGATGACTTGCCATCCTGGGTACAGGATATGTGGCTATCCCACTGAGCAAGCTAATAAACGAGAATGAAGTGATGCGGTCGCACCCGTGTTTTGATAATCATGAATAATTTGCACAATGTGCAGCTCTGTAAGGTGGTAGATAGATTTCTATTGAATACTCCGAATTTGCATGCCACAATGCCTATTATATCAAATATTCGCCTTCGGCTATACTGTTCACAATAAAATATTCATGAAAGATATTTTGTTAGAGGGGTTGTATGAGAATTAACAAAAAGGAATTAACCCCTTGTACACTGTAAGGCACTGTACAAGGGATGCAAAAATATTTGCTGTTACTATCGAGGCAGTTAGGTTGGTCGGAAAACTGGTGGTGAGGGGATTACACAGAATAACAGATTAACAGCAGCCGCAGGCAGAGGTGAAACCGGTTCTTGCTGTGATGTTATAGGGACATGCAGCAGCCTGGAAAAAGAGGTGTTGGGGATTTCAATGCTTGCTAGAGGTCCTCATGGGAAAAGGAAATACATGGGTTGTGTTTGAGTTACTAAAAGTCATTAAATGCGGACAGAGTAGCGGTATTGGAAACATGGTGCCATTCATAACACGTAACTGTTTAAGGCATTAAATGTATTAAGTAAACTTGATAATGATGGTATTCCAACTCTTCTTTCTCAGCCAACGCGTATAAGGGGCAACATAAATTTAAACGGAAAAAGGATGGCTGCAGGATAGGTATGTGAAATTTTGTTTTCAACTAGAGAATGACTGGTAAAATGGGTAGTTTGAAATAAATTTCAGATAGAATTAGATATTATTAGAAGGGATTATTTTTGTGCAATCTCCACTTTGCCCATTCATTTCTGTAACCTACCCATGATAATAAACATAACATCTAGTGCGTCAACTATAATATACAATAGGCGCCTCCGTAGCCAGGTGGGAAGGAGCAGCAGTGCAAAGCACACGCTTCTTGATTAGACCGGGGTTCGATCCCGTCACCACCAAATACGGAGGATGCGGAAAGGTCATGGAATGACCACCGCATATCCCGGAGCAACATGGCCTTAGTTGCTAATGCTCCTAAAAACCAAATAACAACAACAATATACAATATATGGAAAGCCTATATGATATGTGTGGAAAAAATAAACAATAATTGTCGGATTTCTATTGGTTCGATTGTAATGAAATTTGTGACTGATCGACAAATCATTCTTAAGGAATAAAATATAAAACATTGATTATGACAGCATTCTTGAATTCAGAGAAATTTCCTATAGATTGGAGGTAGACATGCCTTCCATTCGCCAAGGGCGTAATGCAATTATAGACTTGTAAGCTTGATTTCTGTTCCAGGGAAGATAATAGAGTCAGTGATTAATGAAGCCCTGCAGGATCATTTTAACAAGAATCGAATTAATTAAACAAATTAGGTAGTACCGAAACTCAAAAAGCGACCTAGGGGTAATTGTACAATCCGACAGGAAGTTCTCTGAGCATTGCAGACGGGCTGCAAAAGCAGCCCTCGGTGTTATGCGAATGATATACAGGAACTATGCTAGCAGAGACAAGGAGGTGATTATCCCATTGTGTAAGGCAATGATTAAGTCACTCTTGGATACTGTATACAGGTGCGGAAGCCTCATTTTAAGTAAGCTGTGGAACTATTAGAATGGGGGCAATCAGATTAGACAACAAAAGGGGACTCTTACCATAAGCGACTTCGATTCTGCAAATTTCAGCGCCTGGAAACTAATCACTAGGGAAGAAATCTGATCGAAGAGTTTAAAGCTATAAATGTATTAAAAAAACCTTAATGATGACAGTATTCTAATGCTTTCTCGGACAGCACACAAGGGGATATAAACTTATATTGAAAAAGGATGGCGGGAGGATAGATGTGGAAAATTTGCTTTTGGCCAGATTATAACTGATTTGTGGAAATGTTTCATCTGGTGTTGTGGAAGTGGGTAGTTTGAATAAATTTAAGGAAGAATTATGCATATTATTAGATGGGATGGACAGATGGGTAAGTTTTTTTTTTATTGTTTTGGCTGACGTTGCATAAGTTTGCTTCCTTGCATTATTTTCCAATAGTACTACTACTAATAATAACAGCTTATCGCCTCTGCTGATCGACACAAAATCGAAAACAACCAATGATGTTGAAGAGAAGGATTTTTTGTTCAACTAGGCGCCCTTGTGCTGAGTCACTTCACACAACGCTCTTCCCACTGTGTAGTCGATTGCAGAACATACAGATACTAGTTTAAACAACGTTTTCCCTGCAACAACTATCTTTGCTTTCTCCTTAAAAAATTTCTCGGCGCCATTGCATTACGATGTAAGCCGTCCTTGGTCCATTCACTAATCTAAATATTGAATTTTGCCGCTCGTCACCCACGCGATTCCAAAAGATCTGAGGGATGGAGTTATCGTGTTGCTTCTTCCTACGTGCATACAAACAAGCCTAAAATACTCTTAACTTACAGACACGATATATTGAGCCTCATTATAAGATGGCTTTCCGCTTATAATTCAGCCGTACCCTTTAGTACTTCCGACTACAGCGCTTAGCGTTCAACTCTGACGAAACAGCTGTGCATAACATCCACTTTCAGCAATTATAGACATGGAAATCTTCTATTATCTACTTCTATTTACAGTATACTCTTACTCTTGTCTCATTATTCTCCCTTAATGAATACCACACGAAAAGGAGAATCTGATGTAAATCTTGATCGCAATTTCGTTCGGCATTACTCGCAAGATGACTTCGAAAGAGGCCTTTTCATCCATTACCTATTCATACCAGTTATCTTTGCGTTCAGTTTATCTAAAGCCACTCTTTTTCTCCACGTCAATATATTAAAAGTTTATGGACAGAGACGAACGTGATTTTCTTCCTAATTGGCTCATTACAAATATTTGCTTGAAACGATTATCACACTAAACTAGCGATGACAATTATCCCCTGTCTGAAAATTATTAATGTCTGTTCCTTCGGACATTCCAGTGTTATGAATGCGTGGGGAATACGAAGCATTCAAATTGTTGAACACTGTCAGACCATTAAAATGAGATACTCGCCCATTTCCACGATAATAAATATGTATAAAGCAGCCTGATGCTTTTCTTGAAGAAGTTCATTGAAATGAAAGTGCGCACGGGTTAGACGTTCCGTCTTATAATCATGAAAATATTATAAAACCTTACTTGTAAATGCGCAGGACTTCAGAGAGTTATATTTTATTATTTGCTAGCGACGTTAAACTGTGTTTCAGACAACCGGTCAACAATTTCTTGAAAAGTTTTTCCTTGTAATAATTCCCGTAGGTCTGGCAGGAAATAGTTGGGCAAACTTTTGTTCCTGAGGAAAAACTACCGCAGAGAACATTTTCGCAAATTCCCAGAAGAGAGCGTATATTTTTATTTGGTACGAATATTCATTCCTTTGCGGAAAGGGGAACAAGCATCTCGCGACATTGGTTCGTGACTAGTTGTCTTTAAGGAACACTTGGAAAGTGCTCGTGCTTCATAGATCAAAATACAGCGCGGCTTCTCCGCGTTGACCTTTACTAGCATAAATTTTATAGTACGCCGTTGGATTTACTGTTTGCTGCACCTGCATCCAGGAGGAAATATTCGAGGCACGAGATACACAAGTGAAGTAACTTACAGACTCCTGAGACCTAAAGGCACGTATGAATTGACTATATTTATGTAATAACATCTATTCCGAAGCCCACAAGGAACTGTTTAGTATTCTTTACACGTTCTCGGCGCAAACTATACAACCTGCACTGTGCTGTAAACTTCCGCTATATTTAAAGAGTTGGTTTCGTTTTTCCTTTCTGTACGCTCTGTTAAATACCTATTTTCCTTGAAGGTTGTTTTTTTTTTTTTTTTTTGGACCCGCAATTGGACTGAACAAAGGATAAAGTCGAAATTTAAGAAATGTATTCCGAAAGTTGACAAATCACGTGATACTTATATATAAAAAAGAGTTTAAAAAAGTCATTAAAAAGTTCTAGTATTAAATGATCTTCCAAGCGTAAAAAAAACAGGCCAACTATAGAATGACCTAATAGTACTGAAATTTTATTTGTCATTTATTTATTTCTTGCATATGATCGCAATATACTGCCCATTTTTTGAAAATGAGAAAAGCAGACTAAAATTATAATTTCAGTACCTGTCATTCGCCAACGCTCACTCGGCGACACACCAGAAAGACGACAATGTCCAGATAGAAATGCTTTCAACAAGGATGGAAATTATATATTAAAGTCCTAAAATTAATGCAGATTGTTTTG
The DNA here is from genome assembly GCF_048544385.1 of Mastigoproctus giganteus. NCBI lineage: Eukaryota > Metazoa > Arthropoda > Arachnida > Uropygi > Thelyphonidae > Mastigoproctus > Mastigoproctus giganteus. The sequence continues at coordinate 149,611,741 of NC_143577.1, forward strand.
AAATAAATGTTCCTTGAGATAACCCCGAAGGATATTGTCTGGCGAATTCAAATCAGAGGTCCAGACGAGAAAATCTTCCGAGGAAACGATAGCTTCAAACATTGAAGTAGTCTAAGGCGTTGCAACGTGGAAGTATGGCATGTTGCACCATCTTGTTAGAGATTATGTTGCCTACGTTCTACGTGCTTTTTGAAAGAATTTCTAACTGGCATGTATCCACAAATAAATCTTTCCTCTGCTCAGTGATACCACTCCAGATTAGCAAAACAGATTTAAATCTAGAACTTGTTCCTGCCTTGTTGATCTTGTTTTTGGATGCCATTACTACTGTTTTTGACTGTACACCTCTTTGTAGACTACTGGATAAAAACATTTATTTTTATTTATTTATTTTTTTTTTTTTACTTTATGCTATTTTCCACTTCATTTTTTTTCCGGCTTCTGCTGTCCTGTCTCCTGAGAATGTGTGTGTTATGATCTAACCGCACCAGGGGTTTCCCCCATCTCCGCGTAGTATACATTGTGGTGTGATACAGAACATTGTAGAGGCCAGAGGTTTAAAAGTGTATGGATATTGTGGTATGTAATGTTTTTTAACGTTGTTCATCTGGTCTTTTAGCCGTTGGGCCCCTAATGGGACCCACGGTTGCCCACACTATACCTCGCGGAGGCAGACCGGGTACACCAGTATTTTAGAAATTTACTATTAACTCTAGCAGGTCCTGCCACCTAATTTCCTAAGATTTCAGTGGCTAGGACCTAAAAAAACAGGGGGCGAAGAAACGTTAGAAATTGGGTCAGGCCAAAAGAGATATAAGTTATGCAGGGTAGAGTTAAATATTCTGAAAGCGGGGCTTTGTGTCGTTTTGAGAAGGGTCAAACGCTAGAGTGGGAAGGGAGAATGAATACTGGAGGATGAGAGACAGAAATATGGGGTCAATAGTGAAGATAACCCCAAAAGTCGGTGGGGCAGGCCCATGCCTCACCAGGCGAAGAGTAGGGGGTGGCAGGGGAGGGTACAGAGGAACCATCTCCCCCCGACAAGGGAAGGGACGGAAAGTGAATCTGATAGGGGTACCCAGTTCGACGTTTCGGCAGCAAACTGCACAATGTCTTTGTCGGGTCTTCTATGCCATTCCTGGGACATGTTGTCCCGTCCGTGTGAGGTGGTCAAGTTTAGATAATGGGTCCAGTTTAAGCCAGTGGTCAAATCCAGGTTAAGTTAACGATTCGTTGTTCTTCAGATTGTAGCTGACAGGTTTTTGTTTGCTCGAGGCATCTAAGGATCTTCATTCTGGATGACGAATGGTTGGTTTGTAGGATAATTTCTACTAAGGTTTGGGTATGTCCTTCTAGTAAAAGGTTCCTGCGCGAACTGCGCAGGAACCTTTTACTAGAAGGACATACTTAAGAACCTTTTACTTAAGGCTTTATAATTGTCCTCGGTCTGCAAGAGATATTGTTCTTGGTTTATGGGCGAGAAACGTATTCTGGTTATTAAGAAACAGCGGAGGTCTTCGTATAATTGGCAGCAGTGCATGAGGTGCTCCCACGTCTTTGGCTGTCCACAGTGGCAGAGAGGGGTGTCACTCAATCCGAAACTGGAGAGTTTTGCTCTTATTGCGCCGTGTCCCGTGAGTAGTTATGATGGCAGCAGTCCCGGTGAAAACCAGTTTGGGCATTTGGGAAACATTAGTTGATTATCCGGTATGAATCTTCAAGTGACTTCCCTTTTTGTCGAAGTTGCCCAGCGGATTTGCCAGGCCTGCGTAGGTGGGCGAGAAGGCTCTTTTCTCAAGTTTACGATCGTTCGCCGGATCATCTGTAGTCTAGGCAGGTGACTGCGCTGCCTTTAGATAGTTGATAAAGCAACTCACAGCGACGATCTCCAGGTCCAGGGGGAGAGTGGCCAAAGGACCTGGAGGGAGTGGGTGCTTACAGTACAGCAGGCTCTCGAGATTGTCAGTAGGATTGAACGTTGAATGATCTCTAGCTTCCTTTTGTTTACTGCTGTTACCGCCTTGTGGAACCAGGCTCCTGATGCGTATGCTATTGCTGGTAAGAAAACTGCCTTATAGAAGAGGGCTAGGGTCCTCTTCTTAAGCCCCCAGTCGCGATGAGTAACTCTAGCTAAAAGTGGGGAGTATTTTTTTATTTTGCTTCAGAGGTAAGTAAGATGGGGTGTGAATGACAAATTTTCATCCAACAGAATACCAAGATATTAAGATTCTTAGCAAAGCTTATTATCTTAGGATTCACCCCTAGATCTGTATTGGTTAGGGTTAGATTTACATAAAGGAAAGTAAAGAGAGTAAACGTATAAAGTTAAAGTTCCCAATTATATTAGTAGATTAATTAATTTAAAAACATGTCTCCAGGAAGAGGAAGTGCTCCAGGAAGAGGAAGTGCACCGGGAGACATGTTTTTAAATTAATTAATCTACTAATATAATTGGGAACTTTAACTTTATACGTTTACTCTTTACTTTCCTTTATGTAAATCTAATCCTAACCAATACAGATCTAGAGGTGAGTCCTAAGATAATAAGCTTTGCTAAGAATCTTAATAGATAATCAACAGTACTTCAAGCTTTCAGCTGTAAAATTAGTCATTAATACCAAGATATTTAAGCTCGGTGGAAAGCTTAATTGTTGTTTCCTGAATCTTTATCTGGGGAGGCCTTCAGATATTGAGAGTACCTCTAAGTAGCATGAAGCAGGTTTTTGTTGAGGATATCTTTAAGTGGTTTTCGGTGGTCCAGTCTGGTAGGATATTTATAGCTCGGTTTGCAGAGATCTCTAATTGAGTTCTTGGGTCTGCCGCCAGCATCAGGATCAGTCATCTGCGTAGTCCTGTGACCTCACATCACCAAGGTCGAGGTTTAGAAAGCAGTCGAGCACCACGTTCCAGAGAAGTGGGCCATCTACTGAGCCTTGTGGGCATCCTGTGTAGACTGGTCGTGTGACTGAGCAGTACGCAGCACTGACGGTTACAGTTCTGTTTGCGAGATACGTTTTTATACAATTGTACAGATTAGCTTGTAGTTTGGCCTTCCGGAGTGTGCCAAGGACGCTTGGTCACCAGAGGCAGTCAAACGCCCCGGAAAAATGTACCGAAATGACAAGTAAGTATTTATGATTGGCTGTGGTAGCTGCTTTGACGATGTTCTCTAAGGCGTCCACCGTGGATCATCCCCTCCTAAAGCCGTATTGGTTTTCAGAGAGAAGGCCAGCGTTGGAGTAATGAATTTCTATTCTATTGCTTAGAAGAGGTTTTAGGAGTTTGCTTAGTACGGATAGAAGAGCGACGGGCCGGTATGACTCCGGAAGGCCTTGGAGTTTTGTCGGATTCTTGAGAATAAGCCTTAATTTTGCAGATCTCCATACTGCTGGGAAATGGCCTGTTTCAAGGCAATGGTTGAAGAGGTTTAAGATCTCATTTGGGATGGTTCAACAGCCTTCTTTACGATCTCGGGCTCCAGCCTATCTTCTCCTGGAGATTTCTTGTTTTTTATTTTTGCTGCAGCGATGTCCAGTTCTTCCTTGGTGAAGTGGTCTTCCACTTTGGTCGTGGTATATGTGCTGTTTTCCTCACATCGTACTATTTGCTATGGGATGTTTGGTGGCGTGTGTTGATGGAACATGGCGTCAAGGATGTTATTTATAGATTTGGACAATGTCTTTGTATACATGCCTTGAGGCGTCTTGGTGGCTGGGATGACTTCCCCCCTGGGGAATTTGTTTGCGATCACTCTGTAGACCACTCCCCAAGGAGCAGAATTTCCAACTGTACAGACTAGGTGCTCCCAGGAGCGCTTCTTCCTTTGTTTAATTAGGGCTATATATTCATTTCTATATATTCAGAGAGGTGGCAAATGAAGTTTAACATTGACAAATGTAAAGTACTACATATGGGAAACAGCAACCCCAGAGCAACGTATCAATTCTGTGGTACTACACTGACAGTGGTAGAGAATGAAAGGGACCTGGGGGTGGTTGTGCAGGCAGATATGAAGTTTTCTGAGCAGTGCAGACGGGCTGCAAGAGTAGCTCATGGTGTATTGTCGATGATATATAGGAATTTTTCTAGCAGGGATAAGGAGGTGATTATTCCCTTGTATAAGGCAATGGTCAGACCACGCCGTACTGTATACAGGTCTGGAGGCCTCATTTCAAGAAGGATGTAGAGATGCTGGAACGAGTACAGAGAAGGGCAACAAGATTAGGGAATGGAACAAAGGAGTGCTCTTACGAAGAAAGGCTCAAGTTTTGCAAATTACAGTGTCTGGAGACTAGGCACCGGCGAGGTGATCTGATAGAGGTGTATAAAGCCTTGAATGGTTTGAGCATGCTCAATACTGATGGGATTCTTCCTCTTGCTCAGAATAATCACCTGAGAGGGCATAAATTCAAATTGAGAAAAGACAGATGTAGGATAGACGTGAGGAAATTTGCCTTTAGCCAGCGGGTGGTTGGTTGGTTGGTGGAATAGATTTCCATCCCTTGTCCTGGAAGTTGATAGCCTAAATAAGTTTAAGGCTCAGCTGGACAGGTATTTCGAACGAACAGAGGGGTGAAGTGCAAGTGGTTATTTTTTATTTAATTTATTTTTTTTTTTTGGCTGATGCTGCATAAGCTTGCTTTCTTGCATCAAATGCCTCTACTAATGCTAATTTCTTGCCGTTCGGTAATGCTGCTTGAGATACTCTACTTCCGCTTCCGACCATGTCCGTCTTGGGTGTTGAAAGGTTTTCCGTCGGGTGTAAACCTCCCGTCGCAGTTGTTTGGTGCTCTGGGCACCACCAGGGTACAGCTCCAAAGAAGGTTTCTTCCTTTTGATAGAATTATTTGAGGTTTCAGTGACTAGGTGTACAATTGCCTTTCGGTACTGGTCTGGGTCCAGTCCAACTGTACTGAGAGAGCGGGCAGCCATGATCAGTGAATCCTTACATTGCTACCAGTTTGCATGTCAATTACAAACCTATGGAGAGTTTGCTCTATAGTTGGTTGTCGGCTTACTGATTGGTGCAGTTGGAAAGTTATTACACGATGGTCCAATGTGGTCCAGCTTTCCCTAACTGTCCAGGATGAAAGGTGTCGTGCGACGGATGTTGTGGCTAAGGTGATATCAATTGTGGCTTCCCACATTGTACTAGAGAAGGTCGGTATGTTATTTGGTTGGTTGAGAATTGAGAAACAACTGTTTGAGAGATATTCTTCCAGTCTTTGTCCGTTGTTTGTGCCTCGTCTATCTTGAGTTTAACTGAACCACGCTGGCTTACGTCAGCGGCAACTATTATTTTTGCATTTGGGAATTCCCGCGAAATGATTTGCAAGTATGTAGTGATCAGGAGAATGTCCTCCCAAGGACAAGAGTAAAGGGAAACTGCATAAAATTCTCCCAAAGGAATGGTGATGATAGGGACAAAGGCTGCCCAGGGAAAGCAGTAATGTGGTATTTTGGTGACAGTGCGATCAGAGTTCCTGACCAGAATAACCGCCCAAGGGGTCTCCACGTCGACTTGAATGATCTTATAAGTCAACGGATATCCTCTGACTGCTTTATCGACCGCAGAACGCACCCAATTAACAGACATAAGACACAGCACAGCAGATGAATTTAATTATTCGGGTGGCCTAAATATAATAGTTTAGTTTTGCTTTACTATGAGAGTGGATCTTGAAGAAACAGGGTGTCGAGGTTCTCTTCATCCACCTTTTTCCTCAACTGCGCTGCAACTGCTTTAGCTAGTTGGGCATTAATTTGTGCAAATTTTACAGTGGTAGTATTAAATGGTTTAAGGCAAGTCCCCATAATCGAGCCTTAGTTGGTACGTGCTCTTAGCTTTTGTGTAGACTGGGCATTTATTGTCCCAGATGGATCTGCCTGCATTTTCATTGATTTGCAGTTTCAGTAAGTGGGTGGGGTCTTCTTTTTTAGGGCACGAGTTAAAGTCGTGTCCCCTCTCAGCACAGTGTCCACATGTGTGTTGAGCTTGGATACACGTGTGTGTGTCATGTGCCCAAAACGACAACACTTGTAGCATTTTGGGACAGCCAGATGTCCCTGAAGCGGTGACTGCCCCACTTTACGAAGACTCTATTTTGATGACTCATTGTTCTCCATGCTGCGGGAGAAAGCTCCACTATCCAGTTAGAATTTCCGACCGTGGCCTTTTTTGAAATCATGGGAAAACGAGGTCATTTTGGTTCAATATCGGGGTGGTCCTGCTGGAGGTTTCTTCTGTATAGTTCATCCTGGAGTGTTGCTGGGATTAGGTCCTTTTCGTTGTCATAAATTATGCTGGGCCCCTTCTTTTCGGGGATGCAGCCTCTAGGCCAAGTGTTTGTGTTTTGGGGTTACTAATAATTTTGTTAGCTTCCTCTTTTGTCTCAGTTTCAGTGATGTCACCAATATTACGTGTCTTCCGCACAGATTTAATTTTTGTCATTTTCAGGTTTTCTGCTAAATTTGGGACCACTATATTTTTTACTTCCTCACTTGTGTGATGATCTTCTGTGGAAGTAGGTCTAACAATGACCAGATGTGGTTTTTGTGAGTTTTCCGTTTGGTTGTTTCCTGATTCAGTTGTTTGTTCTGCACTTCTGGGGATCCTCAGCGCGTCTGCGTAGCTAGGGGTGCACTGTTGCATTTGATTATCCCTACCGTCAAGATATGCCTCGAATTTAGCCACTGCCTTCTCGCGTTCGAGGTGCGTTGGAAGTAAGATGGTTTCCAACTTTGTACATAGGGAAACTATGTCTGCGCGCAGAGCTGTACTGACTCTGCTGTTGGTTGTCTTCATTAAAATTTCAAGTGCAGCTCTCAGGTAGAGAACCTTCTCTAAAACGGGACCCTCAGGTACAGTGGGATCCAGTGTAGTCTCTTCTTCCCTATTTTCTTCTTGCTGGGATGGCTGGTCTTGTAGTTCCTTTCGTTCACTTTGGGATCTGGTTTCCCTTTCTGATTTCGGAACTGTTTTCTTATTACGCTTCTTGGAGGCCATCGTAGGCCTGGAGTCCTCCGTATCATCCCGTAGGGCAACAGTTGGGATAGTTTCAGGAGTAATTTCTTGCCTTTCATCAATGATATTATGGTCTGTAGTGGACATGATTTTCGAAATAAGGAAAACACGGGTTTTCGGATAATCGGGTCGCCGTTAGTGTTCTCCTAAATAGGAGCAAAAACGATGAAAAATGATGGTTGAAGCAAGTCTATGATAAAACCGAGCAATGCCCTAACAAAGGTGCGGACTATTACCTTCTGGTCACGGGGGAAAATAGGAAGATCTCAAGTGAAAAAACCTGTAAATGAACAGGACAAGGTTTGTTTTTTGTTTATTATTGGAAGTTTTTGGGGGAAGAAATACGATACAGTCTTTATTTTCTCGCAGGATAAGCCCAGGGGAAGTTTCACATCTGCCACAGAAAGTTTGTGGAAGTGGGAGGAGCACAGAAAACATGGTAAAGTTAGTTTAAATCATGTGAAAAGTTTCAGAAAACGTTGTGCCTGTGGGCATAAGAGGAAAAAAGTACAACCTGGGTGGAGAAGGTATAATTTCTAACCTTGTCACCACGTGATGTTATCCTTGACCTTGTTAAGCGTATTATCTTAAGCAGACAATTGCTGACTAAATACACACAGGTGGTGATCCCCTCCCCTATCACAGTTTGCCAGATATTAGCGTGGCAGCTTCTAAAATATCGAAAACCGTTCTCTTCAATTTCCTGCCAATGGCGTCATGGCGACCTAACCATTGGCACAGTCGTTGAATAATTAACGTTAAGATCTAGCAGAAAGATCCCGGAAAACTCATAAAAGTTTCACAAACGGAATCATCTTCCAAAACTCGTCTAGGGAGAACATAATTCCAGATGTATGAGGCACTTTAAACACTTAAATTAAACAAAGTATCAGGAGATCGAATTACCGTGTCTGCATGCCGAGACGACAATTTAAGATGTGTGTATGTGTGCACGGGCTGTTGCCGGCATGGGGATTCCTTTAAATGATTCCAAACTCGCTTTGCACATTCAGTGCGCGACTGTTGAGGTTGGCCATTGTACATGCATAGTTGTGGCCTACCTCTCCATGGTGTAGACGGACACTGGCAGGTTTTCCAAGTGATTGCCTGCTTGGTGACAAAACACCTAGAAACAACTAAACAACACACACACACACACACACACTGCACAAACATAACATTACACACATTTCTGGCCTTTTACAGTGCTCTGTAATCATCACGGTGTACAAAGATGGAGTTGAACTTTCGTTTAGGTTCCATCCTACATAAGATACTATACATGTCATCTGGCGTGTATGTCATGTTTCTGATATGCGTTACCCAGCGAACATTAGCGACTGATAAGGAAACAGCTTGAAAAATCTCTGGAGAACCTCTAGAATTCAGAGTATTTTCAAAGAAAATTGGTGATATCACTAATGGCTGAGAGACATACAAAAACAACAAATTTTAAGAGTATTTAACAGAGGTCTCGTAGAACATACGAATCTTTGATATTTTCGATCCTTATATTTTGGGATGTTTAATGTAATCTGGAGGTGAAACCACGCTTTATCAGTTTAAACTGTGTATCCTGCAACGTGAGAATTTAATTAGGGACAATAAGTGAATCACATACTTTCATTTGATGCTTTTAAGTCCAAATTTTTAATCAGTGTACTACTTTTTGGCGAGATTCATAAGAGAGTCCAGATTGACACGACAAACAATTCTCGAATATTTCAGTGATATCTTGTCCACGTTCTGGAGCCAAGACAGTTTTGCTTTCTAATTTGTGGTAAGCGCATATTTCATTGTTCGAGAAATTCCTTTTTTTATAGCGTATTTTCCATCTTCACATAATTAAATAAATCGTTGGATTTCCTGACCTGACCATCTTGCATTTTTTTTAAACTTTATTTTGTGCGGATATATCGCTGTACATTCAGCAACCGCAATTTTAAAAGGGTAATTGGCCGTTGTATTGCTAGAGAAACGCTAACGAGAAGGCATGTGTAATGACATCATGTAGGGACGGAAGACACTGAAGTTAATGGAAGCATTTAAGAAGTACAGTTCTTTGTGATGTTACGAATATTACCTTGTATATTTAGCAAAGGTGCATCTTGCCTCTTTTGCTGCAACAGATTACGGCATATACAATTGCGGATATGATAACAAAATAACCTTCACGATTGGCAGTTGTTCTACAAACACCCACATAATTCAACTACAACCACATTTTAACATACGGAGATTTCGAGTTAAAAGGACGATAAATAGTAACTTCCATGCTTAACTGGCACTGTGGAATCTGTTAGTAGCTCATGGCAAAAGCGATTCCTTTCCAGCTCATTGGCAGGTCTGATATACTCGTGAATAGCGAGGGAAAAAAAATATTTAGCTCATTTTTCTATTTGGCATGTCAGAGTGATTCTGTACTGGGTAAATATGGCTCAATCCCTTAAATTAAACGAGACTATGCAGCTTGGGCATGTGTAACGACATTCCCGAGCTGCATATTTTATTCAATTAGTGCACTACCCACATTAATTTAACTAACGTTAAAGCGATAAAATTTATTCTGACTAAATGCATACGAGTACACAGAATTTATAAACATAAAATTACAATTATTCAATAAAAGCGAATACAAACCAGATAAGAAACATAAAATTAAACAAAATGTACGGCAGTGATAAACACAACTGAGAAGCAGCCATGTTGCCATAATTCACTATTTCTCAACAGAAATACAATAAACAACAATATTCTTCAAAAGGGGTTTGAACAAGGGTGCCCCTCTGTCAAGTACACATATGTCCACCCTTTTTAGGTTAAATGCTTCAAATGCATGTCTCCTGACCATCTGCTACGATTCGTCTGTAATGTGGATTTCTCTAAGGACGATTTGATAACATTCTTGCGTAGCCGGTGAATAATCCTCGAGATTAAACTATGAGTTTAACAAACGACAGATGAAATGCTAATCCTCTGAACTTTTCTGACAAAATGATGCAGATTTAAATGAACTTTAAAGTTGGAAAGTTTTAAACCTACCGATTGGTTTTATGAGAATATATTGGTCTAAGAAGGAATGAACGTTTCAGTTAATGACTGAATGTTCAACTGTTAGAACTTAAAATGTTTAATTCAATTTAAAAACATTTATAGGAATCCTACTTAAAATAATCTTACACAGTTTAACTAACTTTAAAGTCGTTAATTTAAATCTAAGCATATTTTTTAAAATTATCCAGTCAATACGTGCCTTGTATCTCTTCTGTCTGATTGTAAACCTTTCGAGGTTGCTCACGAGTATTTCTTTAGAGATGTGTACAGCAAAGTTTATTTATTTATTAGTTTTTTTTATGATAGTCTACTTTAGAAGATTCCACGTACTTTAGAAGTTACGTGGTTTCGCCAATATAACAAGTCATCAGCCATGACATTGCACAACGGACCAGAGTTGTTCAATATACTGCCGCATGCAGAGTCTAATCCTCGACAAGGTTTTTACCTTTTTCCCGAAGGAATTTTAAAAATTATTGCTAGTAAAATTGATATGCTTCATTATTAGCTTTTACTATTATTACTATTTTATCATTATTATTACCTTACCAATTCCCAATGTGGCCTTTTCGGTGTAAAAGACGGATCAATACTGCTGTAAACCGATCCACTCTTGCCCATACTGAGAATGCGAGTTTTAAATCTCACAAAATCACATTCCCTACAAAGCATGGAGCCCAACTTCGTTGAATGTATATTCAAAGGGAGGGGGGGGAGGTAGTTTTGCACAATATCGGGATGATGGGGGGCTAAACTGCAATCCCCGATATGAGAGCTCAACTGGAGCAATAGTATGCTGTCGAAAAGAGGGAGTATAATAACAAATTTAAAAAAAAAAAACTATTTTACAAAGATTACGAGGCTCTCTAGCGATTGAATATTTCAGACAAGGGAGTCACCAACCTGATTAGTGACATCCTCATAATAAATATGCCCGGGAGGTGGTGGAAGACATAAAAAAGGGTGGGCAAGAATTGTGATAGAAATGAGCGTACACGTTCCCACCTCATTTATGTGAAGATTATTACTCCGCAGTAGAACAGATTGCACACGGCTATCTCCCACTACCCAGTCTGTGAATGACACATCTTCGCCTTTTCTTGGTGTGACAAGTGAGGGGAATGTTTTGTACAATACTTGTGTATTCTGCCTGGTATTTATTCATGCCCCAGACTGGGTAATACTGTACAGCAAATTACAGAGTGAGATCATGGTCAGTTGAAAGCTAGGCATAATTTTTTTTAAAAATTTATTTCTTATTATTTTTTATTTCTGCCGCATATCTTATAGACTTTTAAACAGTTTTATGCTTTATTTAATTACTTTCATTTTGGTTCTAGGCTAGAGGTTCACAAAATTTTATGCCTTGTGCCCCCTAGAAACATTTTCTACCTTTCACTCATCTTCCAGAACGAGTGAAAATTAATAGGTTAACTATTAATTTTAGCTATTAGTATACATATTTTTATAAATTAATACATTCAATCTCAAAGATTAAAATAAAATTCGTTTCGTACCTGGAGTAGTGGGATGGTTTGTCCATATTTCGTTAAAAGAAAGTGCTTCATGAAAGCCCCCCTAAAAAAACCAAGCGCGCCCTGCTCTAGGCAGTGTTTTACTCAAGTTGATACAAATGGTTTCCGTCCCTTCCGTATAGGTTCACATACGTGAAGAATTCTTTCTTAGTATTCTATTTAAAGGGTTCCAAAATATTCTCCCAGCCCACTTCAGCTCATCTAACTCCCTGGGTTAGATAAGCTGAATCAGTCTGTATTACAGACTGATTTACTCTTCATAGTATTGATCCTCCTGATAATCAGAAATATCCTATGCAACTTTCTTTTTATTATTATTATTTTTTAATTTCAGTTTTACATCTTTAGTCATTCGTTTCAGTTGAAACCTTGAACGATAAATGTTTTTAGTTAATATGCAGCATATGTGCCGAAATGAGACTCCATTGGCAAATTAATATTACAATAAAACTCCACACTTCAAGCGAGTTCTATGGCACATGATCTGTTTTTGTCACGTTTCTCCACGTCCTGCGTTATCGCCTGAGATGACAAATTTCCCAACCACCGCACACGATATGAGAAATAGCACTCGACGAGAGATTTTCGTTAAAAAGAACATCATCTCGTGATACTCTTTTTTAATAAAAATACTTTTTTTTTTGTTTCGTAAACATATTTTTAAAAGAAGCGTCTTATAAAAAAACTTTTGGTGACATACATGGATTCTTTCTGAAAAATGGAAGAGAAATTTGGATTAAAAATAATTCTGCTGTATTCTCAAAATCACATTGAGGCATTGCAGAAGAATTAATGCAGATGGCTCGTTAAAAAAGTCTATAAAATGTGTCTCAAGCGTACTGTCACGGTAAATAACTAAATATATCATTATTCCTTAATATTTTGAAATGCACGTGATATTTTTGTATGCTAAGTATTTCAAGGATTACTGTACACTGCAAAAATTCATTGCAAAGATCTTGGAATGAAAATTTTATGTTCTTAGCCATGAAATCTTCATTCCGCGAAACCTGGCTTTTGAATTATTGAAATATGAATAATCTGAAAACAAACTTCTTTTTTCTATTATATATAAATTTTATATAAATGGAAGCTTTGGATTAAATAAATGCTTTATTATTTATATGCATTTTTATTTCAGACTTTGGTTCCAATAAGAAATTTTAAAAGTAAGTAGTGAACGTGATCACTGTCAAAAAAGAAAGTTCGTGCAAAATTCTTCGCGTCTTGAGGAGATTCAAGCCCACATCGTTTCCACTCAGTGTGGAAGGACAACGTCGTTAACGCTGTTCCTACCCCCAAGCAAGTGGTCTGCAGCAGAGCCGGCAACATTTTTCGCCATATGAGCTACAATAAAAATAAACAAAGGTCTCGAGGCTAACTTACCACATTTTTTATAAGTGTATCTCTGTCATAAATAAATTACGCCGGTTGTACAATTTTTATAATATTAAAAAAAGCAAATAGATAGTCACAGAACTGAAGTGAACTTAAAAACTAAACCAGGTAAGTAATTAATGAAGCATCGGGCAATGGAATACTGTACTTGTCTGCAAATGTGTTACTCATAAAAAGTAGTAAAAGTGCTCAGTAATAATTGTACAAAATACGATTAATTACAGCACTAAATATTATTATTATTATTGGAACGCAACTGACAACGAAGACTTCCAATGCAATACTAATAGAAATGAGAGAAATTACGTCGCAGCTGGCCTGTGAAATATAAATAAATAAATAAATATTCATTTATTGCAAATACAGCAAGCCCATCACAGCACATGGCTAGGGGCAGGTAAAAATACAAAGGGAATGACATAAAATAATCGAGTATATGTACATAACAGATTTTATATAGATATTTACAATGGCTAGGAATTTTATGTACTATGGGATATCATTAGCTGGCTCTCTGACCAATCCACTCGTTATCCCTATACCTGGTCTTGATGATTGCACTCGGTGTCAACGTTGTGCATAATATTGAACCTTTCTAGTCACCTCATATTTATGGTGACCAAAAACGTTCGTGCAATTTTTTTCATGGTGCGTTTTTTTTTTTTTTTTTTCGAGTACCTGGAATATACTCCAGCCTTGTTATTAAAAGGCTTTTCACTAGGAATCAACAATCTGGAATCCTTCCAGTAAACATTTTTGCATAAATTATAGAGAATCCATTGTAGGTGGCGATTATCTGTCGATGAATTTCGAAGATACCCATCACACTGAGTCAGTTGATTCCAGGAAGTGTGAAGTGCCTTTCGCAAAAGTGATGAAAATACGGCTGCTCCAATTAGAGTTATGTGAACATATTTACTTTATGATTATAAACTGGGCACAAATATGCGGTTCATTTGGAGAAGAATACAGGAAAAAAGAAGACATAGGTCCAAAACTAGCTGAAAAATTTTAAATCAAGTGATGAGTCACTTGATTTTGCATCGCTTCAGATGACAAACTAAATATCCTCACTGAGTGAAATTCAAGCCAGACTTGCAAGGTAGTTGCAGAAAGATCCAAGAGTGGAAAAAGCATGTTTTTTGACAGGTTCTTGTGTTTCCCACAAATCCACGTTATCATCTGTGATGCTGCACAACTTTGCAAAACCAGTAGGTGTGGGTTATATGAGTAGTATGTATTTGTAATGCGGTTCCAGGGGTTCCACTCAACCTCGCAGGGTTATATGAGTAGTGTGTTGTTCGACCGGTCACTTAGTTACCGGGAGGCACAATCAACAGGTAGGAAACTCCCGACATCCATACACGCACGGAGAGTCGAACCAGGCACCGAAGATAGGACTCTTACTCTGGCCAAGGCGAGAGTGACGGTGGCATGAAGAAAAAGGAATGCCACCTGTCCCCAAAAATAATCCAGCACATCACGCGAGATATAGGGTGATCACTCAGACGGAATATTCTCATAGACATGAACATGTCCTCAGGATAATACATTAGAAACTAGCGCGAAAATACCAGTTCATTTAGGCCTGACGTAGCCGAGTAGTCAGGAGTGAGAATGCAGTAGCACAAGCTCTTTGAGTGGACCGGGGTTCAAAGCCTGTGACTACTAAATACAATTAAAGTTTGTATTGACGATTTAATGTAAACTCTATTGACCTGGTGGTCGTGCCGGAGTAGAAACAAGAATATTTTTCATTAAAGAAAGTGTACCGCATTACAAATGCGAACCTCAGGCCACACTAGAGACCCCTACTCACAAACTATAGAAGCGCAAATGGCCTTAGTAGTCCTTGTGCCATTAAACAACATATCAACCAATCAACTGTAATTCGACGGCATCTTAATAACCAACAAGAAATAAATACAAGAATAGAAAATACAAAAATAATTACAAGAAAGAAATAGCTACCTACCTGCTCAACATAAACTGCCCAGCAACCCCCCCCCCCCAGAAAATTTATAAGCGAAAGATCAGGAAGTACACAGATCTAAGACATTTCTTTGAGTTCCTAAGAGAGGAACTCAAAGAAATGTGGCATATGGAACAAGTAATGACCATCCCGATCACGGAATCAACAATCAGCATGATGCCAAAGAGCACCATCAATCAGCTCCATCCCACAGCTGCTCACTTAGTTTGTAGTGATTTCAATTTACCTCCTCAGCTGTCTAATCTGAAAAAGGATCTTCTTGCACACTTGAGATGCGCTGATCTACAACTTATTAATGAAGCTCCAACTAGGGGGAATAACCTCTTAGATCTAGTTCTAGCCTCTATCCCTTGAACACATTGCAGAAACGTCATTTGACTCTGATCATGTCCCAATACATGTGACTGCATATCTGCCAGCCCCAAATTAGAAGCCAGAAGGACAACAAAAAAGATTGACATCACTAGCCTTAACTTACTTGATGTAGAAGAGTGCATCAGAGCCGCCTCTCTCATTCCCTGGGTGGCCTTAGAGAATTGTGACCCAGAACTAGCTGTGAACATTCTCACAAACTGGATCAACACAGTTGCCAAATATGCTGCCTCTAGAAAAAGCACAATCAATCCATATACAAGAATTTGGTGGAATTCATAACTCAAAATGAGTTTCCAGCTGAAGCAAACAGCTCCATTGCACATGGAAACAGTCGCAAAATGTCAATGATTGCATCGTTTATTGAAGGGCTCAGTTTAATCGCCTGAAATCTGAGGCAATCAAATTATACGTTAACCGTGATTTGGCTAAAGGAAAAATTCCATACAAGAAAGTGAACCTTCATTTTCCTTTGCAACTTGATCCTGAATTGTGGCTCGATTTCGTCACACGATTTAACCGTAATCCTATGCCAAACTCAGATCTGGCTCTACTAACAGAGCCCACCCAGCACGAAGTGTTGACTATCATTCAGATCGCAAAACAACAGCTGATCGTATCCATCGTATCCGTACCTGCCTTGTCAACCACCGGTGATGGAGTTCCCCAATTCATGCTCAAATGCCTAAGTCGGTACATTATTCAGCCACTTTTAATTATCTTCAACCAGTTACTCTCGAACCAGATTTTCCCACAGCAGTATAAAAACTATCTCATCAAACCTTTAGCTAAAGTTCAGTCGCCATCAAAACCTAAACACTTCCGACACATCTCCAACTCTTCCAGCCTGCTGAAGCTCCTGGAGAAGGAGCTTACTCCCCATCCTCACTAAGCAGATCTTGCCCAGTAATCCAGCACAAATTCACTACTTCCTTCTAAACAGATCAACAATCACCAATCTGCTAGCGACCACGAATACTATCTTGTCAGCATTTGAGAAAAGGCAAGAATCAGCTGTTACTTACTTAGACATTGAGGCTGCACTTGATGCCATCCAAGTAAACCAACTACTCACTCTCCTGGAATGTCACTTCCAGATCACAGGGAACATATTATGCTTTCTCTCCTCTCTTCTGCAAAACAGAGTTATAAAGCTTCATACAGGAGATAGCACCCTTACAAGATCCGTCACCGCAGGAGTCCCACAAGGAGGGGTCCTTTTTGGCCTTCTGTTTTTTTCTATTATCTTCCCACTAGTTGCATATTCTCGATGTCTACTGAGCTATGCGGGTGATATCAAGATACTCACTCCCACCATCCCCGGTCAAGACCTAGACTAGTAAAAGCGAAAATTAAAAACACTCTCACCGCAGTCACATCTTACTTCTGCCAGTTTGGGCTCAAGATCAATCCTGCTAAGTCCGAATTCATGGTGTGTTCATTGAAGCAAACTCCTCCTCTCCAGCCTTCGGTCGGCAACACCCTCATCCCAATTGTGTCCAGCCATCGTGATCTGGGCGTTGTATTCGACTCCAAACTTCGATTCAACGCCCATATAGACATGCTCCTCACACGTGCTTCAAGACTCCGGTGGATAAAAAGACAACCGTGAAGTACATAAGAACAGTTATCTTTCCAGATTTACTTTATCCTGCTGATATTTGGGCGTCAGCAACACCGTCAATAAAGAAACCACTCTTTGCCGCAGAATTCTGGCTCCTAAAGTGTGGCAACAGGAAGCACAACCTTCCAGCTCTGATTCGCACCACGCAGCTTGCCGGCTCTCTCGGGATTCCACGGCTTCCCACCTTAATCGACGACCAACGCCTCATAGCAACAGTCAAGATGATAACAGGCATAATTGCAACACCTTCATTGTGGGATACCTGTGGCTGGAGGATTCCACCTGCTGCCCTTAGGGCCAATCCCGAGCTGCACTCGCGTTCAGCATGACTCCATCTCTTGGACAGGTTCCTCCCTCAGCAAATGCTCTAGCAAACCCAGGCACTAGACGCCGACCTGAACAAATTCGCTGTTGACCGGACTTACCGGGAAAAAAATTATGACTAGCAGGACTAATCAGCAATGACTGATGTGTACCTTGCATCTGTTCCTGTCTGATTGAGCTGTTGCTCTTATTTCGATGTTAAGCCAGCTCAATCAGACTTAACTTTCGTGAGGAGTTCTCTCCTTTGTATTAAAATATGTTTTCGTTTGTATAATTACCTTTTTTTGTAAATAATTTTTCGATTATCCCGGAAGTATCGGGAGGCTGTAAACCCCTGGCTTTATGGTCATGAAGGGCAATAAAGATTATCTCTCACCATGCTGGATGTTGACATTGTAATCAGTCAGAAAGTTCCTCGACCAACAGTAGTAATGATAATAGTCACCGGGTAAAACGAATCACCCCATGCACGTAGTACCAGTACCCGTCACAGGGGGAGAGGGGGATAATCCCATAAAGGGGGGGGGGGGAAGAAAAAAATGTTTTGGTGTGATATTCTGGTAATTAATTGCCAGAATATCTGACCAATCCCAATTTCGAATTCCCATAAAATATTAATAAACTTCACCAATGAGTATCAGCTGGAGAAGTCGATGAAAATCTAAACAAATGCAGGCTAATTTGTTTCACAGTGCACAGTTTTGCACTCCTAATGCCGTATTGTATCATATTTTCTCCAATGGTTGAACAGAAGGTTAATTTTTCCAGAACTTGGAAAAATTAACCCTCTTAGTATACTCTAGCCTTGTTATTAAAAGGATTCATGAAGAGGGGCACAATCTGCTTTACTGATGCATAGTATACTCCAGCCTTGTCATTATAGATCACCAATCTGGCATCTTTCCACTAAATATTTCATAAACTAGAACTATCTACATAAATTTCGATATACCGTATTTAAAAGTTCTGTTTTGCACAATTTTTATTGTTTAAAAAAACACATTACAACCAACTTGGTGTCTTCTAGAAGCCAGAGAATGAAAACGATGTGTCAGTTTATCTTGTTATTATTCTGTTTAGAACAACAATGAGGCATTACGACATATCGGATTTCTTACATTTGTGCTCTCTCTCTAAATAGTTGACTATATTAATAAGTTTAGAAACGTTCCATGAAAGAATGTACCCAATGATGTGGGAAATATTGACTGCTCAATAGACTAACGTCCACCACTAACCAGCATCCAACTGACTTTCACTGAACCGAGACAATCGTGGTCTTAACTGATGACACACTTTCCTCTGTTTGTAATCCTGTTAATAGACGGTTCCAAGGGGATGCTGATAAATAGGCTCCGCACTTTAGGAAAGACTTTTCCCAAAACTTTCAATAATTAAATTTAATTAAATAAAACAAAATAACGTTAACGTATCTAATCTTTAATATTTGTTGTTTTCACAACTTCTCCGTTTATAGCTTACTTTTAAATAACAGGTAGTAGCCGTTTACGATGTTCTAGTTTCCATTCCTCTTATAGTTCAAACAGTACAAGGTTGTTGTACTCTTTCCTAATTCAATTCATTCTTCTAGACTTGACAACGACAATCTCAAAATTAATGTATAATTGATTGAAAATAACGCAGCGTATATTCAACTTTTTTGTCCCTTATAATTCACAGAATTTATTTAATTTTTAAAATAGCGTAGTGGTTTTAAAAATATAAATTTTCTGTTTTTACTCCGGGATGACCACACGGTTAGTTTAATTTAACCAATTATTTTAATCACCTTATAATTTTTTTTTTTCTAGACTTGAAAATGACATCCACAAGGATTTCGAAATGTTGTCATATTGGTCTTTAAAGGATTGGATTGCTAGGGTGTTTTCTGTAATTTTTTTTCTCTCCAGCTTGTTTCAATAAACTCAATTATTTTTCGCCTTTAAAATTTACTTGGAGGGCACTGTTATTTAATCTCTTATTAGACTTATATTTTTTAACATTATGTGCTATTCACATAAAAATCTGGTAACTCAGACAGCTATAGGATTCCCCAAATAAAAGCAGAAAGAAAGAACAATTAAGAGAGTACAACGACAGTTCTTTAGAAATATCCTTCCCGGTTTCTTTCATTCGGTAATCAAGCACACCAGAAATGCGATGCATAACAGTATCAAAAGATAAATCCAAAGAAAATATCACATTTCTTATTCCCTGAGAGTCTATAGATTTTACTATCGCATGTGTGCGAAATAATGGATAGCAGAAATGCATCCATTTTTTAGTTGCTTTCTCAAGATTTTCATAAACATTCTTACTATAGGAATTAATAAGAATGGTCCGTTATTTATGGACAATTGTGAACTCATTGTGACCACTGTAATAACATTTCCACGAGTTATAGAAAAGATTCTCTTCTCACATTTCTATTGTACATTAAGGAGTCGGTTGATTATCGATCCGATAGTGAAGACTTTTTAATATCAGGATGAAGTATCGAACTGGTCCTTGTTACTCGCTCAAACTCTTACTGTTGAGAAATCGTTCACACGTTCCTCATAAGGTGATGTCCCAGTTGAGCGAAGATGATTAGAGAGTGGCTTACGATGACGGAAAATAAATCCCAAACCTTGCTATCGCGTGCCAGAGCGCGCGTTCCAGATGACAGCTGCTCATTAGTTGACAGCAAATATATCAGACAAGTCGCTATTCTATAGAAATATATACAGAGATATGAGTGGTGGCGTTCCTTTTTCTAGGTGAACTGTTACAGAATAAAGCGTCAAACAAGCAAAATATGTATATAAACGGAGTAATAATCAGCAGAATTAATAGAAGGAAAGCACTTATATTTTTTCCATCTTCAGAATTTCTGTGTTAAACTGTAAATCAGAAGAGATGTAATTATTTTAACGAGGGGAACGATACGTTGTTTATCATGTAAACATGTGCTTTGAGTGACCGTGGTTCTAGCTCACGTGAGTACTAAATACGGTGCTGTTTCGTGTATTCTCTCTCTCTCTCTCTCGTTGGTTATGTACAAAAATGATGCAATTGCACTAACCTCTACGCTAGTTAACTCCTACCTAACCTGAGGCTTTAGCCCTAAACTATTCTGTAATCTAAATTACTCCACACTATCAGGCATCTCTCATATTATGGAGTTATACTTCAAAACTCGGTTGTCATCATTGCAACACCGGGGTACCTGCCCACCCACCGATGAGGAGCCAATAAGCTCCGAACCGGTGCCATCTGGGGGAAATCCTGATGGCACCGGTTCTTCTCTACTGGGGAAGCGTTGCTTCGAGGAATTTATGAGCTTTTGAGTAGTGTGTTGAAGGAGTCATTCTCCCTTTCTTCCTTCGATGGCATTTCTTCCTCTTCCTCTCCTACTTTCACCTTCCTACATCTTTTTTGCTTTCCTAAGTCTAATAGGGATAGTATGAGGATAATAGTTTTCATCCCATACCATATTTCAAACAGTGCTATATGGGTGATGGTATCCGCTGAGAATAAGTAACAATAGTCTTCTCCTATGGTGAAGCGTTATTTATTCGAGATAGTACAATATCATGGCAACTCGTTGTGAAGGTATTCACGATGAGATATACTTAATGATGCTAATTTATAACTACTAAAGTAGTTGGCTACGTACAGAAATGATGAAATTGCACTAACTTGTACGCTAGTTAACTTGCTACGTAACCTGAGGCTTTAGCCCTAAACTATTCTGTCATTATGGATTCTACATTAATTTCCTGACTGTTGTTCATGAATGCATAGCGTGTGTGTATATATTTTAGCATTATAATTGCCATTATATATATTCTTAATTAATGAAAGAAGTGTTCTACGAGTGTTAAAGACCTCACTTCGAATCCCATTGATGATGTGAGGAATTTTTATGGGCCTTTTTCACAATGTGGCTGAGTTGAAGGCGAAGGTAGCGTGGTTTTTTCTCCAGGAAACTCGGGTTGTTCGTCCAGTGAACAGAAAATCGACCGTAGAACAGATGCAATTTACAGACAGCATACAAGGAGCAATATGGCCTTAGTCGCTGATGCTCCTAAAACCCTACTGCAACAAAACAACTTCTACGTCGACCTAATAATATTGAAAAGAACTGTACGATATATGCATAGATCGAGTGTCCATAATTCAATTTTTGTTACTGCGCAGCTGTTCTTGTCAGATTGCGGCCTTATTTGGAAAGAATTCTGGAGTTCAGAGGCTTTATAATGCTCATCCGTATACTCACTTACGGCAGAACAATAAATCGGGAGAATTTTCTAATACCTTTCTCTGAAATGCATTATAACGTTCATCAAATAATCCCCAGGAAACAGCTAAGCAGGAAAAATATTCCTTCTGTTGTCGGTAAACCACATTTCAGCATCATCTTCGCACGCCTAACCTTGTAGCGCTTTAAGCACTAATGAATCAGAGTCAGGAAACAGTGGATACTACATTTGTCATAATGACAGAATGCCATAAATTCTGAGAGATTCTCTGACTTTATTTACCCTAGCGCAGTAGTTACTTCACATATCAGCGAACACACAAAGAAGGAAAGAAAATTGCGAGTTCGAAAGAAACGAGTTGGGTACTTAACTTTTTCGGCTCTACTCTGTTTCTCCGAAATCTGTTTAAAAGGAATGCAGATATTAAAAAGACTCTATTTTTTTATTTATATATCTATAAATAAAAAATCGCTGAAATGAATCTTATCAAATTATAAATCAATGAAAATGGAAGCAGTTTGTTATGAAAAACAGGATGAGCTATCATTAGTATACAGATTATATTATAATAGAGGTCATTAGCCACAAAAAATGAAAACAAAATATACTTTTTATCCTGTTCGTACAGTTCATAGTACTTTACCTAATTAGCTAGTTCATGATGGTACTTCGGGATTGGAAAATCACCGTTATTTAGATACATTTTACTAGTTTCCTCATAAGCTCAAACATATGAATTATCAGGCTGTTTACCATTCATGTATTCTGTGGTCCATATGTCGAAGTAGGAGAGTTGATGTACGCAGCGAGCATGACTGTTGTGCTGCACAAAATAATGATAACCTCCATTAAGAGATTTACTTCAAAAATTTCCGTGTGCTGTTGTTTTCTGAATATATATATATACACACACGGGTTGCGGATAAAGGCAAATGTTTTGAGTATTTTGAGATAATTATAGCAGTGTTGTTGGTAGCAATATAACATAACCAGTTATAGGAATGCTTTATGTCTGTGGACTGAGTAATTTTTAATTTTATAGAATTGCATCATACTGTGGCGAGCCTGAACTAGTTAAAGGAAAGAATGTCAACGATGTCTTATCACACACTGGTGTGCAAAACGTAAGGACCAACACTATTTCTAAAGATTACAACCACAAGATCTTTACTTAAAGTACTCTTTACTGATGAGAGTAGATTCGGTCTCAGGCGATTCTGGACGTCAGCTAATCTGGCGAGAGGTTGGCACACGGTATCATCCCCCAAACATCACTGAAAGGGATCGATATGGCGGTAGAGGTGTTCTCGTCTATGGAGGCGTTATATTGGATGGACGTACACAACTCCAGATAATGTAAGGCGGTACGGTAACCGGTGCACGCTACTGTACTGAGTTAATCCTTGCCCATTTGCGTCTGTTTTGAGGTGCCATTGGCCTCGAGATTGTGCTTATCAATAATAACGTCACACCTCCTCGCACTGCAGCTGTTGAAATGCTTTTGGAAAGTGAGGACATTGTTCGTATGGATTGGCCTACAACAAACACATGGGACGCTCTGGGGAGACGACTAGCGCCACGTCCACACCCACCAGAAAATGTTCACCAGCTGAAGATGGGCCTGATAGAGGAATGGGCGATGTTAGTGCAACAACGTATCAACAATACTGTTCTAAGTATGGAACAGTCCAGCCTGAAGACGCTTTGGGGGTGAGGAATTCTGGGTCCTGAAGTGGGCCAACAATGGGGCACACCTTCCCTATACGATATCAAGATCACAGCTCTGTGATCTTGATATCGTATTTCTTCAACATCTGAGAATTCGTGAGCTGGAAAATCTCAGGCTGTGCTCTCAAAAATCCTCCAGTGCTCTGCTGAAACCTGCAGAAGCTCTCAACCTTCAAGCTGCACTTTCCGAATAGCTTCACCGGCGCACTGAGCTCCGCCGACATTGATTTTGATCTGTGGTCCAGTGATTGAACCTACAGAGGAAAAAAGAGAAAATCCATATTCACGTGCCATCACCATTCCTGTAATTGGCATTAAAACTAAAACTGACTGCAAGTGAAAGAGGTCCAGACTGGCTCAATCGGTCTGTCAGGTTATACCCGGATCGTACTCTACGGTACGGGCCTGTATCATCAGTATCCCAGAAGATCCAGTTCAAATGCAGTTATCGATAACCCAAAGCTATTTAGGCTAATCTTATGCTGGAGAGAGCGATATATTCGCTGTGATCTTTGTATTATAGGGATATTATATGTATTATATCGTTGTTCTTTGTATTGTATGGATGCTGTATGTATTCATGGATGTTCTTGGATGAATTCTATACAATTTTGCTATTTTAGATGTTTGTATGTAAGTATTATAATATCTCCAATTAGATTCCTCTGGATGCCTGTAACGGGAATCGTAATCAACAAAGCCCAGAGTATCATAACAGTCTTTCCATGTTAACCTCATAAATAATTCTCTGCGACAGTGTTCCATGCGTCGGGCACCCACTATCATCCCTTTTTCAAAGTCGGTTAACTCACGACGTTTATTCATACAGAAGGCACATTGCTGTATATAACTCTTTATTATATGCAGAAGGCACTACTAACATCGAATTACCGTCTACGTGAATGCAGTATACCTATATACCTGCCAAGCGACGAGTTTATCCACGAGCAAGAGGGGTGACAGCATTGCGTTGCCCAGGAACCAGGTATCCCATGAATTCTGTCCTTTCATTGTATATGGCGCAATATGGCCTAAGTTCCTGATGCGAATAAAACCCTACAACATCAACAAGACTGACAACTCCAAAAGGCCTGGATACATGCGTGTTGTGTTGTACGAGTATCTTCAACTCAGTTGTTTCCTTCAGAATCTTTTTGTAATTATATCGTTTAAAATATTAATTTGACCTCTCTGTTTAAAATATAGCATTGCAAAATTCCAGTCTGGGACTCAACCGCATCGTTTTCATTATTTCATATGGGGAAAGTCTTTTAACGTGTTTTCTCTTTGCACCGCAATTTTCAGAAACGCATCTACCGAGTTCGGCGAAAAAATGAAATGCTGAATTCACATTTTTATTCCTACTGTGTACTAAAGTACATTTTTAGAATTCAAGCAAAGAGTCTCAAGTTTCCATTCTCATGAACTTTAGGAATCTTGAAAACGGCCAACCAAGTGTTGACTTACGTGTCCAACTATTTACACTCTAGATTTAGGAAGAAATAGTTTATACTTTTATCCATCTCTTTACTTGAAGGGCAGAGTTTCTTTTGCTCTTCTCCGCAGTGAGTTTTATTCATGTTTAACTTTCGTGGTCTTCTTTCGGCCTCGAGCTTCCTGCATTGGAAACAGGAGATGTTACAAATTAAGATATTGCTTTTTAATTCTGATATAGCTCGAGCCTAAGTCGGTGGTGTAAATACCAAAAGAGTGAAACATTCTTCAGATTCATCCTTCTGTACTTGAAATGTGCTTGCAAGGCTTTTTATGGCGCCAATTCACGATTGTTATTATTATTAGATTATCATAATAACAGTTCTTAACTCATTTGTCAATTCTAAAGGTAGAATTGAAATATAAATAGAATACTGTTTATTCTGAGAGCCTTATCACAAGATTTCATTTGTTCATGCCTCCGCGGGATAACAGTACATAAGCCACTGCTATCCGTTTGGAAAGGAAGTGATATTTCGCACTCTTTAAGAATTCCAAAAAAGGATATTTTTTAATCAAAGCTATAATCTCAGAGAAGAAGCACGATTTTTGTTTCTACCGCCGAAAACTTTACCACTATGCATATGCCTAGAAAAACCGGCCTAGAAAAATCAAGCTGTTTACGATCTTTATCCACTGATGTCTAATTTTATTAGTTATCTCAGCGAAAAAGATGCACAGAAGTCCTCCATCAAGATAGGATTTAAACTCAGGCGTTTTTCAAACTGTGAGCAAGGACACGATTATAACTTCTTTGCCAGCCACAATGGCAAGTTCCTAGAGTTCTGCATCTATGAGAGCTCATTTGATTGTGCATCTTGTTGCAATTAGAATCCACTTTTTTCTGTCTGGCTGCTCACAGTGAGTGATGGTAAACGTCTCTCTGTCATCTACCTTCTTCACAAATATTGTTGTTCTACAGGATCAGTTCTTTCTTACACTCTTTTCCTTTTATGTTAATGACTTTCTCCAACTAGAAATCCCAACAGCAGATAACAGCGCAATACATTCTAGAGTGTCTGTCTTTCTGCGCGTTTTAGTGCCAGGGTTTGAGGCAACATATACTGTCTCTGTCAACTGTGTGAATTCTATAGTTGATTTATATTTTTGCTGGAAAAAAACAAACCCGAGTTATTGAGAGAGAAATACACATAACCCTTGTACATGAGCTGCGAATTTTGAAACAGGCCCGCAACATTCATTCACTGACGGGTTACGAACTCAGGTTTTTTTCCAACCGTTGTGGGGAAGTCAATGATTATATTCACTGTGCTACACGTAAGGGATCCAGTGTGGGGAACTTTGCCCTTTCCAATCATCTTCACTTCTCGAATATACAACACCAGTTCTTTAAATGCCGATCTCTAGGTAATTATCCAACCGTGTGACGAAAACAGCTAACTTTAATCATTTTTCAAAACTCAGTCCTGTCTTATTTCTCTATTAGAGTTTGCCCTTACTTCTAATCTCTCTTAACATAAATTAAAGATGGGCAAGTTATGTGGATTTATTTTTTTATTATTATTTTATTGGCTGATGGTGTCAATTATGCAAAGCAAGCTAATAAAATCTTGTTTCCTAGCTTGCAATAATACTAATTTATCGCAAATATCGTCTTCTCTTGATCAAAAAACTAGGTTGTCGTTTGCGCTCTCTACATTACTTTTCTTTTAAAAAATTATTCACTCTATACCAACATCAAATCCGCCTTACCAAGCAGTATTGCTCCCACATTTGACTTATGCGCCGAAACCATATTCAAGCTTATAGACCCTATTCAAAGGAAGGATTAATTAAGGTTAATTAAGGCCCGTCTTTTAAAAAGCCTCAGAACTCTGTCTCACATATGTTCAATTTTATTGCACGCCTTTTCTATAGATACTAATATGGCTACTTTTCATCTGCATTGGAATCTGTAATTCCCCTAGTCTCATTCAAACCACTCATCATCAATTCACTCTCAAACTCCATACTTTCAAAACCAACTTTCCCTCTTCCTCTCATTTATCCTTTGTAATCCTGTTCTTTGAAACAACCTTTCTTCATAAGTGCAGGTTTGTTAAAATTAAAGTATTCCTATGTAGAAGGCTCTGGAGCGAGTTCTAAGGCGCATACTGAAGAGAAATTTGGACAACAGGTACAATAAAGAATGCGCTCGCCATTTATTAGAAAAAAAATTAGTTACACAATTTGTCACTATATGGCTATGGAAATACAAATCACTTGAACAGCGCTACAATTGTTCAACGTGTCCTCCATTTTGGTCAACAACAGTTTCCATTCAAAGAACAGCATTTTCTACAGCAGAACGTAGAATGTCAGCTGGAATAGCCAGCACATGACGTCTAATGCTGTGCTTCAGATCTGCCAGAGTTTGACATTCTTCCCGATATACCTGGATCTTCAAAAAAATCCACAACCAGAAGTTGCATGGGGTGAGGTCCAGTGATCGGGGTGGCCAAGCTGTCTGAAACAACGGCCAATGACCCGCTCATCTGTAAAGTGTTGCCTCAGCATCTTTGGACACAACGGTGGATATGGGGTGGCGCACCATCTTGCATGAATATGATATCCTGAAGGCACACACGTTATTATTATTATTATCAGTTTATTCAACAACACCCCTGTACAGAAATTATCTAGGAGGGTGGCTCATACATACATCTAACTAAACTTGTTGTAACAAAGGATAAAATATCAGCAAAAATGAGGTATATAAAGATTTACACAGATACAGAAATCATACATTCATAGAAAAATTACAAAACATTATACATACATACAAAGAAAAATGACATCGTTATTGACACTATGAATTGGTCCTCATTGTTATTCTCTAAACAAAAGGAATACCCTCAGTCCTATAAGAGTCTTTTGGAAACACAATATATAGTTCATTTAAGATTTTTATTTATGAGTTCGAGGGCACTTGAAGTCTTTCTTGAATTACATTCTTCATCATATTTGCAGTTTCGTATACAGATCCGCTGCAATGAGCTTCCTGTAAGTTTTCTCATGGCAGCCTGTCCGGCTCTATTTTGAGATCTCTAAACAGCTCCGGAGTATTGGCAGGAAACATCCGCCTTAAACCGTCCGTGTTATTCAGAGCGCTTCGGAGACTATGAGGGTTGTGGAAGCGGGCTCCAGGGCGGGGCCTCACTACAAGATTTTCAATTTGAGGGACATCTAAACTCCCAGTCAGAAGTTGTGCTAGAGTGCAGATGTTACGTATTGTGATCATCTGAATCCACGGAGCTGTGTTCAAGTTTGCGTACAGTATGGATTTCAAAATTGTGAAGAGCTTCCCGGCAATCCTATTTAACCACCGGGGCAACCAGTATTCCAGGCTGAGAAATTTCCTGATATAAGTATTTGGAGCAGAGGACCAAATTGTCGAAGCATATAAGGATACAGGAACGATACATCTTTGGATATATTGGGTCACTAGCTGCTGGTTTCGAATCCCAGTTATTTCCTGTCTTACAGCTCATATGGCAGCAAGAGTTTTGTTCTCGTTTTCTGAAAGTGCCTTTGGAAGGTAAGGCCCTCGTCCCACGTCACTCCTAGGTCGGTGTATGAGTTGACTTTCTTAATCTGTGCTCCATTAAGAGATAATTTTATTTGATTTTTAATCTTCTTTTTAGTTATTGTCAGTTGTGCTGACTTGTCTGAGTTTAGCCACAAACCGATTTTGCGTAGGTATGTCTGAAATTCATACAACTTAGCGTTGGCATGAAAATTTACGTCGGACACCTGAGATAATTCGTTAGAGACAACAAAATATTTTATATCATCGGCGTAGGAAATAAAATTCTGATTCCGCGCCAGAAAAGGCTCTAGGGCGGCAGCGAACAGCAAAGCTGATAAAACACCTCCCTAAAGGATGCCCGCCCCAAGTGAGGGTGTATTCTGCACGGAATTCTTGGTATTGCGAAAATTTCCAACCTTTCATAATATCGCTGTCCAGTGACGGAATAGGTATGGGGTCCAGTTGGTGTGACCTGTTCAAAAAAATATGGAAGGCCCAATCATGATTGTGGCAGTAAATGCACACCACACTGTCACTTTTTGAGAATGCAACGGGACCTCTTGGATAACTCGATGGTTTTCTGTTACCCAAATGCGACAGTTGTGCGTATTCATTTTTCCATTTAAGCAGAAGTGTACTTCATCACTCCAAAGGATGCTCCATGGCAAAGTAATATCCACTGTCATTCGCGCCAGAAAGTGAAGTGCGTATGTGAAACGAATATGTGCATCGCCATGCTTTAGCTGCTGTAGCATGTGCATCTTGTAAGGACAGTGCCGCAACATCTGACGCATTACTAGCCTTTCAGTGGAATACGGTATGTCCACTTCACGGGAATCAGCCGGCACACTTGCGCTACCACATGGAGATTGACTTGATAAATCCACGACAGCCATAGCCACATCTTCAACACGAGAGTAGTCCACTCGTTTTCGACCTCCACCTGGTTTACGATTATGCAAATAACTTACGTTATTTGCATAATCGTAACAAAGACAGTTACGCGCCATACAATGACACATTTTTTAACAAATTTTTTTTTCAATAAATCGCGAGCGCTTTCTTTATTGTACGTGTTGTCCAAATTTCTCTTCAGTACGAGCCTTAGAACTCGCTCCAGAGCCCACTACAGAAAAAGCCACACAACTCACGCCGTTCCCACTTTCCCTTCTGGTGGGGTATGGGCATGCCCCACTGTGACTTGGGGTTGCCTTCTCTCTCGACTCCATACTTCTGTCTTTTCTCTCCCCCAGGCTTTAGTCTCCCCACCAACTCTACCTGCACATACGCAAGCGAATGCCCTACAGGTCGGAATTGATTTAATCATTTCCAAATTACGTTTTTCGCCCATACACTCGGCCTTTCAAAAATTTAGCGTTATTCCTCATCGAATTTACCATATATATATATATATATATATATATTTTATATATATAAAATATATATATATAAAAAAAAAATATATATATATATATATATTTTTTTTTTTTTTTTTTTTTTTAAGGTCCTAGCCGCCGAAATCTCAGGAAATTAAGCGGCAGGACCTGCCAGAGTAAATCTTAGTCTACTGGTGTTTCCTGGACTGCCTGCACGGGGCGAAAGTGGGGCAACGTTGGGCCTCAGTAGGTGTCCAGCGGCTAAACGACCAGATGAACAACGGTACATGACACTACACATATACAAAGCCCACACACTTTTAAATCTCTGGCATTTCCCAGCGAACTGGTTCACCCACAATGAAAGCAACTCGGAGATGGGGGAAACCCCTGGTGCCGTTTGACACAGAACACACTTTACACCTCACGCGTGAGACCAACTAATCAATCCAAGTATTTTGTTAAAAAAAAAAAAAAAAAAAAAAAAGCTAAAAAATTCTAGCGTTGTTAAGGGAATTAGAACTCAGACGTTTGCATCAGTGTGAGAGAACGACGAAATATTCTAAAGACATCAAAAGCTTCTTTCGTGTCCAATTAAGTTATGAGGAGTGCTTTTCTCTTAAATGCTTAAGAGAATGCTGTAGGTGGTGAAAAGAGGACTAGTAATAGTTTACCTCTTCGGCAATGAGAAATTAATTATTGGCGGAGTATCTGGAAGTATCTCAGTTATGAGAACAGAAAGGAGAATCCTTTCTAGAAATTTCAGAAGTCATGAAGACTTAGAGATAGGAAGTTTTTATAATTTTTGTGTTCTGTGGGGGAAAAATGTGTTGAGTGATTATTGCATTAAAATGTTGACTAGGGACCGAATTATATATGGTCCTAGCCATCTCGGCATAAATTGAGGTATTGCATTCACACCAACGTCTGGATTGGCTGGGTTAGACTCCTTAAAAATGATTTTATCAGGTATAGTTAGTAAGTGAGCAATAACCTTACACTGAGCTCCTGATCATTTGATAATCGATCCCTTAGACTACAGCAATTGGTGTTGCTTTATTTGGCGCTCTAGTTGTTTGGTTCTTTGGATTTTATTGGAGCATTAGCAACTAAAGATATAATGCGCCAAAACCAGTAATAAAAAAGTGAAACTTTCAGTGGCCTAATGGATTAGGTCACTAAGTCAAAATATAAAAAAGAGGTATAAAATGTATAAGACATATATTAATAAAGAAGTAACTATAACAAGGTAAATTTTTAAATGCGAGTAAAAAGGTTTACTCATTTTAGAAAGCTAAAAATAGCAGACACATGGTCATTGTTAGACAATATCTGGCTGAGTGTATAAGGCTTAACATGACTAAAAGCGATTAATATAAATCACGTTCGTGCCTAAAACGTGGACACTCAGTTAATATATGACGAATAGTTAAAAAGGTGTCACAATTCTTACACATAGGAGAGTCATCTGCCCTCAGCAGAAATGCATGCGTAAAATGGCTTTGTCCTATGAGAGAACGAGATAAAACAACTTCCTCTCTGAGGTTTCTGCGCAGACTAGACTGCCAGCGTTGGATTACAGGCTTTATCTGATACAGCTTTTTTTTTTGTGACCTGCTCCTGCTAAGATTGTTGCCATTGGGAGAATAATTTAGCTCGTATTAGCTGCCTGTAGTCTGTATAGGGGACTAATTGGCAATGAGTATTGCGGCGTTGTGGTGACCTGGCTGCATTTGGTGCTCTGTGCAGCTCTTTATGGTCAGAGGTTAATTATATGATACAAGCAGTTCCCGCTTTACGAGTTTCCGGGTTTACGAGTTTTTTTTTTTCAAGTATCGAGTATCAACAAAATCGAAAATATGAACATTAAATGCGAAAAAATTGAATGTTAAACATTCATAAATACCGCATTTAACAGCAAGCGCATAGCTATACAAGCAGTGTGCCCCGCTTTACGATATTAATCCGTTCCAGACACACCATAGTATCGTGAAAATATCGTAATGTGAACCCAATAACACACTGTTATTTGGTAATTCGTTCCACGACCTCGGAAGTTGAAATTTTCGCTATATAAATCTCTAAAAACTGGTTTTTATAGTATAAATTGTATAAGTTACCAATTTAAATCTTTAAAATGCCCTACACTTTCATCGTTATCATATGTTCTGTTGTAAGAACCAATTTTGAACACCTTTGTGATATTTTTCTAAAGCACATTTCTGGAGGTCATGGCCGGGGCTTTTCTGCTACTTCAAGCAATTATAAACAGGTAGTAAACTCCATGTTATTGCATTTGCGAATATACCAATAGCTGGAATTGTGTGGTTTTTTGAGTTATGGTGAAATTTTTTTCCCCTTTACTGAAATCTTCAATCGCATAAAAAACATAAATACATTTTCAGAATATTCTCTTCATTCCTCTTTTTCAAAGCTTCCTAAACTTGTTACTCCGCGTAAATTGTGTTAGTTGCATTGTGCAGTTAAATTGTGCGTTACGTTAAAAAATGTTTATACATGCTACTGAAATTTATAAAGAAAAGAGAAGATTATCTTGGAAAGAAACGCCTCTTGAAGCATTTATGAAAAAGACGACTCCTTGTTTAACAAACCAACGAATGCCGAGACAATAATGAGTGATCAACGAGTGTTGAAGAATAAGCATTCTTTAACATTTGTAAGTCATAAATAATTTTTTATTATTATAATTTGCTTGATTTTACAGGTTTGATTTCTTTGGATAAATAAATCATTGTTTAAACATAAACTAATTAGCTAACTAATTTCATTGTTGAGAACGTAACCTCTATTTTTAACATATGCCTGTGGGAAATAAATTACCGCTTTACGTGTTTTCGCTTTACAAGCGCACGCTAGGAATGAATTAACTCGTAAATTCGGGAACAACGTTTTTTTTTTTTTTTTTTTTTATGAACCCCAAACACGAAAGGTATCAAAACCTATAGTACTTAGTACCGTGCATGGGTTGAAGGAGAAGTATGGGGGGAGGGGGTTGCCGGAAACTTTGCTCTAGAGACTAAACATGGGTTTCACCACTTCAAGCCTCCAATAAGCAAAGCGGTGGTATTTCACCGGTTGATGAAAGTCATCTACCACCTGTATTTATTACGTAGTGTTGAAATGCATTTTTTTTCTTGTCAGCTCACTGTAAATGAATTAAGAAATATGAGTTTTCCTTCATATTATGCAAGTCAGTATGTCTAATTATTGAGGAAGCAAATCCCATCCAAGATTATTTGTGACTCTTCCACCTGATTTTACAGCTTTCCCCCATTCTTGCTTATATTTGATGGGCTTTTTAATCATAGAAAACTTTCGAAAGCGATTCCATGCCTTCTTTTCCCTCTCTATCTCTTCTCTTTTTTTATTTTTTTATTTTTTTGCTGTATAGCAGTCGTAAATATCCGCCAGGATGTGTACTGCATATAACTTTTGACTTTTATCTTTGGCATAGCATCTTTTGCTGCACTAGCAATTTTCTATGTCACGTACGTACCACCTATTTCAACGGATCTTAGATCTTTCTAATATGGTGTGAACTTGTTACTTTTCCCAGTTTGCTGCTGAAAACTTTCAAGTTTCCTCTGTATAAATATCAGCATGTTCCCTTAATAACTTACACACAATAGGGCAGCGATCACTGTTATAGGACTTCATTTATACCTGATCATTCTGTGATGGAGTATAACGCTGGTGAGCGCATATAGAGAACGATCGCTCAGCTTACTTTTGCGTAAGGGTGAACGCGAATGTGTTCGAGTATTCCAGTCGGTTAGGTTAGGTTATGTTATTTTTATCTGTACGTTTGTTAACCACGTGTCTTCTTTTGCCCTTGTTAAGATCGCCGTAATGGGCGAGAGTCATTAAAATCCCCTAATCGAACTCCCCATGGTATGGGGAGTTCGATTGGTGGAGTGCACTGGACTGCTACTCCACCATGAGCAATTTCTGAAGTTAATTCAGTCTTGTATGTAAAAAATATAGTTTCCGAATCAGTTTTATTTGGAGAGGGAGATGCTTCTTGCAAACAAATTCTTACTGTATTAAAGTAGTCAAAAAATCTTTAACGTCTTTGACATTTCCTCGACGGTTTCTACAGTTCAATTGCAAGAGAGCTTTCATTATTTTTTTCCCCTGCTTATTTCAGTGAATCGATTCAACTTTTATTTTTGTTTCTTGTTGCTTTTGTTGCCTTCCACTCTGAGAGGAGCAGTTTGTTATGAGATGTCTTGAGGTATTGTATCTTCAGTTTGTGATGAGGCTATGGCTGCAATTTTTGTGAACTACAGATGCCTACAGTAAGTTTAAGGAATATTTTTTCTCACACGAGTCATATGAAGCATATATGGTTACTACCCTACATACTGTTTACGAATACACAAATTTCTGGCATTCGCAGCAATGTATCAATTTTGAATATATCGTTTCCCGTGAAAGATCAAATAACCAGTTTATCACTATATTTGGGAGAGCTGGTGAACAGAACGCAAGGTTCACCGCAGATACACAAATACAAGCCGACTTCGAATATATGTCGACCCCTAGTTTTGGCCGCTGGAATTAAAAAAAAAATGTATTGATCTGTATAAATGTCGATAATCGAAAGTGTGCTAGGAGGTGCATAGCTGACGTTGCTCGATTTTGTTATACAAGGGTAATTTGAAAGGTTCGTGGTCCGGGTATAAAAGAGAAGTGGGACAGTGTTAAAAAAATTCTGTACTATATACATGTATATAACATTTCTAAAAGTAATCCAAAAAGTTTCATGCAGTTTAAATAATACCTTTTTTAATTACAAAAACGGAAGTTAACAAAGTTGTGTAAATGGGGACAGATGGACAAAAATCTGTCACCGTGCAGTCATCCAATATTTCGGATAAAAAGGGACTAACTCCATAGAAAATGCATTAGAATGTGATTACAGCAGTGGAGGAGGATGCAAGTTCCTATTCCATGTTTAAGAACTCGGCAGCAGAATTTAAACGAGGGAGGGATAGCCTGGATGATGACTCACATAGTGGAAGACCTGTATCGTGCATCACTCTAGAAGCTGTTGACAGTGCGCACGATATGGTGGTGATCGACAAGTGACAGTTCGGTACATTGCCAGCTTCTTGGGCATCTCATCTAAACGTATCAACAATATAATAACAGAGGTTTTCGCTACGGGTCCAAAAGTTGTTGACAGCAGATCGAGAATGCAAAAGAATTGACAAGTCAAGTGAACATTTGCATCATTTTCATGGAGATCCAGTAAATTTCCTTGCAAGATTTGTGGACATGGATAAGACATGGGGTCCATCGCTTTTAGTCTGAAGCGGAGTAATTCTAACAGAGGAAACGCAGCTCTCCTCCACTCCAAAGACAACCAAATCAATTCCTTCTGCTGGCAAGTTGATGGTATCAGCTTTTTGGGATAGAATGTTGTTAGTGGGATTACTTTCAAAACGGTGAGACATTCGTAGGCGTTTGCGTGAAAATATCAAAGACAATGCAGGGGAAAACTCATCTGAAGAGTCCTGTTCCACCAAGAATAACAAATCTGTCACTGCCATGCCAGAACTGCAAGAGTATGGCATTCAAATTTTGGGCTATCACTCATATTCACCACATCTAGCACCATTAGACTACCTCCTGTTTCCTAATTTGATAAAATACCCGACTGGTATCCATTTTCCCACAGACAGTGACGCAATTTCTATAATGGATGCATTCCTGGAGGCCCAAGAGGATACTTTCTTAGCAGCTGGAATCAATGCATTGCAGAAAGGTAGGAAAAGTCTGATTCTTCCAACTGACTCTTTTGGAAAGTAACATGTTACCAGACTCCTCAAACAAGCCGTTCATACTCAGGTTATGAACTATACTGCTTAACAAAATTAACAGAACAAAATGTTTTTCATGAATACTATATTGTGAAAATGTCGCCAAAGGGGAATATTTGATATCGCAGGCATCCTGGCATGCAAATTCAGAGTATCCAATAGAAATCGATCTACAACCTTGTAGAGCCGCACATTATTTAAATTATTCATGCCTATAAATCACTTCATGCTCGTTTTTTTTTTTTTTTTTTTTTTTGGCTCAGTGGGACAGCCACATCTCCAGTACTCGGGATGGCAAGTCGTTTAGACAATTCTTTGAGATAGCAAGCCGTTGGATGACTTTAAGCAGAGTTGTCACAGGCGGAGTTGGCACTTTGGCTTAATGTGTCATGCAGTGTGGTCTCGGCACTATGGAAGCAGTTTCAGGAGACAGGAACTATTAGAAGAAAAAATGGCTAAGTTCGCCCGAGGGCTACGTCAACCAGAAGAGACCGCTATCTGGCTCTAACAGCAAGGCGGAATATTGCCATCAACTGTCTTGAGCTTGCTGCTG
Source organism: Mastigoproctus giganteus (assembly GCF_048544385.1). Classification (NCBI taxonomy): domain Eukaryota; kingdom Metazoa; phylum Arthropoda; class Arachnida; order Uropygi; family Thelyphonidae; genus Mastigoproctus; species Mastigoproctus giganteus. Next base: position 149,647,835 of record NC_143577.1, read on the forward strand.
CAGTAGATAAAAACATTTCCTACCGGACTGTATAAAGAATGTTCAATTCCATTGGACTCTAAGCAAGGAAACCAATGGTTTGTATCTCAGTAACCCCAAACCGCCACAGAGCTCGTCGAAGCTGGTCCCATGAACATGTGACTTGGAGCCCTGACAAATGGGGTACAATTTTGTTCTCTGATGAGTCCCGTTTTAGCCTACAAACAGATTCTAGACGTTATTTCATCTTGACAGAACGAGGAATGCAGTACCATTCATAAAACATCAGAGAAAGAGACACTAACGGCGTAATCAGTGTTCTCGTGTGCGGCGGAATAATGATCAACGGTCGCGCTCCTCTTCTTGTTTTTGATAGGAGTACCGATAACAGGTCATCAAAGCCAGTGTGCGACTTTTTAGTGGTAAGGTTGGCCAAGATTTTCTTTTCATGCACGACAACGCTACTGCACACAGAGCTCGAGGAATATCTTGAAACCGAAGTTGTACAAGGAATACTTGGAATATCTTGAAACTGAAGTTGTCCAAGGAGCACGAGCAGTAGGCTGAAATAATATCGAACTTGTGTGGGACGCCCTTGGGCGTCGCATTTCACACTGAGAGTCAACTCCTGGGTCACTTGGAGAGCTAAGTCGGTGCTGGTGGAAGATTGGAATTTGTTGCCACAGAATCTTTTAGGAAGCCTTATATGGAGCATAATTCACCGCTGTCAAGCCTGTTTAGCCGTTGGAGGGGATCAGCAGTATTGATATCATATAGCCATATTTTCGAGAATCTTGTATCGACTTCTGAAATGTAACCTTTTTCGTAATTCATACACAACCCCAATGTTTCCTGTACCCTTCCGAAGGTTCTCGCTGTCTCCTCATTTCATCACTATTCTGTTGTACACTACACTGCCAAATTTTGTCCTGGATTAACCAGAACAAAATTTGGCAGTGTACGAGTAGCACCACGTTTTCTATGTGTTCTGTTAATTTTGTGTACTTTCCGAATGTACCCTATTATTTCTGCAGTAGCCACAAGTAATTGTTGCTTCTGGAAAATTAAATGCTTTCAATTTAATTTTCCTCCCGGTATCATTAACAAAGTTATTTTAAAAATTCTCTTAAATTATTAACATAAATTTTTCTTTGTATGTAGAAATCTGAGCTGATCCGTATATAAGGCGACCCCATTCTTTTTTAATCTGTAAAACATCTAATTTTTTTTTTACTTATACTCGTGTATATATGGTACAGGTACTCCAGTATAAGTTAAGTATCTACGCCTAGTCGGGATCAATACACAAACTCCATTAACAGAAATTATTTTAGCCAGGTTACTTTCTGAAACGTTAATTCTTGGGCAATTTTCATTTTCTGTATAATTTAATAGGTACCACTTCGTTATTACCTCTTTCGAATAATTCAACGTCACTGGGACTCCACTGAATACGTCAGCACTGTGCATTTATCAACAGTTCTGTTGTGTATATATGTGTAATAGGAAATAGATTATTTTAGCAGATCTCGTTATTTCAATCTAAGAATTATTTTTGTAGTTCTTTTTATGGCCTCTCAGCACCTTTCTATTACAAATAGTTTAGCTATCATCGGTTAATCCATCGAAGAATGCGACGGAAGGCATGTAGGGCTCTGTAATTGGCTTGTATCAGTCTTTTGTCTTTTTACATTAGGGAAGAGAAAAATTTTCACCTTGTGGTCCATCTGCGAAGTCTGAATTAGAGGAATCAGCCCATGCTATATTTATTGTTTCTTAACTGCTTGTTTTCGCTCCTGGAGTGGACTTCCTTCTCTGGTTACGGTCCCAGCAATGTGGATATTCTGGGGCCTCAAAGACACTTGCGTATCACCACTAATTACGCATTTTTGGAAACATAATACATTTTTTATTATCAATGTTTATTTTACAGGTTTTTTTATATAATAATTAAACAAAAATCCAATAATTATTACATCACACTAACGTTCTTACATGTATACTCTTATTATATGGTTATCATGATATTCTTATAAAAAACGTTATATTACGTTATCGTATATAAAACATCATAAAATTATGTTTTAATGATGTATTGCGTTAAAAGAAGAATCCAGAAACATCGAATATTACCTAAAAGCGTATATTTTCAAAACTCTACTTGCATTTATAATTTGTGACAAGTTACTTTGACATTCGAAGTACGTATAACAGTTCATTAATCATGAATAAATGGAGTACATCTCGGGTTGCATATATGGTGGCAGCCTGCGCAATGTAGAGGAAAAGTTCGCAAGCGGTCCCCTCGGGGGGTGGATATTCCTGATCTACAATATCGAACACATCGTGGCGCACTAAGCTAGACGTATGTTTTATTCTGTTAGATTATTATAATGACTGTTCTCTTATAAACAAACTATTTTGCGTTTAAGAAATTACTGCACAGATCATTTAATAATGTAACATCCGGTGGGAAAAGGTAAGGAATATTATGATATAATAATTAGGTAACATAGTCTTATCATCATGCTGTCATTAACTAACGTGTTCACTTTTGTTTGTGTTGCTCATAAAGAGCACATACATTGCTATAAATAGGATTATTTATGATTAATGAAGTAACCGGATCAAGGCTATTGAGCGTATATTAAATGAATAAATAAATTGCAGAAAACCATATCCCATAAAAAATTCTCTAATAGTTAAGTAATAAGGAAAACTTTTATTCGAAAAGTTCACTTTCACATTCGAAATGCTTAATTATTCTGCATCATTCATAGTCGAATACCGAAAGATAAATACATCAACTGAATATTAATGCAATGAAGTTCCTGCTGGAGTTATTGTAGTTGAAATATAAATGGTATGTAAACTCGGGATAACTAAATACAACATTTGCTGAACAAGACAACGGAGTTAGACCAGTAAAAGGTTCGATACCAGCCGAGCCCTTTCTACCATGCACGGTCTATTTGCCCCACGCAATATATTACGAACCGTCATAATTATTGTGAAATTTCTACGCAATTAGGGAGTCTTCAAAAGCAGAAGAGTAATTAGATTGTTTCCTCCCTTCTAATATAATGATTCTCATCGGAAACACGAGTGCCATTAAATTGATTGCGCTTCAGCTATTACGATTAGGATAATTACACATCCGATACATAAAGGATATACATGCCCAAATAGAGATGTGATGGCAACTTTGCTTTTCCCTGCATTGAACCGAGAATTGCACAATTACTTTGGCCGCGCAGCAATTTACTGTATCTTCCGCGTGTCTAATTATTTTTCACGGTGTATCATGTTTTCCGATGCGACCTAAGGCAATAGTAATTCTGATGGGAACAGCCGCTTTGATGTGCTCAGAATGTTTGTTGAAAATAATTCCACTTCATATTTTATGTCCAACAGGTCTCTACCTAAAACATCACCGTATGCCGAATCATTAATCAAAAAAAAGCAATGTACTGTACCAAAAATGTGACTAGAATATTGATATTCAGGTATTGGTAATTTTACATCAACTAATTCAGAGTTATGGCACATTGCTCATACTGTTATGTACTTCTAACTATTGCAGTAGGTGCATCATTCGTATGATAATCCACGCTCATATATAATGATGTGTAAATACTGTTTATAAATAGGTGCCTCTAAGTTCCCTGTCACAGAAGTCAGAGGGACTAATTTCCTCAAGTTGCCTGTTATTTGGTAGGATTAATTATTTCAAACTTTATGAACTTTTTTTTTTTTTTTTGCTTATGATTATGATATATTTGTCTGTTAGTGGTGAAACGTAGATGTCATAAAGGTTCCCGACGAACTGTCCTCGTGAGTAGTACGGTGGTCATATTCATCGTCCTCCCACACCGGGTGGAAAAGACCTAAGCTGGAATCTGGCAAACGATGCGAGGAATTTTTAAGAGCTTTCCTCATATGTCTCAGTTAGTCGGTTTTGGGCGAGGTTGCATGGTTTTAACTCCCAGAAACGCGGGGGTTTAGTTATGCAAACAGTAAACCGATCGAAGAATGGATACAGTTGCAGACACAGTATACTGATGCTCATATCTTGAGTTGCTTTGGAGATTACTACGCAGGTAATAGTATTATTATTCGCCAGATAGTGCAAGGAAGCCACAGGCTTTTGCTGCACTGGCAAAAAAAAAAAAATAATAATAAATAAATTAATTAATTAAAAATAAAAAAAAAGCCAACCAGTTATATAAGAAAACACAAATTATATACTCCCCTTCTCGGTAGGTATCCAGTTGACCTTTGAATTTATTCAAACTCAGCTTCAACTACTTGCGAGGGCAACTTGTTCCAGCAATCAACGACTCGCTGGCTAAAAGAAAACTTCCTGCAATCTTATCTAAACCTCAACCCCTGTAATTTGAATTTATGACCCCTAGTTCTGGAATTATTTAGAACAATGACAATTCCACCTTCATTCATTTTACTAATCCCTCGCAGAACCTTGTAAACCTCAGTCAAGTCACCTCTGAGGTGCTTGGTAGCGAAGCTCTGTAGCCCACATAACAGAAGTCTTTCCTCACACGGTCGTCCTTCTGCCGATCTCACCATTCGAGTTAACCATCTTTGGACCTTTTAAAGAAGCTTTTTCAACTGACGTCTCCATACTTGAACACAGTATACCAAATGTGGTCTTAAAATTGCATTATATAATGGGATTATGACCTCCCTCTAATCTACAGGATAACGTTCTATAAATCACAGATAGGACATCATAGGTTTTCCTAGCTATAATATACATGGTGTTTCAAAAATGATGGTCAATAATTTAAAAGTGAAAATTACTTTGTTTTTGTATTTTTGTATGGGCAGTTCCTAAAACAGAAGTTCGTCTCCGCTTCGCTGCTCTGTTCAATTTTTACAGACTCAGTCAAGGTAAGGCCAGTGTGTGTCGTGTAATAAAAGAAAAAAAAATCATCCCGCACAGGACTGAGGGTTCTGTGTCGGTTGAACTGGGATAGGGGAAAAGGAAGTAGAGAGACAAAAAAAAAGATTTTCATCCCGCACGAGAGAAAGTGATAAGGGCAAGTAAAAATATTGTCTGTGAGCATCTGTGCGTGTTCTGTAGTGTTGTGCTGTGTATTGGCCTTTTGGTTACCTGGAAGCAGTGATCACCTAGATTTCCGCTTCCAAGCACTCGTCCCTAGCCGGGGGAAGGCAAGGCCTCCCCTATTATCTGCTCGCCCTCCTCCTTGAGGAACGAGTTTCCCAGGGAGGAAAAGAAAACTAGAGTAAGGTGAAGAGGGGGAAGGACGAAAGAGAAGGGGACTTCTCCGACCCAGGGATGCCCCAGGCCAGGGCAGAACACGAGAACGAAAAAAAAAAAAAAAAAAAAAAATCTTTAAATCCCGCATCCCAATCGCGGAAAGGAAGGGAGCATCGATGAGGTGCCAGCAGCAGGTAGATAGGGAGAAAAATAAATAATATTAATAAAAAAAGTTTTTCATCCCGCGCGGGACAGAACAGCAGAAAAGTGCTATTCCTACTCCGGATCCAGGAACTACTCCCAGACCCAAAGCAGAACGCGAAGAGAGAGAGAGAGAGAGAGAGAGAGAGAGAGACAGAGATAAAATAAATTAATTAATTAAAAAAATAAAACAAAGTTATGATAGGACATTTATCATTTTGAAGTCAGCTCATGTTCTAGGTTGGTGGTGATTATTTCTAGTCAGGCTTAGGTGTCTGCGTCTGGAGAAAACTTCCTTAGCAAATTTTTGGAAGGCATTCAGGTTCTCAATAAGGGAGCCGTGCCCCGTTTCCTAGAAAGACGTTTCAAGGTTCAGTGAGAACCACCTTCCCACTACTTTATTCACTGTAAATATTACGTCTGGGAGGAATCTTTTAGTCACAGTCCCGGGGTTCGAGATGTCCCCCTGGTCTCTCATACCTTGACGAGTTCGTTGAAACACCGAGTTTTTTCTTTAATTACATTTTCCTCAAGGGAGATCTGCATATCCAGAATGGAAGTGGGAATTCTTTTCTTCAGTCTGAAACAGAGCCCTCCGTAGATAATGAAAAGATCTGGGGGAAGTGTCCCTGCAATTACCTGGATGTCAGCCGTGGATACAGTGCGATAGACCTTTGTGGGTGGCAAGAATCATTTTCTCTGGATGGTATGGAGTTTATTTCTCATTTTTACGAAAACCGCTCGGTGAAACCATGCTCTTGCAGCATATGATGCAATAGGTAGAAAAACCGCTTTATAGTATGCCAGGAGTGTTCTTTAAGAGAGGCCCCAGTCACTACTGGATACTCTAACAATGGCTGCGGTGAACCTCTTAACCTTAGTGACCATTTGCTGCAGGTGGGGCAGGAAAGACAGCTTGTGGTCTGTTACCACTCCTAAGACTTGGTTTGTAGTACTGGGGGAAGTTGGACGCCGTTGATCTTGACCTGAGGAGGCCGCCTGATATCTAGTTTAGTTTTGAATATGATCATATTTGATATGCCAGAGTTGATTTATAGTTTGTTGGTTCTACAAACTACATCGTTAAGCCCAGGTCATGAGATGATTAATTACCCGTTGAGCATTTGTTTCTATTGCATATCGAGACCTTCCTGAGACTATGATGATTAAATCGTCAGCAAAGGCTATGATTTTTGTGTTATCAAAGGTATTATGTAGCCAGTCTTATAAGATCATATTCCATATCAAGGGCCCCAGGGCGGGACCTTGGGGATATCCCCGGTAGATGGACCGCTGCACTTGGTGATGTCTTGACTTCACTATTATTGTTCTATTGGAAAAATAGGATCTCAACAGTTTGTACAAGTTGAGGGAACATCCAGCCGCTCGGAAGCGGTCCAGGGCCCTCTCCCACCATAGATTATCAAAGGTTTCTCTCTTCCACGAGGAAGAGAGAAACCTTTGATAATCTATGGTGTTGTATAGGTATTCGTTTTGTGAATAAAGTCATTGCAGAATTGGGACACATCTTCAGTAGGCTAATCTCGGTGGGCCTGATACTGTCTTCTGGCCTGATGTGTTTGTCTTCTAAGATTGGCAGGTTCCCCGTTCCACCAAGAGCACGGTTTATTATGCGGCTTTTTCTTACTGGTTGAGCGGTAGGCTGCTTTTGTCAAAGAGTTCTGTATGGCTTAAATGAGTTGAGTTGGCATTAGACATTCAAGCTAAAATAAGCAAAAAAGTCCCAGTGAACATCGGGCTGCAAATGAACCGTTTTCGGGATAATGCACATTTTATGTTAAGATCCGCCACTGACTATGGGAGCACTAGTTTAGCAAAAAGCTGTGAATCCTTTGCTAAGGGTAGTTTTACTAAACATAAGATAATACATTTTTAATTTTTGGTTTCAACACCACAGGACTTTAAAGATGTTACATGTTACAGGATGTTCTTTCTAACACCCTTTCCTCAACATCAGGTGTTATGCTTCTGGAACTACCTGCCCGTACTCCATGTGCAAAGCGCCCATGTTCTCTAAGGCGTTGATGTACCCTGATAAATGTGCGCCTGTTGGGCTGCCTTCGGCTGGAAAATGCTTCTTGGTACAAACATTAATATTGTAAAAATCTCGGATTATATAAACGAATTATGTAAATATCTCGGGTCGAGTACGCATGTACTCTTGTACATGTGGTTCCTTGCACCTCAGTATGTAAATCTCTCACCCTCCTGGCACACTACCGTCCCGGGGTGACCCACAGTTTCTTGTGGTTAATAAACTGATAATAATAATAATAATAATAAAAAACGTGCAGCCTCGAGTGCACTAACGTTGGCTTCACCATACATGAAGTGCATGTTGAATATCCTTTGTCAAGTATTAGTATGCCTGCTACGTCTCAGAGCATTGAGAGATGGGAAAATGAAAGAATGAACATAAACTAAACAAACAAGTCAGCGGCGGATCTCAACTCTGTACAGTTCACCTTTTCAGTGGTGGATCTCAACCAGAAATGTGCAATATCACGAAAACGATTCACTTTAGGACCCATGTTTACTAGGCTTTTTTGCATATTGTAGTCACCTTTCAATTATTGACCATCACTTTTGAAACACCCTGTATAATAGCCGGATATTATTTCCACGCTTCAAATTGTATAATATATGAGAATTTTTCTCGGATACCTTTTCCTCTTAAATTATATGCGTGTATGCATATGCAGTTTAAGAGAAAACGTATTATTTATCTTATATGTACACCATTTCAGTCAATTAGCATCACAGAGGTGATCCTGACCTATGGGAAATAAACAAATACACTCTTGCTTTTAACTGATATTGACTTTTCAGGCAGGCAGTATTAAGAATCCGTACTTACTGTATTGTATTATTATTATAAAACTGCCCTTATTATATAACAGTATTAAGAACCATTATACTTGATACAGTTGTTATTATCTTAGCTCAGTTACAGTAAATTACTGTTTCTTGGTAGAATGAGGTGATCCTTACTGTTCTTACTTCAAGCCATGATTTATAAAATATCTTTCATAGAAAGAATTAAGACAACGCATTTAAGATAATTATCATATTATGCGAGTTATTATTCAAAGGCGTTAATTTACATTTTGGAATCTTTCCTTTTGCCAACCAGGCGTTTTTTCATTCATTTTTCTGACTGTGGTGTCATTAATCTTAAGAACTTACTTAATAAACATCACCTCTCCTAAAGAGCTCGTAATGCCCATCTGACCTTTTGGTCTTACTGTGGATAGTGGCTTTATACTTGAATACTCTAACAGATATTTTATAGATTTTCGCTCATATTAAAGGAAAATCACTATTAAAATTACAGACACCCACATAGTGTACCAAAACTATTTCTAAATATTTTACTAGAATTACTGTTATAATACTTACTTACAAATGTTACTGGGACTTAAGAAGTTTCCATTTCACTTTATGATTATGAGGTGTATTGGATCCGTTTACTTTTTAGATGATAAATCGATGTCTGTGGCAACAAACAGGTATAAAATAAAGAGAGAAGAACTTCAGTTCGAAGATCACATCACAGATAAGGTTACGCAACCTGCCAAACATAGTGAATAATGCAAAAGGTATCTGAAGAAGAGACAAAGAGTGATGTGAATATTCAGTGGTACTGCTGATGTTATATTCCTTTTCACAGATAAATAGTTAAACGTATCAGAAATATAGAGCTAAAATGCTAAAGAAACTATTCAAAAACATGGAAAATGAAGAACTTGAAGAGACGACCAGTTTTTTTGTTTGATCCAGTTTTCCACTGTGACCTCTCAGGTGTGGGGTTGGCCGGTCCTTTTTAGAGTCAGATTATTTCTAATTATTCAAAACTTTATTCTCTGGTAGAGTATTCTGAGAAAAATAATGGTGCAAAAAGAAATTTAAGATTTGTTAATATTTACTGTAAGCGTTCTTTTCTTTTATTTTATTCATTTTTTCCTCTCTGATAAACTGAAATAATCCATGGTCGCTAGTCATGATGTGACTTTGAACACCCGATTCCAATAACAATAAAATGATTATTTACTTAAATAAATACTCTTTACTGTACATCGAGAATAATAAACACTACTGCTGTTGTACAAGCTCTTCAGAAAGAAGGCCAGGGGTTACTCTAAAACTACTGTATATATGATCACCACGATGATCAGAAATATTCTAATAATTCGCTTTCCCCTGACTCCATACTTTTTTCCCAGGATTTTATCAATAAAACAGGAACATTTTTATTGGATAACTCTTTTGTTAAAATACACGTTTTGTTAGTTTACTTTCTTTGAGCTCATCAGTTGAGCGACAATAATTGGCTCTTGTACAGTTCTCGACTTTCAGTACGATTGAAAATACGTATTAAAGTTTTTTTTTTTTCCCTTCTGTTTTTAACGTTCAGTTGAACATAGTGTGCATAGTATTAGGGTCAATCGCCACCTGTGGTTTCCCATATCTGCGCCATTATATACGCTGCGAAGAAATACAATACTCCTGTAAATGCCAGAAAAGTGTTGTGTGTTAAATAAGTAATATTGTATTGGGTTCTGTTCTGGCATTTAGCCGCAGGTCCCCTAGTGGGACCCCATGTTACCCACACACGCCTCTAGGAAGTAACCAGGCTGTTCATTGATCTCTGGCTGGTCTCCGTCTGGGTTGCCTCAGTTTCCTGAGCGGAATCAAAGTAAAAAAAAAAAAAGATATATATATTAAAAAATAATAATAGTATTATAGTAAAGCATGAGGGTATAGTGCAAGAAGTGAATAAAACTAGGAGAACGTGTAGCGGCTGTAGAGAAGGCGGCCGCCAGATTTCGGGGGAGCAAGGTTCATCAGGCGAATAAAGGTTAAGGGAACAAGTCCTGGGAAGGGAAGAGACTCATACAACAAGGGATCCGGGTGTTATCGCCGTAGTAGTGGTCAACGATCACTACAATCCTACTCTGTCCAAAGACAGGGTTAGCAAATCCAACCCACGTAAGATCGACGTTAGCAGATATATTCGTCAGAGTAGAGCCTTTGAAATATATGATAGGAGCATTCAGCTGGCTAAATTCTAGGCATCATCATGGTTCCCAGTATGAGTAGGTTGTGGGGGTCTTATCTTGAGAACAGATCTCGGGCAAATTTGGTGAACGCATGATGGTACTACTCTTCTGTAATGAGCAAGTGTTCATGTCCCTGTGGTAAGTCTTGGATCCTAGTTTAAAAGATGCTACGAAAGTCCTCGTATAGTGGGCAGAGGTAAAATGGTTCCAGTACTCGATTTCTCCACAAGAGCAATAGAGATTATCTACTCTGCCCATGGAAGTCAATTTTTGATTGATCGAACCATGCCCAGTTATTAGATAAGTTGCGTAAAGACCTGGGAAGAACCACAGTGAAAACATGAAAAACATCGGGAAGAATACTTTCTTTTTTTTTTTTTTTGTAATTAAACCCTTGTCAGTGTCTGTCCATCTGACCTGCTGGTTCTGTAGAAGCTTGGCAGCAATTAGTCTATTCTGAGTCTTGCTCTCATTGAGGGTATTGATGGTAGACCCAAGAATGACGTTGGTAAACCCCTGGAGAAGCAGTAATAGAGTCCTCGGTGGATGACCTCTAGATCCTGCAAAAGAATGCCCGCAAGGATCTGCAGGGCCATAGAACTGACCGGCAGCAGACCCTATTAATAGTTAGTACGCTACATCGCTGGACAGTTTCTAGCTTGCACTGGTTGCGGATCAATGTAGCTCGGTGAAAACAGACCCTGAAGCCATATATAATGATTTGTAGAAAGATGGGTTTGAGGAGCAACTTAAGAATGCGGCGATTTAACCCCCAGTCTAACCGGCTAATCCGAACGATTACGGCTGTATAATTCCTGACCTTCGTATGGAGATGAGAAAGATGATAAAATGGTGAGTTCGGAGTCCAAGACGATGACCAGTTGAATGCTGTTATTTTCTATATATTCAAAAACGACAGCAGCTAGATCAAGTACTATTCATAACTAGATTTCGTACTACAGTTGTCCCCGCTACAGCGCAGTTCACTAACTCTGGTTCGCTCTAATGCTCTGTATATTTTGATACTCTCCCCAAGAGTTGCACTCGGTTCTCCCGAATAATGCCTTTCACTCTGAACGTCTTGGGAGAAGCTGTCTAAAAAAAGTGAAAAGTATATATATAAACAATGTTCTTCAGTTCCATTTTCCAATCAACTTCACCGCACTTGCCTTCGAAGGGTTGTTTTTTGCTTTAATAAAATTGATTTTTAGCCAATCTTGTACTTAATGAGAAAACGGCTGAATTGCTGGCCAAACTGAAAATGTTGCAAAGCATTCCCAATTTATGAGAAGAAATTTTTAAAGCTGTTGGTTTATTTCTCCAAAAGTTATTTTTCGCTTCCATAAGATTTACATTTCTCTGTTGATTTTTTGTAGCTGATTGTACTAGTGCAAATTTCTATGTCCACGGCTATAGAACTCTATAGTAACGTGCACCATTTCTTGAATATTACAAAGGGATACACTGCAACACTGCATACAGCCAGCGGTGTTATGAAGAAGGGAACACCGCTCTGGAGTTACAATTAAATGAAGTTTATTGAAAGCATTCTTTATAAAACTCCAGGAACAACATTGGGAAATTCTGTTTTCAATTTAGTTTTGGTTTCCAGTTAGTTCTGGCTTACGTACTGTTTATGTACATTGTGTCCGCGTTATTGAATTATTTTTTTAAATGGTCTCAGAGAGAGATCAAGTAAATCAGTTCCCTTGACGCTTGGTGCTAATAACGCGAAGGTGAAAAGCTATAGGAAATTTTGTCACTGGAAACTAAATGGGACATTGTAAAAAGGACTGAATTTGGGAGAGTGCTAAATTTACACTACATTTAGTAGTTTTGAACAAATTTCTTTTACGATGTAAGAAAACGTGAATAGCATATACTACATGTGGTTTATTGCATAATTTATGTATTTAAATTTTATATTTAAAGATTTAAATGTTTATGACTACAGTACATTTAGTATTGTTATGTGAGGAGGTGGCTTAAAATGTGTTAAAAAGGAAAAGTTAAACTCAATGAAACAAGGCATCATAGGTTTAAGAGTACAAATAATCTATATAATATTGGTGTGAACACACCATAGATCACTCTTAAAGGCAAAAAAACTACGTTTGTAGTGCAAAAGGGCATCATTTCATCTATATCTCATATTGTGCTCCTCCTTCACAACGAGTTGCCATGCATTGCACTACCTCTAATAAGTAACGCTTGACTAAAAGAGAAGACTATTGCTACTTATTCTCAGTGGGCACGACCACCACGCAGACGGCACCGTTTCAAGGCTTGATGGCCTTTCATCGCCATCCTTTCCTTTTGAAGCGTTACTTATTCGAGGTAGTGCAATACATGGCAACTCGTTCTGAAGGAGGAGCACAATATGAGATACAGATAAAATTATGCTCTTTTACACTATAAACCTAGTTTTTTTCCTTTAAGAGTGAAATATTATAGAGGTTAAAAAGGAAAGTATAAAGTTTGATTAAATTTATTCAAATAAATTGCAAAACCTATTACTGGATCAATGTTGACTCCATTAATTAACTCCATTAATTTTCCTAGAAAAGGGAGTGAAGTAACCACAATGTTTGCGATGAGATAAGTAAAACAACCGTTCTCCCCTCTTGGAACAAACAAGATTTATTAATTTGGTGTCAGTGAGATGCGAAGTAGATATCTACAGACAGAGCTAAGATCGAAAATAGTTCTTCATTCTAGAATGTTGTCAATTTAAAATATTGAAATACCCTCATGATCTGAGCGACGAAGCTCTAAAAATTAGTTAACCACATCATCCCTTTTCTATTTTCACTTGTATTTACTGAAATAAGTTTATATATATTTAGATGAGGAAGCCAAACAGGGACTCTGAGCTTTCTCACCCAATCACTACAAAAGTGGAGGTGCTTATTGGATGTTCAACAATAGCCTTCTTCAAGACAAGGAATACATCTCTAAGCTGCAAGACCTGATATCCAACCTTGCCCAATCCAAAGACAGATTGGAGCCATTGAACACGTGGTGGCCTAGATTTAAAAGTAAACTGAAATCATTCTCGCAAACCTACAGCCATCAGAAAAGTCAACAAAAGCATAATAACCTCTATCAACTTGAGCAAAGGCTGAAAAATCTCCCATCGAAAGTCAGACCTACCAGTCAACACTACAAGCCATACAAACCCACTTAGAACACTCTGCAAAAGGCGCCCTGCTCCGATCAAGATACACCCACATAAATCTATCTGATGCCCCGACCAAATACTTTTTCTCATTAGAAAGCAGACATCAGAAATCAACCACCATCACTGCCATTCAGCTGCAAAACGGAAACATCACTGAAGACCCAGAGGAAATCTTCTCTGAAGTAACAAGATTTTATAGAGAAATTTACAGTTCTCAAGAAACCTCTACAAAGGCAACGGAGGAAATCCTTTCAGGACTTAAAAAAATCTCCCATAGGGCCCATTGCAGCATGGAGAAACAAATCACCCTACAAGAACTAACAGCAGCATGCAAAGCCCTTTCCAAAAATAAATCACCAGGTCTGGACGGACTGACTTCTGAATTCTTCCAAACGTTTTGGGATCAACTCGGAATGCTACTCTTTGAAATGCTTGAAGAAGCTCAGTTCCATGGACTACCAGCTTCGGTCACCACCTCTGTCGCTCGACTGATTCCCAAGAAAGGAAATCGCGCCAATTTACAAAACTGGCGCCCGATTTCCTTAACGAACACGGACTGTAAAATCATTTCCAAAGCCATCGCCAATAGATTAAAAGCCACTCTCCCTGATATCATCGATCACCAACAAACGGTTGAGACGCGCTGAGCTCCCAGGAAATCTCTACAACTGCATTGCCAACTATCTCAGTGACAGGAGCATTGTGGTTCAGGCTCCCTTCTCCAGCGTGGAACGTCGTGTCCACCGAGGTTGCCCTCAGGGCTCTGTCCTGGGCCCCCTTTTCTGGAACTCTGTACTCGACGAGCTTCTCAGTACTGACTTAGGCGATGTCCAGACCTTGGCATATGCTGATGATCTCTCCCTGATCCTGGCAGGGGACTCCAGGGCTCAGCTTGAAGTATCTGCCAACAGAGCTCTTACCACCCTTCAAGCGTGGGTCCGGAAAAACCATCTGACCATCTCATCCACAAAAACTCAATCCATTCTCCTGAAGGGCTATCTTGATCCGCAGAGGCCGCCTCAAATCAAGATACATGGCACAACCATCAAGCTTGTTACTCAGCTGAAACTCCTTGGCATTATCATCGACAGCAAACTAACATTTCTCCCACATCTCAACTATCTACAAAAGAAAATTAGAAATTACATTGCACTGGTTGCCAGGGTTACCCGCCGAGATTGGGGGCTCAAAAAACGCACTCTAGCCTTACTGTATAAAGCCATATTCATACCAGCTATCACCTACGGTTCTGGCATATGGTTCACCAAAGCCTCCACTGTGGTAGGACGAAGAAAGCTGAACATCATTCAACGGCCAATTCTCCTTACGATAACCAGAGCACGTTGCACCTCCAGCACGCACGCCCTACAAGTCCTCGCCGGTGTACTGCCCCTAGACCTTGAGGTGGCCCATGTGGGGATGACGTATCAACTCAGCAGAGGAAGGTCTACCACCTTTATTGATTTTACCACGGATCCTGCTAACACCTATTCCAGCGAAAAAAGCAGACTCCTAACCTACTTACAACAGACCTGGCAAGCCAGATGGTCTGAATCCACCAAAGGGGCCATCACCCGCAAATTTATACCAGACATATGCAAAGTATATCCCAAATCACCATCCTGGTTCTCCCCAGGCCTTCTAACCACGTACCTCCTAACAGGGCATGGTGCCTTTCGCAGCAAACTGAACCTTCTTGGACTTTCCGACAGCCCCCTTTGCACCTGTGGTGCCCAGGAAACCTGGGACCACTTGATGCATGACTGCCTACTATATGATGACCTCAGATCTTCTCTCATCACACAAATTCATTTCATCCCGAGAGATCAGGAGCAACATCTCCTGGAAGACCACCATACCTATACAGCCTTTTCGAACTTTGCTCAGGGCCTCTTCACGAGGCGGAAAACCCTACCACAACCACAGAATCAGACCCAACCAGACAATGAAACGGCCTAAACAGCCATGTGTTAAGACCACTACTTGCTTCAGCACACTGCAATCCCCGTGAAGACTTTCAACCTGCACAATAATTGTGCCTTTACAATGTAGTCTCAACATCACCTTCATCTACCATGACTGCCGCTCCGGCTTCGCCTCCCACCAAGTTGACTCACCACTGAAATGACTCTACTATCTGGACGGGACTTCTTTGTCCCAGGATTGACACTACTCGGATTTGATCCTCTCTGATTGACTCTACCAAATACATCTTCATGCAGCTCACTACTGAAATGACTTCACCACCCGGCCGGGACCTGTCTGTCCCGGGACTGCACCTCGAATCTTACCTTCTCGGAGTGGACTCTGCCAACTATGACTTCACGCAGCATTGCTGCCAATGCCACGTGGCGATCCTGAACCCGTGCTCCCTTGCACGGCCCTGTTTCTCCCCTGTCCTGGCGGGGAGGAGGTGAAGATCCCCTTGTCTCCTCCCCGCCACCCCCCCTTTCCTTCTGGTGTGGCATGGGCCTGCCTCACTGATTTTGGGGTCATCTACTCTATCGACCCTATACTTCTGTCTCTCACCCCCCAGCCTTTAGTCTCCCCTCCCCCCTCTAGCTTTCCAACTAGCGTTCATCCCATGTCAAAATTATCCTAGCCCTACACCCAAAATTCTTAATTCCACACTGTATAACTTAAAACTCCTTGGCCTGACCCAACCTCTAGCGCACCCCCCATTTTTTTTTTTTTTTTTTTTTTTGGTCCTAGCCACTGAAATCCCAGGAAATTAGGTGGCAGGACCTGCCAGAGTACTTATTTAAAAATACTGGTGTACCTGGCTTGCCTCCACGGGGCCAAGTGTGGGCAACGTTGGGCCTCAGTAGGGGTCCAGCGGCTAAATAGCCAGATGAACAACGGTACACGACACTACATCCAACAATATCCATACACTTTTAAATCTCTGGCCTTTACAGTGTTCTGTAACACGCGACAATGTAGACTACACGGAGATGGGGGTAACCCCTGGTGCCGTTAGACCCTAAACACACTTTACACTTTACGATCACCAACAAACATATTCTGTACCTGGAAGATCGATTCACGACAATCTACATCTGATCCGAGACCTCCTCTCCACTGCAAACAGCCAAAGAGAATTCCTAGCACTAATTAGCCTTGACCAGGAAAAGGCATTCGACAGCGTTGAACACAGCTACCTATTTCAAACCTTGAAAGCCTTTGGATATGGACCTTACATCATCGGAACAATCCATCTGCTATATAAGGAAGCCAAATTCTGCCTGAAACTCAACAACCAGCTCACCTGCCACTTTCCGTATTTCAGAGGGATAAAATAAGGCTGCCCACTCTCTGGACAACTCTATGCAATTGCCATAGAACCATTCCTTAATAAAATTGCTACCAGTATACAATCCCGACGAACGCTGCTACCAGAACCTCACCTAAATATAACCTACTCAGCATACGCAGATGACGTCACAATTGCAATACGACACGAGAATGCATTTGAAGTCATTCAAAAGGCTCATGATCTTTATGCTCAAGCATCAGGCGCAAAACTCAACCACTGTAAGACCAGCGGC
This sequence comes from Mastigoproctus giganteus, assembly GCF_048544385.1. Taxonomy (NCBI): domain Eukaryota; kingdom Metazoa; phylum Arthropoda; class Arachnida; order Uropygi; family Thelyphonidae; genus Mastigoproctus; species Mastigoproctus giganteus. The sequence goes on from NC_143577.1 coordinate 149,665,067, forward strand.
CTGTGGGCTGGCAACTGGAAAACTAGAACCGACTCCCCCATCCAAGGCACATGGTCCAGCGAGGGACAGAAATACCTAGGTGTGTACCTCGGCAATACCCTCCTTTTCTCCCAGAAGAACTGGCCCGAATTGCTGAGTCGTTTCAACAAAGCACTCGGAAGATGGAGAAGCGTGTGCGCCACATCTTCGCTGAGAGGGAGAGTGCTTGTGGTCAATCATATGGCGGCAAGCGTTCTCTGGCACACCTTCAAAATTCTCACTCCACCTGCTGACTTCCTCCACCAAATCCAGGCATCTATCCGAAGCTTCGTTTGGAACAAAACCAACTGGATGTCCTGCTCCAAACTTAGCCAACCACTTACTCACGGGGGTCAAGGGTTGGTCTCTTTAGACGAAAAAATCACAGCATTCCGGATCACCTTTCTTCTTAAGACGCTGCAAACAAAATACGCACATTCCAACACTACGGATAAACTACTAGCAACAGCCACTAGAGGACTATCCCTTTCAACAATATTGAGAATGGACATGGCACCAGTACCACTCAAACTACCGCCGTTTTATAAAGACGCACTATACCGCTGGAAAAAGCTAAACCTTCACCATAATCTTGAGAGAACATCCCTTCCCGGAATACTTTCAGAACCGCTCTTCTACAATAAAAGAATAACAGACCCTGCAAATGATGATATTCTCTTCTTCCCTACGTGGAACTGGGGAGGAATAAGAACCATAGGCGACCTCCTGACACCAAGCCTTGAATGGAAAGGATCAGAAGATTTGCCCATTAAAACCATTAATGCAAAGCAGCAACACATACATCTAAAATCAGCGATCACACAAGCTCTTCCAGACATCACTACAACTAAAGGGATCGGAAATGTCACTGGATCCTCGCTCACACCAACCTTCGTCATCACATCACCAGAAGACACGGTACCTCTGTCTCCTGCACCCTCCAAAAAAGTCTATCAGCTAATCATGTCTCGCCATGCAACCACGATTTTCCAGTCATCCACCTGCCAAGCTGTCCCTGCACCCCTCTCCACTCACCACAAGCCACCATCAAACTTTCAGTGGAACCTTCCGTACAGGACGAAATGTTCCAAATCGGACGCAGACATCCAGTGGAGACTGTGCCACAACATCCTTCCCACCCCAGTCAAGTTACAAATCTTCAGGTTACGCTCCTCAAACTACTGCCTCTTCTGCGCCACCCCAGGTACCCTGGAACACATATACCTGGCATGCCCTGTGAACAAGGAACTCGTCAAATACGCTTTGGATGCAGCAAAGCTTGCCTGCAACCACGCCCACACTCCGGAGGACTACTGGTACCTACTTCACTCTGAGCAGACAGCACACACCACCAGCAACTTCCTATTCATTGCGGCCAAGGCCGTCATTTACAGCTTCTACTTGAAGCACACAAGAAGCAGTGACGACGTGCCACCTGTCGACACATCGGCGCAACATCTCAAGTGGAGCCTACGGAGGAAGTTGCAGAGCAGACTTCTACTCGAATTCCACTGCAAAATACCAGAAACTGTGGATCATCTTAACAGCGAATGGAACAGTGGCGGTCACCTCTTCACCATCACTGAACAGTCCATCACCTTCAACGTGTGACACTTAACATGAGAACGACCCAACCCCAAGAAACTGTTTTTTTTTCTTATTTCCTGAAATTAAAATATTGCAACCTTTGTATTTCTTTCTAAAAAGTTTTCTTTAGCTTTCTTTTTTGCTTTGTACATAGAATGTAAATACAGTAGTTGTTGTTGAAAATGTATCTACTGTTCACGTTTTAATAAAAAAAAAAAAAAAAAAAAAAATAAGATCGAAAATAGTTCTTCATTCTAGAATGTTGTCAATTTAAAATATTGAAATACCCTCATGATCTGAGCGACGAAGCTCTAAAAATTAGTTAACCACATCATCCCTTTTCTATTTTCACTTGTATTTACTGAAATAAGTTTATATATATTTAGATGAGGAAGCCAAACAGGGACTCTGAGCTAAGGGTGAGAGTAATCGAGAGTTAACTTTCTTAGAATATTCCCAGATTTAAGCGGATGAGGCATGCGTTTAAAGCTGCCGTTTCACGAAAATCGATATTCTAAAATATTTTATTTTTCCCAGATGGCAAATAGAAAAAAAAAATATCGAGTGTGCGAAAACTCCCTGCTCACGTCCCTATATTTACACTGTGATTGAAGTTAGGAAGGCCCAATACACACGTCTTAGGTGGCGGAACTGACTACCGGCACGTAGTCCCAAACCCCCCCAACAGTCGCGCGTAAAGCAGTGAGCTGCTTGGATGCGTGTAAAATAAAAATATATAATTTTTTTGTTTATACTATAAATGACCTCACGGTTAGAGGAGTTAGCATTGATAGAGGGAGAGAGAATACACGAAACAGCACCCTATTTAGCGGTCACTGAAAGCGCGTGTACTTATACACTCGGCATTGTCAGGAGTCACGAAGACGATTAATCGGTCCCATATTCTTTGATAATATTATCAGCTCAGAGAGTTATCGTGATATGATTCAGTATTCCTTCTTTGCACATTTACTAACCACCAAATTGCTGAAGATCACTTCCATCGGGATAATGCTACAGCGCGTACTGCATGGTAGGTTCGGTGAGCGCCTAATTTCAAGGTTTCTTGAAATCTAATTTCTTGTCTTCGTCAACAAGATAAAACGAGTAGGTGTTTGTCTATCTTCCCATGGGAGCCAGTAACAACAATTTTTAACAGTACGTGCTGTACATTCAATTGTAACTACTCTCACTCTAATCTATTTTCAACACGCACACAAGCAGTTTTCGCTCAACCTGTATAATGAAAACATAGCCAGCGCTACTTCCTATCTGTATACGACGCTCCAGAACTTTTGGATATATTAATATTGAAATCATGACATACGTGTTAGTAAAGCAAAGGACCGTTAGGAAAACTGGAGGACAAAGAGCTATTTATGAACACCGCTTTGCATGGACTAATGTTATTAGTGGAGTCCCCCAAGGGTTCAATGCTGGGCCCATTGTTGTTTTCTTTATGGAAGTTGAAGTTTAAGTTATTGCTACCTCAAAAGCAAGGTACTGCATTTGGATAGCAGTAATTCCAGATGAACGTCCCAACTGTGTGGTACTACACTAAGGGTAGTGGAAAACGAAAAAAATATGAGGGTAATTGTGTAGTTGGAAGTTCTCTGAGCAGTGCAGATAGGCTGTCAGGACAGCTCATGGTGGTTTTGCCAATGATATATAGAATTTTGCTAGCAGGGATAAGCAGGTAATTATCCCATTGTAAAAGGCAATACTTAGGCCGCATTGCATAAAGGTCTGGAGACCTCATTTTAGGAAAGATATAGATCTGCTGGAACATGGTCAGAGAAAGGCAACGAGACTAGTGACGGGAACAAAAGGGTGGTCTTACCAAGAAAGGCCTCGGTTCTACAATTTGCAGCGTCTAAAGACTACGCACGTACAAGGTGATTCGACTGAGTTGTTTAAAGTTTTGATGGATTGAGCAAGTTCAATACTGATCACATTCTTCCTCTTGCTCCGACTACATACATGAAAGGACATAAATTCAAACTGAGTAAGGATGGCTGCAGAATAGATTTGGGAAGTTTACCTTTAGCCAGCGGATGGTTGATTGTTGAATAACCTTCTATCTGTTGTTAGTAGTGGGTAGTTTGAATAAATTCAAGGAAGATACCGACAAATTATTGGAGGGATGCCTCGTAAGCTTGCTTTCATGCAACATTTTGCCGCTACTAATACTATTACTCACGATTCAACAGCTATGACAATAAGGCACATGTGTACTATCCACTACTAGAACCTCAGTATGAGTCTGAGGGAAGACGGTTAATATTCTTTTATACTAAAACAGACTGCATGTCAGTCTGTTTTAGTATAAAAGTCAGTGACTGTGCCCATTGGGCATGTTAATGAGACTGTGAGACATTTCAACCGGACTTGAGAAGCGCTAATATGTCTCTCCAATCTACAAAGAAGACGCGAAAGAAATGACGGGCAACTACGACAGATGAATTTTACTTCGGTGTGGGATAAGATCATGGAGTCTGTGGTTATGGGAGCGACAGGTTCAAGGATTTTCCCGCTTGTGTCACGCCTGAATTTTTTTCAACCCTTTTAAGACACAATTTGCTACGATTCCTTCCTATATTTTTGTCTCTAATCCCGGAGAATCTAGTATTGAATACGGACAAATAAGAAAGGCGGTCCGGAGCTCCCCCCCCCCCCCTCTAAAAATGTTTGAATTTAACAAAATTTATATGAGAAAACTTAAGTGTTAAATGACAAATAAATCACGGATGATTTTCATATATTTTTATTTATTTTCATAAATAAATAAAAGAAGTTTTATTTTGTTCTGTTTTTCCGCCTCTAATATTTTGTTGGCGAGAACAGTTCCTCACTGGTTCGCCCTATGAGATTGCTGTGGGGTAACGATATAATACTGGACCAAATCGATAAGAATGTTTTCGTTAATGGTATCCAATTGTTTTATGACGAAGCCATAAAACAATTTGGGTAAAGGAAACAACTTCTTCATTAAAATTAATTACTGTAATAACCACCCTTCAACTACGTGGAATTAATAATGTAGTTTATTCAGCTTATAGCCCAAACCATTATATTTAAGGTGACGCTTCAGGCAACTTACCACTGCCTATCATCATACCATACATTGGTTATTAAGGGTCGAAAATATAAAGAGTGACGATTTAGAAACATTTGTAATTTACACTATTAATAATTAATTATTTATTATTGGAAACATTAATTATTATAATTCATAATTAAATGTAACTCTTTATATTTTCTCCCCCTAACAGCGAATGGTCTGATGGTAGGCAGCGGTAAGTTGCATGAAAAGTCACCTTAAATGTTTAGTGGTTTGGGCTACAAGCTTAATAAACTATATTATTAATCCCACGTGGCAGAGGAGTGGTTATTACAACAATTACTTTTCATGAAAAATAACCACATAACGTCTTTCCCTAATTATATTAACTTATCATTATTTTTACTTCAGTAAATTTTTTTTAATACGGTTTCCCATTAAAAGCTATTGAATAAACCGAGCAAACTTGGATTACCGATAAGATCCTTCGTTGGATTAGTGGCCGCATAAAAAGACAGTCATAAATGGACCTTCTTCACTGCAAACTGACTGTCAAATTTTTTTTTTTTTAACTTCTACTGATGATATTAAAAAAATTCTGAAACTAAACAATTATCGACCGAATATTCCTTGGAAGCCACTTTCAAATGCAATTTAAAATCATCTCTGTTTGTTTATGGCTGCTGCATATCAGAGTTGGTTTACAACAATCGCTGCTGTAATTTGGATTTCTAATTTGGTAAATTCCAAATATGATGTTTATAATGCTCGTCTCAAAATGCGGCGATAATTTATTTTACTGACAAAGTGTCATAAGGTCTAAAATTGTAATATCGCAGGAAAACAAGGGAGTCAAGAACGCAGAAATCTGCACCCTTTTCACTTAAACCGCATATCCAATGCTAATTTGCACTCCTTTCACGCCACTAAACCCGTGGTATATTTCGAGAACATGCTTCAGTCTGAAGAAGTGCTTGCCGTGCGCAGTGCATATTTCAAGCACGTTCTGCACTCTGACATTCTGTGTGAATGTTACAGCACGCTCTTGAACACAATCGCTGGCTCTCCCTCTCTCTCTCGTTCATTGCTAAGGTTCACGTGCCACATATTTAAACATATTGTCCTAAAGCAGTAGTTAGAAGTTTCATCGTGAAACATTAAACAGTTACTCGCTAAGATAATGAGTACTTCAATGTTTCGCACGCACCGTAGTTCATTAACATGAGCATAATTTCTCTATTGTCAAACAGAAATTTAATTAACTTCATATACGAGCCTGGGATTCTCATCCAGTAATAACGGTACAGAACAATATAATACACTTTAAGGAAAAAGTGAGTGTACTAGAAAGTCCTGAAGTTTGAGAAATGCTTTCATACTCTGAGATAAGCGGGTTCAACAGATACCGTCAGATGACACTTGTGATTGCAGAGTATGCGCAATGTACCTTCATCCACTACTGATGACAATAAGTGCAGAGAGTTTACTGCATTTTAGCGTTGGATTGGAATCGTCATCCGCTCATCACTTTAATTTAAAGGTCAGAAGATATGAAATAACAGAGGTAAAAGATGAGAGGTTTAAGCAGGTGCCACAACACCTTCCATCGCATTGCTCGTAACATAGTATTGTTGCATTCAGCACTTTGGATACCACAGTTCTGAATTGAGGGTAGATGGCCAACAGGTGCTTATCTTATCTTGGTGAAAAATAAACGATTATTTATTTTTTTAAACTAGTGGATGCAATCTGAAGTGCATCGCAAATTTCAAGAACATTCTGCAGTCTTACATTCTGTGTAAACGTTACAGTACGCTCTTAAACACACCATGTCTCCATAATGAGGTGAATTGCGTTTGATGGATAGCTCTGGCATTCAAAATCTGTATGACTGTACGTTTGTCCAGTCGGACAGGGGTTTATAACCTTCCATGAGTCACAGCTGATAACGACTTTTAAAAAGAGATACAATACTAATAATGATGAGCAGCCCGAAATTATGAATAATAGATAAATTTCATGGTAGATTCGGAGAATGGCGGCTTCCTCACATTCTTTTTATTGAAATAGTAGTCCGGGATTGGGCCCATTTGTTGAAAAAAGTCAAAAGATTGTAGTTTTGCAGTTAAACTCGAAAAGGATATTACGTGGAGTACTACTACTAACTAAGAAAGATTTAAAATAAGACACTTTTCTGCATGAAGTATTTTAATTAATTTATTGGTGTATACCAATTGGAGGCAGTTGGTATCGTTATACTCAAAACAATCCCAACAACTAAAGAAACTGGCTACTTTTCTGATATCAGTTTCGAAATCTGTCTTCAGGCCTAGATTGTTTGGGGTCTAATTGAACCAAATGTCCTTTACACATCAATAAACAAATCAAAATGCTTCACGTGGGAAAGCGTCTTATTTTAAACCTTTCTTGTTGTGCTCTGTAATTTCTTTAATGTCTGTGTTGTTTAGTCTTCTTTACTACTGACGTTGTTTGTCCATTTGGGGAAATGCTTTTTGATAAGACTGCCCTAGTTTATAACTTATTTATTATTAATTTCATATTTATTGTAATTTCGGCACCAATGTACTTCACTGTGTATTATATGCAACTGAATTCTTAATAAAACAGCATAGACAAGTGTACATTCCGCGCCAATGCAACTAAGGCTATGAGGCGTTTAGTAACTGCGTGTATTCTTCGGTCGAATTGCTGGACGAGAAAACCCCAATTTGCTGGAGGAAAAAAATATATATATATATGCACCCCTCACCAAAGATGACCGACTAAGTTGTGGAAAAAGGCTATAAAACGTCCCTACTTTATTGACGAGATTCCAATTCGGACGGAGTCTGTCTGATGTGGATTATAACCACGCCGCTACCTGCGAGATCACAGAAAAAACGAAGAACACTCGAAATCAGTTTTTTTCACTATACATATACACTGAGTGATTACTGTATTATGATCACCTACCTATTATCGTCTTGGGCCACCGTTCGCACGAATAAGAGTTGATAGTCGCTTAGGCATTGGTTCCATTAGATGTCTGAAGATGTCCGTAGGAATTTGCAGCCGTGCTGTTAACAAGACTTTCCACAGCGTCGGAATAGATGACGGTTGAGTACTCAAACGCCTCACCTCCCGTTCCAAACCATTCCTCTGGTGTTCAAGTGGATTGAGGTTGGGAGAATTTGGAGGGTAATAAAGATGATATCTCATCTTGATTCTCCATCTCCAAGATGCGATATCATCTTGGAGATATCACAGGGTGATATCTCCACTGTGTTCCTCAACCACTTGTACACACTGCGGACCCGATTAGACGGCGCATTATCGTCTTTTGAAAATCCCGTTTTTATCCGGTGAAAAATACAACGTGGCAGGGTGCACATGGTCTACTATGAGTTGTCAATAGACCTCCCCAGTGAAACGTTGGTCCATACACATCACCGGTCCTAATTCTTGCCAGCAATATATGTCCTATATTAAGCAACAACCTCCACCTGCATGCATAGTGAGTACCATGCACGACGGATCTGTGGATTAGCGTTGCTGTGCCACATAAGAAGGCGTCTGTCTGCGTGCTGTACCAAGTATTTGGACCCATCCGCTCAGCACACTTGTTCCCAGTCCTCCAGCGTCCAACCAGCGTGTTTTTTTACGTGCGATGAAGCGAGGGTGTTTCTTGGATCTGCTGTGGAACGCCTATATGTTTTGAGTGGGCGGCGCATCGTCATTTTAGATATTGTTCTTTCATTCCATATTGTATTGCGAGGTCCACTGCGCTGCACCCTTCGCTTACCACGAATATCCACCTTGCGTAATCTTTTACAGTTCTGTCTGCGAGAGGTGGTTTGACCTGTTATCATTCTTTGTACAGCTTAACTACAGTGGGCCGTGAGCAACCGACAAAACGTGCCGTTTTCGATATGGAAGCCTCGACGCTCCAGTTTTCCACAATCATGCCCTTTTCGAACTCCGTGATATCTTCACTACGTTCCATAACTGCTACTTTATCACTTTGACTTGCATGACCAGATGCAAATTACCACTACTTTAGCGTACGAAGCTGTTCAGCTTTTTATACTGCGAGATATTCGGCATAGTCCATTAAGGATAGGGTTATCACACTTCGGTGCTCACTGAGTGTAAATGTATTAATCTGGAGGTTTATACGTAGATATATCAAAATTGAAGTTTTGGAAAAATATCAAGAATGCAATACACAATACACATATTTCCATTGACTTGCTACACAATTTACAAAGGGCAACTGTTTTTTTTTTTTTTTTTCAATGGAACACGTTTAGTAGCCCGAAATCAACTTTATGTTTTTTGATTTAAATTACTAACACTATTATATTCTGATTTGAGAGAGAGTGTGAATAAATTTATCACAATATCTAATTAATTTATTTAAGTTCTGACAACTGTTTGAACTACATTTTGGATCGTATGTAATAAGGACGCCATTTCAGCGTAACATTTCTGTTCACTTCAATATTGCATGAAACATCTTCGTTTTAAAATTACCTTAAATGTCATTTCAAATATAATTACTAATTTTACTGGCAGCAACGCTAATCATTCCGATGCTTTGTAACTGTAGAAACTAACATTACGTGTACGATACAAATTTATATGAATATTCATAGGCGTCGGAGAACTCTTGTTTGGGGAAATGTAGGCAAGTGATTACATCTGAAGGAATACATTTATATTTTAACAAACCTCGTATCACCTCAGGAAGATTATAAGAGGTCTTTGGCCAAGAATGTGAAAAGAGAAGCAAGAAATTATTTATGTTAACAATAGAAGGTAAAGGATGAATCGCATTGGTCCACTACATATGCACGGCATAACTATTGATGATCCTGTTCAGGTTAGTGGCAAATCGAATAAATATTTTATATTTACATTCTTTCCGAAGAAGTTATCATGAATATGAATACCAGAAGTACACCAAGTCAATATGGAATGAAAGAACAATAACTAAGAAGAATGTGGAAGAGAAATAATTGTTGAAGCTTTGTTATTGAATAATTGTAAATAAGGCACCTGGGGCTGAAGGAATCTAACCAATTAATTTTATATAACACATAGGACTCCTATTGAATTTTGGGATTTTACAGTAAAACTTTGCCAGTGATCCCAAGATTGAAAATTCACAAGTCATGTTTCTGGGAGTGAGTTTTTTTTTTGATTCGGCGATAGCATGATAAGTGTAAAGTGTTTTTATTTAGGGTCAAGCGGCACCAGGGATTTCCTCCATCACCACGTTGTTTACATTCTGGGTGTACCAGTTGACTGGAAATGGCAGAGATTTAAAAGTGCATGGGCATTTTATACGTGTAGTGTCATGTACAGTTGTTCTTCTGGTCCTTTAGCCGCTGGCCCCTGCTGAGGCCCAACGTTGCCCCACTTTCGCCCCGTGGAGGCAAACCAGGTACTCAGTAGTCAATAGTTTACTCTGGCAGGTCCTGCCACCTAATTTCCTGAGTTTTCAGTGGCTAGGACCTAAAAAAAAACGGAGTGAGGGAGGCGAGTGAGCATGTACATACATACAAACATGCATATGCATAAATATACACATCGATTGGTATAGGTTAGTTCGCGTGGTGAAGGCGTTGAAAAGAGAAGTCGAGAGTTTTGGAAGAAATTTATTTTGATGGTTATATTTGGATTGTGTGGGACTTTCGCTTGCGTATAGTTAGAGTGGAGGAAGGAGCCTGAGGACTGGGGAGGATATAGTCAGTGCTAAGGAGCCGATAGAGAAGGTAGCTCCAGTTTTGAAGTGGGGCACGTCCATGCCCCACCAGAAAGGAGAGAAGGGTGGCGGAGGATGCAGGAGACGACAAGCCGTCTCATCTCCCCCGCCAGGTAAGGGGAGGAATAGTGGACCAGATAAGGGAGCTGGCCCAGATCGCTATAGGGCATGAACGCCTGTGGCTGCAAAGTGGTCGTCTATCGTCAGTGGCCTACCATACAGCACTAATGGTGGTTGTTCAGGCTTTCTAGTCAGGTCCCTACAACGACTGTGCAGATTCTCGTTCATCTTTTGTTGGGAGTCGCTCATGGGACTGAGTCCCGTCCGTGTGTCATTAGTTGGGAAGGATTTTCATCTGCGTTGCAAGTCCAATCATGCCCCTTATGCGTCTCTGCAGCGAGACAGCTGCTTGGTCATTAATCTTTGTAGATTGGACAATAGGGTTATCACATTTCGGTGCTCACTGAGTGTAAATATATTAACATAAAGGTTTATACGTAAATATCGATAAATAGAATATCGCTTAAGGGAAGAACAACTTACAAATTCATTCCAAATGTGTTTTTTTTTTTTTTTTTTTTTGCATGTGTGAAAAGTAATTCTCGCTGGTTTACTCTAAACGTATGTACATTATTTCTCATTTCTCGGCATGGGTCACTAAACGCCAGACTGGGCGAATTTCATTTTACTGCTTCATGGCGATTCTGAAAATTGGGAAAATGTCCTTTTCCATTGACACCTGTATGCGAACATACGGCTGCCTGTGACACACACGTTTTGCTTCCCTTTGCTCCTAGTCAAGGAGAAACTCTTCTAAGGTCCACAGAGAATTTTCTTCTACTTCAGGACTTTGCTATACATTTTCTTCGCCGAAAGCAACCGCTTGCATATACACTGGTGTTCAAAGAAAGCGCATCACCCCTCAAAATTCTAATTGTCGTCTGAATAACGTACGTATATGGCAATATTTCTTACAGATTGCATTAGATAAGATTTACACGCGTAGGTGATGCCGTTATATTGTATCAGCTGTTACTTTAAGCTAAATAAGCAAGCTCTGCAAGAGTTGCAATCATTCCTTCCTTGTGTCAGGATGGCGAGTTACGTGCAGTTGACGCCACGAAGAAAGAGTGCTATTGTTGCTTTACGTGAGAAAGGATGTTCTTCCATCATATTGCTTTATAGAGTGTCTTGTAATCAGTCGGCAGTGCGTAGATTTCTTTCCAAACTCAAGAATACTGGTTCTGCTGATAGGAAAACGAGTCTCTACGCCAAACCAGGACCGCGTTTTGAAGCGCTTATACCTTAAAAACCGAAAAGCTTCTTCGTCTGACTGAAAAGAAAATGGGGGAAAAAATAGAGTGGTAGCAAGTGCAGTAACAATCAGAAGACGCCTCTTCAAAAATGGACTTGTAGCCCGTCGTCCAGAAAAGAAGCCCCTCCTCACACAAAAAAAAAAAAAAAAAATGGAAAAGGCCCGATTTGGTGTAAGGAGCATGTCAAATGGACCCCCAAGCAGTGGAAGTCAGTTATTTTCTCGGAAGAGAAGAAATTACACCTGCATGGCTCTGATCGGACACAAGCGATTCTTCGTAGACGTGGTGAAATCCAGACTGTATGGTGTCTACAGTGAAATTCCCTACCAGCCAAATGACATGGGGGTGCATTTCGTATCGCGGAGTAGGTCACCTGCAGTTTATAAAAGATACCGTAAATGCCAATGGATACTTAGTTATATTGCAAGGCAAATTTCTGCTAACTATTAGAAACCATTTCAACCTGCCAAGTAACTGCATCTTTCAGGACCACTCTGCTCCTTGTCATCGTGCGAAAAGTGTAAGTAGGCACTTCTGTAGTTACTTTAGCTTAATTTTTGCATTAGAAGTTCGACAGTAATGTGTTTACATTTGTTACAGGTGAAAAATGGTTGGAAGAACGGTACATTACAACTCTTTGCTGGCCAGGAAACAGCACGGCCGGACCTGAATCCTGTAGAGAACTTGGCATCGTGTGGAATCTGCAGTTGCCAGAAAGAAACCAAAGACCCTTCGTGAACTTGAGGAAGCCATAATTCGTGTTTGGAACCACGAACTATCAGTTGGTTATCTCCAGAAATTGATCTTGTCAATTACTCGACGTGTGTTGCTGCCAACAGGGTGAGAGTCGGTTCAACTAAATATTAGTTTGCACCTGGTGAACTTTTCATTTTGTTTTCCATTTAAAATGATAAACTGAAGCAAATTGAGGGCTTCTGATAACATTTCAGCCATAATTGTCGTGTTTGCCAAAACTGTTGTATAAAGGTTGCAAATGATCATTTGGGAATATTTTGAGAGCACCTGTCAAATATTACTTAGCTTTGCCTTAACTATTAATAAATGTTTTTTTTTTTTTTTTATATTTCTATTTGTGATGCTAGTCATTAATGTAACATACCATCGCGAAACAGTGTTAGAAATGTGAAATTCCCAGGTGATGCACTTTCTTCGAACAAGAAATGTAAGTACATCCACCTGCTGGCCACGGTTGATGTTTTGATCCAAATACAACCGGATTCCTTTCGTGGATCAGTCGATTCAGTGAACTTCATTAGCCCTAGACAATGATGATGTTGACACGGTCATTATCCACCGAACTTTTTTTTTCTCCTTTCCTCCCTTCTGCGCCCCTTTTTTCTCTTTTTCGCCCCTCCTGCTTCCAGGCCTGGTGCTTGAGTCGGAATTGTGCTGCTGTCCAGGTTGGGGCTCCTAGACACGGGATTACCATCTACTGGCACTCACTCCACCAATGGAATTTTCTTTCTTTTTTTTTTTTTTTTTTTTTTTGCTGGCCTCTTTGGCCTTTGCTGATTTAAGTCTAAGGATACCTATGGTACCTCAATTTCCCTCGAATTGCTCTAATTATCAATCGAGGGAAATTGAGGCCCTATAGCTATCCTAACTCCTCTTCTTTCTCACCTTAAATCGGCAAAAGTAATTCCTTTTCAATACGAAATTATTTTTCTCCAGCAAATAAACATCAGAACCTACAACCAATACAAACTGATAGCCTTAGCCAATTATTGATCGGTTGTATTGAGTGGTGCTAGCCCTAGAAAACCTACCATTTAATTTACAATTTTGTCAATAATTAGCTTCATTATCATCTTATTACTATTATTTTATTATATATTATGCGTTTGATTATAGGGCGGACAAAAAATGGCATTTGTAGTGAAACGTATAAGATATTGTTTGATTACAGTCATTTTGTTTGTCGCAAAGCAAAGGTATTGCGTCAGATAACGCTTCTATTGCATCAGACACTAATTGCAAGGTGTTGTATCAGCCGTTTCTATATATACAGCGTTGGAAGGGTATACACGCTCATTAGTATTCTGTTTTGCGGAGGTGTAAGCATGGCTCCATATGTTCAGTTGACACCAAGAAAAAAAAAAAAGTGTAGTGTTGCTCTGTCCCAGGAAGGGCTTTCTTCGCGTGCTATCGCTGATAAAATAGGCTGCCATCAGTCAACGGTATCGCGGATGCTGAAATTAAAGCGTGAAACCAGTGATGTGAAGAGAAGGCCTGGATCAGGCCGTAAGAGAGTGACTAGGCCTTCCCAAGATCTATATTTGAAACGGCTATGCTTTCGTAATCGCCATGATAGTGCTCATGATCTAAAATTTGACTTTGAGATGGCCTCTGGTGTTGAAACTAGTACACTAGTACAAATATGGAAGTTTGGTGAAACAGACTTCCATCTTTTTGTTGTGGAAGTTGATAGCCTAAATAAATTTAAGGCCGAGCTGGACAGGCATTTGGAACGAATGGAGGGGTGAAATGGGAGTTTTTTTTTGTCTTTTTTTGCTGATGCTGCATAAGCTTGCTTTCTTGCATCGTATGCCTCTACTAATGCTAATTGTAAGGGTGTAGTACCACGAAATTGGGAACCGTATACCCAGAAGTTGATTAACTCTATGCCAGATCGTTGCAAAGCTGTAATTGCAGCTCGAGGAAGAACAACGAAATACTGACGACTTATTTTGCTGATTTACAGTATACAATGCTATTATGTTAACTTGCCATTTTAGTTTGTACACGTAAATTCAATAAAATGTATTGCCATTTGCAAGATTTCTCATATTTCCATTAATTACGCATTTTACCCTTTGGAAATATATTTATGGGAGTTAGGTATATCAGGTGGAGTCTTTTTATTGGATTTCATTTACAGAGATATATATCCCATCTAACAAATGCATTTCGACTATTTCTGCAACACACAATGAAACGCAAAACACATTATTTTCAAAATTCACAAGTGATGCCGTTTTTTTTTTTTGGTTTTTTTTTGTCCGCCACCCTAAATACTTTGGCCTTATGGCTCTGTAGGTATATTTATACTCTAAATACCCATATTCCATCATATTTCATTAGTCATTTGATTTCCATGATATACTGTTCGTTAAATATTGTAATATGTATGTAGATATAGTGTTCTTACTGAAGATTATAAAAATGATATTTAGTAAAGTTTACTAGAATATGTCAAAGTCAGGTGTGCAACGTTAATGCTATTGTACAAGGGCAATTAGGCATTATATGTCCATATGGGCATGAAATTATATGGTATCTATCTGCAGGGAATTAGGCGTATAAGGACCAAACTAGCTTTAGTCTGGAAGGCCTATACAATAAATATATATGTATATTTATATATATATTAAGTATATATATATATTTAGCATATTATATATATATATATTAAGTTTCAATAGCGAAAGGTTAATTTACGGTACTCACCTTGGACGATCCTCAATTGTTATTTGGGTGAGTGGATGACTACATTTTTGGCTTTGGGTAATTTAAAGTTAAGTAAATTAATTGGTAAGTTTACGGGATGAGAATAAATTAATTAAAAAGGGAATTAAAATATGCGCAAGGAAGCACAAGTGCACAACTCCGTCCCTGGTTGTCACGGAGAGTTAATTAATTAAGAACTCTAAAATATATGAAACAGATGAGGCCAATAGTCATAACGGTAGACTTTCGTTTTGTTAAAATTGTCTTCAGTTGGCAAAGTTTAGTGGAGAGAGAACGCATGCTGTATTTTAAAGGAATTTTTATGTTCCGTTATGCACTTTGCGACATGCGGAAATCTCAAGTGTGTGAGATTCCAAACCGGGGAAAGGTTGGAGGGTAGTTTCGCATTTGTGATGTTTAATTTAGAGTAGTGACGGAACCAAAGTTGATTTATTTATTAACTTCTATTTCAAGTGTGTATTTAAATCTATCATGTATTGAGTTGAATTTGGTAAAAAAGATTGTCAATTGTGATTCTATTTCCAATTATAAGTATATCATCTGCGTATCGTATGTATAGTTTTATCCCTGAAGGGTAAGGCTGTAGAATTTGGTTTTCTATTGTTGGTAAATAAATCTCAGATAAAGGAGCGGAAATACCTAGACCCATGGGTAGGCCAAATATTTGTTGGAATATTTGGTTATGGAACCTGAAGCTGGCATCTAGTAGTAATGAGGTAAGTTCTAGGATATTGTTGATAGAGAGAGAGATTCCTTTAAAATACAGCACGCGTTCTCTCTCTCCACTAAACTTTGCCAACTGAAGACGTTTTTTACAAAACGAAAATCTAACGTTATGACTATTAGCCTCATTCGTTCCACATATTTTAGAGTTCTTAAGTAATTAATTCTCCATGACAACCAGGGACAGAGTTGTGCACTTCTGCTTCCTTGCACATATTTCAATTCAATTCCGTTTTTAATTAACTTATTCTCATCCCGTAAACTTACCAATTAATTTACTTAACTTTAAATTACCCAAACCCAAACATTTAGTCATTCATTCACCCAAATAGCAACTGCAGATCGCCCAAGGTGAGTACCGTAAATTAAGCTTTTGCTATTGAAACTTGGTCCATTCATACGGTATTTTAAGACATTCTATAATTTATCTAATGTCAATTCATAAGATATTTTTAACGATCATAAATATACCTTATCTGCACTGCCTATCTAATCTTGTCTTTGATGCCTTTGAAACATGCCAGATAAAAAGATATATTTCAAAAATACTCATTAACTGTTTTTTAACAACAAATTGCACATTTAATTTCTACAGAAATGTCTTAATCATAACGTAATCCCAAAATTCGCTCGCATTTTTCCTAAAAATGTTTGCAAAAAATACCCGCACATCATACACCAAACCTCTATCGCTATTATACGAGAACAACTACGTAAAAGGTTTAATAAAAAATACCAACTATTACACCAAATACATCAATTAAGATTTAATCTTAAAAAAAGAAATGCCACCCCGAATTTGGACAGAATTTACTAACCTCAACAACATACGTATTAATGCAGCCCTCCAAGATGTAGAACAAAGACACACTAAGAAATGGATTACGCTTACACAAAAAACAAAAAATCCCCCACAAATTTCCACCGATAATATTTCTTCTAAAACCTTTACTACCACTGAACTCGCAAGATTGGAACACGGGTTTAATTTCGCCATAAGAGATCACCATTACCCCATAAAATATTGTATCATAGAACTACAAACAAAACTCGAACATCACCCTGATAAGTGGCATATCATACATCAAACCAACGCTATAATTAATTCAAAACTCACCTCTCAAACCCAACATTAAAAAAAAAAAACAACGGCTACTTGATTTACAAAAATTAAGTAACACCCCTGATATCATTATACAAAAAGCAGACAAAGGCGATACAATTGTAATCCTAGACAAAAACACCTACATAGATAAAATGGAACAGATCCTCTCTGATCAAGATACCTACAAAATTGACAAAACTTACAATATTTCTAAACTCAAAAATAAACTCGATGTAATCCTAAGGAGACTCAGATCAAACAAAGAAATCACCCTACACACCCTACAACAGATCGGCACACGTAACAATATCCTCCCACACATGTTTGGTATTACCAAATTACACAAGCCTGGCCACCCCCTAAGACCAATAATTTCCTTTAGTAAATCTGCCTTCGCCAATTTATCCACTCTTTTAGTAAAAATTATATGCCCCCTCACAAGATTCTCTAAATTTATAATCAGCAATACCAAACTTTCGAAAAAATAAGTACTACCATAATCTCCGGTGAAGACATCTTAGCGTCTTTTGACGTAGTACCATTATACACAAACGTACACATACCATTCACATTACAAGCCTTACCTAATGACAGACAACACTTTAATCAACCGTACCTCTCTCTCTATCAACAACATACTAGAACTTACCTCATTACTACTAGACGCCAGACACTTCAGGTTCCATAACCAAATATTCCAACAAACATTTGACCTACTCATGGATCTAGGTATTTCCGCTCCTTTATCTGAGATTTATTTACCAACAATAGAAAACCAAATTCTACAGCCTTACCCTTCAGGGATAAAACTATACATACGATACTCAGATGATATACTTATAATTGGAAATAGAATCACAGCTGACAATCTTTTTACCAAATTCAACTCAATACATGAGAGATTGAAATACACACTTGAAATAGAAGTTAATAAATAAATCAACTTTCTCAACCTTACTATATACAAAACAGGCACCAGACTGGGAACCAAGATCTTTAGAAAAAACACACACACACAGGGAAAGATTTACGCTTTGCATCACACCACCCACTTAGTACAAAAAAAAAAAAGCTGTTTTTTTAAAATCAAATCCAAACGCCATAAAATACAACACTTCACATGACGACCTATCTACTGAGCTACAATACCTCACAAAAAAGTTCATGGCTAGAGACTACCCACCTCATTTAATTCAACACATTATTTCCATTGCAAAAAACAACACCAATAATTCAACTAAACATATCACAAAAGGAAACACACGTATCATCCTCCCCTACCATAGTAGTCTTGCGGGACAATTCCGCCGAGTGTTCGCGGGCACAGACATTACACTTATATTTTACGCATATAATAAACTTGGATCTTTGTTCAACACATATAAAGAAACACATAAATACTCGACAAGTGACATGAACAACATTATATATATATTTGATTAAATGCCAACAAAATTGCAGTGCTTGCTATATTGGAAGTACTATAACAAAATTCGGTTCCACTAAAACCTCTAATACACGGGCATATTATCACTATAACAGTTTTAGAACAGGACAATCCAGTACTGAGCTCACATTACACGTACATTCCCACAACCAGAGCCCCCTAGTTAATTCAGCCATTACCATAGTAAAACTAAAAACCAGTTATAAAATTCTCCAATACGAAGCCCTTATCATAGAATTGCGCGTCCGTAGCCAGGTGGGAAGGAGCAGCAGTGCGTAGCACACGCTTCTTAATTAGACTGGGGTTCGAGCCCGTCACCACCAAATACGGAGGATGCGGAAAGGTCAGGAATGACCACCGCATATCCCGGAGCAATATGGCCTTAGTTGCTAATGCTCCTAAAAACCAAATAACAAACAAACAAACAATCATCATAGAATGGTTCCGTCACTACTCTAAATTAAACATCATAAATGCGAAACTACCCTCCAACCTTTCCCCGGTTTGGAATCTCACACACTCGAGATTTCCGCATGTCGCAAAGCGCGTCACGGGAACATAAAAATTCCTTTAAAATACAGCACCCGTTCTCTCTCCACTAAACTTTGTCAACTGAAGACGTTTTTAACAAAACGAAAGTCTACCGTTATGACTATTGGCCTCTTCTGTTTCACATATGTTCTTAATTAATGTTCTTAATTATGTTCTTAATTAATTCTCCATGACAACCAGGGACGGAGTTATTCACTTCTGTTTCCTTGCGCATATTTTAATTCCGTTTTTAATTCCATTTTTAATTAATTTATTCTCATCGCATAAACTAACCAATTAATCTACTTAACTTTAAATTACCCAGACCCAAAAATTTAGTCATTAATTCACCCAAATAACAACAGCAGATCGTCCAAGGTGAGTACCGTAAATTAAGCTTTTGCTATTGAAACTTAGTCCAATCACACGGTATTTTAAGACATTTTATAATTTATCTAATATATATATATATATAATTTATACATTTAATATTTTGTGCTGAAACCTTTTGCTTTAATGACGGTCTTCAATCTTCGTGACAACTTACAACCACCTTTTTATAAATGTCAGGTGACATGTTCCTCCTTTCGGCCTTTAACGCAGCCATCAGTTCGGCCTTGTTCTTTGGGCGATCTCGACGTGCACGTACCCGATGATCGAATACATCCCAAAGGTGCTTGATAGGGTTCAGATCATCTTTCTGGGCTGGCCAATCCTACTTTTCCATACCCATGTCGTCAAACCACTGTTACGACCCGAGCAGTATGGCATGGCGTGTTGTTTTGCTGATACAGGTATGGGCCTTCCCCGAAGTATTACCATAATGTTGGAAGTGCATAATTGTCCAGGCTCTCCTGGTATTGCACAGCATTCATGGTTTTGTCGATAACGACTAATGGGCCCAAGCCAAACCATGAAAGAGCCCCATACCATGCACTGCCTCCACTAAACTTCATTGTTGGATGGATATAATCAGGAACAAACTGTTCCCCTGGTATTCACCACACCCAGGAACGGCCATCAGACTGGCAGTGTGCGAACCTCGACTCTTCTGTCCATAGGACTGTTTTCTAATGCTCTACAGTCCGGGATTCGCGCTCCTTACACCATGTTAATCGGCGTCTAGCATTTGTTGAGGTGATCAATGGCTTGTAAAAATAGAACAGATACAAGCACTCCAATGCAAAGCCACACTACTGACAAAAGTAATCTTAACCAGATTATATAGACGAGTAATGAACTATGAATTGGAGTCTATGGAAGTGGAGTGCATTGGATTGCTTGTATCTGTTCTATATTAAATTTTCGCTGCATCCGGACCACCGCTATTCAGGTTCGCTGCATTGGCGGTTCGATCTGGGTGGCGGACTGATCTATCGATCGACTCGCCTTTGTGGCGATTTGTCTAGCGATCGAAATACAGCGATTCCCTGACCATTATTAGACTAATCTTAGTCTACTGGTGTTTCCTGGTCTGACTCCACGGGGCGAAAGTGGGGCAACGTTGGGCCTCAGTAGGGGTCCAGCGGCTAAACGACCAGATGAACAACGGTACATGACACTACACATATACAATATCCATACACTTTTAAATCTCTGGCATTTCCCAGCGAACTGGTTCACTCACAATGAAAGCAACGCGGAGATGGGGGAAACCCCTGGTGCCGTTTGACCCTAAACACACTTTACACTTTACCATTATTGGCCTTGTTGTCCTCTGTTGAGATGGGGCGTAATGGTCAGTCTATTTTTGTCTTATTTTACTGTAGTGGTCTAGATCTCTCTTGGTGATATTTCACATAAATTTGGATCTGGTGCGCGTCAGAGGGGGCGCCGTTAAATTTCTATTTAATTGGCTTTCGAAATTTAATCTATTATTTTATTATTCTAACATTTTGGATGTTCTAAATTATCTTATAGAGTTTCTGCTACAATATTTTACTCTTGTTACCCCTCTCTTCCTTCCCTGTTATTTTATCGTTATGTTTAATTTTGGTTATTTTCGCTCTTGTCTTGCCATGCTGCTGGCATATATATTTATTTATTTATTCAGGAAGGTTGATGGAACAAGTCAGGTAAACAAATTTCTGAACCTTTGCACGTGATATTAATGTATTGGGCAGCGACGAGTTTGGCTCTGTATAGCAGTTTTTTTAGGGGGAAAGATGCAAAGGGGACATTGGTTAATCTATTGACATGACATTTAGCACAGTAATCAGAAGAATATACAAAATAAGGGCAAGGGCTATGAAATCGGAATTAAAATTAGGTGGCAGTGATCACAGTTACTGATGTGGGATTTACTAGGTGAAACCACTGTAAAAGTGGGCGAAATGGCTTTGCTCTCGTAAAAATGACTGTAACAACCTCTTGCTGTTTGCATATACTGTTACGCCGTCATTGCTTCACTTCAACTAGAATATTGTCTTTTCCCAGCAGTCGTCGGTAACGTTCTGTTTGTCTGTGGGATGGAACCAGTCTCTCCCTAAAGGTTTTCTGTACATTCTGAACGAAATTCCACTAGTATATCATTTGCATTGCAGAAACCGTACGCAAAATGCATGCAGGCATGTTCTTCACTTGATGCATTTTGAATAACCATCTTCTCGATTACCCAGACTAGACGAGTTGTACCAGCAGTGACCGCTCGCTGTTTTAGACCTTAATTTGATAACGGTATCAGATAGATGTTTATGGCTTATATGACATTTTTGTTTCCTATAAATTCATAACTTGATACCAATAAAACTCCTCAACTGAAAAATCAGGAATTACTCACGTGGGAAGTTTTCAGCAGCATCTGGAGCTTCCACTGCATGGAAAGACATTTGTTAGACACATCGCCGCATGGCAATACACGATGTCATGAGGCAGCTCCTGTGAGACAATTTCTGTATCGATGGAACTGGGAAACGCATGAATTTCCACCACATTCCGTGTGACTCATGTATGGTAGAAACTCATAAGTTTCCACCTACATGAGTCACACGAAGTCTCTGTGATTTCGACATATTACCAAAAATAATAGAACGTTACGAGATCAGCGTTTTAAAAATAGGCACCACGATAACGTAAACCACTGTCTTGATTCAATAATTCCTTGCATTTATCAATAAACACTGCTCTGCAGATAGAATTTCACGATTACCACAGAAAAAGGGTAAATTTTACTGAAAGAAATTAATAATTACGAGATAAAAATTTTAATTGTATTTTGTTGTTATTAACGTGGATCGTCAGGACATTACCTTAAGAATATGTATCTGGTGTTATTAAAGAATATTTTATTTCAGGAATCTCTAAAAAATTTCTTTGAAATGGATTCGCTTAATATAACTCCATTATTTCTGTCGTGAAGATTTCTATCGGCGATATAAGAATTTGTGACAAAGATCTTGCATTTGCTACACTGGACAGTAAATAACATATGTACAAAGACATTTAGCATATCTAACATGTTTTCACACTACTTTAATGTTTCTGGTACCGGGCAGAGTTACTTCAAATGCAGGTAATAAAACTCGTCTTTAATATCAATATCAGGAGAGTGACAATTACACGTACTGTTAAATCATGTAAATTGCAAATACAGCCTACTTTAAAATTACAGTATAGTATAGTGAATTCCAGATGAACTGAATACCGTAGTGATACCATTCTGTAAATCACGAATTGCCTTGGGTCAATTTTTTTTCACAAATTGCGAAGTAAAACAAATGCAAGAGTTATAAGATGGAAAATCAGGTTAGAAACATGACAATGTTAAGGATAAGCAGCAAAGTATGATTAATCACAGAACAATGAAACGACATGCAAATGAAAGCACATTAGCGAATCACTTTTCAACATGATCGTGATGTCTTTTGTGTATTCTGTCACAAAATACAAGGTCCCAACACGCGCAGTTGGGGGAAATCCCGGGTGCCGGTGACCATTAACACTAAACACTAGTCCCAACACTGCCCATTGAATCGTGAGATGGGTGGGCAAGTACCACCCATCCGTAAAGCTGTAACCATTATCATGTGCAGTATTGCTGACTGCCCCCAAAACATGCGCATCCTTGTTGGACTTAGCACGCTGCTAAGTCCAACAACACGCTGCTGCTCATGAATTTCTGTGGACTTTGGCATACAGAAATCCGACAACTGCGTGCACTTCTCCATTTGTCCACTTTTCAAGTACGGCAGCTATTTTGGTTTAGGAACATAATATTAGTAAGAAGTGTACAAATTCCTGTAACAAGAAGAAAATATGTGTCTTTACTCATACGAAGCTTTTATACTGTAAAGGGTACTGTTTTTCTCAAAAAACGTCTGCACTTTACTTTTCGCATCGTGCTCGTTCACATTTCATTCCGACATACCAAGTTAAAAATATTTAAAAGACACCCACTGCAAAGCGAAGGTAAATTTCTTTCCAGATTAACTAGATTCCTAGGGATTGTAACTATTAGAGAAATGATGATTGGCCCAGTGACTACTGCACTGTCCTTCATCTCTTGGGACAACTTAACTACAGAGCACCGCGAACAGCCCACAATTTTCAGTTTATCAGCGGGTATTGAGGTTCTAAAAAACAGTTAGGCTGTCTTACAGGACATCACCAGTTTTTAATATTTACATTTATAGTTCTTTTCTTAAGCAACTAACACAAAAATCTTTTTCTGAACTACCCGAAGAGCCAAATAGTAGTTATTATTATTCCTATTTAAGTGTACTTATTTTAGTTTTAATATTATTATCTACAAACTTTAACTAACTGTACTAAAATACAACTTTTACTTCTGCGTTCGGAGTTATCTTCTCCTGTGTAATGAGCACAGAAAAAAGATAACTCAGATTTCAATTTTCCGTGTTTTGTGTAAAATTATCTCATTGGAGCTCAATGGATTCACAGTTTTTATTCCAAGTATGGAATGATGGGAACATGAATATGGAAAACTCTAAAATGATAGCTAAAATGCATCATATGAACGCAAATATTAATTACCAAAAAAATTTAATATGCACTATGAAATGGAAAGTAAAATGCTTTTGATCATACGAAAATCTAAATAAAAATGAATTCTACAGCAGATACATTTACAGTCGAATCTGAATGCAATACTATATTAAGAGTAACGTAATGCGTTTAAACTCTGATACACAGAGTAATAGTGACAAAACAGAAATTAAGAAATTGGAATAGTTATGCCTAATAACTTTCCTGTTATGAAACGATTATCACATCTAGTACCTTGAATTTAAATATGAGAATGGCTGTTTGTTTTGGCAGTAACAATATTTTTGCATTTAACGTCCTCATCCTAATATTTCAGTGTCTCTTTTGTGTTTAACACTTCCACAACGTATTGTATTGCCATCCATGTACTGAATATTGATGCGACAATTAAAGCACGCTGTTTAATAAACCCGAAACAAAAATGAATTAATGAGCATATTTGACTGAAAAATATAGCTAATCTCAGTTGCGCACTATTCCCTTGTCACCTAGAACGTACTGCTATTGTATTTTAAGGGTACTTTTTATCTACACATAACGAATAATGTAAGAACATTAAGATGTAATTTAAAGAAATTTCCTCCAAGAAAGCCGTGAGTTTTATTGATGCACGCTTACTAAGTCGCTTTCACACATCATTTACCTGTCTAAGCTCAGCTTTTAATCAGGGACAGTCTGCCCGCCTGGATGTAACTATTCTTGCATGCAATCTATTCATAAAGCACCATTCATTTTTCTTATGTACACTCTTCGGAGATTTTCGTTTGAAAACTTCATTTGTGTCTACAGAGGTAGAACTGGAACCGATTGGATTTTTTCTTTATCCTTCCGCCTGTGAAATGAAAATGAACTAATAATTGTGACAAAGCTTCTATTGCAGCATTGATGAAACAGCAAGAGTGGTTTGGTGATCGCTAGAAAGCGCGAGCTGCCAATAATAATATTTCCCTTTATACGAGAAACTGCGTTCATGAGTCAAAGAACAGATGGAAATTCAATGCACCATTTGATTCGAGCATGTGAGTGATACAAAAACATACATTTATGGGAAACAAGTGAGGTTTACCTCTGCATGCTCTAAATACTGTTCTCGAACTCTTCTGCGTTATTAACAGCCAGAGTTAGCTGTTAGCCACACCTAACTTTAATTCCCGCATGCCTACTGGAAGTTTAAGTCAGGTAGTGAAGACTTTCCGCACAGGATTAGACATTTGCCTTTGTTCTTGGGTTCAATAGATGTCTCATTATCAGATATTTGCCTTTGCATTGCTATATCTACGTAGTGCAGTGTGCAAAGTATTCGCTTTTAAAGTAACGAGACCGGAGTTCGAATCACAAACAGAAATTTTATTATTGTGAAAAAAAAAAAAAAAAAAAAAAACATGGTGCCATCTAGCAGAAAAATTTAAAATAAACAACGGAGTTCGGACAGCGCAAAGGGATCATGGGAGTGGACACGGAGTTCAATAAAATATCTCATTGACCTAAATATTAGGTCACTATGTCAAATCGTATAACAATAAAGGTACAGATATATTTTTTAATCCAAATCATGGATTAAAAAATATTAAACATTTCACATTAAACATTTCACATTAAACATATGAAATGCTTCATGCAGAACATGAGGAACTTGAAGAACAAGCTGAATGCCCTGATTGACATACTTCTAAGTGCGGATTACGACTTTGTTATCCTTATTGAAATCTGGCTTCGTGATGACATGGACATATCGCCTTTAACCACCAACATCGGTTATCAGTCTGTTCTGGCGAACAGGAAAGATAGGAAAGGAGGCGGGGTCTTAATCTGCCAAAGGCAAAAATCCCTCTGATCAAGGCTTGTGCATATCCTGGTAACGATTTTGGAGCTGCACTGGGCTGCTATCTAGTCGATGGACTACAGTTGCTAGTATGTGCAGTTTACTTACCCCCACCCGTTGCAGACCAATGCATTACTAATTTTTCTGCTTGGCTCCTGACCTCTATCAAGTGCAACCAGAAAACTAGAAAGTAATAATTCTCAGAGACTTCAACCTGCCCCTGCTTGCTGCATCAAAGTTCCTCGATCAGTTAATTTCGGATCTGTCGAGTCTCAACATCCATTGCATCTGTGTCCCCCCCTCTCGAGGAGAAGCCACATTACAGAGAATCTCTTCCAGCCATGGGAGTGTTGAAGCTGCAATCAGTTCTAATTCGGAATTTCCCTCCGATCACAGGCCAATTGAAGCTTTTCTCATCCTGTTGAAAGAATGCTATAACCAACCAAACCAATCGAACTCGATTGAAAAGATCGGGAAGGCTATATATGATCCAAAATACCTAAAAATGGAAACAGCAATGGATCTCTTTAGGCAAACTCTCAGTGAAATAGATATAGAGGAAGCGGCGTTTTGGTTTCAGAAATGGTTGTCTTTCATTGCTAGAGTGGCCATGTCAAGAGTTTGTGTCATCTGCCCATACTCGAAGCCGTTGTTGTCCAGTACCCTTATGCACCATTTTAAAGAAAAACAACGGCTACATGCCCAATTCAAGAGATCACCCACAGAAAGATCATACTCAGCGTACTCAATAGCCAGATATAGTTTCCAGAAATCCATGAAGCAGGCTATAAACTCGTTCATGGAGAAGAGGATAGCGGGTGGCCAGCGATCCTGGTCGGCCAATCACATCCGGTCAGCAGAATCGTTAGACTTGGCCGAATGGTGCGATCATGTAACCCGGTTCGTCAAAACAGACAGTGCAGCTGCGGACTCCCCCCGGAACAGTGCACACTATGACATAACTAATCTCACTAATGTGACGATTGGCGAAGACGAGCTAATCAAAGTCATCAACGCCCTGTTCAATGAAAGATCAATGGGATGGGACTCTATTCCCACATTTTGCCTTAAAGTTGCCTCCTACTTCATCAGCAACCAGCTGACAAAGTTGTTTAATAGAATTTTACAACAGGGAGTCGTCCCAGACGCTTGGCTAAATTATAGAATCATCCCAATTCCAAAGGTGCAGAATCCTGAATATAGGCCTATTTCAATCTCCTCCCCTTGTCTCAACTGCCTGGAGAATTGGTTGCCAGTCAGATCCTTTCCCAGAGACCTCAGCATACACATTACGCGCTCTCACCAAGATCGCGGATAACATGCATACAGGCTCTGAATTTGAAATCACTTCAAGCTTGGGAGCAAGGCTATGTTATGCATACTGTTTTTCTGGATCTGAAAGCGGCCTTCGACTCAGTGCAAGTTAAGCCACTTATGTGCCTCCTGGAGAACTACTACGGTTTCACGGGTATTATCTCGAAGCTACTCAGAAATTTGCTGACCAAGTGGTGCCTTACCTTCCAGCAAGGGAATAACTGCATCACAAAACAGGTGGAAGTCGGTATACCCCAAGGTGGATCGTTGTCGGCACTGCTTTTTTCAGCAATATTTATTCCATTAATGAATGAAATATCTGCGTTTATGGCCTACGCCGACGACATTGTACGTTACTTCTCAAGCCTGACTAACACCTCACCGGACCAGGCAGAGGAATTATCGAAGTCTGTCATCCTGAACAAATATCTGTCCTCTTTCTGTGAATACGCTACTTATTTTGGCTTAAAATAAACCCTGAAAAGTCCAAATCTTCTCACCTAGAGTACAAGCAGACCTCAATCCAGCAGGGTCTCTGCAGCCCTCCAATGCGGGGCATGTTCTCGTCGCCACTCATTCAGTAAAATTCCTAGGTGTGTTCCTAACGTATAAGGAACAAATCCAGCAACTGCGTTCAAGAGCATTACAGGCTTTCTGGGGTATGAAATTTGATTTCTCTAGAGCGCACAACAAGGAAACAGTCAGAAAATTTCTCCTCTACTACTTTAGTTCTATCATCAGTAATGGTATAGAAGTTTGGTCGGCTGCTCCTATGTACAGTCTTAAGATACTCTGGGGTCTGGAATTCTGGGTCCTAAAGTGGGCCAACAATTGGGCTCACCTACCCTATACAACATCAAAATCACAGCTCTGCATAAATATGAGATACACCTCGGCCCAGCACCTGGCATATACGAGGAAGCTCACAATGGCGCTTAATCTGTGCTCCGCTGCTCTCGACTTCGTTAATATCAGGGAAATCGTAGGCTGGAAAATACCTGGTAGAGCCCTCAGAAACAGTCCAATGCTTGTTCTAACATGCAGAAGCTCTCGACCTTCAAGCGACACTTCCCGAACAGCATCATCGGCGCGCTGAACTCCGTAAACGTTGATTTGGATGTGTGGTCCAGAGATTCTGCCTACAGAGAAGAAAAGCGCAAATCCGTAGTGAAGTGCAGTCAGCATCCCTGCAATTGTCAGCGGAACTAGTGAAAGCTTCCGGACTGTCTCAATGTGTTGCAGCTTGGATATAATAACTATAAAATCTATGTACTATAATGCAATTATATAAAGTCTCATTATAGTACATAGTATCATTATATACTATGTACTATAACGATTATGTAAAGCTCTGTAAAATCAATCTATTATAATAACTATAAAATCCATTGATTGTAATATTAGCTGTGTATATTGCACTGTCTATGTATTCTATGTATTTGCTGTGTACCCACGTAGTTTTTTTTATGTACTGAATGTAACGTGTACAGTTAATTGTAAGATTCCTCTGGTTGCCTGTAGTGGGAATCGCGTCCTACATTTCTATGAATAAAGAATTTTATTATTATTATCATATACATCTCCTGTAGTGTATTGATCCTGTACAGCTTGTCTTTGCAGAATAGGTGTGAGTCGATTTCAAGTGTGTACAAGTTGTTCGTGGACACAGTGAAGACGTCACCTTCCTTAACTGGACTCCAAATTTTCGCTTGACCTCAATCCAATTGAACCTATGTAGGATATTTTGGAACGGGAGGTGAAGTGTATAGACACGTAACTGTCATCAATTCCGACACTGTGGAAAGCCTTGCAGGCAGTATGGCGGCAGATCCTACGGACGTTTTCAGACGTCTGGTGGAGTCAATGTCAGGCGAATAGCGGTTGTTATACGTGCAAACGGTGTCCAACATGTTATTAGGTAGGTGGTTATAATTTCATTGATCACTCAGCATATAATTGTATTCTGCTTTCATTGCTACTATATTCCTTATCAAAATACTCAAACAGTAACTTCAGCTTTATAATTAGAATGCAAAATCAAAAGAATGCAAGTCAAATTTTCGTTCAGTGTTTCTTCCACAACAAGTCTAATCGCTATCTCAGTAAAAGGATGGGTTACACTCATTTTATATGGAGATCAAGAAATTGATACAAAGTACTTTCAGTACCGCACTGCAATCTTTACAGTATTATCATATCAACTGGTTATGTATTTCTTTACTATTCAGATGACGTCAAGTTTTCTTTTCAAAGCAAATCTGTCTTCTCATAACTGAATGTGAGGCGTTAATGCATTAGCTAACTGAGTAAAAATCTTTTTTCCTTCTCTTAGAATGTATTGGCGTCATTCCAGTATATTCCTTGAAATTATTCCCAGGAAAGTGAATACTCTTGGTATTCAATATCTGAAATACGAGAACTTAAGCATTGCTCCCAATGGAATAGTTGATCTCGCAGTCAATTAATTTCCTTGATCGATGGAAGCTCAACATTTTATGCATATATTTGCTTAGGCTGGTAGAATAATTTTGGTATATATTTTTAGCACAAGAATCCTTTTTTTTTTGTTGACTTGGCGCATTATGGCCTTAGCTGCCAATGCGCCATAAAAAACCAAATCAAATCAAAATCAAAATCAAACCTTTTTTTTTTTTATTATTAGCATAATTACCCCATCATTCCATACTGCTGGATATTTTTCTTTTACTTTTGGCCAACCTTTAGAATAGCTCGGTTAAACTTTTTAAATGTAGTGCAGTTTTTTCTTGTCTGCATTCTTCAAATTGCCGTAGTAGCATTCCTATCTTATCATCCATTAATGGGAGCCCATCATTTTCTTCTGCTCCATTCCCTTTGAATACTTTGCCTTTATTTTTTCTTTATTAGCTACAGAAAAGAAAGCGAAGGTGCGTTCTAGATTCTTCAACTCTTCTTATAACTCATTTGCATTCTGTAATATTATATTTTTAGTCTTCTTCTTTAGACACGTTTTGAAAATAATACCTTTTGACTATTTTTGTTAAAAATTCTTTGATATATTTCTTAAATTCTCCGTCATAGAATTACTAAACTTACTGTACAGTTAATTATTACTTTTTATTGTTTTTAACATGTTTAAGCAGGACTCGCTTAAGCATTTTGTCGAGAAAAACAAAAATATGTTATTTTGTGAATAACGTGCACTTTTAGCAATTATGTGAACCTATATATTTCCAGTTTTGACAAACCATATTCATCATTCTTTGTACTTTCCAGCACCAGTTGTTATTTCTCACTGCTTTTTATATCTTAATTTACCGTATAATTTTTAATTACAGGTGGTTCGTTTATTTATTTTTTTGTTTAACCAACGTGAAGATTTTCTCAGATGCCTTATTTAGAGATGTTTAATTCCATGCGGGTATTTAATTGCATGTACTAACTTAATTTGGGACTGTAAAAACAGAGCGTAGGTTACTCCGGGTTAAGAGGGGATATTTATTCATAGTATATAACTTAAATAATTTTAATTAGTTGGCGTTACCAATACTTCTGGCCGATTTTTAATAACAATTTCTCTGTATAACAATATTGAGCATAGCAGAAGCATTTAAAGCTTGAAATATAAACTTTAAATACATAAACTACGCGAAAAAACATAAATCCAGTATATGTTCAATAAAATGCAAGAAAGCTTAACTTAAAATTACTTAACCTTATATACATGTATATATACACTATATTTACACTAATAGCTTGCGATATTATTGATTTTCAAATCGCTCAAAATCATTAAATGTTGTATAAATCAACGTTCATCCGAATTTTGTCCTTTTAGAATATCCAATTTAGTTTTCAACGAAAAGTTTTCCAGACAGTCTTTCACCTTCATTACGTTATTAGCACCTGTTGCTTACTTGAGCTTCTTCAGGCCATTTTTTTTTTAAAGAGAAGTTGAAACTACCTACACGGTCAGTAAAATGAGTCATTCAGACACAAAATGCATATAAACCAAAAATAAACAGAAAACAGCATTGCTAAGCAATGCTACTGAGCACTGTGCACCTCAAAGTAACTCCCAGTCAGCAAACTCCAGTTCCTAAAGAAAAATTTTAAAACAACACTTCAGTAAACTTCAGCTAATTAGTATGCCTGATCTGATGCTCCCTTTTCAAAAACACTGCTGGGCGGGATGATGTATAAGGTGTATATTTTTGTAATAAGCAAGAAATGGTGCAGTGACCACTTCAATACATTTCCCACCGGAAGCATTGAATGACCTTAGTGTTTTACAGCCGTTGGCATGGCAAACTTCTTGCAGTACAAAAAGCTACAGAAAATTAGCACTGAGATGTAAATTACCAGTGGACACGAAAAACAACTTTTGGGCAAAGATAGTTTCAAGATTTCTTCGTGTGGTAAATTGGAAGCGCTTTTCAGGATTCTAATATTGACCGGCAATTCAGCCCTTTTCTCGTTAATTACGATATCGGTTAAAATTCGATTTAAATCAAAGAACATCTCTTTGAAGGCAAATACTGTGAGTTGCAGTTGGTTGGAAAATTGCGTTAAATTTTTTTGACCGGTCTTTCTGTCACATAGAGACCTCCTAATGGATGAATCCTCCGAAGATTTCGAGTGAATGGCGCTATTCCAGGAGAAAAGGCGCAACTCTGGGGAAATTTTAAAAAAAATATAGAGCGTTACAGCGAACAAGAGCTGAGTAAACTGCGTTCTATCGGAGGAACTGTACTTATGAATGGCAATGTTAGCACAATTAGTTTTATAATGTAATTTGTATTTCATCATTGATTCATCCCAACTACTCCCACAAATATCGTTTACAGTAAATTGATTGAAGACAGAACGCTACTTTTTTTTGTTATTCTCTAGCTCAGGTAATTATCTACAGACGAGTCCGTTATTAATTACTGTGCTCTCACAATACGGAGATTTTATTGATAATCTAAAGTCCACAAATTCATTTTTGACCCAGTAGCATCAATAAACCATAAATGTAGGCTTCATTTTAATGCTTGGATATTTTCTATTATTATCATGACTTCAATCCCGAGAATTAGTTTTCTATTTCTATAAATGTTATTAATGGAGACGTATTTTCGTCTCCATTAATAACATTTATCATCAGGTATCACAAAGAATTGTTGATCATTTATTCCAGCTACTTAACAGAATGAGCGAAAAACAAATGGCATTACGCCAAATTAATATTATCCAGCTCATTTGTTGCCAGCAGAAGCTAATGTTCATAACAAAAATAAATGATGACAGTTTCTGACGATTACTTTATTTTGGATAATTATAGCGAAATCCGAGTCAGAAGAAAGAATAGGAAAAACTATGGCTTGAAACTATCGAACATAACAGGGCAAATATTCCGTTATAAATCGAAATATTAACTAAATCAGAACTGGCAACTGACGGTAAACAGCAGCTTTCTTTCTTTCGTTGAATTTTACGGTAGCAGAAACAAATTAAATACATCTCTTCAGCTTGAGTTCCATTAGCTACCAGGTTGACATACTTTTTTCACGATTGTAGACGGTGTTGACATAATAAATTAATTTATCTAACTCTTAATGATTTAATGTAATTTTAGTGGCGATAATATAATAATTAAATTATTATAATTCTGTGCCAACTATCATGAAGAAAAGACTGCTTAACTAATTTTGTGTTTGGAGAGGTAATGCACTGTGTAAAGGCTGCATGCTTAAAACCTATTCTAAGTAGGAATATCACATATATTAATGCAGTGTTTTGCGATTTTTTTCCTTCTTCCATTACACGTATACACGGGGCCACTTGAATTTATAAAACTAGACTGTAGTACAGGATATCATTTAATAATTGACTCTTGTTATTAATCTTTCAGAATTTCACTCTTTGCATGGCTTATTTTTTTCTAGATTATTCTTGTAATGTGTGGCATTACAAATATCAAAGCAAAATCGATGATTTGGATAGGTCCAAGTATCTTTTTGATCATGGGACAAGGAGTGCTTATATACCGAATGTCTCAAACAATTTTTGCAAAAATAACTTCAGGAATGAGTTCCTCATATGTAGACAATAAAAATATTTTTAAACAACATAGTTCCGAAAATATTTGGTTCCCGAGTTATTAACCGGAATGTCTTATCTCCCGCAGGTGATTTCCTTCATCACAAGGTACTGACGGAATCTGGTGGTTTTCCATTACGACCATGTACTCAAATCAGGAGCAAGCGGATATGCACTTTATGTACGGTTTGGCGGACGGCAATGCTCTGAAGGCTCGTCGTTTGTACCACGAAAGGTTCCCAGAACGAAGATATCCAGACAGGAAAACGTTTGAAGGTATCCATCGCCGCCTTTGTGAACATGGGACCTTTACACTTCGTGCTGCCGACAGAGCACGACCAAGATCTACGACTCCTGAAGTAGAGGAGGAGATTTTAGATGTTGTGCACGCCACTCCTGGAATCAGCACACGCAGAATAGCAATGTAACTGGCTGTTCAACGTTCGACTATTTGGAGAGTGTTGCGAGAACACTAACTGTATCCTTACCATCTGCAACGGGTGCAGGCCTTGTCACCAGCAGATTACCCTGCGCGAGGAGTAATGTTCTGCCAGTGTTTTTTGCAGCAGTGTGGTACAACTCCTCACTTTTCTGCCTTAGTGATATTCACAGATGGAAGCACAGTTCACACGAAACGGAATCCAAAACTTTCACAATCAGAATGTATGGGCTGAGGAAAACCCATATGCAATTCTTCCATCACATCACCAACAGCGGTTCAGTCTCAACATCTGGGCGGGTGTTTTTGGTGATAAGTTATTTGGGCCCCGTGTACTTCCAAACAAATTCACAGGGCAGGCGTACAGAAACTTTCTGGAAAACAACATGCCTGATTTCTTGGACGACAAGCCACTGATCATTCGTCAAAAAGCACATTTCGGCCACCTAGCCAGCAATTACCTGAATCGATGGTGTCCTGGTCGGTGGATAGGTAGAGGTGGACCAACTATCTGGCCTCCACGCTCACTGATTTAAACCCACTAGATTTCTTCTTGTGGGGCCATTTAAAGTCATTGGTATATTCGACTCCGGTAGCTGATGTGGAAACTCTCCGCAATCTGTGGCAGGTTGTGAGACAATACGAAACATGCCAGGAATTTGGCATCGTCTTCGCGAGTCCATGAGACGTCGATGTGAGGCCTGTATTCAGGCAGAAGGTGGACATTTTGAACAATTACTATAAGATGATGTGAACAGTTAAGTGTCATAGACAGACCTTCAAAACTCGGAAACCAAGCATTTCCGGAACTATATTGATATAAAATATTTTTACTGTCTACATATGAGGAACTCATTCCTGAAGTTATGCCGTGTATTTTTGAGACACCCTGTATAAGTGCCCATCAGGTAAATAAAATAATGAAACTTTCCAAATGGTTGTTATAGTTTTATATGATAGCCAACACGTAATTCAACTCTCAGAGCAAATGCTGGATTGCTTCTGAAGTTTAATGAGGGGTGCTGTCAGTCTGCATGAATATTTTGTTCATATATCAACATTTTTGATATCAATACTATCAAGAATGTTGATATAAGAACGATTCGAAATATAAGTCACTTCCAGCATTTGCTGAACTAGTGTGGTAGTTGACTCTGTCTCTAGAATCCAGAAGACGTACTTTTTCTTATGGGGATGTTTACAATCGTTAAGCCATATAAAAAAATAATAAATAAATCATTGATAATAATAATAAATCTTTGCGCATGAATAAAGTCAGCTGCAAATTGCACCTGACTTTATTCAAATTTAAAGTTTAGCTATAAAGTTAATTTTTGAATGATTAGAATGGGATATAGAAAAATGGCCACCAGCCTAATATCCAATCTGCCTCCTTGTGCTCTCAGAACAACTTGAACACAAAGTAACAAAAATGTTACCAATTGCCTGAAAACATGGACATTTTGCCATGCTATCTGTGCAGCACCTCGTAATTCTCCCACATGGCCATCTATGCGTCTGATAGCATTTTCTTCATCAAACAGGCAAAAAATAACTATTTTATGATTTTTCTCCGAGACAGCGCCACATACTGTTCAGAATGTATTCTGATAGAGAAAACGGGAAAAAAAATTACCTGCTTATCGGGGATATGGGTTCTAACCACGGTCAATTGAAATGCGTTAGTACTATTGCAATCCCAAGTTAACCACTCAGTCCTCGTTCAATGGAATTCAATCAAGAGAATCGACAACCAATGGAGACGGTTGAAGTCCTTCAGAATGTTCAGAATATCTGACACAGTGCATTAGGCATTAGTTGCTGTAAGACGCCTTCACCGTTAAGGAACCTTATCGACATGTGCGCGGAGTAGGCAGTGATATCACTGTAGGCCTCCGTGGTTAAACGTCCTTGTGCATGCGCTATTAGATCTAAGGAATCCAGGAAAATCTTCCCCATACTAGAACATCGCCTTCATTAGCCTGTACTATCTGCATAATGCATGTGGGATGCAACGCACCTTGCTGTCGTCGCTACACAAATATCAATAAGCAAATATATAAATATCAATTTATTCGTCTTAGTACATTTAACGTATATTCCTTAGTTTCATAGTATAGTGTGTTTAGGGTCTAACGGCACCAGAGGTTTCCCCCATCTCCGTGTAGTATACATTGTGGTGTGATACAGAACACTGTAGAGGCCAGAGGTTTAAAAGTGTATGTGGTGTGTAAAATATTGTGGTGTGTAATGTTTTGTACCGTTTTTCCTTAGTTTCATAACGATATATTATAAGACTTACTTGTGAAGTTTCTACAATCATTGTTTGTACAAAAAAGAAACTTTGTTGTTGCTTTTTGATAATCGCCTTCTGTTGACCCAATTAGCATATTTCCATCGTGGAGAGAATTTTGTCTGGAATTCAAATAAATAAAAGAAAAAATTAAATCTGAGAATTACTGAAATTTACGTTAGTTATATATTAGTCATATATGCTATAAATTGTTCTAAATTTCCAACAACGCTGATGCGTTAGTTAGTCCAGTATACAAAGCAACCATTAAATTTGGTGAAAAGATTCACAAAAGTCGAGAGTTCCTTGTTTTGCCGACAAATATAAAAAAATAAAATAATTATTAACTTATTTCACTATGCATTTTCAGATTACTGGATTATTTGTGTTTGACTCTATATAATCGAATTAATCGTTTTATATACATAAGGTTACGCTGTACAAGAATATAATAATAATAATAATCAAATTCGAGAAATATTAAAATATTTAAAAATCCAAATTGTCACCATCCGGTTAGTGAATAATATCTTCACTATATTTCGTAAATTTTGTGTATGAGGAAGGTAAATTAGGGACTTAATGTATATTTTGCAAGCTGTTCAAGTATAAAAGTTGATTTAAAGAAAGAAAATTTTCAGCATTAACCTATCCACCGTACTCTATGTTTCAGCACTAATTATCAGAAAATTTAAGAAGACTATGGATTTATTCCTGATGTAAAAGTTTCAGTAGGATGTATCATCTTAGTCTGTCTCCGTTTCAATTTACCACTCGATTATGTTCTTCAGAGAAAGTAAGTGGCGAACACGGCACTGGTTGTATCTTCCAGAGATAAGGAAATGGTGAAACCACAACAAAGGTATTGAAATTATAAGGAATTGAAAGGCTGAAAGGCCATAGCAAAATGATTTTCAATGGCCACGATCTCCACTGTCTTTCAATCAAACTTGTGACGCTTCAGACTTCATTAGCAGTGCCCCTCCCCATTCATAAAATCATCATCACAAACTGTAAATTCCTCAATAATATATTTTTTGGTCATACCTTAAAGAAGCGAAAAGAATTGAGATCAGTAATTACGCGCGTCCTTCCGCAGTTATCCGTGTTAAAATGTGGCACTTGCAAACGTCATTTACTGAATCATTTCCATGTCCCAATGTCTGCTTCTCTTCAATGTGTAATTTAAATAAATTACACAGTTAACGGTCACGGAAACAACCACTCAGCATGAATGCCGCATCATTAGTCATACATGCGTGTGTTAGCTATGTTTTCGAGATTAGTGATGGTTTCAGATGCCACAAAAAAAAAAAAAAAATCATGTCAGCTTCTATTTAAGATTACAATATTATACAAATATTTTCTTATTTAAACTGGTAAGTTATTACAATGAAGCCAGCTACTTAAACTTTAGTCCGGGATTCCAGCTAAGGATATCGTACTTCTTTTACTTTGACTTGAAGTATATGACTGATTTATGATAACTGAAGTCCATTTATGGTGATAACTTGTGCATGAATTCAATATACACTATAGTCTGAACGGAAGATTGACATTATCTTGATTTACTTAAACCAGTGAGAAATACTGGTGAAATATAATCCTCCTCAATGTGTTTTGTACGATAATGCACAATGAATACCGAAAACAGCAATTACAGAAAATTAAGAAACTGAGTTATGAAATTTTGATCAAAGCTTTTCTCAAAGCTTTTGAAACATATCATAACAGAAAATCCCTTTATGGGTAAATTAGTGAATGAAAATAAAAAATAACGTACCATATTTATCTGTATTTTTCACTTTCGGCTACTTGAAAAAACTACGTGTTTCCTTCAACTCAAATAGAAGACACCAGAAGATGGGGGAAATAAATGACTTATTACAATTATATTAACACTGTGCTTCCACACCCATGGGATTGTCTCAGAAATATACCTATACAGGATGACACCATTCTTTTTAATAAAATGGCTGAAAGAAATAGAAAGAGTCGGCATCCAAACTTGTAAGGCTATCTTCTCATTCCAAACATTAGTTCAAATCCCATCTAAAACATAAATTAAAAGTAACGAAAATATCATAAATAGTGGAAAAAATATGACACTTCACCAGCATGAAATATAAAGAAGCAGAGCATTATTTCAACTCAAAAAATTCAGTCGTGTAGAAATTATTTAATGTTCAGACTAAAACACAATAAAAGAGCACTTTCAACAAAGACAAGAACTACCTAACAGCATGATCAAGTTGTAGAATGGATTAAGTGCATTTAAAATATATTATATTAGGGTTACTCGTAATTGATTACATAAATCCGTAATTCTGTCTGTAAATTGTAAGTGTTCTCTGATCGATTTGCCTGTTTTGCTGGTCAAAAAAGAACCCAATTTCTGGGGGGGGGGTACCTTGCTATCTACGCTGAGCCCGACTAATTCAGCCACGGAATGTAGATTAAGTGCATTATGAAAACAAGCGATTCTGTCATCTGCACTGAAGATACGCGGCACACATTTCAAGAATTCACGTCTTACAAACAAGCAGATCGCATGCAACATGAAATGCTTCCTAGTCAAGCCTGACTAGGAGGCATTTCATGTTGCTGATTAACCAACTTGTGAACAAGAATACTGCACAGAAGATAATTAATCAATTATGCCTTGACAGTAGTAAAAGTCCTGATGACATGTCTATTTTTTTTAATAAATTCACTGTGCGCATCCAAACTGGTTTCAAGATAAGCCACAATGCGATGTATTTCATTAAGACATCAAAGGTGCTTTCGACAACACAGATCACAGGAAAGGTGTCGAGATACTAAAAAATCATTTTATCACTGGCACAGGTAATCTCATAACTACAGTACAGTTTAAATCACAGATATCTCCTCTTTCCCACCAGTACCGTGATATTCGTGATATTCATAAAGTCACAACCACAACAGGCATTCCTCAAGCAGGTGTACTCTCTAGTACTACGAGTATATTTTGAACATCTCTACAACCACGCCTTCTAGCAAATTCAAATCTTTTGGCATATGCTGATGATTTGAAGCTATTTATTATTTCAAAAATCTGTGATAATATTCACAAAGTTAGCTATGATGCGAATTTACAGACGTGTATCATCAAGTATCTGAGAGAACTCAATCTCATTACAGAACCAACCAAACAAAATAAATATTAGAATTTCAGTCTTGTTTGCAAATGTCTATGCAAACTAGGAGTAGTTTCTGACAAAAATATTTCTTTTAATTCACACTATTTACATATTAATTAAAAATTCAAAAAGCAAAATGGCTGATCAAACAGGAAACGACAGTTATAAATCATGTTCAAAGATGCATCTTTCCCATACTGTTATATGCTTCCGAAATGGTGTGGCGCCCATCAAGTAACCGTCAAGAAATTCCTTGTCCAGGCGACACCTTTAAGAAAACTTATACAGTACTTAAAACACGAAGTCTCTGCAACAGATCATCAACGCGTCTGGAGTCATGCTTCTTGCAAAGCTGATAACATCTGCAAGCGATTGACCAAATATAGCCGACATAATAACAAACGTTCCTGACAGAGAAATTTCAAGAAACCAACAACCATTCAAATCTAATTCCTCCAGACTCAAGCAAATGGACAGAATGTTTCCGAATGAATTCCTTCATGTAATAAATCTTCACAGTATTGACTCTCAAGCCTACAGGAGTAAGAGTCCCAATCATATGAAAAGAAATACAAACAACGGGCTGCCTTCGCTCAACTAATTAGCAACCCCAACGCGTAATGTACTGTACTACAACTGCTTTATTTTATTAATACATGAATATAATTCATACCAGTATTCATTGTTTTATGTTCACTACATATGAATATTGTATTGATCATTTCCGATTTTATTTACCGTGTATTAAATTATCTGCCGCTAGCCATGTGATAATATGAAATAAATGAACATTTAATAATACCTTATACATATTTAATAATCTACGAATCTACCCATTCATATTATGCATACAAAAGAAATACAGGATACAGATGCATATATTTGCTTATATTCACGTGTGACTTTGGAATTATCTACGTTTCTAACTTCTTTAAATAGCATTAGATTTGATTTAGTATTAATTTAAAATTGAAACTTTTGTCAACATTAAATGGTTGAAACTAATTTAGCCTAGATGTATATATATATATTTAAAC
The DNA here is from genome assembly GCF_048544385.1 of Mastigoproctus giganteus. Classification (NCBI taxonomy): domain Eukaryota; kingdom Metazoa; phylum Arthropoda; class Arachnida; order Uropygi; family Thelyphonidae; genus Mastigoproctus; species Mastigoproctus giganteus. Next base: position 149,705,244 of record NC_143577.1, read on the forward strand.
TGAAATAAATAAAATAAATTAGATAAATATTTGTTTATCTCACATGACTATCTGTTAAAGAATTAGTGGGCAACGACCTGGTACAATAGTACATGTAGCTCCTAAACATAGAATACTACCATCTTTTCTAGGCTGTATACGTTATCTCTTAAGCTTCTCTGACCCTACGTGGCAGTCAAGGAATATACAGAATATATACGGCGCATATTTATATCACTTCGTTCAATTCTTCTGTTAAAAGAATCAATGAATAGATCGAAACAAAATCAAGATGCATACGTTTGAGCGAGCAGCCAGAAGAGCCATGTCACTAATGAATTAAAATGAGTGAGGAATGTGGTTCTTTTTCCTGTCTTTCAGGATAAACTTTGGTCTCCTATTATCCTTTTTCTTTCCGCTAACTCTTAAGCTTTTCTCAAACTTTTAGGAGCCTGTAGGTTTAGAGCACTATATCCCTATATATAAATACACACCCTGAAACAGCAGTCTGGGCGGCGGTGGTATCCGCTGAGAATAAGTAAAAATAATCTTCTCTATTGGGGAAGCCTCTCTGGTTATGCTTATTCGAAGTATAACCGGAGAGGCAACTCGTTGTGAAGGCATTCACAATAAGAGACATAATAAAAGGACGCCACTGTTATAACTTCGGTTAATTTACTACAACATGATGCATTTTCAATACCGTATATATTTGTAAATTAACGCGCAGTCTGAGGTTTTTGCACTGGGTCTTTTCCTGGTTGTGACTTTTCGAAGGATACATGGTTTATCCTTGTTTACACAAAAACTGAAGCCAGATATGTTCGTGAACAAACATAGGTATATTCAAGAACGGTTTTGATAATATATTATAGTATCTGTTCTCTACTGAGTATATTGTACTGCATTGTGTTTTCTATTAGCAATATATATGGTGCTCTCCATTGTGAATTGGTATATTGACTTCTCTTCTCAGAGAACCAAAGCGATTCTCTCAACAGACATTTCCTAACATTAATATTTCAAACCTGATTGCAAACAATATCGCAATTATGGGAAACAAACAGGCTGAAATCATTGACTCATTAAAATTAGAGTGTGAATTTTTGAAGGTAATACCAATTCATGATCTTTTTTTTATTATGATTAACTTATGCTTTTGTTCGTTTAATTACAACAAACAAACCAAAGCTAAGAGTGGTCCATGTATTGTGTCTGCAAACTGCACGTATTCTGTGGTTTATTTGGAGGAAATCGAGTTTCCGGGGAGGATGGGGACGTGTTCTTCTCGTTCGAGACCGAATGACTCGTCCACGGTGTGAAAATAAAAAAAAAAAAAAATTTTAAAAATGTCCACCATATTTGACAATATTTGAACCCAGGCCTTTTCTCCATATTATGGAAGGTAGCAAGAGTATGATAGTATTATCATACTCTTCAGTATTATATCCATTTCATTTGAAAACGAACATTAGCTCAAGTTGCCCAAAAGAAAAAAAACAAAAAAAAAACGTTGAAAAGTCTCAGACTGAAATACAGCATACTAGTATCATGTTTTTGGAAATAGAATCTACGGAAAGAATGTGCCTTCCTTCTAGAGATTGAAACATCACTAGAACAGCCTAGAACGGAACAGAAAAAAAACAAACAAACTTGATAAAATATTCTTAATAAAGAAAGTTACCGGAAACAAAAAGGAGAAATACCAATGGGATATTAATCCCGTCTGACTAAGCAGATTATACGCCCACAAAACGTCGTGAAGGTTTCCAAATATTAATTATTGACTTCGTGAAGGGGTGACACTAAAGTAAATTTCAAAACAAAAGGTTAAAACTAAAGCCCGTATATCCTGTTAATTATAAAGAGAAGCTAGGAAATGTTACAGTCCAATTTATTCGCTCACAGTAGGGTAGTAAGCTATAACTATTATTTTTACACTGTTTCCGCAAGTGAGGAATAAGGTGTATTTACTTCCCTATTCCCTTGGTGATTACTTCTCTTTTGGTAAGGTTGTCAAGTAAGCAAATCAAGAGTTTCATATAAAGGGTGACCACCTGTTTGCCAACCAAAAGTTTTGCACAGCTCCACAGGTACATGACCTCACGAAGTGAAAAAAAAGGCCATTTTAGATGAATATTAATTCATTCGATGGGCATTTGGAAGTTAGTTCAGGAAAGGTTTCAATACTCAATCACTAGCACCAGAACACAGATCGGCCAGAATACTAAACACGCTCCGTTTACCAAGATAATTGCCGATTGTGCTAATCTCTTTTGATGAGTTAGAGTTTGGCACCAAAGCAATAAGGCCACGAGGCCTCAGTATATCGTGTTTATAAGAGCGTGCAGTTTTCCATTGGTCTGCCAGTCTGTTGGACAAACTTGAGTTTCTGGGACATAAAGTCAAGAAGGGTATTTGTGCGACGAGACCAAATATTTGATATGGAAGAAGATCGCTTTAGAAATTAGGCTGACCAGGCTTTCAAAACTCAACGGAAATCAGTAACTACTACATACCTATCTGAAGTGAACCACAGTCTCTCACACCCACGAAAGAAATTATTATTACGAGGTAGCAGCTAATTAAAGTCTATACCAGCTTACCTAATAGGTCCACTATTGGACCAGACTGCTTCCCGTTATTGGTGTTAAAATATGTCCAGTTTATATTGTAGATATCATTTTACAACATTTTCCAGAGTTTTCTAGAAACTGGTATTATTACTTCTATTTGGAGGACTTACTAGATCAAACTGATCAAAAAAAAAAAAAAAAAAAAATATCCAAAGTTACCAAGAGATTTCCGTCCTATGTCCATTTGTTTCTTTCTACTGAAAATCTTTGAAAAGCTAATATTCCATACAGTTGTTTTGCTACTGCTTCAGCAACAGAACACCATATCTCCATACATCACTCCTCACTGCAGCAAAAATCTGCCATAACCCATCTATTTGATACGGATTCAACGTGACTTGAGCAAAAGGTCTCAAACAGACATCATCTTTTTTTAACATAAAATCAGCTTTCAACAATGTACCGATTCAAGCACTGCTTCATATATTCAAAAAATTAGTACAAAGCAACCGACTCATTAATCTCGTTTTTCTAGAACCTCTGAAAAGGATTCTGATCATATCAAATGGCCACCACTAGACTATGACTACCATAAAAAGTGGTATACCACAAGGCGGGTTGTTATCCAATACTGTACCCTCTTTACAATCGTCCTAGAGGAATTTCTTATAAAGTTTACTACCTTCAACTCTTACTCCAACGACTTGAAGGCATTTGTTGCCTCTAATGATTCCAAAATCAAAGAAGAAAGAAAATACTAATTATAAGCCAAAAATAAAATAAAAATACTGTTGCACAAATAAATTTTCTTATCAATTATTTATAAATTTCAGGGAAACAACTGAACTATGAAAAAAAAAAACTGCAAAAATTAGCTTTCACAAAGAGGCGCTATGGAAGAAATAACCAGATTCATAAGTAGCAATATAGTACAAAAAGTCTCGTCTCGCACAGACCTTGACCTAAACTGGGATGAGAATCTCAATTTTCAGGAGTATTTCCGAAAGAAATGCTCCTAAAAAGTGAATAGAAAGAAAACACATGCGGAATTTTGGGCAATTCGACAGGAGTTAACACGTCCCTACTATGCAAATAGAGAACAAGATGTCTCAGACCAATCCCTTTCTTTGCTTTCTCTGTACCGACATGCCACCAAGTAAAGATATTTGGCATCGAATATTGTACCTTAAGATGGCTAAACCGATGTAAAGAATGTCATCCACTATATACAGAATGATATCACGAGCTAACATCGACGTGGCACCTTGGAACTCCTCCTTCTAGGGAAAATATATCACTACTCTGTCGCAATTATTGACCAAAAAGAGTTGATGTTCCTAACATAAATGATATTCCCAGAGGTTCCATCAGAGGAGTATACACAATCCTCTCATTGCCTTAAGGATGAAAGTTCACATCATCCTAAAGCACCAAAAGCAGTTCATTCAAAAATATTACAGAGCAAGGATTCTAAGTAGATCCTAGTGGAACTCCGTTCACTGGAATGCATATACACCGAGTAATCACTGAATTATGACCACCCCTATGAAAACTGAATGCGACCCGTTGACCGCATGAGGTACGAGAGTGGTCAACGGGTCACACCTCATGTGGTTAACGGGTCTACATGAGGTACGAGAATGCGCAGTTAGTCAACCTACGTAGCATACATAAGGTGTTCAGTGGTTCAGTAAGTAGTAAAAATCCTAGAGTGATGGGTAAAAGGAAGGATTTATCGGACTTTGATAAAGGACAGATTGTGGGTGCTCGACGAGCTGGTGCCTCAATTTCCCAAACGGCTAACCTAGTAAGGTGTTCTAGAGCCGCCTTTGTTAAAGTGTACCAGGACTGGCGTCAAAGTGGTCAAACAACGAACCAACGGCAAACCTGCAAAGGTCAACAAAAGGTTTATGTTAGAGCTGAGCGCCGGATCCGACGACTAGTACAGGCGAACAGGCACAGCACTGTTGAAGAGTTGAATACCCAATACAACATGGGCTAACCCAGACCAATATCTGGCATGCCATGCGTCGTACGCTCGCACGTATGGGCTAGACCAGCAGACGACCCCTTTCGCATCCTCCCCTAACCAAGGTTTATCGGCGTAAAAGACCCACCTGGTGCAAAGAGCATGCAAGTTGGCCGTTAGAAGACTGGAAGAAGGTGTGTTGGTCGGATGAGTCACGTTATTTACTCCACACCGTGGATGGTCGTATACGGAACTGGCGTCAAAAACATGAAGCTGTTCATCCATCATGCATGGTATCAAAAGTGCAGGCCGGTGGAGGTGGTTGTATGGTGTGGGGCATATTTCACTGGCAGGAACTTGAACCCCTGGTGCATGTGGAACAACATATCAGTGGTCTCCGCTATCGTCAACTGCTTGCTGACTGTGTACACCCCGCTATGCTACACTTTTTCCGGAATGGCGATGGTGTCTTCCAAGATGACGATGCGCCGAGACATCGGGCACTCGTTGTGCAGGAATGGTTTGAGGAACACAGTTCTGACTTCCAGCATATCGATTGGCCTCCAAACTCCACCGATATCAATCCCATAGAGAAGTTGCGGGACACTATGGAAAGGCATATCAGGCGTCTGGATACACCAATGACCTGCATTGCTGGCCGCATTACATGCAGATTGGTTGGCCATACCTCCCGAACGCTTCCGACATCTTGTTGAATCAATGCTACGTTGGATAGCTGCTGTGCTGAGGGCAAAAGGAGGACCTACGAAGTATCAGGTAGGTGGTCATAATTCAGTGATCACTCAGTGTATATTACTGGACAGTACCTTGTTATTCTCTGTAACATCTATCTGTAAATTAGTCCTTAGCCATTATTGAAGGGGCTGCAGGTGACGATAGTGGAGAAGCTTCTGTCTTAGAAGATCACAGGATACCGAGTCAAAAAGCTTTGACAGGTCTGTGTATACGATATCAACGTGACAGCCCCCACCAAAGGTTTCAGTATCGAACTGCCAAAAGAAAGTGAGATTTGTAACAACTGATCTTCCATTGATAAACACGTGTTGCTGTTCTGCGATCTGATCTTCGAAATAATGAGAAAGGTATTTATATATTATTTGATGTATTTATGTCAAATAATTTTTATTGACTTCTGAAATGTACTATCTTTGGAATTTCTTCGCATACTTTTTTCTGAGGATGCCTATTATCAAATACTAGCCTTCAGCGACACCGTTCACAATAAAATATTAATGGAAAACATTTTGTTCTGTTAATTTTGTCGAGCAGTGTATTTTACATTACACTTCATTTTGCTTCAGGCCACTATATTGGGAAAATGTGCATCCAAAGACAACCATTTCACAATGTAGAAATTCGAATTAAGAAGTTGACTCATTTAGGAAAATATTTTATAAAAATGAAAACGCGCTATTTAAAGAAAACTACTTGGTTGCTTATGACGTTGCGTTCTACAGAGAGTAAACTACACATGGCTAACAATGCGATGATGTACCAGTTTTCAATATTACAATGCTGATACAGTGAGGAGGAAAAATTCTGTCAAGGTACATCTTTTCGAGAGAGACTAATTAATTTCACCCCAAGAAGGCGGTGGCCACCTTTGCCGTAAGAAGTACTCAGTATCGATATAAAACGCGCTTAGCATGTATCAGGCACAGTTGCGCTACTTCTTTCCGATGGCTAATGCATTTAAAAGCAATTTTGTTGCAGCTCACGCACCCGTAAGCCTTTGTTCAATAGCCCTACCTGAAAGCGGGCTAGCATTCAGAGGTCTTTCATTATTTTTATCTTATTTCTACCATAATCTGACATGTTTCACTAAACATGAAATATTGTGATCGTCCGCATTCATTATATATAAAGCGCATTAGAGTTGCCTTTAAGTAAGAAGAGTGTTCCCCCAAGGGTTACATAATATATTTCTATACTTTACAAATTATATGTTTATTCTACATCATTAAAAGCTTATCTAGGTCCATCGAGTTAAAACTTCCGTCAGGCCCTTGGGAACCTTAAAATGTTTAATGAGCGCACGATAAGGAGAAAAATCTTTTAAGTAACATTTGGTACTTATTAATATATTCCTTTACTTTAAAGCGTATGTTGTCTTTTAGTAATGCATAACGTGTAGTGAAGCTCTCTCTCAATTACTCCAATATGCTCACGTTTCGATTAATTACTCGGTGAAACAAATCTGTTAGTTTTTCAGAATTTTCAAAGCAAATACTATAGCAATATAATACCACGGCTAACACGAATAATAAAAATTACAAAGTAATACATTCAGAAAAACTTCAGAAGAAATGCCATAAAACAGATTGCAGAAATAATAATCATTTTGCCTTTGTGGCGCATTCAGTCAGCAAAAATAGTATATAGAGACAAATTTATTGGATATAAGGACTTGGAATCCTCTGATCTAGTTATTATTGATATCTCATTTTATAGCTACTATGTAATCAATATAAAATCACTTAACAAAACTCTTTTGTTGTATCCTTTCACCAAGATTTACAAAGTCTAAATGATTTTTTAATGCTTCTTTAACTATCTGTACTTTTATTCATTCACCACGTCTCGATAAGATATATTTCTTTCAAATGTTCAGGGTCATATTCATCATTTTATCAGTTGTTCTTAAAGTGACACATCATTATCAGCGACAGTTGTGATGAATATCTTCACTTATTGCACACACTCGGCATTTGTGTTGCTCATTAGATCCTCCTGAATATGAGCTTCCTTTTCATATCTATCAGACTAGTAGAGTCACTTTATCTTTTTAAAACATGCCATTGTTCAATTTCTTACTTCGCTTTACTGGTATTCTGATTATAATTTCAGCTAACTATTTTACAGGAAGTTGCATTTTGTTCGATATAAAGCATTAGAAACAATCACGCCCAAGTATACTGAATCTAAGTAAATACATCTAATATAAGTAAATCCTTAATGGAATGTCAATATAAGTGTAATTGACATTCCGTTAAGAAATTGCTTTTCCGAATATTTTTACACTCACTGGCCAAAAAATTAAAAACCTTTATGTAGTATCTAGTACAGACATCTTTTACCAGATTTACAACCCATACACGTTCTTAGCATGGATTCTAATAGGTGTCTGAGGGAATCTAGATCCAGATTTGGCCATTCTTCAAACCATGATATCTGTAGTGCTGCACTCTGTTCAGTAGAGAACTGAGAACGAACTACCCTTTCCCACATATCCCAGGCATTCTCAATTGGATTCAGATATGGAGCATTCACGGGAATGGTAGATGTTGGGAATATTCCTCGAACCATTCAGATAAAATCTTTGCACGACGGATAGTTGTATTGTCGAAGGAATCTATCGCAATCTGGGTGAAAATGAAGCAACACAGTGAGAAGTTGGTCCGATACGACAGAAAGATACTCATTGAAGGTAACACGACCTTCTTAAGTGGTGGACATGAGGATGACACAGCGTGGATGCATGGCTTCATGAGTTTTACCCCACACTTTCAGCCTATCATTAGGGCAAAATATATATACATTGAGATTCGTCAGACTTTGAATTTGCTATCATGATCTTTTTCATGGTTGCAGAGTCCAGCATTGGCGTTCGTGGCACCGCTCCAGTCGAATCTTTCCTTTTTTTTTTTTTTTTTTTTTTTTACAGAAAAAAAGGTAACTTTCATATAGGTACACGACTATCAAATCCCAGATATTCTCCAACTCTCGCTATATAGTTCGGTTGGCAATGGATTATTTTTGCCAAACTGAATTTTTTAATCATATGCTTGACACTGGACTTGATGCACTATTCACTTTAAACTCCTATGGTATCATTCTTGGAGCGTTGACTTTCTGACTAATGAGTTTTCCTTTTACAGCTCCATTCTCTTTTTGTCTTTTACTCATTGTATGCTTTTGAGACAGCTGCTTTGGACACTCCATTGATATATATTTTTTCTCAAAATCGGAAAGATTACCTCTCTTCCCCATGACTGTATTGACTAAGAAGCCACAGGAAAGAGCACAATACTTATCTGATACCAAAGAATTTGCTATCATACCATTTGACAGTTATATTTTTGCATATAGTACGCTTAATTATCTGTTTGACTCCAAAAGAAAATAAGGTTTTAATTTTTGGCCAATGGGTGTATATTTATATGAGATATTTAAGATTTTCTGATCGCTTTCATAATACTAAGAGAATCTATGGCTGATCCTTCAAAACTGGAAATAGTTCGGCTCTTTCGGAAGGTAAGATAACTTTGCAGGCAACTTTATTGCAGACAACTTTATAAGATAACTTTATAGCAGATAACTTTGCGTTAGTCCCAGTTCAAAGGTAATGTACGCAATGTGCATTACCTTCGAACATTTTAGGCGTATTAGCAAATAGTAATAATTCAAGATTTATAACAAAATAAGTCAACCAATCAATATGAACATTTGCCACAAAGATTCGTAAAATATTCTAAATTAACGTTGAAATTCTGAAATGGATCAGAGCTCCTGTTCCAAATTTATAATAATATTTCTGTAGAGGGAAACTGGGAGGGAATATTATAAAATTGAAATGCTTTGAATGCTATGAATATTTTGAAAATTGTTGGCAATCCACATTATTCTTGTTGATTGATTAATTAATTGTATCTATCCGCACCTTTCTTCTTGAAAGTATGAGAAAGCATACTTTCATTTATGCCGATTTTTGCTGGGGAAGGGAATGAGGGCTGGGAAATCGTAACTGGAATTTTGCCAAGAAATTCATCAACAAAACAAAATTCGGCATCAGTCCGACTTTTCGATCTAGAGTTACATAGTATGAATCAGAGCTGTAATACTCAATATGTTCTACGATGATAATGATATTAGTAAATTAATAAGAGGAGTTTCCCTCAATATAGTACGTGGAACACTTCCGTATGATACCCTCCAGAAATTAAAACGGAAAAAACGAAAAAATCGACACCTTACCGGTACATTAAAGTAAAATATAAATAATTAAAGTAAAATATAAATAAATAATCAATTTAACACAATTCAAAATCAATTCAAAACAATTAAAATTCAAATTAACGCAATTAAAAGAATCTAACGAAAATATTCAAAACGATTTTCCTTCCTGAAGCTGACAATGCTTTTCGACCGACTGTCGTGATCACAGGAATGAAAATTACCGAATTAGGCTAAACCTGCAACTTAAATAGTGATTATGCGTCTTCGCGCATGCGCGTAAAGGTCCACGCATCGGAGATCAAATATGGCCGCCGAACATTAACAGAATTCTCGTGTAATTTAATTTCAACGGTTTCTGCAATTAATAGTCGCGTATAATTACGTTGAACGTTAAGTATTTTGGCCTCGTTAAATAAAAAAGTATGTTTTTCGTTAATGGCATGAAAGGCTAATTCTGACGCTCCTGAACGAGAAGCACGAACTGAGGCTTCGTGTTGATTTACACGAATATTAAGAGAAAACCGCGTCGAACCCTGATAAGACGAGTCGCAATCACCGCAAGAAATGTGGTTCTTTCCGCGTTCGCAACACAAATTAATGATCTAGTATACAACATTTCTTGCGGTGATTGCGACTCGTCTTATCAGGGTTCGACGCGGTTTTCTCTTAATATTCGTGTAAATCAACACGAAGCCTAAGTTCGTGCTTCTCGTTCAGCAGCGTCAGAATTAGCCTTTCATGCCATTAACGAAAAACATACTTTTTTATTTAACGAGGCCAAAATACTTAACGTTCAACGTAATTATACGCGACTATTAATTGCAGAAACCGTTGAAATTAAATTACACGAGAATTCTGTTAATGTTCGGCGGCCATATTTGATCTCCGATGCGTGGACCTTTACGCGCATGCGCGAAGACGCATAATCACTATTTAAGTTGCAGGTTTAGCCTGATTCGGTAATTTTCATTCCTGTGATCACGACAGTCGGTCGAAAAGCATTGTCAGCTTCAGGAAGGAAAATCGTTTTGAATATTTTCGTTAGATTCTTTTAATTGCGTTAATTTGAATTTTAATTGTTTTGAATTGATTTTTAATTGTGTTAAATTGATTATTTATTTATATTTTACTTTAATTATTTATATTTTACTTTAATGTACCGGTAAGTTGTCGATTTTTTCGTTTTTTCCGTTTTAATTTCTGGAGGGTATCATACGGAAGTGTTCCACGTACTATATTGAGGTAAACTCCTCTTATTAATTTACTAAGATCTAGAGTTACATGCGAAATATACTTTCATTTATATGAATCGATTACTGTGGTCCAGAAGTGGGGGGGGGAGTGCAGGAGAAGCTATGATTGATCCTAAAAGCTCTCCAAGGGACCAAAGAAACGTATGCTGATAATGTGATATCGACTGAACTTTTTGTTATTAAGTAATGTCTGAACATCCGATAACATCTGCCATTACAAGTAAGGCAATGTACACAGTGCACATTTCAGGCGCATTCTATTTTTTTTTTTCTTCTTAAAATTAACTGTATTTCTTTCTTTTTTTGCGATTAACTAAACTGAAGTAGATATAGTTAACTTCTTATCAATTAATTATTAAGAGTATAACATTATGGGATACTTAATAAAACTTCATAGTTTTACGTTCTAGAAATCTAGCTGTTCAGTTAAATTACAACTGTGTAATATTTATTGCTCTTTCCAGTGTAAAGAAACTCACCCTTGGCGTTGAGCTCTTCTGGCGAATGCGTGAGGGTCACCTTTACCTATTCGTGTGGTAAAAACGAACTGCTGAGCTCCTTATATCGGGAGGATGGAGGTTAGACGAAGTTGTAGTTGTGGGGCGACCAAGTTATGGCTGAATTTTGTGGCATTTCCCACCAGCAGTAGTGCGTATAGGCCTGGATGCCTAAGCTTTGTTTTATTTGAATACCCCTTGTTATACTGCTAATACCCTGTATATTCACTATGGGGCCAGATGTAGTAATATTACTAAGACATTAAAAAAAAGGGAAATACTTTTAAAGGACGTTACAGGTATAGAAAATTCCTGTTGTCTTTTAAAAGCTAAACTTGGTAAGGCACCTAGCCAAATTTAGCCTTAAAATGACAGCAGGAATTTGCTATATTTGTAAAGTCGTTTAGTGTTTCGTTTTTTTTTTTTTTTTTTTTCATAAGGCATACTGAATACATTTACATTAATATCTAATCATAAAAACCGGACTAACTAGGAATGAAGGTCACTCTAGAACTTTATGCTCAGGTATTCAGTTTATATTCGGGTGTTCACACAATATTTGCTTTGCTTTACATTATTCACAGAATGTTAAATTAGTACTTGTTTATCTTTCTCCAAGGGAAAGCAAAGGACACGAGTTTTCAATGTCATTTGTTTGTTCAGTGAACGGCGTCAACTCTGTGATCAGTTTAGCTGCTTTGTTGGATGAAAAATCCTGAGTTTCGTTGGGGAGGGGGACCGTGCAGCCCTAGCTCGAAACCAACTAAATCGGCCACGGCGTTGAAGAAAGTTCATAAAAATTCCTCCTACCTTGACAGCACTCGAATCCAGGCCTTTTGCACACGGTGTGGAAGGACACCAATCGCTCTCAGTGCGAGGGTTCAACTTCTGTGGCTGGGCTTACAACATAACATAACTGAATAACTGCGTGGATCATCTGCACACTTCTTCTATCTCTCACGCAACTAATTAACAATAAATAGTAGTTTGCACCAACGATATACTAGTAGTCTAAAGTCTTGAGTTATGCCCTCTTTCTCTACTGCTAACTTTTTTTTGGTGATCGTTAGGTTCGCAATGGGACGGAATAGTGCTGTACAGAGCCGATTCTTTCTCCACCTGCACCTACCGCACGATCGAAATGTATAAATATTAGATTATGAATCTATCCCAGGCTCATTAACAATGCCTTGCTCCTGGGTATTCCAACCTCACCAACCTCCATTTGCCATCCTTTGTCAACAGCCATGTAACAAAAAACTAGCAAGCCAAATAACGATATTTCTATTATTTGTCATAGCTAAAGATAGGCAACACTGAAATAATCATGAAGGAATATGTATACCTGGAAGCGGCGCTTATCTCTGCTGGCATATCGGCTACAACAACGTAATTTTAATACTCTTCAACAACTCTTGATAAACAACATGCTTATTTAAAAACAGTATGTCATAAAAATCAGAGAAAACAAATAAAAGGGAATTTACATATTAAAATAAACTCCCCAAGTTAATATTAATATGCACCCACTGTCAAGATGTGAGTAATTTATTTTTAATTCTCTAATGAACTTAAATACGTACAAATAGATAAACACTCACGGCGCAGCCAAGGTCATTCTTGAGGTGGCAAATAAAACTTTGTGAGTTACCACACTGTTTGCCGCTACGATCACAGCAATCGATCAAATATTTCCGAAGATAATTAAAAGGGAAATCACGGCCACCTTTTTCGATGACCCTGTATTTGCGAAAAGTTTATGATTATCAGGAAAAAAAAAAAAAAAGAAAGAAACTGTTTTATGATCAGCAGTGGCTCACAGAGTTTTCACGATCGAGTCCTTACAAACCTTGTGGGAATCTTCATTCACTCTCTCCAAAGGACGAATTTCCATTGAGCTAATTGCTTGATCGTGCATTAAACAACATAAAGTTTCCCCCATGGTAGTTGAGCTCGATCAGTCGTCTAACAGGAATGCTAGATTAGCAGACCCCTGACCCAAGAGGCAGGAGTACTACCACCAAGTGAGGAAGTCATTAAAATTTATCTTTTATGAAGCGCTGCTTTCAACTCGTTGCAAAGGTTTATTTCATATTTTGAAATTTTAAGCGAACAACGTGGAACTAAATCAAACTATCTTTCATAAACAATTAGTTTATTAGCTTGAGATTGCTCAGTCACAAGGACTTGTGACTGATACTTGTGTAGCTTCAATGCCAAGTGCACCTGAGGATACACTGTCAAATGAGAGTTTCTAGAACTTAAAACTTAATATTATTATAACGAAAACTAAAATATTCATACGATATAGGGAGATGTAAGAATCCCATGATTTGTCCTATAAAGTCTTCTGACGTTATTTGGCTGGCCTGGAGCATAAACGTAAAATTTATTTGACGAAGTTCGCATTTGGACATAATTTCTTTTTTAAACACAGAGGTATTTTCTTAATTTCATGTAAACATCCTTGATTTAAAACTCTTAGGTTTCACTGTCCTAGAATATGACGATGTAATTCCTTCTTTCTTAATTGTGGCTCGTCTTCTGACACTCAGCCTTCCTTTGAGATACATACATTTTTGGACTTAGTTATCGAGATTTTCAATTTATATTTTCAACATTGAGGGTACTTTTGACTTTGTTGCTAGCTGATACCAGGAATCCGCTTCCACTTTTTTTAGCCTAAACAAGGACAACTTATCCATCATATTGTTCTAAAAAACTAGGACCGAAAATCAATACCTGGGGGACAAAAACTTTTTACAAAACTCTCTCGTTCTGCGCAAACCTTGTCCGAACTATGATGGTCCCTTAATAATGTTGTTGTACATATACATAGAACTGTGTATTATTCGTAATTGACTCAAAACCACAAGCCACCACAGTTGACTTAAACTAAAAAGACACTTTTGAAATTTTGGTAGTCAGCCGGTTGCATTTGATAAAGATGTCTTACTATTATTATGTTGTTGTAGGATTTTAGGCGCATCAGCAGCTTAGGCCATATTGGGCCGTATATAATATATCTGTATGTTATTTTGCATGTGTCGCAACTTACAGCAGTAAGTACAGAGCATTATGACCTTAGTCGCTGATGCTCCCGAAATCCTATAACAACAATAACATTTTGCTGTTTTACTCGATTTGCTGTTTTCTGGACAAAATACCCGAGTTTCTGTGAGAAGAAATCATGGCATCGTCACCTATTGTTGTTGTTATAGGGTTTTAGGTGCTTAGGCGTCCAGCGACTAAGGCCATATTTGTCAGTGTATACTGTCAGTAAATTGCGTGTGTCTGAGGTCGATTTTTTATTTGCTGGACAAAAATCCGAGTTTCCCGGATAAAAATCATGCTATCCTAGGCTGGGACTGACTAACTCAGCCACGTTGTGAAAAAGGCCATAAAATTCATCCGTTCATCAATGGGACTCGAGCTCATGTCTTTTCCACCAGGTGTGGAGAGGAAGGCGATTCTACCAACTGTGATATCCACGAGGGCCACCCTCACTTGAAACCAACTAACCATACACGTTGTGTAAAAGACCCATAAAAATTCTCGCGTCATTTATACTATTCGAAATCAGGTAATTTCCATCTGGTGTGAAGGTGGAAGGTAATTTAGTAACTGTTATACGCACGGATCGATGCTTTATTAATAAGCTAAGAGGCTCTTAAGGCTGTGAGGTGACATTACTATAACTCTTTATTAAATTGCATGCATGTTATAGTATACTGCTTGTTTGTGGGATGAAAGATGCAGTTTCGGAAAAAAAATAGAGAAATGTTAACCCTCACCTGAGATCAGCTAATTCGGCCATACTATATAAAAGCCTATAAAAATTCCTATTTTTGGAAAAATAATCGACATCAGGCTTTTTCCGCACAGCGTGAAAGATAGTCGCGTGGCCTTTGGCAGTAGTGAAATAACATTATTTGAGATGACACTGAAGTGCTGTCCTAATTTATGTTATTTATATTGTGACCATGATTACACTAAAAAGAAATAGCTATACTAAAGAAAACAACTGGAATTTTAACTTCTTTTCACTGTGTCAAAACATTTTCATTTCTCTTAGTCACATTTCTGTCAGTTGGTTATATTTAATGCAAAAATATTCAAGGCAAATCAGCTCATTATTATGTTTTGCGACGCAAATATCTCGCAAGAGGTGGAAGTGGGGAAGAGATCTTAGATATCTCTAAAGTTGGTGGCCAGGGAGTCTTTTCACACCAATTATACCAACAACATCCTTTCTTTACTGAGGTGTCAAGTACTGATGGAGCTGATATTCAGGTCACGTCTACGAGCTGCATGCCACCCTTCATTTATCATATCATTCCTTCATTCATCATATTCCCACAATTTTTTGTCCTCCAATATTAAGAAATTCAAACTACCGAAAACGTTTATCTACAAAATTTCAAACCTCCTCAAAAGTTCGAAATTTACTTTGAAATATAATGACCTCGGTTGTAATTATAACGATGTCCATTTTGTAACTTTTAAATCCAAATTATTTTCTAACTGAATCTCAAATATGTTCGCCTGAAGCTTACTCGCCGTGTTTCCTTTCGACTTCAGAGGATTAATAGACCACTTCACTTTGATGCCTAATATAATCTGTCAAATCTATTTGTTGGCTCCGACTTTTTATCAACTCTTAAAATTACCCTGAACTTTGAGACTAATGAGTGTAATTCCAACCTGTTTAAATTTTTCAATTGTGCTTGATGTCGATCTCTTCTCCCGTGGCTACTTTTCTCATTCCTACATCTCCCTTCTCCTTCGAGCGGTGATCGTAGCGCACTGGCCACGATCTTCCACTGCTCTTCTTGAATGGAGTCATTATATTTTTTTCCTGGAAAACTGATTTTTCTTCCAGAAAAACTAGAAAAGCGGCTACAAATGTCCTCAGTTTACTGACAGCGTGCACTTACGCTTCATAACCTTAGTTCCTCTAACTAACACCAACACCAAGAACAATACAACAATGCCCTTCCTAATTTTAAAAGCCTTTTACAATTTCTCTAGTCTCCGACCCGCACTTCTTCAAACGAGAAAAACTGGCAGGCCCACTATATGTCACGGAGAAAATCACTTTCTACAAGTTACAAGGTAGATTTATGGAAGATTTGAAGCAATGGATAAGCCGATGTAGCCCTGAAATCTCAGTTTGCAACAAATTTCACTTTTTCACATTTAAACGTGTGAAGAACAGTAATTTCAAGATAATGACAACAATTTGATAAAAGAGAAGAGTCTTTAAAGCACATTCAAGGTGAACAAAGATATATAATATCCAGGGTTTGACTTTCGCTGTTCATGCTACTTTTCTTCAAAAGGCAATGTGTCAAGCCATGGGACATTTTTCTATTACTCGTTGACGGCGCCCAAAACGTCTGTTAAATTCCTGCACTCTGTTCCAAAGAGGACAATAAAGTTAATGTTTCTTCATAAACAAATTCATTTTAATTCTTATCATGCAAATGTTCAGTTTCTGCTATACGCCTTTCCTACAGATATTTTCAGTACCACTGATCTTTTGAATTAGCGATTGAAATTCGCCTTTTCCTTCCAAAAATGTCTGAACATGTGCATCAACTTACTTAATGTCCCAACAAAATTCAACTCCAAACTTATCGTATCGTGTTAACTTTCTTTTTCATAATTTATCCCTTCTGTTCTTTGGAAAGAAATATCTTTCGTATCCATTTCCTGAAAATTACAATAAACAGAAAATCAAGTTAGTTTGGGAATTAAAAAAAGTGTCTTCCATCCCCTCACTATGCAGTCCACACGTAATACTGGACACTGAAAAGTTCGATACATTGCGCATTTGAGGTCACCACAAAACACAAGTGAAACTGTATACAGAAAGATACAGAAAAGGGGACTTTGAGCAAGACTATCCACGACTGGTGCTCCGTACCCTTCAACAAGAGAAAGAGAAGCAGTGCAACGTTCTCTTTAGAGTCGAGCCTATATTCCATCTTGAAACTGATTCTTAACGTTCTCTCCTGAAGAGAACATGGTAAATGCTCTCTTCCCTCTTCAACATAATTCTGGAAATCCTAATGACACACGACTACTGGTATGCTGAAAATTTGATGAAAGTACCTTCACTCAAAGGGAATGGTACAAGATCCTTTAACTTACGTGAGGCTTTTGAGACATGTCATAGGACCTAATTTCATTTTAACAGATGATAATGCTCTTCTAGAGTGATAAGCGGCGAGATCACTACATTGTCAAGGACTTAAGACCTTCAGAACTAGCCTGTAAATCCCAATAGAGTCTATATTTTTTTAGACTCAATAGAATGAATTAAGCTAACATTTAGTAATATGACCATACTTTTATTATAAACGTAATACTGTAAATGGACATTTCGTAATCATATGCGTCTAAAATATGGAAGTGAGTAATAGTGCTGTGCCTTTCTAAAAATTTAAATACCTGTAAATTTTACAGAAAAGCCTGTGAATTGCAAGGAATCGAACTTTTGATTAATAAAATTTCGCTAATAAATTCATATTATGATAGATAAGGTACAAAATGGTTACCGCATATTATGGTATTGCAGTGTAATAAAATTAAACTTCCATAGAAGAGGAAGTGGGAAAATGAATCTGATCTATTAGCTTCTATTTTGATTCGATTTTTTAGGTCAGTAGCTTACATGTAGACTGTGTAAGATCTGAAAATCTTACAAAAATAAAATATTTTTTTTGACTTCTGAAGTTAGTTTTCCTTTTTGGATTCTTGCCGTTGGGAGAAATGTTAATAGCGTCAGTTTCAATAAACAAGAATTATCCAGTAAGGATTGTAAAACTTAAAAGGTAGGAAGAACGAAAAACAGAAAAATTAGCTTTACATCCGTCAAAAACAGAAAACTGACGGAAAATACTATAGCAAGCCCAGCAGGTGGTACGGCGCAACAAGTTTATGAGGGGTCACGCACTGGAAACGCATATGGCTAAACGCACACACAAGCCTCTAAAAATAGACGCGATGGTCTCCAGTGACACATTTGTGGTTTGTCTGTAGTGCTATGGAGACAAGCTGTGATGACACAGAAGGAGTTGTTTTGATGCATTCGGCCTACATGAAAGAGCTCAACGGATGTCAACAGGTAGGAAATAAAAAAGGAGAGGGGTATTGTGAATCACGTGCCACAGGGCTGGCTGACCTGCCAACTAATGAAAGGATAAAAATGAAGATAGGAAGGAGGAGATTGGTAGAAATACTGTGGAGAGGCGTGACAAACTGAGAAGAAAATTTTGTGGATGGAGACGGACAGGAGGAGAGTGAGAGAGTGAGTCAGTGTCAGTGAGTTGGGCAGTAAGAGGAGAGTGGGTCAGTGTCAGTGAGTGGGGCAGTAAGATGAGAGTTGGAGAAGAAAAGAAAGGAATGAGTTTTTTTTAGATAGAGTAGCCGGTGGAGAAAAGTGGCTAAGTTCTAATGTGTAGTGAGTATGAGGGGTAGATAAGCTTTAAGTGAACAGTTAAGTCAGTGATCTAAATAGTTAGTGAGAGAAGCAGTCGAGTAAGTGGGAAGATGAAGTTGGAGCGCAGAAGTCGGTCAGACAGTCAGTCAAAAGTAGACTGAGTTTCGAAGTGAGAGATGAACACGTGCCATAGAAAGGAGGGAAAATTTTTCAAGATCCTTAAAGTAGATGAGAAGGAGTCAATTCCATTATGAAGGAACGAGATTGCCTGATATTCTGAGAGCAAGTACGTTGGAGCTGATGAAATCCGAAGCCGGACAAAAAGAGTACAGCCATTCTGATCAGATGAAATTAATGCGTCCATAAAGAAATAAAAAGGTACCCAGGAAGGAATCCAGTATCTTATATCGAACGCCCCCAGTGATTGTGAGATGCGACCCAGATAGAAAGAATCCCCTACTCGCTTAGAGAAGGATGTACCGTGAAGTCTGCCAAGTTATGTAAGTAAGTGATTAGTTTGCTTAAGTAATCCCAACATCACACCGACTATAGGCACTCGATAACCAGTTTATCAGAACTTTTGATTGAACACATATGTATAAGTAGTACTTTATTGTAATGAATAAGTTAGTGAATGTTATGGACTGAAGGACATTACCCAGGGCAAGTCAATATACATATAGATAAATTTTGGAAGGGAATAGATATAAAATTTTTGATGTGATTGATACTTGTTAATATTTGGTTAAATAAGTGAATGACTAAGTATGAATTTTGGAAGGGGATAGACGGATGTCAGTAACCCCCGAATGTGCAAGTAGTTAATTGTAGAAATTTGATAGTAATAATTACCTAGATTAGAGAAGGTTGTAGGCTATAATCTGTTAGAAAACAGAGTAATGATTTATACTGAAATTAAGAGTATCGGAGCTTTATCAATTTGGAGTAGGAATTGTTTTGTAATGAAAGGAGAATGTTAATAGATTCTTTTGAAAGTCAATTGCACTCAGGAGTAAGGAAGTAGAAACATTTTGTTAGTTTAAAAGAGGAGATAGTTGATTATGATTTATGTAAAGGAAATAGCCCTCCTTGAGTTTACTCAATAGGCAAAATACCTTGCTCATATACATTCTGTTATAAGAAGATGAAATTAAATCTATTTGGTCATGAGTTTAATAAATTTCTTTTGTTTGATGTATCTATGTAAAAATGTCCAATAAACTGATTTTTCTTATACTACATTTGTGTGTCTCTTTGTTGTTCTGTGTAAGGCCTATCCAAAAAGGGATTAAACACATCAAGGAGATTTTCCCCTAGAACTTGGAAATTTTCTGTAAAGTATAGTCAGATGCGCAAGTGGGGAGTTATTATAAAGGGGAGTTGTTAATAGGGGAAATAATAAATATAACCAAATATATAAAATAACATTATCATAAACACCCCCCCCCCCCCACAATTGGCGAAAGCAAGCCAGGATATAATTCCCAAACGGAAGGCAGTGTACCAGAATAGCAAGGAAATAAGTTAAGCCCAGTTGCTGAAACTGAGAAAAAAATTCAGCTGGCGAGCCAGAATACATATCATATCGATTTAGAATTATTGTTTAATATAAAATTGATTATTGGTTGAAAAATATTAAGGTAAATAATGGTGGAGATAAAAAGTTAAGTATTGAGTTTGATTATTTATGTGGTGTTGGATTGATCATCAGATAAATTTGCTAAGATAAGAAATTTATAGATTTAAAGTGTTAAACATTGAAACACGTTTAATTATGTATTAGTGAATTGATCACAGATTGAACTTGGATTGAGTAGATAAAGGTGAATATAAAGAAAGGAATATTGAAGCATTAGGAGTAATTAAGTGTATAGGAATTCAGTATTAGGCTAAGAGATAAGCATTTAGGACAGATTAAACTTAAAAAGGGCAATTATATTACTGTTAATTAATTTGTCAATTAAATTAAAGATGGCTACAAGAAGGGCACATAGCAGTAGGGACAGGGAAAGAACAGAAAATAATGGAAGGGAAGAATCAGTGGAAACAAGTTCTAGCATAATGAGTAACAATAATGGATCCCTTAGATTAAGTAAGTTCTTAAAAGTTTTTAGGGGCGAACCATCGGAAAGTGTAGACTATTTCCTGCGTAAACTGATAATGATAAAAGAAAAGGAAGGGCTAACAGAATTAGAGGTAGTCACTATGGCCGAGTTTAAATTAGAAGGCGCAGCACAGAGAAAATATTTAGAAACTACGCAGACCACAGAAGTTGAAACTCTCGAACAATTCGGGAAAATATTAAGAAAGCTATTCTCTGAGAAAATTACCTTCCTGGAAGGAATCAATAGGCTAAGCAACATAACACAAACCAGTCGCGAAACCGTGGAAGAATACTATAAGAAGTTTAGAACAATTAAACTAAACACCGAAGTTTCCGAAAATGAAAATGGCGCCTTCGATAAAATTCTAATGGACCAGTTTTTATCGGGAATTAGAGAAAGATATAGGCGAGAGGTACTAAGGAGAAAGCCAAAATCCTTAGCAGAAGCGGCAGAACTAGCCGTCGAAGAGGAGAAACTAGATTCTCATGGTAGGGGGAACACTAGAAAGGACGTTAACATATTAGTATCCGAAGGGGAAACAAAACCCGAAAACAGTAGGGATAAGAAATTAGACGGTTTAGAGAAACAGATCGCAGGGGTGGAAGCCAAATTAAACAAGTTATTAGAAGAATTTAATACCAAGAAACAAATAAAGGAAGGGAACAAGGAACAGTTAGGCGAGAATACGCGGACCTGGGGAAGGCACAATTACTTAGAGGAAAACGGAGATGGAAGAGAAGGATGGAAAACTGGAGAGGCTGACAAGGGTAGAATTCGTAGGTGGTGCTATAGATGCCAAAGGACAGATCACTGGACCCGTGACTGCAAGGGAGGCGAACTAGCAGAAGGATTCGAGGGGAGGAGAGAAAAACGGGGTTCTAAAAATAACTGGGGAGATTATTGGGATCGAAATAGAGACTATCGATCGAGTAGGCCAAAAAACTCAGAACAGGTAAGGGAGGAAGCGCGCACTAATTATAGAAAGGGGAGCCATTGGCAGGAATACGGTAGGGAGTGCTGGTACAGAGATAGGCATCACGAGAGCAGAAATGAATACTGTCACAACAGGGGCACAAATCAAGGGCAGCATATAAGCATAAATGCTCTGCATCTTAGACGCTGGAAAAATAATTCCTGTGAAAAAAGGAGCAATAAATCAGGCAGCACAAGGAGGAAGCCACACACACATAGAAGTGAGTTTATGAATAGAGAACCAATAGTTGTGGCCACCCTAGGACATAAATGGAATCATCCAAGTCAAGTCAAGTGTTATAGGTGTAACAGATATGGGCATATCGCTAGATTTTGCCCAGCAAGAAGAGTACATCACAGAGATGAATATAAAGCTGATGACCCAAGAAATGAATGGAAACTGAAGAGGGGTCGGTTCTATCCATGGCGACCAACAAACCTGAAATCCGGGCCAAGCGAAAACGAAAGTAGATCCCATAGGATCAAAGTTGGTTATCAGATGAGAGAAAATGATGATAAATGTAAGACACCGACTGCAGTGGTGGAAGCGAAAGGAAACATAAGGAAAGGCAATGAGAGGCAAGTGCAAAGAACGAGTCAAAGGTTACCGCAAAGAAAAAAAGATGTTGATAAAGTTCTGATTGCGCAGGAAGAATTAAGAAGATTAAGGAGAAAGAGAAGAATTAGAGAAAATGACGAAACAAGGCAACAAGCAGAAAACAAAATAGTGAATGTGGAATTAGTAGAATTAACAGAGAAGGTTAGACAAAATTCAGGGCAAATAATATCTCAAAGGGAAGGGAGCCTAGAAAATAAAAATAGGAAACCTCAAACGGGAGTAGCAGGACAGTGGAAAGAAGGACTTGCGAATCACAGTGCAGAAAGGGCAATTAAACTGAAAGAATCAAACAGACTCCAGCAATTATATTTAGTGGGAGGATTAATTGATGAGTACATGGGATGGGAATAGTTTTAGTAAAGCCCAAAATATACATTTAATTAATGTACTTGTATATAATTGTAAATATTTGGCATCAGAAGGTAGTGTATAATAAGTGGTTGTATATTAAAGAGATGTAAATAGATGTAGGTGGTTAAATTCCAGGGAAGGTGATGGAGTATAGAAAAAAAAAAAAAAAAAAAAAATGGAAAAAAAAAATTTACACAGGTATAATTTTTTTTTTGGGAGAGGAGCGGCAATTGTAAGATCTGAAAATCTTACAAAAATAAAATATTTTTTTTGACTTCTGAAGTTAGTTTTCCTTTTTGGATTCTTGCCGTTGGGAGAAATATTAATAGCGTCAGTTTCAATAAACAAGAATTATCCAGTAAGGATTGTAAAACTTAAAAGGTAGGAAGAACGAAAAACAGAAAAAATTAGCTTTACATCCGTCAAAAACAGAAAACTGACGGAAAATACTATAGCAAGCCCAGCAGGTGGTACGGCGCAACAAGTTTATGAGGGGTCACGCACCGGAAACGCATATGGCTAAACGCACACACAAGCCTCTAAAAATAGACGCGATGGTCTCCAGTGACACATTTGTGGTTTGTCTGTAGTGCTATGGAGACAAGCTGTGATGACACAGAAGGAGTTGTTTTGATGCATTCGGCCTACATGAAAGAGCTCAACGGATGTCAACAGGTAGGAAATAAAAAAGGAGAGGGGTATTGTGAATCACGTGCCACAGGGCTGGCTGACCTGCCAACTAATGAAAGGATAAAAATGAAGATAGGAAGGAGGAGATTGGTAGAAATACTGTGGAGAGGCGTGACAAACTGAGAAGAAAATTTTGTGGATGGAGACGGACAGGAGGAGAGTGAGAGAGTGAGTCAGTGTCAGTGAGTTGGGCAGTAAGAGGAGAGTGGGTCAGTGTCAGTGAGTGGGGCAGTAAGATGAGAGTTGGAGAAGAAAAGAAAGGAATGAGTTTTTTTTAGATAGAGTAGCCGGTGGAGAAAAGTGGCTAAGTTCTAATGTGTAGTGAGTATGAGGGGTAGATAAGCTTTAAGTGAACAGTTAAGTCAGTGATCTAAATAGTTAGTGAGAGAAGCAGTCGAGTAAGTGGGAAGATGAAGTTGGAGCGCAGAAGTCGGTCAGACAGTCAGTCAAAAGTAGACTGAGTTTCGAAGTGAGAGATGAACACGTGCCATAGAAAGGAGGGAAAATTTTTCAAGATCCTTAAAGTAGATGAGAAGGAGTCAATTCCATTATGAAGGAACGAGATTGCCTGATATTCTGAGAGCAAGTACGTTGGAGCTGATGAAATCCGAAGCCGGACAAAAAGAGTACAGCCATTCTGATCAGATGAAATTAATGCGTCCATAAAGAAATAAAAAGGTACCCAGGAAGGAATCCAGTATCTTATATCGAACGCCCCCAGTGATTGTGAGATGCGACCCAGATAGAAAGAATCCCCTACTCGCTTAGAGAAGGATGTACCGTGAAGTCTGCCAAGTTATGTAAGTAAGTGATTAGTTTGCTTAAGTAATCCCAACATCACACCGACTATAGGCACTCGATAACCAGTTTATCAGAACTTTTGATTGAACACATATGTATAAGTAGTACTTTATTGTAATGAATAAGTTAGTGAATGTTATGGACTGAAGGACATTACCCAGGGCAAGTCAATATACATATAGATAAATTTTGGAAGGGAATAGATATAAAATTTTTGATGTGATTGATACTTGTTAATATTTGGTTAAATAAGTGAATGACTAAGTATGAATTTTGGAAGGGGATAGACGGATGTCAGTAACCCCCGAATGTGCAAGTAGTTAATTGTAGAAATTTGATAGTAATAATTACCTAGATTAGAGAAGGTTGTAGGCTATAATCTGTTAGAAAACAGAGTAATGATTTATACTGAAATTAAGAGTATCGGAGCTTTATCAATTTGGAGTAGGAATTGTTTTGTAATGAAAGGAGAATGTTAATAGATTCTTTTGAAAGTCAATTGCACTCAGGAGTAAGGAAGTAGAAACATTTTGTTAGTTTAAAAGAGGAGATAGTTGATTATGATTTATGTAAAGGAAATAGCCCTCCTTGAGTTTACTCAATAGGCAAAATACCTTGCTCATATACATTCTGTTATAAGAAGATGAAATTAAATCTATTTGGTCATGAGTTTAATAAATTTCTTTTGTTTGATGTATCTATGTAAAAATGTCCAATAAACTGATTTTTCTTATACTACATTTGTGTGTCTCTTTGTTGTTCTGTGTAAGGCCTATCCAAAAAGGGATTAAACACATCAAGGAGATTTTCCCCTAGAACTTGGAAATTTTCTGTAAAGTATAGTCAGATGCGCAAGTGGGGAGTTATTATAAAGGGGAGTTGTTAATATGGGAAATAATAAATATAACCAAATATATAAAATAACATTATCATAAATAACCCCCCCAACAACTGTAACGCTTGCCTTTTAAATGTGCATTACAGTGGAAATCTGATAAAACATATTTTTAGATTTTCACAGATTTCAGATTTTTAAAAAAACAATTATATGCTGATGATCAAGTTATAATTGCAAAATCCGAAGATGAACTACAGATAGCAACAAATGAACTTAATAAAATAGGTAAAAAGTACGAGATGAAAATCTCCACCTCAAAAACAAAATCAATGGGATTATGTGGAAAAAACATACAAAGAGTCAAAATTGTTATTGATGATAAAATAATAGAACAAATATCTGACTTCACCTATTTGGGAAATTTAATATCAAATGAAGGGAAAGACATCCACACTAAACTACAAAAATATAATAAAATGAATGGAACGATTAAACGCCATTTCGGAAAACAAATGACAACTGAAACAAAATTACGACTGCATAACATCACTTCAAAACCAGCCCTCTTCTACAGCTGTGAGACTTGGGTCATAAATAAGAAAGATGCACACAAACTAGAAGCAGCACAAATGAAATTTTTAAGACCATTATTAGGCTTTACAAGACTAGACCACCAAAGAAATATAGATATCCGCGAGAAATTAAATGTAGATAACATAGTAAATGACATAAAACTGTATCAGGCAAAATGGATCAGCCACGTAGAAAGAATGAACCCAGACAGGATCCCAAAATTAGCCTTTAACTACAAACCTACAGGCAAGAGAGAGAGAGAGATGTTGGTCGACCAAGACAACGATGGCGAGATCAAGACCACCTCCAAGAGCTACAACGGAACAGGTCTTAAAAGACCTAAGCGGGACCAAGTTCATGATGATGATGATGAAGAAAACAAATTTTAAAATTTTAAATTTACAATAATTGGAATTCTTTAAAAATGTAACGCACCGGAGTTTATTGGTCCTATCCGTATCGTGTAGTGAACTGTAGAACCATATGTTCGAGTGGTGATTTGCATATTGTGCCGAACGAAAAATTCGGAATAGCTCACAGGGAGAACCGTACTCCTGTCTCTATGATAGTTCCATGAATTTCTGCCGTCATCGACAGGAATCGGATTCACAATTCTCCAAACGAGTGTCACTCAGCGAGGCATCGTCGACTAAGCTTCCACAGAGGACTGATATCAACGTGAAAAGACATAAAATGCGAACATATTTCTTTCTAGATCTACAGATATATCAACTCCTATAGTGTTGTCTTCTGTACAGATTTATTTTTAGAAAAAGGCAACGCTATCAGCAGCCTACACCAATGAAAGAAAACTTCCTCCGCTGCATATTGGTTCTTTCTATGGATAAACTACGATGTTAAACACCGCCTTCTGTCAACAGGAAATATTGAGATGGCTACTTCCTGGGCTTCATGAGGCTTTCTTCCATTATAGCTGAAGGATAACCAGTCTAACAGACAAAATGTTCACTGTGATTATCTTACTAACCATGCCCTACTTGCCAGTGGAGAATACCCCAATCCAACCTACAATGCATACTAGCTCTGTCGGGGGATTCACAAAATTCGCCCTCTTTAAACGGTTTCTAATAAGACAGACGCTCAGTCAGACCAAAATTTAAACGTTTATCTCTAAAAATTCTTGATAATCCAAAGAACAATAAGATTCTGTATGGAATGCCTGATGAGCCATAAGACCGTAATGGACTCACGATAAGCAATACCTATGTTGCTCATCGTATTACCTACATGTAAAATGCAAGTTGAATCCACTCGATGCAGTTACATCACATTCTGCATATTTCAAGAGTTTTCATTTTGGTAGCTCACATACTCATTGGAAGTCTACCAGCATATCACAAACCCAGCTGTGTAATCTGTGACCAACGTCTAAATTCGATATGCCAGCTACTGATGGGCTTATATAATGGTGTTGTTGTTTTTCATGGAGTGGGATTCAATGGCACAAGGGCTACTATAACCAAATTGCACCTATTACTTTGGAGCGTTTATCTCTATATATAAAAGGAAATAAGTCTAGAAGTGACTGTATACGTTGTTCATTTTAGGTAACTGAAAAGTTCTGATAAATTGACATCATTTCCACGTATATGAGTTAGTTGATGAGGTTTTTGTAAGTTAAGTAGTGATCTGAAACATTCAATTCTAACTGAATGATGATATGCAAACTCAATGAGAATATGCTTAATGGTAAGTAGGGAACTGAAGTGCAAGCAAAGTGGAGGATTTTCTCTTAGCAGTAAAAAGAGGCGTGCTAGATGCGTATGACCAATTCGTGCTCTTGCAAGCACGACCTTTTCGTGCCTGTTTAATCGGAGACTCCACAGCTGTGTATTCTGTTTTATTTCAAGAAGCTTGTTACCTGTCTGGGTATGCCACATTTCAGACGACCTCTCAAGTACATATCCATCGTATGATTGGTTTGTAATCAGAATAAGGAACTGGGATGAAATCAAAACAAGTGGGGTGCTTTGCTGCTTCATCTGTACATTAATTTCCTGGAATTCCAATGTGCCTGGGTATCCAGCAAAATTATTTTAGTCAGCTTATTTTCATTGAGGTTACATAACCGAGATACGATTTGTGTGAGAAGTGGATGGGAATTTTGTGATTTATTCTATAGAGCAATCACTGCACTTAAAGAGTCTGTATATACGAGAGGCATTCAAAAAATAAGTTACACCTATCGCCATCCCTTGGGATAATTGCGCAACAAATGTGGCGTCTGCTCGGAATGGAGTTCATATCGTGCGCCCCCTGGTAGGTGAGTTTCGTTGACGTAGCGCTAACAGTTGTGTAGGAGCAAGTGTTCATAATGACACATCAGCTAGAATGTTACTCCAAGTTTGATGTACGCGGAACAGTACGATTTTTGTGGGCGAACGTCTAAATTGTTTCGAGATTCATCATGAAATAACGGCGGTGTATGGGGAAAATGCAATGTCGCGTCCAGTGGTGCTAGCAGTGTGAAAGTGGTCGCACAGAATTGACGAATGCTGATCGAAAAGGAGGGCCATCAACGTCGACCACTGCAGACAACGTGATGCAGGTTGATGAAATGATTCGCAATAATCGAAGACTGACAGTCGCAGAAAAATGGCAAAGGAGTTCGATATTTCGATAGGCAGTGTTCATTCCATCGTCCGTGAACATCTTGACTATCGCAAATTGTGTGAACGATGAGTTCTTCGTTCACTCACAGACGAACACCAAGGTCGACGTTTTTTTTTTTTGTCTTCTCTTGCCTTCCTTCAACGTTATTCTGTGGAAGGCCATGACTTCTTATGCTGCATCATCACTGGCGATGAAACATGGGTGCACCATTTCACCCCAGAAACGAAGAGAGCGTCTATGGAATGGAAACACATAACATCGCCGGTGCGGAAGAAATTCAAAGTTTCCCCATCAGCAGGAAAAGGTCATGGGCACTGTGTTTTTCGATTGTTAAGAAGTTGTTTTCACGGCATTTATGGCAAAAAGCACAACAATTAATGCTGGCTCATACTGCCAAACATTACGGTCTTTCCGAACAGCCTTGAAAAACAAGAGGCCTGGAAAGTTAAGCAAAGGTGTTGTTCTCATTCAGGACAACGCCATGCCACACAATGCACACACAACACGACACTTGCTCCAGTGTTTTGGATGGGAGATATGGTAACATTCGCCGTACAGTTCCGATCTTTCACCTTGAGACTATCACATCTTCAGCAAGTCGAAAGAATATCTAGGGGGTCAACGATTTGAAAACGATGAGCAGGTGCAAACAGCAGTTCGATGGTGGCTGAATGAGCAAGGAGTGGATTTCTATCATCAGGGAATCGAACGTTTGGTCACGAGAGGTGTTTACACTAACTCGGTGACTATGTAGAAAAGTAGTGCAGGGTATTTGCATAATAAGCTATTGCATAATGTTATATACCTCAATAAATGTCTCTTGGGATATAATGGTCAGGTGTAACTTATTTTTTGAATTACCCTCGTATTATGACCTGGATATTTAAAAGATCGTTAAGGAGATTCAAAGCCATTTTAACTGCATAGAGTTCAGCTGCGAAAAGAGTGCATTCAAGTTGTAACTGGACAGAGGCAGTGCAAGTAGAAAGATTTACTGCAGCTCCCACGGATATGTCAGTTTTTGAGTCGTCTAAAGACCTTGTGCATTGGCCAAGGATGCCTATATTCGGATTTATTTTAATGCCTTTGTCTGCATTTTGTCTGCATTTTGTGTAACGTAAAAAAAAACACGTTGTGTTTTTTTTTTTTTTCTGTACACTTTTAAACTTTTTAACTTTTATTAAAATTTAATTTTAATTATTTTTCATCATTTATTATTATTTTTATATTTAAATTATTTTTAACATATTTAATCAAAATTAATTGCAGCATCTAACTTTAAAATCCCTGGCTTAAAGCTGCGAGGGCTATTTGTGCAATAATCGTTTATTTATTAAATATTATGAAGTTTATTTAATTCAGCAACATTTATATACGGTAAATCAAAAGGTATATTAAAACTCATCAGTCTCAGTACTAATAAAATTATGAAATGAAGTTGACGGGTATATAATTTTACACTTGCCTGAAGTGTAAAATTGGTAAAGTTTCTTCAATAAGATGATGCTAATTGCAAAAGAATGTAACACAGCAGTCTGTACCATTTATATGCAAACGACGACAGAACATTACGACTGACCATTATTTCATTTGTCATTTTAGATGAGCCATAATAACAAGCTGCCTGCGTGGTCAGGAGAATTTTGGAGCAAACAATGCGATCTTAATTTATTTAATGAGAGTTTGTTATGTCATTTGGTAATAACAATTTCATAATCTTGTTGTAGACAGTTCCATCTGTATAGATAATACATAACAGCGTATTAAATCTGCAGAAAAGGATGAAATTATTTCCTTCAATTACAAGATTGTGCCATTCCGTCTTACAAGTACTTCAGCAATTTCTCTAATTGGATTAAACTGCTAAGAGGAATTATTCATCTTCGAAATTAGTCTGTACTAACTTTACATGCTGGTTTAGTCTTTCAGAAGTTAAAAAATAAGTTATTTAAATAAAATAATTAGCAAAGGTAGCAAGTGAAGACCCTAATGGCACACCTATTTTTTATTATAAAAAAATTTAATGCGTATAACACTGATTATTTAGTACAAATCATTACCAAGTGCATTTCTCAGCCGTTCCTTCTAAGAAAATGGAAAAGGTTCAGGATTACTCTGATGCTTCAAATGATAGCAGTAATAACAATACAACCTATCGACCAACTGCTGTTTCGTCAGTAATAACACATATCATTGATAAAAGTCATTCTGCCATACCTTCAAGGTACAACTTTGCTAATGAGCCTGTCAACATGCACTCTTTCCCAGAGAGCGCTCCACAACAAGCCTAGCGTACACCAATTTGCGAATCCAAACTGCGTTTCAAGATAAGGCACAATGGAATGTATTTTATACAGATATCAAAAGTCTTGTCGACAACGCAGACCAGAGAAACTCTGTTTAGAAACTAAAAATCATTTTTATATTGAAGCAGTGGTACAGCCTAAATTCCAAATAGTTCCTCTTTCCCACTAGTACGGATGATATTCTATTCACAACCACAACAAACATTCCCGAAAAGGTGCCCTCTCCAGCACTACATTTTCATCATCTCTACAACCATTCCTGAAAGCCAGTCCAAATCTGCTGGCATATCCCGATGGTTTAAAGCTATTTATTAATTCGAAAGCCATTGATGATATTCGCAAAACTTGCCAGGATGCAAATTTACAGATGTATAGAATCATCAGCTACTTGAAAGAACTTAATCTCACTATCAATGCAAACACATCTGCTTGCACATAATAAGAAACTGGCACTGAAATCAAGTTAAGCAGTAACAGCGTCCTCCGTGAGTGTAGGATGCTTACAAACTATCCACTTCTCTGCATTCAACAGTGCTATGAAGAAAACTTCGGCTGAGAACAATATTTTTTATAAACTACTTGAAAATCGTTTTAAATATATTGCGTTTTTAATTTGATCGTTAGATTTCTGAAAAACAAAATCCATCCTATTTACGCTCTGTATTAAAGGAGGCTGATTTAATGTTTATATAATTTTGTGTTTTCTTAATCATGTAATCTTCATAATTCGATTTAAATTAATCTTATGGTTTTCACAATTACTAATTTTTATGCTGTATTTATAATAATAGTAAACGTTACAGAACAAAACTGGAGTATTTCCTCTAGAAAATTCCGCTCTAGATCTTCTGAATTTAAAATCAAAGATCAGTTTACTCCTTGACCTTCTTCGATAAATATGGGGTGTAATGTAAAAATATGGGGCAAAAAAATACAGTTCATTAAATACTGCTCAAGGTTCAATGTGACATTTCACAAATTTAAATGGAATTACAATTTAGGAAGTACAAACAAAAGAGTGAATCTCTTTTCAACAAAACTATCACAACATATGAAAGAAGTTTTCAGTTTCCCGGAGAACGGAAATATAGATATAAAGAAAAAAACAATATGTTTTGACAGAAAGTTTATTCACCGAAGCAAACAGCGGCTAACAAAAGAAAAAAAGAAGGGAAAAAAAACGAATTTTTACTCATTCCACGTCTTCTAGGAACAACAAATCGATTTAGAAACATCTTGTGTATTGGAGTCCAAAGAAACAGTTTTTAGATTTCTTCACACTGATCACAGTTCGAGGGACGAGATCTGTGTCTTCCGTTGAGCCTGTTGAAGCAGTCCCAACAGTGGTTAAAAGCTCGATACCTGAAAACAACAGCTGCACTGGAAAGGTGTAAAGAGCTGGCAATCTGTGAAGGCGCACTCAAAAACTGTAAACAAAATACAAAAGTTCCTTTGCAGACTTTCGAATTCTTGATCGTTTAAAAGATTATTGTGTGTATAAAGCTGTGAAAGCCGCTAACGCTTTCTAGCATTGTAATTTTTTAAAAGTTCTTTTCTCTTCTTTTTCTACTCCCTTATGTCTTCCAGTCTCTCAATACTGTCTTTAATTTTAAATACTAATATGTGCCTCATGATAATTACCAAGATAAAGGTAATATCATTATAAGATAGAGTAGCCTCAAATATGCTCTTCCTTTATTTTTAATCTAGACAGCTAAGTATTCATTTTACTGCTCCAATTACGGTATTATGTCTCCAGATAAGCATATGATTCCTTCATATTCCATTACTCGTAAATCACTACTTCGGGATATTGACTCTCTTGCACTGTAAACTGAAGATGGAAATGCATTTTTCCACTGAAATTCCCCCTTCAAATTAACTGTAATGGAATTAGACATAATGAAGTTTAATGAATTAACTTGAATTCAAATACTTGCAGAAGTTCTTGAAATTTTCAAATTTTGTTGAAATATTTGCCACTTGCAATACTAACGGTGTTGGCATTTTGAAAGGGCAGTTCAATCAGCCATAACTCAACTTTGCTGTAGTTGTTATCCAAGCTATTTGCACCCGGTTATGCAGGGACGGTCTGCAATCAGAACTTTTGTGACATTTCAAACTATACAGTTAATACTAGGTATTTCGGCTTAATTAGACTTATTTTTCCTGTTATTGAACCAGCTAATGGCTACATGAAACCGCACGTAATTGCTAAGGTTACTCAATGTGTAACGGAACTTGTCCCGAAACACTACAGTATCCCATAAGGATATTTGGAATAAATTATGCGAACTCATGTAATTAATGAAGGACATTAAGTGAACTTTCGAAGTATTTTAAATGAGGAGACAACCCACATGTTGATAACAAATTTTACTTTTGCTGGAATATACTAGCAGGTACAAAGCGCTTGACCCGGTGCGTTCAATTTACTACAAACCTGTAGACACCTCCAATCACAAAAGGCCTTTTGTGCGGTTAGAGGTGTTCATGCTTTGTTCTGTTTTACTAGGAATCATCAGCTCTCCCATATTTTGTCAAAAGAAGGATTTCAGAGAGGACCCGAAACTAACAGAGCCTACAAAGTTTTAATAACTGGATAGTACTGGCTTTATAACTACTGGTATGGTTCAATAAAACTAAAATTTGCTACTACTATGTGCGTTAACTGATTTCTCATTTAAAATATAAAAAAAAAAAAAAAACCTAACAGGAGGTTTGCTCTCAAGTCCGATCTCTGTAACCCTTACTTTTCACGTGCACTAATATCATGGCGT
This sequence comes from Mastigoproctus giganteus, assembly GCF_048544385.1. NCBI lineage: Eukaryota > Metazoa > Arthropoda > Arachnida > Uropygi > Thelyphonidae > Mastigoproctus > Mastigoproctus giganteus. Next base: position 149,738,611 of record NC_143577.1, read on the forward strand.
ATACAGACGACCTAAGTATCTGCATTACTAAGATAAACAAACCACCAAATCATTAACTACACTGGTGTCCAAAACATAAGGAGCAACACTATTTCTAAAGATTATAATCACAAAATCTTTACTTAAGGTACTCTTTACTAATGAGAGTAGATTCAGTCTCAGCAGCGATTCTGGACGTCAGCTAATCTGGCGAGAGGTAGGCACACGGTATCATCACTGAAAGGGATCGATATGGCGGTCGAGGTGTTCTCGTCTGGGGTGGCGTTATCTTGGATGGACGCACACAAATCCAGATACTGGAAGGCGGTACTGTAACCAGTGCACGCTACTGTACTCAAGTAATCCTTCCCCATGTGCGTCTGTTCCGAGGTGCCACTGACCCCGAGTTCGTGTTAATGGATGATAACGCCACACCCCATCGCACTGCAGCTGTTGATATGCTTTTGGAAAGTGAGGACATTGTTCGTATGGATTGGCCTGCCCGTTCCACTGATCTAAATCCCATCGAACATATATGGGACGCTCTGGGGAGACGCCTAGCGGCACGTCCACACCCAACAGAAAATATTCACCAGCTGGAGATGGCGCTGACAAAGGAATGGACGACGTTACCGCAAGAACTTATCAACAACATTGTTCTAAGTGTGGACAGGCAGTGCAAAGCCTGCATCGCCATTAGGGGTGGCCATGTCTCTTACTGAGGACCACCTCTTCCCTTTGTTCCATCTTTGGCACTGATGCATCTGTATCATGGCAGCCAGTGCTATGTTGCCATTTTTGAATAAAGTCCTTCTGTACCGTTTTGTTTCCGTTGTTGTGTCGGTGTTGTTTCTTTCATCATTTCTGTACCTCACGAGGTTCCTTTAATATGCTTTTCCCATATCCAGGCCACTCCTATATGAAGCTACAGGTGAAAACCTGACTGGTCCTTAAATTTTGCACACCAGTGTAGCATGGGATAACAACTTTAATAATTTTCAAAAGCACCTAGATCCAATTCGTCTAAAAATAAACGCATGAGTCCAAGTTATGTAGATAAAATACAGATAATTAATTTAGATTGATTGTATTAATTTAAATTGAGTGATCTGTTTTATATGAATCCAATCAATATACTCATTAACGAAGCAATTGTACCAAAACGAAATGTGCTAATAGTAAATCATGATCATCAGCCATTTTCAATTCACTAGAGGATGAAGGCCTCCCCAGCAACTTTCTAGTTCCTTCTATTTTGTGCAATGGCCATCCATTTACTACCCACGAATTCTTGAATTTCATATGTCCATCGCCGTTTCTTCCAGGTTTTCTTTTAGCTCCTCTTGGGTAGCATTCGGTTATTTTCTTAGTCCATCTGTCATCATGTCTCTGAGCTGTGTCCTGACCAAGTCCATTTCAGTTCTTTAGTTTTGATAAGAATGTCCTTTACTTGAGTTTGGTGCCTAATCCATGTGTTTCTCTTCTTATCCAAAAGTCTGATTCTTAATATAATTCGTTACATTCTTTGCTTTGTAATTTTCTGCTTCTACTCGATTCTTTTGGTGAGTGCCCAAGTTTCACTTCCATAAGTCATGGTAGGGAGTATACATTGGTTCATTATTTTACGTTTCAGACAAATTGGGATATTGCTCTTCAGTATGTGACTGTATTTCCTGAGTGCTATCTAACCGAAATTTATTCTCCTCTTGACTTCCAGCCATTTATCTTCGTTACGGCTAATGACCCGTCCCAGAGAAATATATGAATACACCTTTTCAATTTTTACTCCTTCAATGTTTATGTCCCTGTCTGTGGCATACTTGTTCATCATTACTTTTGTTTTAGTCATATTCATTTTCAGCGACCAGTCCAATGTTCTGAAAGCTCCTTAAGGGCAGTAGTAAACAACTTCGGAGATATTGTGTCTCCTTGTCGAACTTCTTTCTCAATTTTAAATTTGCTACTGTCTTTTTCTAGTCTAACAAAGGCGGTATTATTTTCATATATTTCTTCAAAATCATAATGTATGGAGTGCTTATGCCTGGTCGTTTCGTTGCCGGACACATGGAGTCAAATGCCTTTTCATAATCCGAGAATTCCAGGCAGAATGGTGTTTTATATTCATTTGCTTTCTCCATTAGCCGTGATATTACGTGAAGCTGATCCATAGTTGAGAATCCTGTTCTAAACCCAGTTTGCTCTTTCGGTTGATTCTCATCAAGCATTCTTTCTAATGTGTTAGTGATGACCATTGTAAACAACTTGTAGGTGTGGTGCAAAAAGCTAGTTGGTCCATAATTTCCAATTTCTGATTTGTCTCCTTTCTTATGCAACAAAATTATGATAGCATTATTCCACTCCTTAGGGTTCACGCCTTTCCTAATGTATTTTGTGAAGAGTCTTGCCAGTTTGTGTCATGTCTCTTCCTCCCAATTTTAAAAATTCTACAGTAACTTCATTTGCACCCGGGGCTTTCTGATTCTTCATTTTCTTCAACGCATGTTCTACCTCATCAGGAAAGATATCAGGTATGCGTACGTGTTACTAATTTGTGATCCATCTTCCCCACCGCTGGCATCATCCCCTCGCTCCTTGTATAATTCCCTATCTTCTGCTATTTTAATTATGCTTTCTCTGCTATTTGTAAGTACACCATCACTATTCTTCAGATTCAGTATCATTTGTCTTTCTGTATTACTGCTTATTACAGTCATTTGTTTTCCCTTAATGCATAAATCTGATTATGTCCTTTCTGAGTCTCTTTCTAATGGCTTTGCATAACTCAATATACTCAATTGTGCCCTTGTCTGTCTTGCTTTTCATTTGCCATTTTAGGTTCACCATGACAAGTGTTTCTTCACTATTTTTTTCTTCTTTGGATTTCTTTTCACCTATAGGTTTCCCGGTATTTATCACCTTCAGAAAGTTGTTTTTTTCCTCATCTATATATCTTGGTCCTGAGAGGTCTGCTGAAGCTCAAACTTGTTCATAAATTTCAGTACATACTACCTTTGCTCCTCTTCTGTTATCTCAAAAACCTTCGTATTATTTACTCGAGTCGGTTTTTGACTAATGAAGTCAATATCATTAGTTGTTAATCCATTTCGGCTTTTCCATGTCCACTTTCTGTTCACGCTTTTCTTAATAAAAGTGTTCATTCCTGACATTCCTCGATATTGTGCAAATCCCACAAATCTTTCACCAATTCCAAAATTTCCTATAGTTTCTCTTTCTGTGCTGTTTTGTCTCTTTCCAACCTTAGCATTGAAGTTCCCCATAATCGTGGTGTAGTGAGTTTTCTGTTCGTCTAGAAGTCTCTCAATTTTGGTGTACATTTCTTCAACCTCTTCATCATGTCTCAATGTTGGTGCATACACCATTATGACCTTTAGTTTGTACCTCTTAGAAATCCTGAGAAATAATCTTGCCACCCTTGATGTACTTTTGAATTCCAAAATGTTGTTTTTTTTATATTTATGGACCAAAAAGCCAACTCCACCTTCTCTCTTTTCCCTGTTTCCATTGGTGTACCGCAGATTTCCACTTGGTAAACTTATAAATGATTCATGTCTTCTTCTTGTTTCAGCCAAGCAGATGATATTCCAATTCACATTTTCTAATTCCTTTTCCATCTCTAATATCCTGTGTTCACCGAGAGGAATCATACATGGTAACAGGCCAAGTTCAGTTTCCGTGCATGACAGTCTCGTCCTACCCACAGATTCTTCACACCCTCTGCTTCCACCATGTTCATCTCGCTGCTGTAAGAGTGAGAGCGAAAGCGCTGGGGACTGAGGGCCATTTGTTTCGTCGTGTTTTCATAAAGTGTTCGATTGTTGTTGTTATTTGGTTTTTAGGAGCATTAGCAACTAAAGCCATATTGCTCCGGGGATATGTGGTGGTCATTCCCTGACCTTTCCGCATCCTCCGTATTTGGTGGTCACGGGCTTGAACCCCGGTCTAATCAAGAAGCGTATGCTACGCACTGCTGCTCCTGCCCACCTGGCTACGGAGGCGCCTAAAGTGCTCGCCGTTCTGGTGTTTTCTCCTTCACGCTGACCTGGCGTCTTGACGAGAACCACCCTACACGTCCGTTGCCACCAACGTGACGTAACAGGATTTACCAACGAGTGATGCATGAGTGGATTTTAGGGAGGCAGGCCAACCGGACTTCTTCTAAATCTTCTAAAATAGAATACCTGTCCCCCTCTAATAGCAAATAGCCATCAGCAACCTCTTCACTTGACTATATGGAAATTGCATTTCAATAAGAACCAAACTACATACTTCTTACATAAAATAAATATTTCTGTTTATACTCTGGGACGACCAAATGATCAGAGGAGTTCACAAGATAGAAAGAATACAAGAAACAGCACTGTATTCAGCAGTCACAGGCTTGAACTCCGGTCAATCAAGGCATATGTACTTACGCACCAGTGTGCTTGACTACTCGGCTACGGCGGCCGATGTTAGGTAGAATTTATATGGCTTTAATATTTTATTTGTTTTATTTAAATGTTTGTAATAAACAGTGTAACCAATAATAATAATAATATATTTTTGTTATTTGCACATTACATAATTCGCGAAACCTCTGAATAACCACTCGTACTTTACCTCCCGCTAAAGGGGAGAGCGCCCCACTGTTTGAGGGATATTCAAATTGCGAACCAAATAAACTTTTAATTACTTAATTATCTTCGATGCTATAAACCGATGTAAACTGGGAATATATATGTATGTGTGTGTGTGTGTATATATATATATATATATATATATATATAACCATACAAATAAATTAGAATGAGAGTAAAAAATAAAATAATGCCAGCAGTATGGCAAGACAAGAGCGAAAATAGTCGAAATTAAACCTAAATTAAATGAAACCAAACAGGGAGGGAAGAGAGGGGTAACAAGACTAAAACTATTGCAGCAGAAACTCTCTAGAATAATTTAGAAAATCTAAATGTAAGAATAATAATTCATTGAATTTTGAAAGACAATTAAATATATATTTAACGGCGGCCCCTCTGACAGGCACCAAGTCCAAATTTATGGGGAATATCACCAACAGAGATGTAAACCACTACAATAAAACAAAAAAAAATAATAAATAAACCAAAAATAGACTGACCATTACGCCCCATCTCAACAGAGGACCACAAGGCCAATAACGGTCAGGGAATCGCTGCATTTCGATCGCTAGACAAATCGTCGCAAAGGAGAATCGATCGAAAGATCAGCCCGCCACCCGATCCCCAGATCGAACCACCAATGCAGGGTACCTGAACAGCGGTGGTCCTGATTCAGCGAAAATTTAAAAAAATAGAACAGATACGAGCACTCCAGTGCAAAGCCACACTACTGACAAAGTAATCTTAACCAGATTATATAGACGAATAAGGAACTATATATATATATCAAAAAATATAACATAAACAAGGTACGCACACAAAACAATACACGGTAATAGCCCTTTACTACAAATAGTGGAGGACTTAATGGGGGAAAAAAAACCATCCAAATATTATTCAACGACCTGATAATGCTCCGGTACTACATTGCGTTATGGAATATACTGGTTGTTCTTCTTCGGTGTACGAACAAAGCACGGAACTAGAATGAAGCTGATTGCGTCGAATCCTTCAGGATAACAGATGGTAGAAAATCAGACTGTCACCTCTTCCCGATATAATATGAATTGCTTTTTTTTATAACAGTAATTAGCCAAAGCCCTGAGATTAATTAAACCGATCGAGATTCCAAAGAGTGGCAGCACTTCAGAAAACTTTGTGAACACCAATCTTATAATTCAGCTCTATAACAGAGGATTAGGTTCTTCAAAGAGCTTAATTTTAAGACCGCTTTTATTAGACACACAAGTCTAATATGGAAGAGGAGTTAATAATGAACAAATTCTGGAAGCATAATTTTCAAAAAAATCCATATATAAATTAAAATACTTTCTAATAATATTCGGGTTTGACATAAGGATGAGATTGCGTTTCAATTTTCAATAAATAGAAAATAAAGAATTCCTAACGGCAGAAAAGTGTTCCGGAAACAAACATTTGAAATTAGAAAACACAGCTAACAACTTGACCGCATGCTAGTCAACACTCCATAAATAAATATCAAAACTGGAACTGGATTGGCTGCAAGACAGAAACAAATATATTTACCTTTTGCAGTTTAGACATCATAGAAAAATAATCTCCTATATTCGTCTTAACAGAAATAATCAAAAGGAGAGCCCTATTATCCTCAATAGGCCGATAATTTCACACAGACACAATCCAACATCACACGAAAAGACAAGTTCACCACCTCACTTATCGGCATTGCTCGGTTCATACCTTTTAACATACTTATGATTGCCATAGTTCGGATCGGACCACCTCCCAAGTAAGGAAAATGAATTAAATTAAGTAAAAAACCTTTGTAGAAAATTCTTGCATCATATCTGTATATTTCTCTGTAGATGTGTGTGTTCAAGGGTCTATTTGCACATTGTGCGGGTAGAATAAATCCTGAAATAACTGACTAGGAAACCCTACTCCATCCGCCTGAGATCGACTAATTGCAATCTTAATTGAAGAGGACTTTAGAAATTCCTCCAGCTGTCGACGGGAATCGAACCCAAACTTCTCCAAACGAATGACACGCGGGTATGTATCATGCCCGCTAAGCTCCCATGGAGATAATGTGGAATTAAAAATGAAATTATTTTTCAATAAATACACAGTAAAGCTGTATTTTTTGCTGTCATGACTACCGGTTAAGGGAGTTTACAACTTCATGTACTTTTTATTGCAGCTGAATATACTAGCAGAGTAGTTAACAAATTAATAAATGATTATTTTGTTTTGTTCATTTCCCCTACAGAATTTTTTCATTTTACTGATTTACGCATCAGTTTTCCTGAATAAACGAAGCAAATCCAACCCCCATGTTTTCCATTAAATAAGTATGAATACGCGGAACAAATTATTAAGTTTATGACAAGAATCTAGGGAGATTCAACTGGCCTTGTTTACTCTAAGGCCCATTTGTGGAACTCGCACTGTCGTTAAAAGCTGCCACCTCAGACATGAAACGCGGTATATACTCAGTCAACACTTCATTCTTTATTAAATCGGTTCTCAACCGTTGCCACGGCCAGATTACTTATTCCTCTTAAAACAACCTTCATCGTCGAAAAAAGAAAAAAAAAAAAAAGAAAGAAAAGAAAAGCGGCTACGCGTAGTTGAGGCGGCTCGAAGTGCCAGCAAAAGAATGGAGATTTCTGAAGTGTCACACACGACATATCACATCCTGCCTGTGACGGCTGCTGTAACAACAGCTACGTCACGTCTAATATGCGGTTGAAACGGTTTCTGCTCTCCGTATTCAATATTCCGTTACTCTCCATCAATCATAAAGAGACCGATCATCTTGAAACAAATATAAGGTTGAAAAGTATTGTCATCTGGAGACGAGAAAGCGGGACATTAGCAGCCTAACCACGTGATAAATCTGCTAACACAAAAATAACACATGTCACCAAGGGATCACAGCAATTGACTGCTGATGTCCTTCGTGAAATACAAACAATTTCTCTCTGCTGGAGATCAAAGAAAACAATATTACCATTTCCTGTGATTGATCTGAGCTAAGGGAGCGTCATTCATCTCAAAACTAAATCAGTTTTTCCTTCATAAGCAATAATCCATGTTTAAACGCCGCAATCAGGATTAAGCTGTTTCGTACTACGATGCTTGATGGCTACTGAATCATAAAGAAGAGAAAGCCGAAATTCGAAGGTAAATTTAAAAAAAAAAAAATGTTTGAAGAATAATTCCTATACTTTAACAGAATGCTGAAGAATTCTTTCAGGTGTGTAGTTTCACCCTGAACTTATTCAACCAGCAACATTTCATTGTCATCAGCTTCATTTAATAATCAAAAAATATGTAATTCAATCACAGTGTTTATCTCAAACATTGCATGTCTGGAATATATTGAAAACGGGGCAAGCAAGAAAGAAGAACGAAAAAAGCATAATACCAAAGATGGAGAGGCAGGCCAGTAATTGTCTTTTGTGTCTGAAAAATCTGCCTTCCCTGATCTTGGTGCCTTAGCAATCCTTACTAATCTGGTTGTCCAAAGAAGGGTAACTAGACTGGTGAATGGTGCTCATCGATTTCCATATTTAACCTGTTCATTTATGTAAATTTAGCCATGCTTAATTTGACCATTTTCGTTTATATAAATTGAAGATATTCTTGAATACATGAAGATGCGCAATGTCTTGGTAGAAAACAAAATCAATGAACTTTTCATAAAGTTGAGGCGTAAGTCAGTTATTCAACTGTCCAAATAAATATTCCTACTGTAAGGATACAAAACACTTTATTTTGCCATCTGAAACTAAATCTCACCAAACAAATGAAAATGGCGTGCCACTGTACTCTCATAGAGGGTGCAGTTTTCAGCAGATTTAAAATGATTTCCGTTGTGGTGGTGGATTAATTTTAACTTGCAAAAAGAAGAAAACATATTATATTTTACTCTAGTCGCTTAATTTGTGTTTGCAAACTGGATGACTCAGAATGATTTTCCCCGTGCAAAAGCCATTCAACGTATTTACCCTATCAGGCGTGATCGAGATTACATTTCCGATGGGGATTTAAAAACAAAAGTTTATCTATCTTTTGACATTTGAAAATTTATTATCACATGCATGCTTCATGAGCATCTAAACGTGGTTACTTCTTTTGTAAACGCCAAATAAAATTTATATTCTTGTCATGGCCACATCTGAAAACTTAAATTTCACACTAACTACATTGCGACAATGTCATTTGCTGTGCTGGAGAGAGAGAGATTTCCTTGGTAAACTCATCTAGTTCTGTTGTTCAAGGTATTCCATTTTCATTTATGCAAATCTATTTCTTAATAACGTGTGGCTAGCTAATAAAGCAATTTACTAAAACTGAGGTAAATGAGGTTACTAGGGAAAAAAAAAAGAAAACGCAATATTAGAAAAGCATCTTAAAGATGGACTGAATTATTCTGGAGATGAAAGAAAAAAATAATAAAAGGCAGTAAGAAATAAAAGCGAAGGGGAAAAATAGTAAATTCATAAAAGTTTAAAGATCCTACTGAAGAATCTATAGGAGAATGAAATTAGAAAAGAAATGGGCAGAAGACAATAAGAAGAGAATAATAGCATTACGTATTAGCCATACAGTGCAAGAAAACCTTTCAGGCTTTGATGCACAGGCCAAAAAAAGGAAAAAAGTACGTAAGAAAACAGACAAATTCTATGCTTTTGTGCTCATCTAGGTAACTATCCATGTCCAGCTGACCTGTGAATTTCTTCCAACTATCAGCCTTAACTAGAGCAGCTTGTTAACCAGTTGTTAACAAGCTGTTCTATGAGCTCCCAATTTCTACAATATGCCATAGAAACTTTGATATCGTAATCCCACTGTATATCGCAATTGTAAGCCCGCATTTGGAATACAGTGTACAGAAATGTACACTGAAATTGAGAGTCTTCTAGATGAGCAGAAAACCCACTACACTATTATTATGGGGGACTTCAATGCTAAGGTTGGAAAAAGATGAATGATGTCACCGTCCTGAATAAGGTAAATGTTGGAAGTGATCACAGAATGGTAAGATGTACACTTGATTTAGATGTAGGAAAGGAAAGGAAAAAACTGACTCGAGTAAATAATACAAAGGTCTTTGAAATAACAGAGGAGGAGAAAAAGCAGTATGTACTGGAACTTAAGAACAAGTTTGAGCTTCTGCAGACTGCTCAGGACCAAGATATCGACGAGGAATATTACAACTTTCTGAAAGTGATAAAGCCCAAGAAACCTATAGGGAAACAGAAATCCAAAGAAGAAAAAATTAGTCAAGAAACACTTGTCATGATGAACCAAAGACGACAAATGAAGAGCAAGAAAAACACTGACAGGGAGAAAATTGAATATACTGAGTTATGCAAAGCCATTAGAAAGAGACTTAGAGAGGACATAAGAAGATTTAACACAAGAAAAGTAGAACAAGCATTAAGGGAAAACAAAGGATTTAAATCAGCAGCCATGAGCAGTAATACAGAAAGACAAATGATACTGAAACTGAAGAATAGCGATGGTGTACTTATAAACAGCAGAGAAGGCATAATTCAAATAGCAGAAGACTACTATAGAGAATTATATAAGGAGCGAGGGAATGATACCAGCAGTGGGGAAGATGGATTGCAAAGTAGCAACACATACGACATACCCGATATTCTTCCTGATGAGGTAGAACATGCATTGAAGAAAATGAAGAATCGGAAAGCCCCGGGGGAAGATGAAGTTACTGTAGAGTTGTTAAAATTGGGAGCAAGAGACACAACACAAAAACTGGCAAGGCTCTTCACAAAGTGCATTAGAAAAGGTGTGACGCCTAAGCAGTGGAATAATGCAATCATAGTTTTGCTGCATAAGAAAGGAGATAAATCAGAAATTAGAAATTATAGACCAATTAGCTTGTTATCCCATATCTACAAGTTGTTCACAAGGGTCATTACTAACAGATTAGAAAGAATACTTGATGAGAATCAACCGAAAGAGCAAGCTGGCTTTAGGACAGGATTCTCAACTATGGATCACCTTCACGTAATATCACAGCTAATGGAGAAAGCAAATGAATATAAAACACCATTATGCCTGGCATTTGTGGATTATGAAAAGGCATTTGACTCCATACTGGAAAGGGCACTGGAAAGACAAGGCATAGATACTCCATATATTATGATTTTGAAGAAAATATATGAGAGTGCTACATCCTTTATTAGAGTAGACAAAGACAGTAGCAAATTTAAAATCGAGAAAGGAGTTCGACAAGGAGACACAATATCTCCGAAGCTGTTTACTGCTGCCCTTGAGGAAGCTTTCAGAAGATTCGACTGGTCGCAGAAAGGAGTCAATGTGAACGGAGAGTACCTAAACCATTTACGATTTGCAGATGACATTGTGGTCATAAGCCACGATCCCAAAGAATTAGAGGAAAATCTTAATCAGTTATGCACAGTTAGTAAGGATTTTGGACTAAAGATGAATATGGCTAAAACAAAAGTAATGATGAACAAGTATGCCACGGAAAGGGAAATAATGATTGAAGGAGCAGTAATTGAAAAGGTGGAGTCATATACTTATCTGGGACAAGTTATTAGCTGTAATAATGATAAATGGCTGGAAGTCAAGAGAAGAATAAATTTTGGATGGATAGCATTCAGGAAATATAGTCACATACTGAAGAGCAATATCCCAGTTTGTCTGAAACGTAAAATAATGAATCAATGTATACTCCCCACCATGACTTATGGAAGTGAAACTTGGGCACTCACCAAAAGAATGGAAGAGAAGCTAAGAACTACACAGCGAAGAATGGAACGAATTATATTGGGAATCAGACTGTTAGGTAAGAAGAGAAACACATGGATTAGGCAGCAAACTCAAGTAAAGGACATTCTTATCAAAACTAAAGAACTAAAATGGTCTTGGACAGGACACATAGCTCGAAGACATGATGACAGATGGACTAAGAAAATAACAAAATAACAGAATGGTACCCAAGAGGAGCTAGAAGAAAACCTGGAAGACAAAGGCGGAGATGGATAGATGAAATTCATGAGTTTTTGAGTAGTAAATGGATGGCCAGTGCTCAAAACAGAAAGAAATGGAAAGTTGCTGGAGAGGCCTTCATCCTGCAGTGGATTGAAAATGGCTGATGATGATGATGTACAGGAATGATAAAAAAAATACATTGAGCTTCTTGAAAGGGTCCAATGATGGGGAAATCGCATGGTAATATCGGAAATGGCGAACATACGAGGTAAGACTTCGATTATGTAGGCTACAGAGCTTAAAAACTAGGCATCTTAGAGGGGAACTGATTAAGGTTAAGAACTGATTATAAGGCTCTGAGAGGAATTAGTAAAATGAATGAAGGCGGAATTTTCACTGTTATAATGAGTTCTAGAACTATAGGGCAGAAATTCAAATTACAAGGGGAGAGATTTAGACTAGATTCTAGTCGATACCATTTATGAAAATTAGAAACAACAGTTGTCCAAGAACCGATCCTTAGAGTACTCCACTTCTGATGTTACACCAATGTGCAGAATATCCGTTAATCACAACCCTCTCTCTTCTGCTCTGCAGTAAACCTGCGATTCATCTTAAAATCTTTCTCTTTATCATGTTCCATTTATACATATTTGGCTCAGTTATGGGGGGGCTGAGTTACCTTGCTAAAATATAAATAAAATATGTCAAAATCGCTCCCTATATTTAGCTTATGAGTAACTGCGTCAAAATGATTACTAGGATAACTAAACATGATTTTTCTCTTAACAAAATCATGTTTTGCCTTCCTCAGAATGCTCCTTCTCTCTAACCTCTCTAATTCCTGGATTGCACTCTTAATTATTGCCTCCAAAATTTTCCTTACCGCTGAAGTCTGACTAACTGGTCTGTAGTTACCGACTTCTCTCTTATAATCGCTTTTATATATTGGCGTACGTTTGCCACTTGTCCAATACAAAGAGATCTCTCCCGAGTCCATTTATGTCCCACAATATACCTCAATGGTTGAATATACACTCACTGGCTGCCTCCCTCAAAATTAATGGGTTCGCAATTTATAATTACAAAATTACTGGGTTTATAATAAGCACTCATCTCAAATTTCCAAATCGCTAATTTGCTCAACCTCATTCGCACAACCTCTGCTGAACGTGAAGGGGGGAAAAAAATTGAAGGGCTATTGAATTCATCAGCTGGGTTATCTAAGACTTTCCCACACCCAATACACAAGGGTCGGATTTAATTCCCTTTTTTCTTCCTTGTACTCACACGAAAAACTCTTTGTTCCCGTTTTTTACTCTCTTAGCTAATGCTTTCTCATTCTCAGCCTTGGCTATCCCTAACCTTATCTGTGTCCTATCACAGATCAACTTGTAGCTGTTATAGGCTTCAGTACTTTTCCTTGTTCTGTAACTTTACTATCTCTTTTTGCTCTATTAGACTGGCCAGCTTCGTATTCATCCACCTCGGCATTCTCCACGTCTATATTTTCTTAACGGTATAAATGTTTATGGCTTCTGTGATTATTGCTGCAAAAGTAATCCATAATTCAAATGCATTCGCCCACACTGCGCCCAATTTATAGATGTCGCGTAGTGCCTTAAGCTGTTATAGTGCCGTTTTCTGAAATCAAAACCAGACTACCTTTACTTTTAACTACTGCAACATCTTTCAACTAACGACTGCGTGCCCTCACGTTGGTAGGATCTCCGTCCTCACCGGGTGGAAAAGACCTCAGTTAGAATCCAGTCGATAACAGTAGGAATTTTTATGGGTCTTTTTCATAACATGGCTGTGTTAGATGGTCTCAGGCGAGGGTAGCATGGCTTTTTCTCCCGGAAACTCGGGTTTTTCGTCCAGAAAACAGAAACTCGATCTCAGAACATACACAATTTACAGACAATATACACGGAGCAACATGGCCTTAGGAGCCGATGCTTCTAAAGCCCAATAACAGCAATAACTGCGTGATCACTACCTGCCAGCGCCATGATATCATCTGAAACGTGAGTAATGATGAAGTTTTGAATATTCTTTCTTTCTTGAATATTCCGAGTATTTTCTCGAACATGCCGGGTACAAATTATAATCATCTAGTTTATTTAAATTTTGATTTCCATTTATACCACTGAATTAGGGGAAGATTGAAGTCACTCATAATTATGCATTCACATTTGCTTGCCCATTCCATCTGCATGTAGAGACACTCGTCATACTTTTCACAATCCTCTTGTCTGTAGATTACTCCAACTCTCATTACACCTTTGCTTCAGTCTGACTCACACCACCTAGATTCTATGCTGGCAGGCATAACTTCTGAACCAGCAAAAGCTCTTTTCGCGCTCAGGCTGCTTTTGTAGAGAAGCGTGATCCCAGCAGCCCTTCAATCTCTCCAAAATACATTATGCATACTATAATTGAACTCATCATCTCCAGTTTCGGGTGGTACCAAGTTTTTATAGCCCTGTTATGTCACCATTGGTTGACCTAACCAGGAGTTCGAATTCACCCATTTTATTGACAATACTGCAGACACAGTTAAGCCAAAGTATTCTTCTACAGTTTACTACCCTTACTCTCCCCTCGAAGTTATCCTGGTTTGTTTCCCTAGTTTTATCCTCCTGCTTATTTAAAACTCTGTCACCCTCAGAATATCTTTGCCTACATCGGCTGTGGCGACAAAAACCTTCAGGTGTGTGCAAGCATCTGAAATTCAATCATAGCTTCAGAATATGCTTATTTCAGAACAACATAGGAACAAATAAATGAAATAGAGCATGCATACAATCGGAAAACAAGGCCTATCAGTTGAAACTCAACTTGTTTGGCTTAAAGTTTGAATATATCTTATGCACCATAAATTAATAATTACTATTTAACCAAACCAGGTATGTTTCGACAACAAAGAGTTGAAAAAGCACAATTTGTTCATTAGTTAATTAATTAGTGATTTCTTTCCTTTTGAGCAAGGAACTGCTGGATTTAAAGACTGTTGTAATTTAAAAAGTCTGTGTTTATACCAGGTAATTTGTTTCACACTGTATGTATGCAAATGATTGCTAAGACACGATTCACAAATACGCTGAAATACGGTTTACAAACATTGATGGGGGGTAAGTAGAAAGGGGGGTTGAAACAGCGTAGACTTGAACCAGCCATGCACCATGGAATGGGATTTGACTCGTATCAACATAGGGAGGTTTACTGACGGTGTACAGGAAGGAGGGCACATGGATTCGTTGCTTTAAAGCCAGAAGATATCACTGCATTTTAATGCAGCCAAAAAATCCACAACTCATTTATAATTCGTACTGGATTTTGCTAACAGTTAAACTTAGAAATAATTATTCTACATAATATTTTATTTTTAGAGATTTTTCAGTGAAAAAAGTGACTTTCTTGATATGCGCTACTTAAACTTAATTAAGCTACTTAAACTTAAATCCATAAATTAAAAAAAGAGTATTTGCTTTGTGAAAAGTATGTAATATTTTAAATTATTCATTTTATCTCATGCTAAATTTGATTTTTGAGTTATAAAATAGAGCAGAAACGAAAGAACTATAGACATCTTCAGATATTCGCCTTTTTTTCTTTCTTGCGATTACAGCTTTTCCGTGATGTGATTTATACGTCCTATTTTGCAATAGCGTAACGTTCTTTCCAACAAACTTATAAAAAGGGTTCACAGCGATTTCTCCTCTAACCGAAAAGGACTTATGGTAAATCACAGAAACTAGTGAAGCGTTACAGGCGTAGCCACAAGAAGTACAATGCAGCTTCGTCAATTACCTTCTTACATCGCAGTACAAGTAAAATAAGACATCTTAGGTCGCTGTCCTGGGTAAGATATAATGGATTGTCCAGCACGACAAAGGAAAAATAGAAAGAAAAAAAAAAGAATAAAAAAGTGAATCCAGAAATTCGCTGTGCTGTAATCTTTCATGATAGTGAAAAGGGAAAGAGGCCACACCGAATGCAGAAGGGGCTGTCCTCTTCACCTTGTAGGTCGTGAGGACTAAGACCTCAACCAACACACAAATGATATATATATAGTTTTTTTTTTTCATTTTCGTGAACAGATAGTTTATTATCTATAAGGCACGATCAGATTCTTATAGACCATTTCAGTATCGCTATCTCGTATTATATTACATCTTCATTTCCGCAAGAAGGATATTCAAACAATAAATATCACCAGCAGAAAATAAAAAAAATATGTAATAATATAAAAAAGGTATTATTAAAAAAGAACACTAAATACTAATTTGTACTGCTAAGGTGAGATTTGCTTGGAATTATAAACTTTATATGTAAAGGATGGAGGAAAATTTCTTTTTGGGAATAACGATAAAATTCTTAATTACTTAAAGACAATAAAAATGTCTAATTGTATGCAACTAAAGGAAGCCATTTCGAATATTTCCAATAGTCATAAAATATAAATGGAGTTGCGCATTATGTAATAGCTGCCTGCTCTGAGGTTTTCGTATAGTAACTTTTTTATTGCCCATTAAAAACAAACTATTCAGAGACAGAATATACTGTCTTTAAATGGCTATACTGTTCTCAGAAGAGACAGGTTCTACAGCAGGTGCAGTCGCGATCAGTATCTAAAAATATCAATACTGTATATCACGTCTACATGATATACAGTACTGATTGTTATTATCTTAAATTTTTACCTCCTCTTCGAATCAGACATTAAGATTGATGGACAAAATATGTTAAGGTCAAAGGATATGTTGAAAACGGATTTGGGTAATGCGACGAGAACAGAAATAGGCAGATGGAGATTAGACAAACAGAATATGGATGGAAGATGGACGAACGGAGAAGGAGGGTTAAGTAAAGAGTGGGGGCAAAGTTGCGCAGACAACGAGATATATAGATGATACTAGTCAGTGTTAAAATTAGTAAAATCCAACTTTTCATCAACAATGAAATTTGCAAAAAATATATATTTTTTTTAAATTTTTCAAAGGATTCCGTGCTTCCTACATAGGAAAGCAAGTATAATCAAAATATCCATAAAGAGGTTTATTGTCTGCAAAATATTGCTATTAAATGTATTTTACACTTCAACAGGCATAATTTAGGGATAACCTGCCCGCGGGCCACTCCTACACATTGTGCGACTGTGGCCATGTAGTCCAAGGGTTATGCTCCCCCCCCCCCCCATTCCAGAGTCAAAAACAAGCATGTCATAAAATATAGTTTCAGATTGATTTTTGAAAATATCTGTTTTGATATTCGATTTTTCCATATTACATTCTCATGTGTTATACGTTTTTCTCAGAATTCAGCAATTCTATTTCGAAAAATGCATGGTTAGTTCGCAAGACCAGTTCCTATCCATGCATGAAAAAAATGCATGGATAGGAACTGATCCTGCGATCCGCAAATCCGCTTGCTGTAACAACCCATGCGACCTACAACAATACCTTTATCTGCTTTGCCAAAAAACTATTTGTACGTACGTGATATAATTCATCAGAGAATTGGTTTTCCAGGGAGCACCATGCAATCTAAACAGCTCCGAATAATCAGTTCATAATTTCTTCAACACAGATGTCAAGTGAGTTTGTGATCACGTCAAAGATGCTAGGGTAGCAGAAGCAGCAGCAACAGTTTTAACTGGATTTTCCTCAGAAAGCATTCGATTGTGCGGTTCTGAGGGCCATAATGAATTATCTGAAAAAGATTTGGGCCCATATATTAGAATATAAATCAGTGTCCCATATTTATAAATAAGATAGAGTGACGTTTAATATCATTATTTTTATTTTCATCTTCTTTTGGGAATGTTATCACCCACTGCCCAAACCTGGATAATGCCGATCGGTTATCGCCCTCAATCCATCTTACTCTCTGTATGTTGTTTATCTCCTGCCTCTTCTCCCAATGTCCTGCATAAATTTCTCTTGCTGGGCTGAATTTCCATCTCATCCTTCCAGAGAACTGCAGCTGACCAATCATCTCCCGTTTTCATTTCCAAGGTTCTTTTCATATCTGTATTAGCTGAATACTTGTATTTTGTCTTTTCCATTCCTATGTTCATTTCTAATTCTCTCTTCTTGATTTCTTTTTCTTCTTCATCCATTGAAGTATTCTTATTTGCTTGTATATATTTCTTCCTCTAAAAGCAAGAATGCGCATCTGTTTCGCATTTTATTGAAGGTAAGATTGTTATTATTACTCTTCTAGAAATAAGTAATAATTATTTAATCTTTTCTTCACTACTAATTATCTCGTATTTCACTTATTGTGGATATTTCTCATCACTGGGTTTGTTCAGGTTTGTTCAGAGTTTGTTTTCAATCTGCATTTTTTCGTTCTGTGACTATTTCTCTTACCTCCCTTCAGACTGTTCGGTTTCGTCTACTGTACATCAGAGGCTTATTTGAGATGTGGGGTCCTTTTTATCACTAAATGAAATCGCGGTATGAATAATGAAATACGTTTGAAATGTAAAACAGTATACTTCTCCACTGAAGCAGTGCTTTTAATTTAGAGTAGTACGATACCGAGGCAATTCGTAAGGTGCCTACACTAACTAGCAAACCTACGTACAACACGAGATTCTGCGTTACTTATAATGCAGCAGGTTGAATGTCCTAAGTTAAATATACAAAAGTGGCTTTTCACTAATCGAATTGATTTGAATTATTTTAAATACCCGCCATTTTGAAGAGCCCTTACAATAGTATTAGCCAAGTAGCTCAAGGAAGTCTCAGGTTTTATTACGTATAGGAAATGGAGGAAGTCCTACTTTTTTCATTAGTATTTTCTTCCACGAGCGAGAAACGTTGTTTTTTTTTTCTTTTAAATAATGTAATGACACATTATATAGTTAAAAGTTAGTTTATTAAGTGCTTGTGAATTAAAATTACAGAGAACTTTATAAAAGATTATGTTTCAAAACCCTTTCCGTATGCTGCCCAGGTATTGGTCATAGGACCAATACCTGGGCAGCATACCAGATATCTGGTGTCAGCTGGTGTATTTGTCTTATGAGAGAATCCGACAATAGCTTACGGTTTTGTATTGTATTTTATTTATTTTTAATTACATCGCTGTATGAGGGTTGTCAGTGTCCTAGATAGACTGCTAATATGTGGAAATTATGTCAATAATATATATCACTGTCACGTATTAGCAGTCCCTCTACACTATTCAGAAAACTTCATAGTACATTTTCTAACTGGGTATAGAGAAGAGCGAAAAGATGGTCTAAGGGCACAAGAGAGGTATTCCAATCAGGTGAATTTGTTCGGGAGGTTGTGTCTCGAAACCAAAAACACGAGGAATCTGTGGGGTGACCTGATTTAGGTGACAACGGCTTAAACGGTTGAGTAAACTAAACGCTAAAGAAATATTTATGATAGCCACGTAAAAAAAGACTTATTTTAATTCTGCTTATACTCCAGGACGGCCACACAGATTCACCAGCGTTTGAAAGACAGAAAATACAAGAAACATTACCGTATTTATCAATCACGTGGTAAATTGAGTAAGTAATGAAGAGAAGGGATAACTGCGAAATAATATCTGAAAACTTTCATGCAGCCAGAGAGTGATTGACTGTCGAAATAACCACCCATCTACTAATGTGGAGAACCAAAATTTATCTAAATAAATAGGGATTGTACAAATGTTTGAAATACCAGGTAACTGAGGTTGGGCACAAATGACATTATTTGTACTCAATCGTTTTTTTTTTTTTGGCTGGTCCTACATAGTCTTTGCTTCCTACGGTTGGTTATTGTAGAGTTTTACGCGCAACAGCAACTTAAGGTATATTGCGCCATTATGTTATATGTCTGTAAATCGCGTGTGTTCTGTAGTCGATTTACTATTTGCTGGAAAAGACCATGCTATCTTCGCCTGAGAGTGACAAACTCAGCCACGTTGTAAAAAAGACCTATAAAAATTCTTCGCTCACTGACGGGATTCGAACTCACGTCTTTTCCACACGGAGTGAAAAGGAGGATGGTTATACCAACTATGCTACCCACGTGGGTAGCACAGTTGGTATAACTACTCTCCTCCTTACGTAATTTTGCCAATATTGTAATACGTCGAAACATACATTACGAAGAGTGATGAAGCTCTCCTGAAAACAAGATCTATACTTCTATCTCGTGAGGTGATTATTCAGCGAAGCCCAACACTGTAGCAAACTTATTTCAGTTATTTGGTCTCCGAATTTTCTGCCACAGCATGTACAGGTTCGTACTTCGTCCACTCCGACTATCACTTGCTATATCAACAGTTTCTAACGTTGGGCCTTCACCAGTATCACAGACCAATCATTTATACTGAAGAGGGTGTTGCTAATGCAAAGCTAAGTCAATATTAGATTTCTATCTCTCTCTCTCTCTGTCTGTACAGGTCGGTAATTTATTGTCTAAAGAGCGAAACATTAAAATTAATTCTAAGACATTTTTCTCTTTTAGTATTTCACAGACAGGTGGAGTGAGTTACGTTTCTTATTTATTAAGACTTCTTTTCCAGCGCAATTTTTCCACATAACACTTCTGTTTTTAAAATTAAAATTTTCAATTCCTGGCCCACCTAATTTCCTGTGATCTGCATTTTATATTATTTTGGTTAATCTGTCACATTTAGCTGTGCTTTAGCAAAGTGTAATTTCGTACCATTCCACTTCCAAACCGTAATAGGTTTTTGCCATTGTTTCCATTTAAGGCTACGATATTGAAAGTGGAATGACTGTATTTTACCGTATTTCCTTCTCTTTGTAAATAAATGGAAAATGCCCTCGTGTTCAGCTCTCACCTCTTCCTCAAAACAGAAGATACAAGATAAAGACTTAAAGAAGATAAATCGTCTTTAAGTCTTACTTAAAGACGATTAAAGCAACTAAAGTGAAGGAAATTAAATGCAGAAGGAAATAAGTGAAGATCTTTCCTGGATCCGCACTGACTTTTCTAATTATCTTAATGAAATTAACTTATTCTGAAGGGCTGCATCTCTGTTCAATGAGAGAACCGTTTCGCGATTTTTGTGATAGTCGGATTCTATCGTTCTGCTAAATACAGATTGAATGATACGTTAATTTAAAATCAAATCCCCTGTGAAATACCCTGATGATTTTTCGTTGATTAAAAGAATACAATCAACGAACTTGCAATAATAGTCGGAGCTTCTATTCCTCTAACATGTTTTACTTGTTTACCAATAGGCATAAAATGTTTAGTTCTACTGCTCCACCAGTAGGTATATAACTCGAATTATTATAAATAAATGCTTGTATAATTGGGATTATTTATTTACCAGCAGTAATATAACGTAGAAATTAAACAGGCACCACTATGATGAAGCTGTTTCGTATAACATGTAGTTACATATTGTAAAGAAAATAACTGTTTTTTTTTATTAACATCTCTTAAAAATATAGCATTCCTAACCATCTGATTAAAAGTGATCTATTCATAATAACTACACTTAATTACGTGTGGTGCAAGGAGAGAATAAGCTGTCAACATTATTACTATGCATAAGTATTACAAATCGTGTCTTTGGAAAATCAGAACTGCCAGATTACAAATTCCATTTCAACAGAGATTTAAAAATGGAGTTTAAAGATGCTCTGCATTTGAAAATCTAAAGAGGTGTCATAGTAATCTTGTATCTAGATAAAAGTACTCGAAATCCTTCGGTTTTATCGTACGGTATGACGAATATCGAACTGGCAACCCTCACTCAGAAATTAAGACGGCGGAACCGTGAATTCTTCATGAAGCGGTCGAGTTTGCTATCAAATTAGATCTCCGTTATTTCTCAAGCATCCGTTGTTAAACTAAAGTCCTGATTTGGCTTCTTTCCAGACATTCCGCTGAAGCATGTGAAATGGCTGCGTGCTACAAAGTCCGGTAATAAAATATTTCACGTGGAATGACCGGAAAACTGTTTGAATTTTTAACTGATATTAAAGTGCGATGTATAAGAAACCGTACATTCATTTCCACCTTAATTATAATGAGCTTTTACTTGTTCCATTAAAGTAAGTGACATTTTATGTAAATGTCTCGCTCATGATCGAAAGATGTACAAATAACACTTACTAAGCGTGCAGTCTTTTATTCAAAATTAAAAGGCACAGATTATGCTAAATGGCTCGTTAGCTTTCTTAGGCGGAATAATTGTGGCTTATTGATTACTGCGTTTTGCGATTGAGAAAAGAAACCTCTGCATTCTGTTTCTCTTTCAGTTTTAATAAATTGGTTGGAGGCGGATGTATAAAATTTCTTTTTGCATTGTATATGGATGTATGTATTCTGTAGCTATAGCTAAACAGATTCAGTGTCACAGTAATAAATTCCGTATTGCTCTCCGAAAAATGCGGGAACTCTTTTAATTTTCCTTTACAAATACTATTAAATATGAAAAGATTAATCTCAATTATTTCCCTCTGAAAAACTTTCAGCTTTTTTGTCAGTGGACAAAGGAATCATGGTGGGAAGGAGCAGCAGTGCGTAGCACACGCTTCTTGATTAGACCGGGGTTCGAGCCCGTCACCACCAAATATGGAGGATGCGGAAAGGTCAGGGAATGACCACCGCATATCCCGGAGCAATATGGCCTTAGTTGCTAATGCTCCTAAAAACCAAATAACAACAACAAAGGAATCATGATATGAGGATTTTTACAGAAGATTTCTACAGATGATTTAAAAATATCCTGGGCTGAGAAGAAAACTCAGGTAGCTCTGTGAATAACATCAGGAAAATTAAAGTTTCGAATTGAGTTTGGCAAACATTCTGTTGCACAGAACATTTATTTCTCACTGGTAAGTAATTTTATTATATGATTACAGGCTTAGATGTACCTAAAAGAGCCCTCGTGGGTTGAATCACTGTCCTCGCCACATTGCGTGGAAAATACCCGAGTCCCGTCAATGACGTGAGGAATTTTTATGGTCCATTTCACAACGTGGCTGAGTTAGTCAGTCTCAGTATCATGGTTTTTACTCCCATAAATTCGGGTTTTTAGCTTGCAAATAAAATATCGAACACAGAACATTTGCAATTTACAGACAGTGTATGCGGAGCAATATGGCCTTACTCAGTGATGCTCCTAAAAACCTATTATAGCAACAACAATATTTACAAGAGTACCTGTGATAGTACTTGGGTTCTTCACTTGTCTGAAGTATGAGTGCTTGTATCCCAGCGAATACTGGCTTCGAATTTAATTATTATCTGATCTGATCTCAGATGGAATAAGTAGGATTCACCGTGAGCTATTATTTTTTTTTGTCTACACCATATGCAGTTATTGCACTTCTACTGACATAATAAACGATGAAGATCACACTGTGAACCGGCGCACTATAGCCTAAAATTAGTATATGTGCCAAGACCTTCCCCTCCCTTGCATGCTCACTTTCTAAACAACCAATCGAAAAGTGCAGGTGAAATCATTATTGAAGACACTATTGTACGTATCCGAGAAATTTTCAAAAAGAATCCTGAAAAATCAATAATAAATTCAAATAACCAAATATGCTTACTTGAGTTGACAAATATGAATCAAAGCTTTCTTGAAGATTTCGCCTTTTACATAAATCATAACTGTAGGAATCAGATTAAAAATATAATGTAGAAGTTATCGACCATGAGAAAACGTTTGAGAAAGTTCATGTGTGAAACATAATCATAATGTAAAACTGATTTATAGGTTATTTCTTTTTTTCCAAACGTTTTTATCCTCGCCTTGGAAAAACCTATCATCGTATTATTTCCTTGAACTTGTAGAATAAACAAAGCGTTTCTTCCTGTTTTTTTCCAGTAAATAGCTATAAAAATAGTGTCAAGTAGTTATTATTACGCACTCTAAGTGGATTAATTTGAATGATACAGATAAGTGCTAGTATCTTCACAAAATGGAGACTCCAACTTGGTCCCTATCCATCCTATTTATTTATTCATTTTCGCCATGTCACTGTTTCCTATTTTTAGGTCATCTCCACAAAACTTGCTTTTACCATAACTTTACTTATACTGGGACTTGGCAAACTCTTACTTCCTTACATTTATCCATCGCATAGAAACTAAGTACAGCGCGTTGAAAAGCATTAAATACGATTTCATAAAATTTATGGGCATCAATTTGGTAGAGAATAAATTACGAGCATCACTTACTTCCTATAATCGATTTGTCTACTTCTCCACTTGAAAGAGTAAATTAATGAGTTAGAAGCAAAATAGCAGAGATATAACGCGTATTAAGACGAACGAAGTTTTTATTTGATATTTATGGATGCAATAAAGTATTATAATGCATAGGCATCGTCACAGTAAAGTGCAAGTTATTAATGGATATGGAGATTATTAATCAGTCTAGCAGCCATACTCGCACACTCTGCATAAATTCAGAATTGAATACAATTTCATGGGATGTTTTAGGCTTAATGGGCAGGGAATTGCAGCCATAGCAGTGATTATCTAGTCAAAAGGCACCAGATGGGGCAAGTCATAAGCGTTTTTAACCGCTGTGTATCTTAATTGGTTGTCTGTTCTGTTGATTTTACAGATTTACAAGCCTTTGAGTCAGAATAGTAAAAAACATTATTCGTAAAAACGAAAACTAAAATTTTAAATTTAATTGGAGATATCAAAATGGTAACCGGAAGATTCGCTGTATCGAGGTACGTATCTCGCCCTTGCATTTAATATTTTTAACCCATTTTCAGCTCCTCATTTCGAATCAAAACTAAAGATACATTACCAGGAATCGTTTTCGTATTTGTATTTATCGAGCAATCTTCTTTCCCCTTTTTTGCCATATGAACATCCTACTGTGCAGCACTAGAAATTTGCGATATGCTGATTTGATTACTGCCATACATCAAAAATGAAAAGAAAATATAAAATGTAGTGCTAATCTATTACTGGCTTCTCTGCAATGGAAGTAACCCCAAGTCCTCCACCTGAGAGTGTCTCACAACAAATTAAATTAAAGAGACCTTTAAGAATTGTTCCACTCTCTAATGGAATTCGATTCCAGCACTCTACAAACGAATAAATAAATAAATGTGAAATTTACTGCATTATCATGAGGACATATTACGAGGGACTTATACTAGTTTGAACAATTTCACCTAACTAATTTTCATATTTATATAATTGATATATACGGGGAAAAATCAAATAACACATTACATGCGTCATGTTTAGGAAGCTAAAGCGAATGTCAATAGATAAAAAATTCATAAATCCGGGTCACTGTTTCTAATTTATTCAAGAACGATTTTGTAACGATCCAAGCTATCATTTGCATTTTCCTTAAAGGGTAAAAAAGTATTTACGAAGTTTTGAATCAAATTGAAGAGGCCTTTAAGTAATCGATTTACTCTCAAAACAAAACAACCACGCAATACGCGAGTTATCAGGGGAAAAAAAAAAAACATTAAAAAAGATTATCAACTAAAAGGCAGTTCTGTTTCTTTCCGTGACAGTATAGTGATTTTTTTTTTACTTTTTTCACTCGGTTGGAGAGGTCTGGGTTCGAATCCTATCGGAGAATGGATTAATTCTTAAAGGATTATTGAGCTGGATTTAGCCCATATCAGGCGGAAGGATAAGGTAGCGTATTCTTATATGCGTTATTCTAGGTTTTTTGGTCGACATGCCTCCATTGAGACCGGCTAATCCAAACCAGAGCGAAAAGCCGTCAAAAATTCCTTCGATCTGAAATAAGACTGAACCTAGACATTTCCAAGTGAGTGTTAAGTGAGAGAGAGAGCTACTATACTGACACACAGGTCAGTTTGCATAATAATACATAGCAAAATGTGGAAACAGATTTTTATCAGAAGTCTAATAACTGCAATGGCTGCAAAGAAAAAAGAAAAAGGTTGGACATTTCTGTGTGAACCTTACGCAGATTTCCGAAAGATAATTAACGCAGGACATCGTCACTTATTTGATTTGTGAATCAAACATTAACAACTTCCTTACACACTCGCAGAAATTCAGGATTTTCATCCAGCAAAACCTACTACACAAACACACGCAATTTACAAACATCCAACACTGATGCCTAATAGCTTTGGCGAAAAAACAAACAAATATTTCCTTACTGTTGAGAAACATTCCGGATTATTCAACTAAAACTTTAGGGCGTACTTTTTTTGTTTCTTTTTGTAATAAAGGAGAAACAAGAACGAAACTAATATAGCTGGTGTCGCTTCCGCATCCAGTTTTCTTGAATTAGACGTGATTGTAGCCAGGAAAAGTTTAAGTTTAAAAAGCAGATTCTTGGAAAGTTTTCGTTTTGGACTGTTTCTCTCGTTAAGCGTCACTCACGCCCCAAGGCACACAATCTTGTTGGCTGACCCTGTGCTCTGATTACACATGGGAGGTGAAGCTTGAAAATCAATTGGTGAATCTAGTGATGTAGATAGTATCGGTGGAAACTTGCACCGGACGCTCGGGAACAAAGAAAAGATAGTGTTGCTTTTGCCAACGTGCTTTTTCCTTTTTATTCTTTTCATAAAAGACAAAACTATTTCGCCTCACGTTCACACGACTGCTTTCTTATAGCCACTTTTCTGAGATGTTCCACTTTTTATCATTTCTGCCTTTCCGAAGTGTTATTCGTGTTCACACTCCGGTCCTGTACAACAGCGCACGTTGTCCCTTGTATATTTCGAATGTTATTTCACGGATAACCGTCTTGTTACTCAAAAATCTTGTAATTGCCCTTCATTTACTATGACCGGTTTCGTTTGAAGCATCAAACTTGAACAATAGAGTATCTGAACTGTTTTATTTCGTTAATCTCATAGAAATGTTTTTTTATTGTCATCATTAGTGGATTCGACAAAAAACAACATTGTCATAAGAAATTCAAACATCAAAATTCTATAGAAAAGTCTTGTGTTCGCATTTGAAGAGATTTTCAAGAAAAATAGAAATCTGAATTAAAAATCGCTCATTCTGTAATTTATACATATGGTTTATATGTATTTTAATTTTATATATATTTTCAGATGGTAGTAGCTAGTATATAGTTTGCAGATAACACAACAACGTTGACTTATTTATATGCACTGACATATTTTTATTTGTAAAACTCGGATTATTTTCAATAGCACTTAGGCAACTCAAGCTACAAAGAATAAACTTTTCATATTTGTAAGGTTCCTGTGTTCCAGAGCGTGCGTGTCTGTTGCGTATGCATGTATCTTCATTACGGCGGTACCTAAAGAGCGAGCTGTTTGCATATCCAGTCATGTATGTTACGTGGGTTTATGCATTTAGTGATACGTGCCTGTTGGATAGTAAACTGCCAAGGCAATTTTCTGAAAATTCCGCCAGAGACCAATTTCATTGACAGCAAATCGGAGGTTTTATTTCTTTGGTTGAGTGGGGTTGTTTTAGAGTTAAGCTCCGAGGAAACGAAGGCAACGAGGCATTGGCGTATTGCGTCTGTAAATTACGTGTGTTAACGTTGCAGATGTATCTAGTTTTTGGCTGAAAACTCCAAGTTTGCGGGCTAAAAACATGCAAACATTCGCTCGAGACCGACTAACAGTTATTGTATGAAGAAAGCCCATAAAAATTCCTTAAACGGAGTGGGTGAGAAAGAAAAATGACGATGATGCAGCATCGCTGTCCAGTTGATATTCTTGGCCAATTCAGTAGTACGCTACTTTTAAGACAAAGGTCAATAATTTATGTACTTGTAGTAACATATACTGTCCGATCAAAAATCAAGGGTTACTCTCACCTGGTCTCAGAAAAAAAAAACATTTGTGACTACGAAATATGCAAATATTTCCTTCTATAAAACGGATCAGCGGTTATCCCATAAAAAGTACATGCTAAATAATAAACACACGGAAAGAGCTAGGGGAGTTTCGGTTCGGGGAAGAGGAGGAATTAAAGTTGGATACC
Source organism: Mastigoproctus giganteus (assembly GCF_048544385.1). NCBI lineage: Eukaryota > Metazoa > Arthropoda > Arachnida > Uropygi > Thelyphonidae > Mastigoproctus > Mastigoproctus giganteus. Next base: position 149,766,149 of record NC_143577.1, read on the forward strand.
ATGTGAGGAAAATGTTTGTTTGCTATTGCTGAGCAATTAAACATTCCCAGGTTGACAACTAGCAACATTATGAAATCTCTTAGGAGAAAATAAAGATAATAATAATGAAATGGAAGCGCACTGGCCACTTTGAGTTGAATAAATGGCCACAGGGCCTGTCAAGATTTGATGCACCCTGAGAAAGCTGGTTACCTTATCTCGCTGTCAGGGAAAGAAGTTGAGTCTGAAGTCACAAGGGGTGTTTTCCTAGTGTACAGGAATCAGAGCTGGCATCTCACTGGATGGTTTACGGACTTCGTGTCAATTGTTTGCATATCCTTGCAGTTCGCTAACTTCTGTTTCCTTGTTAAGATACAACTTTCATCTCCTTGCGATGCATATTTGGAACTTAATTGGACGCAGCAGGTTCTTCCCTTGCATTTGCTTGCGCTGAACGATCGGCATGTACGACAAGAGCCTGTTATGCCCAGTTGTGGCAATTCGTCTGCTGGCTGTGTTTTTGCAACCGTTGAAATAAAGTGTATGTGGCTGTAGTGGATAACAATGACTGTATGACACTGGCTGGGGTAGTTTTGAAGAAATGAGAAGTGGTTTAATTAAAATCGCCGGCGAGCCTGCTTTGCAGATAGCGATAATCGCTGAAAAATGTACACAAATTCGTCTCTTTCCGGCTGCAGGGTGACTATGGCAGAGCCTGAGCATCTGCTGGCTAATGGTATTTGAACGAGTGACGGACTATATATTGGCGCTATGGCTCACAAGTACCCTTGACTTACTGATTACAACTATAACTGAATTAATAAATACTATTTCCTTGTGAGGCATCTTCTTGCGGTGCACCGGAACTCAACGTCTGCAACTCCTTGCGGTGTAACAACTTCCATTTCTTTGTGGCGAAATATGTTGCATCTCCTTGCGATGCATCATAATGCCATTTTGGAACTCTTTCGGGACGTAGCACGTTCTTCTCTTGCATCTACTTGTGTGGAAAGGTCAGAGCGTACGACAGAGTCCTGTTATGCCCATCGTTGTCCAGAATTGTGCTTTTGTGTGCATGTTCAGTTCTTTGTGGAATTAAATGTGTGTCACAGTAGTGGATAACGATGACTGTCTGCTACTGGCTGGGCTCGTTTCGGAGAAAATAGGGATCTCCAGTGGAGGGTTTGCCCTCCCGGCAAGCCTGCTGGTGGCAGATAGTGGCGATACCTAAGAAATATGCACAAGCTAGGCCATTTCTTGGTTGCAGTCAAGTATTGTGACTGATGCCCATCCAGTATTGTGACTGCCATTTCTTGGCAGTGACAATACTGGATGGGCATCAGGATTTCTTCAGGCCAATGGGATGAGAACGAGTACTTGAAATGCATGCATTTGTGGAGATACTGTGGCTCACAGGTACAGTGTAGAATGCTGGTCTGGTGGTCTTCACTTTAGAGGACGATGTGCTTCACTGATAATGATTCTAATTATTCTAAAATAATTTACTTAACATGTAATAGCAAGTCTCATCTTATTTCTGTTGTTAGGACATACAGTAACTTATTTGTTGAGGTGGCCCTGTTGTGATGGATTTGACATTACAGTTTCTCGGAGATAAAAGTAAAACTAGCCTTCATAGTTGAGGGAATGCATTTGAATTATATACATCACATTTGTTCGCTTGAACACAGGGCCCTGGCCCAGCTTCACATGCTAAGGAAGGTAACCAACTAGTGATGGTATATGTCTGATATTATTTCTACAGTACTGTAAATTGGTTGCGGGGTTGCCAGTAAACCTGGTTGGGACAGCTTAATTTAATAAATAAATAATATATACACTGATTAAATGGGTATGGAATACCTGTGCTACTTAGATAACTGGCTCAGCTCCATGTGCCAGGTATGGTAACTAACTGGTGGCAGCTGTGCTGCTGCCAGCTAGGTTAAGTGGCTAGTCATACAATACAGAAAAACATACCCAAACACCTCATTACAGTACATTTACACAACACTACACTTAATTCGCCTATACTGATTTTGTTCAAAGGGCGGTATCAGATCACTGTTTCCACGTTGCCATTATCTTCTCACAGATTTTTACTTTCTATTTCATGCGTTTCCTGCAGTATTTCCGTTGACTGCAGTATTTCTGTTCCTCGAAGTTGCAGTTGAAATTCTGCCACTTTCTTTTCAGAAGCTATTTTAAAAATCCCGTCAAAAATATCAGGATGAATTTTTATCCACACCAAATCGACAAGAACACGTGCAGAAACCAACGCGTATCCAATCACAGATCAATTACGAAAGTCATTAAACTAAGTTTTCCCCTTTCTCTCTCTCCGTTCGTCCCTTGCACTTCGCATTCTTTGCATAACCTGCGCCACCTTTATTCTTTGAAACTTACAATCTGCAGAAATTAAAGCTTAATGTTATGCATTTTCTTCTAATTATGACTTCGTATCCCTTTGAGATTTTAACTGATATTTTCTGCACGTTAAGCCAGAGTTGTTAAGAAAATCGAATATATTCATAAGATAACCCTGTTCTCTGATCATCACGGGTATTATATACTCGTATCTCAGTTTATGATATCATATTAACGGTTATTTACGTGTTAGTTTTGTAAAGACAAGCATACATAAATAAGAAAGTGAAAAATAGAAGAATGATCTTCAACGCAGATGGTCTCAGAATGGAGAAATTTTCTACAAAAGGTTATTTTTATTTTTTGTTTTTCCACGACCGTAGTGAATCGATCTCAGACGAAAATGGACAGTTTGTTTTTGCGAAAAACTCCATTTGTTTTTTTAGCTCCGGCTCGAATGAAAGTCGTCCAGAATTCACACATTTTATAAGCACGATATTCGGACGTCTCTTGCTCTTAGATATCTCTGCGCACACCTTAAACCAGGCCAATCCTATGGCAGGTTGACACAGAGGTAGATCATCTTGTGTCCCCTCCGCTTCTCTGCTTTGTCTCGCAGAGTATACTCATTCTGCGTAATGTCCCAGCGCACATTCATTTCCCTGGTAGCAGTGTTTATTCTGCGTGATTCCAAGCGGCAAACGATAAGACCGTGGCGATTCCAGCTTGCAGAGAGCGAACAGGTCGATTTGCATTTACACGATGAGCGACAGCCCAGCAGTGATTAATGCAGATGGCGAGTTCGTTGATGGCTATTTTTCAGTTTATTATTACTAAGGGCTCCAGGAATAATTAGAAACGACTATAGAAAATAAGCAATTTATTTTGTTACACTGTCATATAGGTGCATGTAGAAGGACATATTAAATTATGTGGACTGCGTGTGCTTTATTTAATATAATTGCAAATATACACAACCGTGACTGGGGAGTGCCTAATATTACCGTTATGGTGTAATAGAACACCTCTCTTATGAGCCAGATACTTCTAGGAGGGAGATACTTATTGGGCCAGTACAGATTAAGCAGAATAAGTTAACCGAAAGAAAAACCTTTAATAACAATAGTCGAATCCGCCACTTGCTTACAAACAGGTTTGAACAAGCGCATTTTACAATTCACTTAATTGCCATTTAAACTGCTGCATAATGAATATGCGCTCGACCTCAGCGCTATCTGCTTTGGATGATAGAGGGCTCATACAAGCGGTCAACTTTTGACAATTTTGACATGGGCTATTTGTACGAGAGGGGTTGAAAAGTTCATAGCCCAACAAAGATCCCAGAGATTTCGTGAAAGGCGATACTGTCAATCTGTGTTGTGACGTTTCTGGTCTGTTCAAAGAGATAATTTCAGGTTTGTACCTATATTTTTATCTTTTATAGAGAGCTTTACTCAGAATCAAGTACCGTGCAGTCATTGACTACCTTCGTTTAAAAGGAATGTCGCCGAAATAAATTCATGAAGATATGCAGCAAACATTATGAGAATCTTGTCCTTCATGCGGTCAAAAATTGTGTTGCAGAATTTACGCGTGGATGAAATAGTGTTGAAGATGCACGACACGGCGAGAAGTCTGGTACGGTGTCGGCACCTGCAAATGTGGCTGCCATTCTTAACTTATTCATGCAAGATCGCAGAATAACATTGAGGCACACTGAGAAAACATTCATCTTCCCTGAACGAGCTCACATTTTCTCCCAGGGTAGATGCTTACCACACTCCAAGCAATTGACGGCCACCTCTACAAATTCTCGAAAGATCAGAAATACCGCAGAAAGATCCTTGATGGCCTAACCTCAGCAAAGGCAAACTGAACATTAACACGGGCAGTATAATAATGTCGAATATACTGTAAATAATGTCAAAGTATAATGTCTTTACTAATACAGCGTAAATAATTTCTGAAACTTATCCTGCTGTTGGCTCTGGGGGATCAACCCGAATTTCGATGTGGGCCCCGTTCCCCAAGGCCATTGCCAGCCAATGAAACCCCCTAGCATTCATGTTGCAGGGTATATTTTATATTCAATAAAGACTATATGTATATTGTGGTAAATGTTTTTGGAACGAAAGTTTCTTCGAAGTGCGACTTTAAGCACTGAATGCATATTAGATGCCAGAAAGAGTGAGGTGTTGTGCATGGCTTTGTGCAGAACTTTGAAGCTAATGAAGATCATTTTTGGTGAGGGGGGGCAGTATGTCACCATTGACAAAACATGGGTGAGCCGCTTCGATTCTTAAATAAAAGAACAATTGAAACAGTGGCAACACCCCTCTTCTCTCCCTTCAAAAAGGTTCTAGTGCAGAAATCAGATGGGAAAGTCATGCATCCGTCTTCTGGGATGCAGAAGGAATGATCATGGTTGATTTCCTGGAACGAGGTGGCATTATCAATGCTGAGACGTTTCTGCGAGGAAACGAAGCTCAAGAAGCGCGTAAAAATGACCAAAGGAGTCATCTTACATCCAGAAAATGCACAGGCACACGAAGAATTTGTCACTCAGGCAGCACTGTGTGATGCGGGTTCCAGCTATTACAGCATCTGCCGTACTCATCCGATTTGGTTCCATCGGACTACATTATTTTCTAATACAAAATTTCAAAAAAGGAATTTAAAAGATAGAAATTTGACAGTGACAAAGATGTGACAGATGCTGTCAACAACTGGTTTGAATCAAAAACTTCTGAACTTTATTTGAGCGGGTTACAAAAGCTAGTGTATCGTGCCAAAAAGTGCTAAGTTGAAAAATAAAGGAGTTTCACAACTTTCCAGCATTCCTTCTATGAGAGGCTAGAAACCTCCCATTGTATAATTACAATAATATACATCATTTACAATAATATTTTAAATTATTATTTGAATACATAAATGCGATGAACTTAAAATATAAACAGAATTGGATAGTTGAGCCTCTAGAAAGGAGTTTTCTAGAAATCTGGTAAGTTGAATATGGGTTACGAAGTGCAGTACTGTGAAGTTATACAAAGTGAGCGCTACTGCTTCCTCGGATTAAGTGGGAATTTACCATTGGGTCTCTATTGCTAGGTATCCTCTTATAGATTTTGGAATGACTCAAGCAATGCTGCGATGCGATAAAGGTTCTTCCAGATTTTTTTTGTATGCCTTATTTTCAGTTAGGTTTTAAGGGTCAATTTCAAGTTCATTGAAATATTTTATGGTATTTGCTGGAAACATAGTATTCAGTAAGCATACTTATCGCAAAACAACTGCTTTGGTTTACTTCAATCTTAAATGAAAACGAGTTGCTCAGAAGTATCCGGTGCAATTCCAGATGAACATATATGGAAATCACAATTATTCTTTATCTTCTATAACTAAGATCAAAGAGTTATAAACGGCTAAGCATTAACTGTTTAAAAATAATGTTTTCTTTTTCTTAGAATGGCTATATAGAGGATTCTTCCAAAAATAATCAGACAAACCTCCCAGTATAGTTAACGATGAGAACGAGTTAATGCACGAACCTGTTCATGCAAAGCAGAAACACATTTTAGTATGATGTAGTTAAGAGAGATTGCGCAAACAACTAGAGTGGCTGGCAGAAAGAAAATTACGCAGCTTCAAGAGACTTAATCGTCGAATGTCATATTAGCAATTTGTGGAATACGATAGTCATGCATTTAAATCTCAACTTTTAAAAATCAACCGAAACCGATATGTTGAAAAGATGGAGGAACAATGGCGGCAGGTGTATACGAATTGTAAAGTGGACCAAAAACTGACGGATAGGTGTTGTCCATCATGAGTGGTCAAATCCAATCTAGGGATGTCTTTCAAAACATTATGTTGCAGCCTCAGATGTCCGTGCACAGGACTGTCCGTGGGGTGCTCCCTGTTCGTAGTGAGCTGCGCGGAATGAGCTTCGATGCGAATGCTCTTGCTCTAAAGCTCAAAATCACACCAATTAATTCCAGATATAATTTGAAATGGTGAGCCCATCGAACTACGGATATTGGAAATGGGTCTTACGGAGCAACACATTCATTGTCAAGAATTTCTGGAGAACGTCATCTAGCGTAGTGAATGGTGCTCACAGTGAAATTCATTAAAGCTGAGATCATGGCGTTGGCTGCTTTTCGTTTTTTGAGACTCGGATCTTTGGTTGTAGTGCTAAAAAGCCATAGATACTGAGTCGTACTCTGAAACCTTCGACAGATTAGTGGTGCCCACATCCTGGCAGTTTTATGGAAATCTGTCCCCCCCCCATGTTCATGCACAGTAATGCTCCACCCTATACATGTAACACACTGTAACATCCTGCTTTGAGAAAAGCAAAGTCCAACAACTCCCTAGACAGCTCAGAGTCCAAATCTTAATCCGAAAGTAAACCTTTAAGATGAAGTGGGATGCAAGAGCAGGGTGTGGCCAGTACATCTCTCTTATACAGCTGAACTGGAGACAGCACTGAAGAAAAAAGGAACAAAACTTCCTGCTACAAGGAACTGATAGAAAGGTTCCATGGCATAATGTTATGTGGCCCAAAGGTAGCCTAAACTTTATTAATCTGTTCACCGAAACTCATCTTTTACCAAAAACATGACCGTGTCCGAATACTTTTGGTAGGTTTTTGTTATACGTTAGATATTGGAAACTGCATTCCCTAAGAATGACTTCAATTGCATCTTTTAAGAATTTGTTTTCCGACAAAGAAAGCCATTATAGTGTATGGTGTGTTCTTGTCTAACGGCACCAGGAGTTCCCCCATCTCCGCGTTGCTTTCATTGTAGGTGTAACAGTTCACTGTAAAGGCCAGAGATTTAGAAGTGTATGGATTTTGTAAGTGTAGTGTCGTGTATCGTTGTTCTTCTGCCCATTTAGCCGCTAGACTCCTGCTGGGACCCAACGTTGTCCACACTATGGATCGTGGAGGCAGACCAGGTACATCAGTATTTAGGCGCCTCCGTAGCCAGGTGGGAAGGAGCAGCACACGCTTCTTGATTAGACCGTGGTTCGAGCCCGTCACCACCAAATACGGAGGATGCAGACAGATCAAGGGAATGACCACCGCATATTCCCGGCGCAATATGGCCTTATTTGCTAATGCTCCTAAAAACCAAATAACAAACAAACAAACAAATAAGCAAACCAGTATTTAGATGTTTACTCTGGCATGTCCCGCCACCTAATTTCCTGAGATTTCAGTGGCTAGGACCTAAAAAAAAAAAAGAATAATAATAATAATAAAAAATAATAAATAAATAAATAAAAAAAATAATAATAATTCTCGCTCAGTGGAGGTTAGGAAAATTGAGTAGAAAAGCCAAATGAAGTTAGTGTGAACGCAATTAAATTTTCAAACTTATGCGGGGTATATGCTAGCGTATTAGGTAGAGTGGGGGATGAGAAGGAAGGCTGGGGGGGACAATAGAGAAGGCGATCCCAGGTACTCAGTGGGGCAGGCCCATGCCCCACTAGGCGAAGAGAGGAGTGGCGGGGGAAGACAGAAAAGACCATCCCCTAACCCCACCGGAGGAGGGGGGGAAAAGATAGGACAATGCGATTAATGGGGTGGTACGCTAAAAGATTAGAAACCAAGAAGGGGTGATGCGCAATTTTGAATATTTAGATTGATGTGTGGGGCATTCACTGTGAGGTTGTCATGGCGGGGAGGGAAGGGGAACCGTCGCCTTCCCCCGCTGTGGAAAAGGAGAAGAGTGGGCCGGGCAAGGGTGTCCCGCCCAGTTTCGCCAAAAGGCAATATGCAGTGATTTTTGCTAAGTCCAAACCGGTGTTCACTCATATGTGAGTCTTGTCCTGACTATGGTGATCAGAGTCGTGCCCAGTGAGAAACTTCCTAGGAGGGGGTAGTTCCCATTTGATGTTGGGTTCCACGTTCCTTTTCGGTCGGACACATATCGGTGTTTGTGTTCTGTTGTTACTCCAAGCTCTTGGCGCATGTTCTGTCTGCTTTGTGTCTAATCCTTAGTCATTTGGTATTGCTTTCCATCATTTCTTCTGTGCTGTCCCTTTATTTCTATTTTATTTCTTTGCTGCAATGTACCTATTTAGGGATTCTGGATTGTAATTTCTGTTCGTCTTCTGTTGAAGGCGTCTAGTGCGAAGCGGCTGAGGGCTTTATATTCATCTTCTGAATCCAGGAGATAGTGCTCTTGGTTTTTTGGCAGGTAATTGATCTCAGTTATAAGTCTGCATCTGTGTTCTTCATAGTTTTCGCAGTCATACATGATAGGTCGCCGTAGCCTAGCGGTCAGGCGCGCGAGTGCATAAGTACACGTGCCTTGAGTGACCGGGGTTCAACCCCGTGACTGCTGAATACAGTGCTGTTTCTTGTATTCTGTCATCTTGTGAACTCTCCTGACCGTTTGGTCGTCCCGGAGTATAAACAGAAAATTTAATTTAATTTAATATACTGCCAAGTTTCCAGTTCCCCACAGGTGCAAGTGGACTCTTCTGTTATCCCAAGTGCATTGAGTTTTTCCTTAAATGGGCCATGAGGGAGGTTGTATTTAACCCTGGGTAGAACTATGATGGTTCTTTTGGGTACATCTTTGCAACTATCGGTATGAATCGTCGTGTTATTTGTCCTTTGGTGGATGTCTCCCATCTGTGTTGCCACATTTGCAACAGGTGAGCCACGATTCTTTGCTTCTCTGTTTTTCGGTTGCTGGTTAGGCCAGGGTAAGGACAAAGAAGGCCAATGATATATCGATATATCTGTAAACAAATTATTTTATGGTCGGTTTGTGTCTTTTGTTGAATAAAAATAAAGCAGTAAAATTTTCGCAATAAAAAAAAAACCGGTTGTCGTCCGAAACTCTCTAACTCAGCCTCAGTAATAAAATAGCCCATGAACGTTCTTCCCTTCTCGAAAGGAAAATATTTCTCGACTTATATCGGCGATAGGAACTGAATCCAGCTCGTTTCCACAAGGCTTGAGAACGCATTGATGACTGGTAAAATTCTGGTAAAAATGACTGGTAAAAATGACTGGTAAAATTCTGAGGTTCACCCAATCATTAATGGGTTGTGCGCGGCGCTGAATATTCATCGGAGCTTAATATCAGAGTGAACAGTCTGCCAGCGGAGAATTACTGACGTCATGTGCTGAAATCGAAGTGTACCAGCCACGAACCCTTTAAAGCGAAGTTAACATCCCTAGGCATTGAAGATGATCCACTGTGTCACTGCGGGGCTGAAGAAACGTGGGATCACGTAATGTATGACTGCCATGAATATGACGAGTTCCGGCTAAGGTTTGCCACTAAAATGCAAGAAAATCCCCGGCATTGTGAGCACCTGATTATAATAGACGAGCAGCGCTACGCTGCCTTTACCGAGTTTGCGCAGTCTGTCTTCACTGCTAGACGTATTCAGCACCAAAACACCACCCATTGAAGATCAAAGTAAGAAACTTCCTGGATATGACAGTCTCTGGACCACTACTGTGGAACATAGTAATGGACTCCTTCCTAGCTGAAGACCTTGACGAGGTAAAATCGCAGGCCTTTGCTGATGACCTCTTACTGACAGTGTCAGCGGAATCAAGGACACAACTGGAGACACTGGCAAACCGGGCTCTGTCCACCCTTCAGGAATGGGCAAAGAAAAATCAACTTAGAATATTCCCTGCAAAGACAAACTCCATTCTGCTCAAGGGGTGCCTCAACCTCAGGCGGCCTCCACAAATCAAGATTGACCAGAAAACAATTAAATTCTCAAAGCAGCTGAAGTACCTAGGCATGATTCTAGATCCAAATCTATCATTTCAGGACCACCTGAAATATTTGCGTACAAAAGTCAGACGATACACTGCATTGGTTGCCAGAGTCACTCGCAGAGACTGGGGCCTAGACAGACGGGTGCTACGTCTTTTCTATAAAACCATCTTCACCCCAATAGTCACGTATGCATCTGGCGCATGGTATCAAAAAGCCACAACTGTTGTCAATAAACGAATCATTGACTCGATTCACCGATCAATCCTTCTGACCATTACTCGAGCTTGCAGCACACTGAGCACGCATGCCCTGCAAGTCCTTGCTGGTGTCCTTCCGCTGGACTTAGAGATCATTCGACGGGGCCTCACGCACCACCTGGACAAGGGTATCCCACAGACATGTTTGGGATTCACCACCGATATCATCAATAGCAAGACTATGGAAAAGAAAAAGCTGCATGCTCACCTGCTGCAGATGTGGCAGGATAGATGGGCCACCTCGCAAAAAGGCGAAATCACCAGAAAGTTTCTGCCCAACATTGGCCGGGTTTTTCCGAACTTCCCACCCTGGTTTTCCCCGGGCCTACAAGTCACATACCTATTGACAGGACATGGAGCTCTGAATGCAAAGCTATCCCTACTCGGAATACAGGAAGATCCCACCTGCACCTGCAGGGGGCTGGAGAGCTGGCAGCACCTCATGCATGATTGCCAGCTGTATGACGACCTCCGCAGCGCATTCATCACCAAAATACAGTATCTACCATACGGCCAGGAGTACCACATCTTGGACACCAAGGAAGAATATCAGGCTTTCTCCAGCTATGCACTGGCCCTGTTCACAAGACGGAGAGCTCTTATCGCAGCAAATCGCAATCAACAACTGACACAATAAGGAAATGAACAAACCTCGAAGGATATCATCCCGTGGAAGACGCCTGAATCCAATGGTCTCCGATAAATCAAGGCACTAAACCCTGAAGTGGACCTAAAGTTGAATTTATAAGAAATGACTCTATAAACAACATTGACGCAAACACCACATGGATGGGAAATGTCACAAGAAAGACCCCACAAACGCCGACAAGCAAACCCGGACCTTTTGACGGTAAAGAGAGAGAGAGAGAGAGATAATCTTTAATGCCCTTCACGGCCAAAAAGCCAGGGGTTTACATTTGTACAACTTCCCGAAACTTCCGGGAAAATAGAACAATTAATTTACAAAAACAGGTAATTTTACAAAAGAAAACATATTTTATACAAAGGAGAGAACTCCTTACGAGAGTTAGGTCTGATTGAGCTGACTTAACATCGAGATAAGAGCACCAGCTCAATCAGACAGGAACAGATGCAAGGTACACATGTCAATGCAGATTTGTCCTACTAGACATAATTTTTTTCCTGTAAGTCCGGTCAATAGCGAATTTGTTCAGGTCGGCGTCAAGTGCCTGGGTTTGCTTGAACATCTGCTGAGGAAGGAACCTGTCCGAGAGATGGAGTCGCGCTGAATGCGAGTAGAGCTCGGGATTGGCCCTAAGGGCAGCAGGGGGGATCCTCCAGCCACAGGTATCCCAGAATGAAGGTGTTGCGATTATGCCTGTTATCATCTTGACTGTTGCTAGGAGGCGTTGGTCTTCGACTAAGGTGGGAAGCCGTGGAATCCCGAGAGAGTTGGCAAGCTGCGTGGTGTGAATCAGAGCTGGAAGGTTGTGCTTCCTGTTGGCCCACTTTAGGAGCCAGAATTCTGTGGCAAAGAGTGGTTTCTTTATTGATGGTGCCGCTGACGCCCAAATTTCAGCAGCATAGAGTAAAGGTGGAAAGATGATTGCTCTTATGTACCTCACGGTTGTCTTTTTATCTCTGATATGAAGGAGATGCTGTTTTGCTATCCACCGGAGTCTTGAAGCACGTGTGAGGAGCATGTCTATGTGGGCGTTGAATCGAAGTTTGGAGTCGAATACAACGCCCAGATCACGATGACTGGATGCAATTGGGATGAGGATGTTGCCGACCGAAGGCTGGAGAGAAGAAGGAGTTTGCTTCAATGAATACACCATGAATTCGGACTTAGCAGGATTGATCTTGAGCCCGAACTGGCAGAGGTAAGATGTGACTGCAGTGAGAGTGTTGTTAATTTCCGTTTTTACCAGATCAAGGTCTTGACCAGGGATGATGGGAGTCAGTATCTTGATATCATCTGCATAGCTCAGTAGACATCGAGAATGTGCAACCAGTGGGAAGATAATAGATGAGAACAGAAGGCCGGAAAGGACCCCTCCTTGTGGGACTCCTGCGGTGACGGATCTAGTAAGGGTGCGATCTCCTGTATGAAGCTTTATAACTCTGTTATTCAGAAGAGAGGAGAGAAAGCATAATATGTTCCCTGTGATCTGGAAGTGGCATTCCAGGAGAGTGAGTAGTTGGTTTACTTGGACGGCATCAAATGCAGCCTCAATGTCTAAGTAAGTCACAGCTAGTTCGTGCCTTTTCTCGAATGCTGACAAGATAGTATTCGTTGTGGCTAGCAGATTTGTGATCGTTGATCTGTTTGGAAGGGAGTAGTGAATTTGGGCTGGATTACTGGGCATGATCTGCTTGGTGAGGATCGGGAGTAAGGTCTTCTCCAGGAGCTTCAGCAGGCTGGAGGAGTTGGAGATGGGTCGGAAATGTTTAGGTTTCGATGGCGACTGAACTTTGGCTAAAGGTTTGATAAGATAGTTTTCCCATTGCTGTGGGAAAATCTGGTTCGAGAGTAACTGGTTGAAAATAATTAAAAGTGGCTGAATAATGTACGGACTTAGGCATTTGAGCATGAATTGGGGAACTCCATCATCACCAGCGGTTGACGAGGCAGGTAGAGAATTGATGGCGACGATCAGCTGTTGTTTTGTGATCTGAATGGTGCTCAACACTTCTTGCTGGGTGGGCTCTGTTAGTAGAGCCAGATCTGAGTTTTTGATAGGATTACGATTAAATCTTGTGACGAAATCGAGCCACAATTCAGGATCAAATTGCAGAGGAAAATGAAGGTTCACTTTCTTGTATGGAATTTTTCCTTTAGCCAGATCTCGGTTAACATATAATTTGATTGCCTCAGATTTCATGCGATTAAATTGAGCCCGTGCCCTAGAATAAACGATGCGATCATTGACATTTTGCGACTGTTTCCATGTGCGATGGAGCTGTTGCTTCAGCTGGAAACTCATTTTGAGTTCTGAATTCCACCAAAGTCTTGTATATGGACTGATTGTGATTTTTTTAGAGGCGGCATATTTGGCAACCGTGTTGATCCAGTTTGTGAGAATGTTCACAGCTATTTCTGGGTCACAAGTCTCTAAGGCCACCCAGGGAATGAGAGAGGCGGATCTGATGCACTTATCTACGTCAAGTAAGTTGGGGCTAGTGATGTCAACCTTTTTTGTTGTCCTTCTGGTTTCTAATTTGGGGGCTGGCAGATATGCAGTCACATGTATTGGGACATGATCAGAGTCGAATGACGTTTCTGCAATGTAATCAAGGGTGCAAGGGATAGAGGCTAGAACTAGATCTAAGAGGTTATTCCCCCTGGTTGGAGCTTCATTAATAAGTTGTAGATCAGCACATCTCAAGTGTGCCAGAAGATCCTTTTTCATATTAGATAGCTGAGGAGGTAAATTGAAATCACCACAAACTACGTGAGAGGCTGTGGGATGCAGCTGATTGATTATCCAGTTGGAAACTTCAAGGATGATTTGCGGGGAAGGCGTTGGAGGTATGTACACCACACAGAGGTCAAACGTCACGAAGTTGTATCTTAACGTAACGAGGATTGCTTCATAGTTAGGGGAGTTACTGGATTTATTATCCAATAGCTTGAAAGTGGATTTCTTGTAAAATATTGCGACGCCTCCACCCTTGCGTGCAATCCGAGATGTGAATACGACCCCATAATCAGCTGGGGCAGCTGCTGCTAGGAATTCTTCATCGTCATTGAGCCAGGTTTCGGTGATGGCGAGCAGGTCAAAATATCCGGGGAGCAGAATTTGCTCCATAGTGTCAAGCTTGTTCCTAAGACTACGCACATTCTGATAAAATATGGTGCAGGCAGGTACTGTAGGTACTTTGATATGGACAGGTGGTCTCTGACATCGCACGACTCGATTCAGCGGGGTGTGTCTAGGACTGATGAGCACAGGGATCGGCATATTGGTGTTCCGTGTCTGTGGTTCTAGTTGCGGTAACGAGATCTGGGATTGCTATGAATCAGGGTACCATTGGTGGGAGTCCTTTCCATTACTTCTATATCGCTGCCCTTTATGCCCGAGATATGGCATAACAAGAGCTCCAGCAGGCCAGATTTCAGGATTGAAGAGTGCTTCAAAATCTGCATCAGCCACATCGATCTTAAAGGAGGCGTAGGTGGGATATTTTGTGGATAGCTTGGTGACTCTACCATTCATTTTGAAAGCAGCAAGAAGGTGTTCCACATCATCAGCTGTGGTAGCAGGGGAGAGCCTACTAATGAAGACATTACGGATCCGCTTGCTCATCATTCCAGTGTTCGCAATTTGCATCTTGCTGAAGTGCAAATTGGTTCCAATAACTTTAAGATTGGGGCTCAGTTCCTTAACAGTTGGATTACGGGTCAGTGTTTGTTCTTTTGTTCGTTGGCTTGCAATCATTGCATACGTTGTAGTGTCTCTATGGGTCTTTACATTAGATGCAATCGTAGTCCCTGCATAATGGTTACCTCTCACGTTGTTTGAAGCGGAACTACAATTGCGATGTACTTCAGCAGCCAAAGCATTATCCGGTTTTGAGCGCGAGGACCCCATATGTGAGTTTTGTGATCGCGAATAGGTGCGATTTGGCCGATTCTGCTCCTGATGAATTCTTTGGGTCTTCTGTGAGGCGTATTTCCTGAGTATCCGTTGGCATCTGCTGTGATTTCAATATATACTGGTCTAGTGCTACGTTCAGGGCACACAACTTCAGACTCACATGTTGTAAGAATGGGGGCTGGAGAGGGGTCAAGTGGTAATAAAGATGGGGTGGTTTGGGTAGGAGCTCTCGGTTTCGCGTGAAAGTGTTCGTCCGTAGGCTGCTCATGATGGTTAGTTTGAACAGCAAGATCACAAACCGATTGCTTCAGGTCCTCAAAATTTTTCCGCAACACCTCCAATGTTTTGTGTATGCATTCATTGTGTTCTCGTAGTCGCTTGTTTTCTAGCAATAGGTCTGCGAGGATATTATGAATTGGCGACAGCTTTATACATAGAGTTGTCTCAATATTTGTGAGGAGCGAGACCAGGAGTGGACTGTGTTCGAGTGATGTTTGATTAATTATTGCGGAGATCTCTGTTGATAGGGTGTTATCCTGTTGGGAGCTACTAGATTTTTGCATGATGAGGTCTGAATGGTCATTTTGTTCTTCCTGTAATGAGTCGGGTGTCAATTCCACATGTGCATCTGGCGATGTCAATTTTTCAGTGTCTACCTCAGGTTCGGGTTGGGTCCTGTGCTCAGGTGATTCCGAAATTTGGTTAACGTCGTTAAAGACTGCAGAACGGACGGGAACCACCCCATGACCGATCATGCTTCGGTCCGATTGCTCCTGGAAACTGACTAGAACCACTAGCAGCTCCGCTGCCAAATGCTATATGGCGAGCTGAATGGGGTACCCTTACCCTATTCATCTTAAATTCCCTATCCCCGGCAGGAGGGAGAGGAGACATGCTCTGTTTCCTCCCTCCCCTGCCAACCCATCTCTTCGCCTGGTGAGGCATGGGCCTGCCTCACTGACCACCTGGGGTCGCCTTCTCTATCGTCCCCATGCTTCTGCCTTTCCCCCCAGTCTTCAGTCTCTTCCCCCACTCTAACTGTATACCTTATCCATGGCAGGGAGAGATAGCTCTTCTTCGTCTCCCCCACCCGCCATCCAAACTCCCCTCTGGTGTGGCATGGGCATGCCATACTGCCTAGCAGGGGTCATGTCCTCTATCGACCCCTTACTTCTACTTCTACCCCCCCCAGTCTTCAGCCTCCCCTTCCTCCCACTTTTATCTTTCATCTAACGTATAGCCCACACGTCTAAATTTAATAACAACAAAATTCTGCCCGACCTATTAGGCCTTTTAACACATCTTTCTAGCGTTCAACCCCAACCAGCGATTTGCTAACAGCAATCTCCTTAAGAATTAACGTCAAACGACTATATATATATATATTTTTTTTTTTTTTTTTACTTTTATCATTATTATTTTTTATTTTTATTTTATTATTATTATTATTTTTTACTTTTATCACTATTATTTTTTTAATTTTTTTTATTTATTATATTATTATTTTATTTATTATTATTATTTTTTTTTATTAATTGATTTATTTTTTAGGTCCTAGCCACTAAAATCCCAGGAAACTAGGTGGCAGGACCTGCCGGAGCAACTCGTCATGATGCTGGACACCCGGCTAGCCTCCAAGTTGCAAGGTATGGGCAACGTCGGGCCCCACCAGGGCCAGGCGGCAATAAGCCGGACAAACAATGGGCACAACAGATCACACTGCACAGACATGACCCGCACACTTTCAAGTCTCTGGCTTGACAGTGTACTGTCCTCGATACAGCGAACATACGCGGAGATGGGAGAAATCCCAGGCGCCGTCTGACACGAACATACCTTATACCTTATATCCTCTCAGGAAAAAAAAAAAAAAAAAAAAACTTCCTTCCTTTCTTCGTCCCAGGAGTGACAGAACCCACCAGCACAGCTCAGCTGCTGCCATTAGGCCTCCCTAGCCACGCTCCCGTGCGTCGTCCTTTGCCTCCACTCCCCGGCGGGAGGGGGGGAATTATTTATCCCTGGTGTCCCCCCTCGCCACCCCTCTTTTTCACTCTGGTGGGGCATGGGCTTGCTCCACTGACTTGAGGTCATCATCTCCATGGATCCCGTATCTCTATCTTTTCCCCCAGTCTTCAGTCTCCCTCCCCCTCTCTAACTTACAACTAGCATCCAAATCAACTCCAAATTGCTTGAGCCCTACACCCAAAAACTTAATAACATCAAATCGCCCAACTAGTATTCCCTTTGTTTTGGCTGACCTCTATCTATAGCGATTTTTTTTTTTTTAGGTTCTTGCCACTGAAATCTCAGGAAATTAGGTGGCAGGACCTGCCAGAGTAAATAATTATAATAGTGGTGTACCTTGTCTGCCTCCACGGGACGGAGTGGAGCAACGTTGGGTCCCATTAGGGGCCCAGCGGCTAAATGACCAGATGAACAACGATACACGACACTATACAAATACAAAATCCATATACTTTTAAACCTCTGGCATTGACAGTGTTCTGTTTCACACCCACAATGTATTGCACGCGGAGATGGGGGGGAATCCCTGGTGCCGTTTGACACTAAACACACTCTATACCACAAAAATATGTTATTGTATTCTCTACCCTGTGAACCCTTTGACCTTATGTGGCCATTTCGAGTTATAACGAGGACATTCATTTTATCACGCGCCTTTTTTCAGTTTAAGCCAAACAGAAAAATTACCGAAAAGAATGAAACCAAAGTTGAAAGACGACCATGTTACCAACAATGTTTGGAATGTCTTTCCTTTGAAGCAGAAATTACAGTAGGGCTTTCAGCATGTAAAGGAGTTTTTCTGCAAAGAACAAGCAAAAAAGCGTAAGGAAATCGATAGTATAATTAAAGTTAAGTGCAGCATGAAACGACAATTGCTACCATTTCATTTGTAAGAACGAATTAGCCAGATGTACTTCTGTCATCGTGCTATCACAGTCTAGAATCCACCCAATGATGATTGCTTATCTCTGCTTTTTATATTTCGGTATTCGTAATCCTACTAGAATTGGTACGAAGCCAAAGTTTTTCGTCTTGATTGCTATCAGTGAAAGATGCATTGTTACTCTTTTCCCGTTTGAACTCTTTCCCATAAGAGCTCTATTTAAGAAGTGCATTACATATCCCTTTTTTGCCAGTCATTAATAGCACTTTTTTTACTTAAAACATTTAGTAATGGAGACTGCGCAATCATCCTGAGTGGATACTTGGACCCATCGGTGAGTAGTAAAATGCTTAACGCCTTCTTTCAAACTAAAAGAGTACAGCAGTTGTCTGGCAAGAGAAAAAAAGCAAATGGGAACACGAACAGAGTATGCTGATTCATCAATGAAACGAATTACTAAAGTACATTCATGAACTGAGCTTTAATAACTTATCTATATTTTAATTAAAATTAATGATTATTACGTATCTAATGTGATTTAAGAAGGGCACAATATCAAAAGTGACTTTATTTTATTTGCAAATAAGTAAATAAAAGAAAGTGAGCTTTTCACACAATTTTTTTTTAAAATTTTATGTAATATTCCATGGAATTTAATGTTTTTTTAAAGGAAAGAGATTATAAATACTTGATCCTGGCCTATACCCGAAAAAAAAAAATAATTTGGAAACTGTAACTATTGTCGTTGTTGCTCGTTAATAGTGCCATATCCAGGTGCCATCTTAAGCGGAGGGGGGGAGGGGCATGGCAACTAGGTCCAGGTATCATCGTAAGAGGCACGGCGACCAGGCGTTTGGTTTTTTTTTGTAGAACGCCTCCTGCGTTCTTTTTTTTTTATTTCAAAATTTTGGTTAAGGACGAGCATATGCCCCCCTCTACCCACCCCTGCTCGTTACAACATTATTTGACTCATGTTCACCAACGTGGCAACATACTCAATAATGTAAGCTTTCGATCTCGTATTCGTGTAGGTGGAGCAGCCAGCAGCATAAAGGAGAGGAGTTCAATGGCATTTCAATGCTTGCGCAGTAATCCGGAGGAGCCATAAATGAGTACACCGCTGACCACTTTATTAGGACAATGGTTGTCTGGTCCATATTCAACAATCGAAGAGGTCATATGTTATGCGATATGTGCAAGAAATCCCTGTAAAGCTGTTTGAAAAAACTAATGCCCATATTAGTTGACTACCATAAGGAACGGGAAGGATCTCGCAGACTTAAAAAGAGGTATGATTGTCACTGTGCATTTAGCAGATCCTACAGCAGAGAGGAAAACTGCACCTGTAAACTATTCAAGGTGTCACTTGATCCTTTAGCAAATATTCAGCGACAGAACAGCGCACATATTTATGGAGAAAGCCACACCATGTTTCATTAGCATACCCTTGATTCTCTGATTACACTGTACCGTGAACGGCTAGAGCATATCTAAATATGGTTGCAGATCAGGTACAGCCAGTAATAACGCATTTCACACCTATGATCAGGGACACTGTCAAGATGATAACGCAACCATTCACCGCACCAAATGTGTGAAAGAATAGTTTGAGAAACACCTTTAAATATCTCTCCTGGCCTGCTAAATCCACGCATCTCAATTTCAATGAGCATTTATGGAATGAACCGGAGAGCCGTGTTAAAATAGCATCGTTTTAAAAAGGTGTTAAAATAAGACCTTTATAACGCAGTGTTACATGGTGTCAGAATAAAGAATAGGACCAATAGAGTCCAGCAAGTTAGTTAATAATAAATAAAGCAGAGGCGCTGTAGCTCACATGGGTTGCAAGAAGCTCTAACCCAGTAAATAAAAAGCTTTATTATAAATGGCGAGATGGAAGACAAAATGAGCATTCCATAAATTCTCATTGTGTCTTCGCATGTAAAACTTTGTAATTACAGAAGATTTACTAACATAGTTCCGTTCAATTTCAAAACATACCTATAATAACAATCGCAATGCCACCACTTTCTTACACCATGAGCCGTCACTGATTTACATTCGTAAATGGAAGTATTCTTCATATGACTGGGGATTACTAGATAAAGAAATGTCGAATCAACACCAAACCTTTCAATGCATGTTATGTTAGTCTTCGGTAATGCTTTAGGTTCAATCATGATTTTATTGTCCCTTCGTCCCACGCCAATTTTCCTATACAGAAATGCCTATAAAATAGAACAGCAGCTCCGATCCTTTTCAAAATTTAAAGACTATTGCTTGAAGTAATTACCAAATTTAATGTTGATAGTTGAACCAAATCCCTCTGTGTACTCGTGATCCTTAAGTACTATGGCACAAATCCCACCTGAAAGTTATCCATCACATGGCGAAGTTTTAATATTCTGTTAAGAATTGTACTTGTTAACCCTTGAGTATATGCTGCTCAATGCTTCTGAAATGTAACGCAATGCTTACAATCCCTACCTTCTTCTTATAATATTATGCCAAGAACGACAAAAAGCTTTCCCGTACATTTCCGGAAGTCGAACAGTATCTTTATGAGTTTCGTATGGAACTGAATATTAAAATGAACAAGATACTTCTAGCATGAAGATGCAAGTGACGAAAGTTATCTTTAGAGGTTAGCGGTTTGGCTATCATTCATTTTGTAATGAAAAAGATAATTCCCTAAATATCCTGTATGTTCTGCCATAATTATTAAACTAAAATTATGCCCAGTTGCGTGATAGTAAGCATAGTCCCAGCGTGAACATTGTCCTCGAGCCAGTCTGCAGCAGGATAATCCAGTTTAACTCATTGGAATATAACGGCACATGCCTAAGTTGACACTGTCGGTTGGCCTTACGTAGTGCTAGGGTGTTAATAGTGGACAGCTGATATCAGAAGAATCATATTTTGAGCCCCCATAGCAAACGGAAAACAATGGGAAAATGGCACAATGTGCGTAGGTCTCACAGTACTAGCGTAGTTCTAATATTGCCAACTGATGTCAAAATGACGAATGATTTGTTAGGAGTCATTAGATCCTCTAATATAAGTGCAACGTGGTGTGGGAGCTGTGGACTTTCCGAATATTTTTATACACTAAACACAACAATCTGCAATGTTCTTGTTCTTCCCAATCTTTCGATAGGACGCATTTCTCCGTGCCATCAGACAAGAAGTGTGCAGGTATCATTTTCAGAACATTCAGACGACATCCCTCTCTTTTCTTCTCCCTCTAATTAATCAAATTTCAGTTACATCGGAGAGCTGTTCAAAAGATGTTCGAATAGTTGTATGATGTGTTAATCACTTGAAACTGTGAGATAACATAAAGATGCATGCATGCATCTTTATGTAATCGCATCGCAACCAACCAGAGTGTCTTCGAGGCCGATATAACACGTGGGTGGTAATATTTCAATACCCACTGAATACATAATTAGCTAAGTACTGCTATTATTTTAATCTTACATTAAGAGCCAGAAATGCTTCCTAATGAATGTTTCTAATCTTGCATAAATACCACTTACAGCAGTTAAAACAAATTTTACTGGAATAAAATTTGTACATAATTACTATATGCACATATTCTGTAAAGAAGTAGAAACAACCACACTATCTGTATTTCTATATATACAGCAATAATAAGTATTTTATAGATACTTTAGATATACCAGAAGTAACCGATAATACCTAAGCCTAGGAGGGAAAGAATGATACTCGTAATATACGATTTATAACATCCAACACTTGAATTAATCAGCAAACACAGAAAGCGGTGTTCGATAATAATTCAAGAATTATATTTGATTACTGCAAAGATCCTATATAGAAGTATGGCATTAAAATATTGGTAGTGAGCGTGTGGATATTATAAATTATGATCCAAAAGTAGGATAAGTCAAGCAATATTAGTTATGACGAGCAGTTTCTTTAAATACCTCCTAATTCTTTAATGGTGTGTCAAAAATCATATATGCGTTTAATTTTTTTGTCCCGACTTTTGTAGTTGCAACACAATTCATACTGTGTTGTAACTACAAAAAAAAAAAAAAAAAATGTCCAGGTCTGCTCCCCTGTGAATAAGCTGTGCCACAGAACTCCAGAGTTATACCGTACTATTATTTTTCAGGTGGAGATATTTAATAAAAGCCTAAATGTATTAGGTCATGGAAGACTCCGAGAGAGTCTGTCCCATCAGCGTGAAGACAAGAGCAGGTGAATGTAACACAGACTTCTCCCACTGGCAGAAAAACTGCTATTTTCTGAGGAGCTCATTAATCATTTTCATGATAGCGTATCGGCAGGTCACTATCGCAAAAAAGGGGAATCGTGGATGTAGATCATAAACTGTATTGGTATCAGTTCAGTGCAGTTTACATTAACAGTAATTGAATATAGAAATTAGCAGTGGGTTGACAATTTTAATAAATATATATTGTATACAAATTTCTGTTCTAATAATATATTTTCGTTGGCATATAGCATGAGTCATATGCTCGAAGGTTGACCCTCGACTATAAAAAGTAACAGTCGAATTAGTAAGTAATCTGAGGTGAGGTCATGGTTCTGCCAATTATTGGCATAATGGGACCTCAGATTTGGGAGACGTTCATATCTTATATAGTTGTCTGTTTGAATCATGAATAATCGGTGTGAACCAATAAGCAAATACTTTTAAAAACCGTTGCAATAAAAGAGAGAAGGCAGATACGAGGGGGGTATCAAAAAGTTCGTACCCTTACCTATAAATATGCGTAATAGCCCTAGAAAGGTGAAACTTCACAGGAACCTTAATCCTTTTCTATGTACTCTCCGTGTACAGTAACACATTTCTCCCGTCTATGTATCATCTAAGGATCAGCCTTGATCATAGAAGCCACACAGTTTTGCCAAACCACGATTACACTTCATTGACGACTTCCTGAGACGAATCAAAGCGGTGTCCACGCAAGAAATGGTTTCTTCATTTCTCGAAACAAGATGTCTGGTGGTGCTAGGTCAGTAAAATAGGGTGGGTGGTGCAGTAGCACAAATCCAACGGTTGCCGAGAACATTGCATTCGGCATTGCTTCTGCAAAGGCGTCAGCAATATTGGAACCTATCGTGCGAGGACCTTAGATGTGTGCAGATGGTCGCGTAAAATGCTGTGGGCAGACCCATAACTAATTCTCACTGCATTTGCGATGAAATGAATTGTCACACGTCTGTCACTCAGTACCAAGCTGCTCAACCTTTGCAACCGTCTCACTGTTTGTGGATATTGAGGGCCTTCCTTCTCTTGGCTCGTCAAAGACACTTGTACGACAGCACTGAAACTCCCGTTTCCACTTTTTTACAGTGTCATAGGATGGACAATTCTGCCCATACAGAGCTTTCATTTCTTATTCAATTTCTTGAGCTTTCTTGCCCTGCAAATGCAGGAACTTGATCACTGCTTGATACTCCACTTTGTCAACCATAGCATCCTTCCTCAGATTCCGGGCTCCATCTCTGGTGCACAATCACCGTACGGAATAAAATTTCACATTATTGAATATGTAAACAACTTATATTAAAAACGGCATCTTCCGACTGATGTTTTATCTAGGTCAGAGTACGAACTTGATACCCCCTCGTATTGTTTAATCCGGAAAATGTAATCTTTTCTTAGTTATCCACCTCACATGGTCTTAAGTACGGTAACTTTAAATAGTTTCCGCTATTATAGCCATATGTGTGAATAAAAAATTTTACTGTTTTAGGACTGATCTGTTTTAGGAAGGGTGAAATGTATAGTACCCAGGGCCACATGCATGGTTTGGGGTTTTTTCAATTTTATTTTTGTTTTTGTTCATGCTCCTCTGAAAGGGAGCAAGTTGATTCACGGCCTCTTTTCCAAGTTGACACCTAAATTGATTAAAATTTTTAATTCTTTATTCATCCTTCCTTTTCTTTGAAGATTATCACGTTTTGGGCCACTGTTTGAGAACTCTTCGAGTAAATATTTCACGAGTTTACGTCGAAAAATAAATGATTTGTCTCTCTGTAAGAGAAAGAGTAGTTATTATTTTTCTTTAACTGTCATCCCTTTACAGGTTAGGCTACTCAACACCGTGTACTATTTTATATTCAGTTGTAATGAATTCAATTTGCAATTACATTCCTCGGTTTCCTCATCGTTAAAGCTACTTATATGAAATTTTAAACAATTATTATTAGCAAGAACACTCTAAGTTATTTTACTTTTATTAGCTACGAAAAATTAAATTTACTTCGCCGTAGTTTATATTTTTAATATTACAACGGCTACTCAAAAGGTTTGTTCCACAATCATTCATCAGCAGAAATTTATTTTCTCAAAAAATTCTTACAAATCAAGGTTTTTTCATTCAATTTGAGAGACCGATTCGTCTTTCCCATAGTTACACTCCACTTGGACAAAAAGGTTAAAATTCCTGCTAAATTCAACAAAAACTTCATTCCATTCCTAAACTTTCGTCAGCGAGTGCGTTATTCAATGGACTATAAAGATGACTGTTGAAAGGATGAGAGATCCACGCTGTGTGGTGGACAGGACAACAAACTCCAGCTCAGTTTTGAGATTACTGAACTACTTTTGTTTACAAACTGGTGAGTGGTCTTGCGTGGCATGGCCTAGGAGAAAGAATATCTTCGATGCCTTGTTATGGTTGCACTAGTTATAAACACTCTTCAAGTCTGTGAGGAGTGTGCGCCCAAAATTTAGGGTTCTTCCTTTGGAATTTATAAGTGTGATATGCTGCCACCTTCATAAGTTCTGTTTTTTTTTTTTTTTTTTTTTTGGTACTTCTATTAAACAACTAACAACATCCATCTGACTTCAAATTTTACCATATTATACAGAGTAGCCAGATTTAAAGTTATCATTCTTTGAAGCTTCTGTCATCCAAATAAAGGGCGGATCGGACACAAAATTCGAATATTTCAAAGAATTTTGCGAATAAAAATGTTAACTTTTATTCCAAAACAGAGTCGACACAAAACGATTTATCTCAATAAAAGGCGACTGCCTTCTGTATTTAGAATATACTATTGCTGATGACGAATACATCCCTTGAGAAGGAAGAGCAACATTACTTATGAAATTGCTCTACGCGGACAAGAATGAAAACGCATTGCTACCAATTTGGTTTCGGATATCGAGCATGTAGAATAACACGACACCGACGCCCACAGCAGTAATATTCAATTACAGCACAGATTTTTGCGTTTCCTATACCGAAAACGCATAAAATTCTAATGTAAATGTTTCATTATTACCTGTATGAGATCCATTATTCACACTGTCACCTCGCTGGAAAACCTAGAAACGTGACTAGATTCCACACTGAACTTTCTAACGTGAATGGAAGCGAATGTGTGGCTTCGATTATCCTGGAGTACGACAACGCTCACTACTTGAATGTAGTCGGGAATGACGAAAACTATCAGACTTATGCAATAGCATAAGTTAGTGTGGCTTCCAAGCTAAGCTTATCAGTGGCCCTCGCTATTTTGACACGATGTGTGGAACAGGACTAAGGATATTCTGTCACTGGTTAGTGCTACCATGCATTTTAAAGACAGGGTTATTTAACCGATTTGTTGCGAGAGAATTTCGCCAATGATTCAGTGCTAAGGCGAATTCCTTTACGAAATAGCTGCCTCGCTTTTCCCTGGGTTGAAACCTTACTACCTTCCCTATGGAGTTATTTAAAGGGCCTGATTGCGGTGGTAATATTCATTCTCTTGAAAAATCTGTAGACTTTCGAAGCACATTATACGCTATATGAAGAAATTATTATGCTTGCTAATGCTGAATTTGGATTTTTTTTTTATTGCTTCCAGAACGTCATGTTCACCGAAGGGTCACTACACTGAACGGTTATTGTTCAACTATAGCTCTCCGTAGGGCTCGGTCCTAAGGCCAACTTTCTGGAACATGGTCCTGGATGAGTTCCTAAATCAATATCTTGGGCATGTTAAGTCCCAAGCCTATGCAGACGATTTGATCCTTTCCGTGCCTGCCAGCTCAAGGGCCCAGCTTGAAATTTCTGTTAACCGAGCACTCTGGCTCCTGCAGGAGTGGGGTACCCAGCACAACCTGACAATCTCGGCTGAGAAAACTTCCAGCATCCTCCTGAAAGGGAACTTAAGCTCAACCAGACCACTGCAAGTTAAGATCAATGCCAAAACCATCAAGCACCGCATCCAGCTTAAGCACCTTGGTGTAATCCTGGACTCAAAACTGTCCTTCCTTCCACACCTACAGTATATCCAAAAGAAAATAAGAAATTACACTGCACTGGTGGCAAGGGTCACCCGCAGGGACTGGGGTTTAAGCCGACGTACCCTAGCCCTGTTTTACAAATCAGTCTTTATTCCAGCCATCTCATATGCTGCAGGGGTCTGGTATCAGCGGGAAACTATTGTTACAAATCAGAAGAAATTAGCCACTGTTCAAAGATCAAT
Organism: Mastigoproctus giganteus; assembly: GCF_048544385.1. Taxonomy (NCBI): domain Eukaryota; kingdom Metazoa; phylum Arthropoda; class Arachnida; order Uropygi; family Thelyphonidae; genus Mastigoproctus; species Mastigoproctus giganteus. The sequence goes on from NC_143577.1 coordinate 149,792,466, forward strand.
ACTACTTACCATCACCAGAGCCTGCTGCACGGTGAGCGCTCCTGCTCTACAAGTCCTCGCTGGGGTTCTCCCTATAGACCTTGAAGTTAATTAGATGCGGCATGTTGTATCATCTGTCCAAAGAAATCTCCACTACCACCATTGGATTCAAGCTCCACTACCACCAACCCAACAATCAATCGCAAGACAGAGAAAGCGCGCCTTTTCGCTCACCTGCAGCAGACCTGGCAGGACAGATGGACGACATCTACTAAGGGAGGAATTACAAAGACATTCATCCCTGAAGTAACGTTCGTGTTCCCAAAAGCCCCAAGCTGGTTTTCCTCTGGCCTGTACAAACGTACCTCATCACAGGCCACGGGTCGATAAAGAAAAATTAACATCTCTGGGCATCACAGATGATCCACGTTGCCAGTATGGCACTGACGAATCTTGGCACCATATAATGTATGACTGTCCTGACTATGAAGACTTGAGATCTATTCTGATCACAAAGATTATTAATTTGTCAAAGAACCAATAACATATACTAATTCATACCCATGACAATTATAAATACTTCACCACTTTTGCACAGGAGTCTTCAACAGACGAAGAACATTAAGGAGCCTTTTAAACCACCAAGTCCAATAAACTAAGACAGATTCTGGACACCCCTCTCCAGTAGCATCAACCGCCAACCTCATCGAAGCTCAATTGAACTGAAATTCACTTCCTTCATCCAAGTTCCATCGGGCTGATATCTGCAGATCTCCACAACTGAATATGCAGGCAAGATCAACTGGGACCTGATCCTACCCAAGACTCCAAACCCAGAAATCGGAGACACTAGCAGCTTCTCTGCCAAAAGCCACATTGGCAATCAAACTGAGCATTCTAGCCTGATTTTATTCTACTCTCATCCCCCTGCCGCCCCCTTCTTCCGCCTGGTGAGACATGGGCATGCCTCACTGACTTTCTGAGGTCGCCTTCTCTATCGTCCCCATACTCTTTTCCCCCATTAAGGATTCCCCCTTCTCTATCGTCCCCATAGTCTTTTCCCCCAGCCTACAGTCTCCCCCACTCTGTCTAACTCGCAGTGTACACCCCACACAATTTATCAATTAAATAACGTCCAAATTTAAACCGTGGGTACATAAAAACCTCTCTCGGCATTTTATATTCCAGCGTTAATCTAACCCCCTCTTTTTTTTTTTTTTTTTTTCACATAGGCCCTTGCCACTGAAATCTTCGGAAACTAGGTGGCAGGCCTTGCCAGAGTACAAAAATTCTACTGGGTACCTGACCTGCCTGCCTCCCTGGGGCCAAGTGCGGTAATGATGGGGCCTAACAGCTAACTAGTCAGAAGCACAACAGTGCACAACACTACACATCCGTCCCCTCCCCACGCACTTTTTAAATCTCTGGCCTTCACAGAGTTCTGTGCTACACAAGCAGAGTACACAACGCAGGGATGGCGAAAACCCCTGGTGCCGTCAGACAACTAACATACTTTGCATGTGTCCAACTACAGCACTAAGTGGAGTACCTGAAGGCTCCCCCTTAGGTCCTCTACTTTTCATTGTTTTCGTAAATGATCTTCCTTCTTTCATCTGCCCCTCCAATGCTCAAGTTGCTCTCTATGCAAATAATCTTAAGATCTACTCAGTAGTGAAGGGCATTACTGATTCTCAACAGCTTCAATGTGCTTTCAATAAATTCTCTCTGTGACTATCTCGGAATGGCTTGTCTGCTAACCCCTCCAAGTGCAAAGTAATCTCTTTCACATCCTGCAGATCTCCACAACTAATAAATACGGAGTACACTATTAACTCTGTGATCATCGAAAGGTGTGACTTGTTAACGACTTGGGGATTCTCTTGGTAATCATGGAAGTAATAATGGAACTTATGAAGCACCTGATATCCTTAGCAAAATCAACTTCAATGCTCCTTGTAGACAAGTCAGGAACCTTACGCTGTTTCGCCTTGATTCTGTCATCACGGACCTTATGAAATTCAGTCCACTGAACAGAATCAGCAAATGACACTCTGTCCTTTGCCAACTCCCAATTTGACAACTCCCAATCACTCATGAACTTCATCCACACGTTTGCTTCTTCTCTTAAACTGCTAAGTGACTAACTCTCATCTAATTATTGTAGTCTATTATTATTATTCGTTTTATTATTTTTCTATTCTTTAACTAATTAATTATTATTTGTTTTACTGGCAACAAAACTTAACGCATACCTCTTTTGTACGTATGATTTTAATGTTTGAATCTATATCAATGTTTATCTTCCCGTTAAATTTCATATTATTGTTATCAACGCTGTTCATTATTCTGCTCTCAGATACACTGTTAATGGTTACTTGTTATTAATCTTGTTATTAATAAAAATAAAATAAAGTATAGTGATAATCTTTCTTTGTTCCCCTGTAGGTGAATTTTTGAAGCATTTAACCGTTTCTTTTGTATCCTTTGGTACATTTGAAATTGAAATAAAATCCTTAGTTCGACAGAGTTCCCAAAGTATGGAACCATTATGAAGATCATTAATGTATGAGGTCACCAACCTAATCTAGTCCATTTAAATTGACTGCCTTTCTGTTTTTTTTTTTTCCATTCCATTAGTCAATTTTTCTCTCTTTTGTTTTTATCATCCTTTTCAATGCACTATCTTTGGCTTCCCTGATGCATCTCAGGCCAATCTACGAATGTTTATTGGTATTAGGTTTACGTCTCTATTATCATGTAAATTTATTTCTCCATCTTTATATTTAAAACCTTCAAATATATCCCTAAAAAATAAAGCTTGTATAGAAACGTGTGATGATCCTCCTCATAATATTTTCTGAATAATTCGAACGCCATCTTAAATACTTTACATATTGCGTAAATACATTGATGGAAGATAACAGAATACGAAACAAACAGAGAATTTTTATTTTTCTGTCTGGATGAATGTACACGTGCATAATTATCTTTATCTGTCTTTTATTTCCTTTTCTTTTCTTTGGACAACCTTCCAGATCATCTTATCTTGTCCCTCTCTCATATCAGTAGTCCCATAGTGACAGAAATACAATTCCGCAAACCTTTGATATTGACTGAGCACTCAAACTCCGAAACAACTGTTTATTAAAGAAGCTAATCCCTTTTCTCTTTGTCTTCTACTAAAGCATTTCAAAGTGGCTCTACCAGCTTCCAATAACGCCAGTTTAACGCTCCAAAGACGGCAGTCCAGTGATTGTTACTTTATGAGTGATGTCCACAGCGTATAATCAGAAAGTTTACGCAACTCTTCTAAAACTGTGAAGAAATATAATGTAAGGAGGCATTCCCATTTTGTTTCTGAAGTAAATTGTTATCCAGTAACGCATGCGAAACAACCACACGGATTCCGAAAATACTTCAAATAATGATCATATTAAACCTTAGATTTAAGGGAAATATATGCACGGCTGTCATATTTGAATTAGGTCTTTTCAAACTTTACCCAGCAGTGACTTTTCTAGTACTAAAAATGCAAATGCTTCCTGTAAAGTCCCATTTGGGATATCCAGTCTGATATTGAAAATTAATTCGTGCAAAAGAAAAAAAAACTAAAAACTTCTGGGTTTGAGCATCACGTTTAACATTAAATTTCAAGCATTAATGTTTAAAATTTACGAAAGCCAGCACATTTATGCATTCCGAAGACAAATTTCTTGACAGCATCCCGATTAAACATTAAAACCCGAGATGACGAGTCACCCTACTTATCGTGCATCTTTCAATGTCTATTAACGGTTTTATTTTCGCCAATCTTGCCATCTTTCTTTGCAAAGAATTTGTGGCATACACGATGACATTTATATTTACTAAGAAAAGGCCATTAAAACAGATCTGGTTTCATTTTGATTTTTATTTGGCGTTCGAAGCATGGATAACTTAGGCTGGTGCGTCAAATTCCAAAATGAAATACTTAAAAATCAGAGCATATCTGGAGAAAGTTAAAGTTCCAGACAGCGAGGAAAAATTTTTTAACATTTCTAAAATCATTCGTATCAGTGTGAGCGTATTGACAGCATATCAGTATGCTCCCAATGATACCAGTAAGGTTAATTTCCTCTTGAAGAATGAGGTGAGGATCATCTCTGCCCAGGAATTCGAAATGTTTATATATAATTTCGACTTTCCGTAGATTATAAAATTCAACCGTATGATAAATATTGCAGTTCTTTTAAGACCTGTTATCACAAAACAAAACCCTTTATTGTGCATTCCATTGCAAACAATTCAACTACAGAAAAAAATAATAATAGTTGCAACTGATCCGGTCTCCCTTATTGCCGCTTTTATTATGCGAATGAGGCAACCAAACAAAGGACAGCCATTGTGCATAGTTCCAGGACAGGAAAGTGTCTTGCAACAACTCATAAACTGAGAAAGAATTTCCTTGACAAGTGTTTCAGATTTAATTGGGATTAATGACCAATTTCATCATCAGTGCGATGAATAAGCACTTGGGCCATAATTATTAAAGAATGCATTTCACTGGCATCAAAAGAAAGAAGGCATTGAGGAAATTCATTCTAATAAGAACTTGAAAAACAGCACGAAGAGCTACTAAAGCAGCGACGACAGCAAAGCTCAGAAGCCTTGTAATTCAATTATATTTTATTTCCTTTCACGTATTCTTTTCCATCGAACATGAACGTTCACAGAGATGAGTACGAGGAAGTATTCCGTCGAAATATTTTTTATGAAACCTCCCATGCATGAAAGGTACTATAGAACCTGTGGTCAGTTGGTTGAAAGTTCAGAAGATGAACGAAGATACTTGTTGACGTTAGACTTGAATTTGTGTGCGTTGTAAATTTCAAGAAATACGTGAGGAGGTTGTTGCAGAAAAAAAACGGAATTTGAACGGAACATGAGAAAGAACGAGTTCAGGTTAGTTGGGAAGAGAGCGGGGTAAGCTATAGAAGTCAATTCAGAAGAACAGTATTCATGGAAGTACCTATAGAAAAGGTATACAGAAAAAAAAACAGGACATCTGCTAGACAGAGTGGAGAGACTTTGTAAGAGATGGGTTATTAATTAACCTAACTTCCCTCCTTTGAATGGAATCTAGAATCCTGAGAGGGATTTTAGGGCTACTCCCTAGATGTGGGAACAATATTCTATGGTAGGGCAGATTTGCGATTTGTACTGAGTGAACAGCTTCTTGAAAGAAAAGAAAACTGGTTTTTTTTGCCTAGAGCGAAAGAGAAAACCTAGTTTTTTAGATGCAGAATAAGCAATACTTGTGATGTGCTTATGCCAAGACAGATTACAAGTCGGGGTAATCCGTAATAGAGATATACGACTTGTCTAGATATCTGAGTGTCATCGAAGATAAACATGGACGCAGAAGGAACCTTTTTGCGAGATATAAGACATGGCTGAGTTTTAGAAGGATTAAAATCAACCAATTCATCTTTGCATCACTGGAAAATTACCTGGAGATCAGAATTTAGAGAATTGGCAGATGACATTCCAGAAGTTGTAGCTGTTTGTGCATGGCAAGGTTTCTGAAATTGGTGGAATGCAATGTGCTATTATCAGAAAAACTATGGATAGAATTTCCAGTCAATGGAAGAAGGTCATTAATGTACAAGAGGAAGAGAGTGGTAAAAAGAATTGAACTTTGGCGAACACTAGCATTAGCAGAGAAGTTAGAAGAAAGAAAAACTATTTATTATCATCAACTGTGAGCGGTCAAAGGAAAAGTTGATACTCAATCACAACAAAAAAAAAAAAAAGTTAGCAATCCCTACGATGGAAACTTATTTAAGAGACCTTTATTCCAAACACGATCAAAGGCCTTAACTATTGATTGTGTTTGGATCAAAAGTTAAGATCAACTGCTGGAGTTTCACCAAACCTTTCCATTGAATATGTCCATAAATGGGTAAAATAACCCAGTATATAACCCGTCGTTCGACACTGATGGTATTCATATTGGCGATTATTGACCAGATGGCATGTTTAAAGACAGTTTAGGAGTTGGCAGCTAATAGATTTATCCATGATTTTTAGAAAGAGTAGAAGTAAACACAGTGAGACGATAATTAGTTCGGAAGGATCTGCCATCCATTTTAGGAACTGACTGGACATGAGTAAATTTTCAAGCAGAGGGGGAAACACCGGTGGAATAAGAAAGTGCAAGAAGGCGACGCAGAACAGGATTAAGCTCAGGAGAGCAAGTTTCAGAATAAATGGAGAAATACCACGAGGATCTGGAACTTTCTTGGCATCAAGATTATTCAATATTCTTCTGATGTCCTTTTGACGGAGGATCACAGGCGGTAATGAGTGGAATGTACTGGAAATAGTACATTTCCAGAAATAGTACAATTTTGGAAATAGTACATTTCCAAAATCATCAATACAAAAGGTAGAAGAAAAGTAGGATGCTAACAAGCGGGCTATACGTTTAGATGAGGCAGTAACAGAATCATCAGGTTTTCATATAAATGGAAGTACCGATGGGCAAAAGTGTGTGGCAAATAGCTTTGGCAAGAAACCAGAATTCTGAAATACCACCGTTTGACAAGCAGCAAGTTTTCTACCCTTAGCCTGTTCAAAATCTCCTTTGGACTGATTAATATATGCTTTACATATTTTGCGATCGTCACCAATTTTGATATGAGATGCTTAGAGGGACCTGTCACTCTACCAAGTCCTTAAAAGGGTTGTTCGAGAGAAAAGATCAAGGGTAGGTGTTGGGTGTGTGGTTAGGACTGTCTGGTATTCTGGTTGGTAAATGAGCAATCTATGCGAGGTCATTAGTAATTACAAAAGTCTCAGCATCTCGACCAGCTGGGTCCGTATGACTAGAAAACTTAAGCATGCTGGAGTTGAGAACATTAAAATCGTTAAAGGAAAGTTGAGCTTCACAGAAAGGAACTCGAAGAGTTCCATGTGATTAGTGGAATTGGGAGATCGATAGAGGATTGTTTGTTTGTTTGTTAGGTTTTTATTGGCGCATTAGCAACTAAGGCTATAATGCGCCAAAACTAGATCGATAGAGGAAACAGATGAATTTGACAAAATGAGTTGGAAAGATTTTAAGTCAGAGGAGGTAGAAAACAAGAGATTCCAAATTAGTAAACTGGATTCTCTGATAGGGAATATCAGAGCTGCTATATTCACATACCACCTTTAAAGCGAAAGGAATCGTACATCGAATAATTAGTACTACTAAGATGAGCAATGGTTGACTCAACCGATAATTGGGATTATGTCACAAAAGGTAAGTGGAGCTTTGCAGAGTGTGAGTGGAAATGGACATCATTGAGATCAGAAATGAGACCACGTATATTTGTGAAATGAACTAGAAAGAGTTTGGGAGGTTTCGATCTTTTAGAAGATCAGTTTGTTCATATTAGTTTGACTTATCATGTTGTATTCAGTAGTAAAAAGAGGTGGGGGGGACATGCATGAAATAATGAAATTTTTGGATAGGATGCACATACCATATTAACACCTCAGAAAACACCAATCATACTGCATGATGGAGGAGAAATATTTAGGTTAAAATCCAAGAGCACTGGAAAACTGCTGTTTGACTAATTACGGAAGTTCCAGATATAATATGTAAACACTGTAGTAGGAAGAAGTTCTTTAGGAGGACCGAGGTAATTCACTATTCCGCGACACATTAACGCTACAATATAACCCCCTTCTCTACTAACTGCTGGTTGAAGAAACGAACTGTTTATATAAGCAGTTGTGTCGTACCGCGAATTATGTACATCATATGGAATGATGAAAAGAAGGTAGCTAAAGAATGACTCTCAATTGCTTGTAGACAGTTTCTCCATTATAATCATCAGCAAAAGAATTTTACATTACTTCAAATGTCTCTTTTCATTCTAAAAGATTTAATAAAATTTGAAAATATGGATCATTTTTGTTTCCTTTTCCCATAAAATTGACAGTAACAGGAAAAATATTTAAGTTGGATTTTAAATTTCGCTTATCCGAATTTATCAGAATAGCATCCTTTCGTTTTCTTCATGAGTGTCAAACGAACGAAACACCTTCAATATTTTCGATATCTCGTCGGAAATTAAATTTAAACTTTGTGTTCATTAAGAACTTTGAACAAAAGCCGAATTAAATATAATGCGTCATATATGGTACGTCATCTATTATAATGCATTTTAAAACTGGTTTGACATAAAAAGTCTTAATCGATTTTAGATAGCTTAAAATGTCTTTACACATCACTAACTCGATAGACATCTGCGTTGTGTGTCCAGTGAAGCTTGTGATCCTAATAGAAAAGTCGATAATGTAAGTTAGGTGAGCAAAATATTGTTCATTATGCTGATCTTTCCCTAAAATAGAAAAACAAGTAATATAGTACTGTAAATATTAATTCAAGCTGCATCCCCAGACGAAGGAATTCACTTGAAAAGATGTCTATTAATTTCAACTTCAGGTATTCCCACCCTATTCTTCACCCATTGTAAACAACGAGTGACAAATTGTACCTCTCAACCAATCTGAGACACGCATGCTCTCCTTTGAGTAATCTAATACTTACTTGGTTTGCTATTTTTTAAGAGGTTTTGCGATTACTGCTTGATATAATATCGTGTCGTCAGTCCCACCTCATTATGGATGGAGCTCAGTTCCTTAACTATTAATAAAAATGCCATATGCGCGTAGAACAGCACATTCAAACTGACACTGAGCTGAGCTAAATCTATTACTTCGTGAAACAAAACCCCTCAGTTTCTTTTGCGTGCATGTACAAAAATATTATTTATGCTTCAAACACCAAAGAAATTCACAAAAGTTACAGTTGAGTACATGTATTTTATAAATAACAAAGCAGTGAGAAAGTGTAGCGGCCTTTCAATTCAAGTTTAATCAGAAATAATTAATATAGTGCTTAATTTGTCATATGGCAGTGCCACTGGATTAATAGCAAAGTGATCGCCATTAAAACTTAAGAATTCAGTCTATTTGTTTCGTGGAGAAGATTCTGAGGTAAACTGAGGAATGGCTGAAGAAGATGAGGCAGAACATTGTTATAAATGGTCCTTGCTCAGAATAGGGTTACAAGCAGCGTCCATTAAGGTTTCAGTATTAGGACCACTCTTTTTTTTTTGTCATTCTTGAATGATATATACAAAACGATGTTTAAATTTGCATATGCTAAAAAGTTATCAATGCAAAGGTCTTCAAAATGATTTGAACCGGGTTCGTGGATGGTCCTAGTGCAGTTGTGTTTTTTTGCCAATTATAAAATTTATACATTTCGAAAGGCACAAATGTAAAAAAGAGACTTGGGTGATTTAATACAGTTAGACGTAATGGTGAGCGCGCAGCGTAAGCAGGAGATCAAGAAGGTGTAGAAAGTTTCATCAATGATTTATCATACTACTTCATCTAGAGAAAAGGTTACAGTTAGGTTCTAAAAGTCAATGATGAGACCGCATTTAGAAATTTGTGTTCAGCTTTGGAGGTCGCATTTGAGAAAAGACATTGAGCTCCTGGATAGAGGTAGTTTCATCATTTGCAATGTCTACTTCGTATAACAAAGGGGGTCCATATAAGGAGAGATTATTAAGGTGTGTGTGTGTGTGTGTGTGTGTGTGTGTGTGTGTGTGTGTGTGTGTGTGTGTGTGTGTGTGTGCGCTGTTGAGAAGAAATGTGAACGAGAGTGAACGAAAATTTCACCTTAAATGAAGTTTAAAAACGGGAGGGTACATAAATATATAAACTATTGGAGTAAACAAATAAACTGTGCCTCGGGATGTTTTCATATAATTGGCGGGTTGTCGAGTTGGGCTGAACTCAAACTCTACCACATTGTCAGCCTGTTAAAGTCTGAGGAGCAAATGGATAAGTAATTTTTTACGAAGAGTATGATAAACGGTTTGTACAGATAATTATTATTTTGTTTTCTGATGCATGCAGCAAAAGCCTATCCACCTTGCAACGTACAGCTTCCAACGCTCATGCAATTACTAAAACTTAATTGCTTTTGTTTGCAATAATGAAGAAAGTAAAGTATTTTGGGCTACTGCAAATGCAAAAATGCTGTAACTTCCCTCTATATTGGCAGAATGCGTAGTTACAGGAAGAAGATGTAAAGTGCGCAAATGATTTTAATAAAATTTGTTACGTTTAAAGGCTTATATTTGGTTGAGTTTTGTGTGAAATTCGAAAAATGTGGCCAGAAGATGGTGGAACTTAAACAGAAAGTTTCCTGACCATGTGGATATACCAGGGCATTGGGATTCAGATGGTCATAGCGGTGGAAGCAATTTAAGGGCGAATAATGACAGTCAAGAATGACCGAGGTGGTAGACCAAGCAGTGACTGGTCGGCCACGACGAAGGGGGACCAGAATGTCTACACTGGGAAACTTATTTGAACATTGAATATGTCTTTGGAAAGCTCACTACATTGTTTCTGTTGAACTGAACATGAATCATATGTGCATGGTGGGTACTTCGTGATCTTAATGTTAAGCAAAAAATCGAACTCATGTGGAGATTTGGTAGCGACATATAATGAAACTGTAACTGGATGAAGACTTTTTATCATCCACCATCATTTGCAATGAAAAACATACGAGAGTATTCCATCACAGTAAAGTCGATCTCATGCACAGTAGTTGAATAAATTTAGAATCACAAAATCTAAATGGTAATCTTTAGTCAAATTCTAACAAATTGAGAAAGTTCAGTCCAAATATTTCAAAAAAAAGTTAAGGCAACAAGTAGCCTACAGATAAAAATAAGCAAGACCCCGCTTATCATCACTTTTTATCAAAAATTGTCAAATTCTGCGACTTTTGGTTTTGGCGCTTTTTGTAAGAATGCGTTTGCTTTCTGTTGTTGTTGTTTTTTTTTTTTTTTTTTTTTTTTTTTTAAGAATTTGAGCATGCAATTAGCAAAGAGGTGTCAACACTGATAATTAAGAAAGCACTTTCATAACTTTGTCAGTAATTCTATTCCCTTCACATAAAAAAAAAACATCATGTTTATAAAATTTAAAGCCCCCATTATGGGGTTTGTTTTACTTTAAAGTTTCATGACCTCCTTTATCCACCGAACTATCTATTTGATTGCTAAGCGCTGCCTTTGTTACTATTTCTCTCCTTTTCTCCTTCTGATATTCATAATTATTCTTTCATCCTTCTTTATTCACCAAGCTACTTACATGCTATACACCTATAATACACTTTGAAACTGCTAATTTCAACTCTTATTCTAATCATTCCTAATGCCAAGGCCCTCTGATTAGAGGATTAGCTTTACATTCCCAGGATGCCCGAGTACCGTTATTTCAATTGGCAATGTATTGTTTTTTTTTTCTTCCTTTTTGCAAAGTTTATATTTGTTTCATTCTTCTGGGGAGTTGCCACCCTTTTGCCTTCTTTTCTCCTATGCGCTTCCAACATTTCAGTTAAACTGTTGCCTTGTCATGACTAACATTTATAACTAATCACAATCTAATCTAAATTTAATCTTATATATATTATAATCGAAGTCAATGCATAATACATACCGTCGGGACCACCCCCATATCAAAAATTTATAGAATAAATAAAATCAGTTGAAAGAAACGCAAATGATTTTAATTAATTATCTTTTCTTCGAAAGCTAAATTCTACTTTAAAATATACTCAATGTGGCTGCATCGCATAACACTTTGAAGTATCGTGACTCAGATTGCAACAGAAACTTACACGACCTAAATCTAAAAACATAGAGCACCGAAGAACTATTGTTTTAAGATTTAAACTCGATTAAGAGTATATACTCGCAAAGTTTTAAATAATGAATTTCTCCCTTACATTTATTATAAAGTTCCACACAAAAAGCTCACGTAAATTATTTTATTTGAGCTACGGATTGCTTCGGCAGGTGAAAAAAAAAACAAAACAAACGTCTGCTTTTAATATTTTCCTATTAAATATGCTTCGTTCACAGAATGTATGAATGATTTCGATCCATTCTGGCAGGCACACTGAATATATTTAAGAATAGAATAAAGAGCTCCAAAAGGGTGATGAATAATTGCTCTTGATGTCATGCAAACATATATTGCGTTCGTGCAGTTTCCTTGCTACGTACATTAAATATTTCTTCTCCAGTAAAATTAGGAAAAAAATCACTATCAGAAGAAATAAGCAGCGCCATATCCTCGGGGCAAATAAACAGCGAGCGAAAGGCTATCCACAATAAATTTAATGGAAAATATTTGCTGCCAAATATTTCAACAGACAGATAAAAATATTAACACACTTGTTACCCCATCCAATTTTCTTTTCCGCAGTCTCCTTTATGTTGTTTCGATCTCGGTTTTCTATTTCACCCAGCAATAACCGATATCATTTTCTCAGGGGCAATTTATCTTTTTCAAAGGCAAAGCCATATGTGACAGGTTTCTCATATCTGGAGCTAATCACCGGGCGATTTCACATTTTGTCGAGTCCGCATGGGGATTTCAAAGGAATGGATTGTAAGGAGCCTTACGAAGACAATTAGGAAAGGAACACCCCATGGCTGTAGACGTTGTGCAAACAGGCCGTATTGATTACATGGGCTGTTTGTCAATAAAGTGCTTAAATCAATCTCTGGCTGTTTGCTTTGTATCGCATTAGTGATTGGAATAAAAAGAGGGTCCACGATCTCGTTTCGGCAGCAATTAGAAAGAAGAACGCAGCAAGCCATAACTGATCTGTATATTGATTGGGAGGAGCAGGTTTACGAAACGATTCAAGCCTAGAGTGGTAATAGTAAACGACGCTTCGGTCAAGTGTGTCTGTCTGTCGCGAAGCAGAAATAACAAAACGTGCCAAGTGAAAATATTAAATCTTACAGTAGTGGGTAAAAATTGCAATAATGAATAACTTTCTAAAAGTGTAAAGGGAAATTAAAATCAATACTCTTACACAGTATTATTAAGAGTTGTCAACTTCATCTGAATAATCTCACAGTCTCGTGCCAATTTAGTTCTAATTTTGAAGCGCCACTGTTTTTCATCAGAGAATCCAATTTAGTATATTTTTTCTTGTTAAGGTTGATAAACATCTTAAATTAATACGCATAATATTTCTTAGCAATAGATTTAGTATTTAGGTTATTCATTCTGGTTAAATGCCTCAAAAGTGCAATATTATCATTCCGCAACCTACAGTTATTATTTGCATGTGTACATGATTTGTTATTTGATAAATACAGGCTCATAACAAAAAAAAAGAAATTAAATTTCGTAGCGCTGGAATGAGTACTTATATTTATTAAAGTATATCACCCACATTATCCATCATTCTAACAAATTGTGTGGAAAGCCCTTGTGTTCAAGTCCCTTCTAGAAGAGAGTAACTTTAATTTCATCCTGTGACTGGGTTTGTCGGTTTAGTTAAGCAAACAGAACCTGAAAACCTGCCATTAAATACAATTTCCAAACAACACACTGATGCCTCATGACTTGAGTTTTTTGGGACAGAAACAAAACTGCAAAACCTACAGTACTAATAATATAACACTGATAACAAATGAGGGCTTCGTTCATGTGAAAATGTTGTAAATATGTAATCCCTGCATGATGGTATTTCTGCAGGAACGAAAATAAATAAAGAATAGTTGTTAGTGTTTCTTCATTAATTCTATTCACAGTATTTTGTCTTTATTATGTTAAATTTAACTATTTTCTTTTAAATAATTGTAGTAAATACGTGGAATACTTTATGATACGTATGCGCATCCAGAGGTGAAACGAAGATTAACGAACAGAAATATTAATAATAAAGCTTGTTCCACCCAATTTTTAACATCTTTGGAATGAGATCGAGTTAACATGGACCATCATCCCTGTTGTATGCTTTCGATACTCTGTTGCAAGATGGATTAATCTTGCAACGCGGATTCGTCGAAATTCGTCCACTGCAGGCTGTCTGGAGGCCTAAAGAGGTGAAGTCGCAGTCATTATTAGATAGATCCGAAACGTTTCGTTAATAAATATGTTGTGATGTTGTGTGAACGAGTTTCCCGCGAGTACACGCACACGCGCGCGCACACAAAAATTATTTCACTAATTTTGCCAGCTGGTATACAGAGATTAATTCCCTATTGAAAGGCTTCAGTTCTGAAAATTGCAGCGTCTAGAGAGTAGACCAGCAAAGTGAGCTGACTGAGGTGTTTAAGGCTTTGAATGGATTGAGCAAGCTCAATGCTGATGGGATTCTTCCTCTTGCTCACACACACACACACACACACTTGAGAAGACACAAATTCAAATTGAGGAAGAATGGTTGCAGAATAGATTGTGCGGAAGTTTGCCTTCATCCAAATGGTGGTTGATTGTTGGAACAGGCTCCCAACCGCTGTTGTGGAAGTGAATATTTTGAATAAATTCAAGGAAGAACATTGGAGGAGATCGATAGGCGAAATGTTTTTTTTTTTTTTTTTTATTTGGCTGATGCTGTTTAAGCTCGCTTTCTTGCATAATTTGCCACATTGGTACTAATATTAACACTAATATATAAGGTTGTGTCCTGTACATTCTTGATGAATTATTTTATTTCTGTCTTTTGGTTTTAGTTATTCAGCAGATTTCTTTAAGATATCTCCATATAGATTTGAACATTATGAGCGATTATTAGGACTCTAGCTCCATAAGTCCCGGATGTCGATTAGAGATGTTCGCTGAGAAAACCAAGGACACCATTTCAGATATTCATCATAGGTGGTCTTGCTTCATCATGTAAGAAAAGGGTCATTCATATTAACTTGCATGCTTTCAAGATTTAAAATGAAATTGCACGGAACGATACGCAAGTAACAGTCAGCATCCACTGTATTATCATAAAGATTTGGTGCAACAATTCAAAAAAAATGAAACAGTATACTACACTGCGTACATAAGTGGATACGAAGAAAGCCAAAGCAGAAAGGAAAGTCTCATGACGTGCGTATTTCCTTGACCGAGACATGCACGTTATTTTTTCTTTACTCTTAAGTCGTAATGTGCTTAATTTTCGGACCAAATGTTATAACTAAAAATAAATGTGATAAATAGTAATAATTAATAGTTCCATCTGAATTATGCAAATACACATTTTATATACTGTCAAATATTAGCGAACATTTTAAAACATGAAGCTGCTGAGGGAACCATTCTACAGATTTCCAGAATGCTGAGCAATTTATAACTGAATACAGTAAATGCAATGCTTTCAAGCTTTCTCACCCATACTTGATAAATGAACTATATTATTATTGTCATCAAAACCATATTTGCAGTCTATTCCAACTTTTTAAAGTCTCTGTTTATTACTCATCTGCTTAGACTTTCTGTTCCATCAAATGTTACTCGAAATTCCTTATCTCTCAATAGCATTACCAGAGTGATAAAAAGAAAGAAAAAAACATTTTCACAAAAAACAAATCTACTCAAATGTACGCCATTTTGTTATTGCAACCGCTTATGCAATTTTTATGGCAGCGGATGCAGTGGATCAGAAATAAATTCCCAAGTTTTATAGGTAACTTGATTCCAAACGACTATAATTTAAAATACTTCAAAATTATCGGCAATTCAGTTTAAAGCGCTGGCAGAGGGTTTGAGGGGGCTTCTAAAATGCTGTTCTGATTAATTATTTAAGTTCACCCACTTCATTTTCTGCAGATTTATTCCTGTTTCACAAACGAGGTGAAATATTTCTGCACAGACTGGCATAAAACAACATTTGTACAAGAGAAAAATGGCCGGTCATTGCTTGAACCAGAGCTAGCAGAAACAACACGTAGAACTGGAAATTAGAGTACTGAAAGAACCAACAGCTTGAGGTTTGTATGATAGGGCATACCCATACAGGTAAAAGAAGTGTTTATTGGCCTTTCTCATGAGGTGAAAGGTTTAAAAATTTCTCCGCCTTCTTTTTCAACGAAGAGTTTGCTTTGTACTACTCTCGTATAGTAAAGTCTAAGGTACAATTTTAAAGAGCTTACCATTTTCCAGTTTGGAAAAGTCTGAGTTTGAATCTTTAACTAGTCTTTTCTCTAGAAGCTGCAGTCAACAGATCTTATATGGAGGGAATTAAGTTCGTCATTAAGAAATGACGAACTACTTGTATAATCGAAGTACTTAATATGCTGGAAAATTCAGACAGAAAAACAATGCGCTGTAGGCACTGAGTGAAAGAATTCGACTCAACGAAGATGGCCTGCTCTTTTAGGTATTGAACTATACTTTATGCTCCACTCAAGCAATTCAGCATCCGCAGTGCTTAACTTGAATAAAAAAAAGCACCACGACAACCGACTGCACCACACAGCAAAGTAACGCTTAGTCAAGGGCTCAGGGTAGACTGACGAAGTCGCACCGTGGCGCTTTACATATGCTTGAGCGAAAGGTTACTTCGAGTTTATTAATTAAAAGCTTAATCGCATTTAATCCCTAAGCTCTTAAACCTTGAGCTCTTAATTCCTAAGTAATCGGAGAGAGAGATCACATGCACAATGCCAGTGTCTGTAACCTGTATTAACATGACAGCGTGAAAATCATACCTGATGCAATTATCAAAAAAATCTATCAGAAGCACTTCAGATATTTTTTCTGTGTATTACACAGGTCAACGAAAATTAAAATATTAATTTTTAAAAAAAGTTCAATATATATTCCAATTAAAATATACCCAAAATTGAGATTATATTTATTGATATTAATATTTTCGGAATAACTAATACAAGTCAAAGAAATATAATATGGCAGCCCTTATCATGATGCCAGAGTTTCGGGTGTGAGTGAACTAAACAAAGAATGCAGGAGTGAACTAAGTCACTTCTGAATTTTTAAAAATCATCGGAGAAGATGGGGGGGGAGAAGAGTGCAGATTTTAATAGAGGATAGGATTACTCTTGACAGCAACAACACTCAGAACACTTCTAATTATGTTAGACATCAAATTTCTAATATTACCAAAACCTACTCTTCCAGAAGAACAGTTCGCAATTTTGTAGGTTCTGCAGGGAGTGATTGATGACTCAAGACGTGTGCCTTCAGTGCATCCAATATATTATCAATAGGATTCCGGATTACACATCTCGAATGGCATTTGAGAATTCTTTTTACTGTGAAGGGGTTCGAGTCCCATCAATGACGTGAGGAATTTTATGGGGCTTTTTAACAACGTGGCTGAATTATTCGGTCTCATGCGAGGACAGCATGGTTTTCCCTGCGGAAACTCTGGTTTTTCGTCCAGCAAACAGAGAATCGACCACAGAACACACGAAATGTACAGACAGTATACACGGAGCAATATGGCTTTAGTGGCTGTTACTCCTAAAATCCTGCTACAACAAGAACATTACTGTGCAGAAGATCGTTCACCGACTTTCGTTATATTGGGGGGAGCATTTCAAATAAATATTGGTTTCAAAGTTGATTTTACAGCGCATCAGCATTCTAAGACAATGTGTCAGTGTGTTATATCAGTACAGATGTGTTAGGTTATGTTGTGTCAGGTGAGCATACGGTAACGCGGCGCTCTTCATGGAGTGAGGACTGAAAAAACGGGATGATTCAAGAAAAAAAATTTCTACTTCCTCTGCTCGGGATCAGCCCCAATTTCCCTGCACCCCTTAATATACTGCTCTGGTTTCCAGACAGTCGCAGAGATTGGGACCTGAAGAGTTGTACGTTAGCTCTTTTCTACAAGGCTGCATTCTTGTCCATAATCATATACTGTCCCGGGGTGTGGTTCTACCAGGGCTGTAGTGGAGGGTATACGCCGTATATCCTCTGGATTTTTTAATGTGAATAGAGTATACCTTCTGGTTTTTGAGACTGAAATACGGCGTATATGCCATATACCCTTTGGAATTCGATTAATAAGCACAGTATACTCTCTGCTTTTCGTAACATTCATAGAGTATACATTTTGCTAATTTTCGACTACAGCACTGGGTTCAACCGTGCCATCCTCAATAAGAACACAAGGAAATTAGGGAATTATCCTCCTTTTTACTACTCATGGATGCTGCACAGTGAGTACTCCTGCCCTTCTGGTCTTGGCGGGTTCGCTCCTCGTGGACCTGGAGAGCATCCAAAGCGGCCTCCACTACCATATTTCTAGAGTAGTTGTCTAGAGTAGGGTTTTAAGTGGATCAGCGACTAAGGCCATATTGCTCTTTGTATACTGTCTGTAAATTGCACGTATTCTGAGATCGACTTTCTGTTTACTGGAAAAACATGAGTTTCCGGGAGAAAAAAAACCATGCTGTCCTCACCTGAGATCGACGAACTCAGCCAAGTTGTGAAAAATGCCCATAAAAATTCCTCATGTCATCGACGGTAGTCAAACTCAGGTCTTTTCCACCCGGTGTGAGGAAGACGGCGATCCTACCAACTGTGCTAACCACGAGGGTACATTTCTAGAAGTCACTCGGTCTCTGTTCTTAATTACCCAATAGATCTAGGTTCTGATATCAAATGGGAGAAGCCACGCTTTGCATCCTTCCTTGCCAAAACTTAGTAATCCAGATGGAACAACTCCATAAAGAAACCAATTACCCACAAGTTCACCCCAGATATCACTAAAGTCTACCGAACATCGCCTCACTGGTTTTCTTCGCGGCTATACATTATGTTTTTCCTCAAGCGTCACATTTCTATTAACAGCAAACTGGCATGCATGGGCATTATTAAGGATCCCAAACATCGGCGTGGACTCAATGAGGACGAGTAGAACCTTATGTGCCTCTCTCCAACATATGAAGATCTTCGTTGCCGAATCACTCAAATTCCGGACCAACCACAAGGACACAAATATTTATATGTCAACGAGAAGCATTACTATCAAGCCTTTTACCGCTTATCCCAGGAATTATTCGCACGGAGAAGATCACTACTTCCAAAATTTTCACCGCAACCTGCCAACGCTTCCGGACCACCTGGGACATCTAACTAGTCTTTCCAGTTTAGTCCTCTCAGGTAGGTCAAGCTGGGTTTGCTACCTGGGAGTCTAAAACGCTGATGGAACTGATATTCGGATGACACAAAAGTCGAGTGGACAAAATTTCGGCAAATTCCGGTCGGTCTGTGACAGTCAAATCCTCTGCTTGCACCTTCACGATGATATTACTCTTAGTAACCCTGGTTATAATTCCCATGTGTAAAGTCCTGAAATACGGTACTCAGGCGCTTTTCTTGTAGGGTTTTAGGCGCATCAATGCCTAAGGCAATATTGCGCTGTATATACAAATATGTAAATTGTGTGTGTGCTTTTGGTCAAATTTTATGTTTGCTGCACGAAATGGTGGGGAGGGCATCCGTTCTACCACCTGTGCTACACACGAGTGTGCTAATGCGCCTAAGGGGGGTGGGGGTAAAACTCTGTAACCACATTAAGTATAAGATTAATGCAATCTTCCGATTACATCTCAGTGCTGTAAAAGATCATCTCTCATTTGTGATCCAGATTACAGCATTTCCTTTGTTTTGTTGCAATAGTTGCATATATTTTCCCTTATTAGTTTGTTTACCTGCTTTTTCGGTATAAAGACCCGATAATCTTCTCACACGTTGCGTATCTCTATCGATTGGATGTCACCTTAGTTTATTATCTTATTATTACATTAGTTTGGTATTAACCTCAGTTTGTGCGTGTTCAGTTTAAAACAGGGTACGCTCTGCAGCACACACTGGTAAAGACAAGACCTTTTGTTCAGCGCAACACACATTTCAGTTCATTAATTCGTCTCGGAGAACTCATTCATAACAAGAAAAACATTATTTATTTCTGTCGTACAAATTACGCCAGAGGCAGATTTAAAGAAAAACTGAACAGAAGTTCGGCACACTCAATTAAGGACAGAAACAAATGCATCGTTCATTTGCATTTCTGTGTGTTATGTTCTGTCAAACCTAACAGAAATCTCATTATAGTCTCTTTCCTTCCTGACTGTTTCGGAATGATTTTGTCATTTAGAATTTGAGTTTGTTAGTTGGGCTTTATATCTCAGTAATAACTCAATCTTTCGCAACCGCTAACTCCCCTTCAAGGTTATATTACTGTAGGTATTCATCTCAATGGAAATTAGATATAAATGATTAACTATTATAAAATTAAGATGGCGTAAATAACTGGAAAGCAAGAGAGTTTATTGTCGTTGTCATTTACTACTGTGTTTCTTCTGAATTTTAATTTAAAATTCTGTTCACAGTACACCTTCACTATATGTCGGTCGTTTTACGTTACAATCCTTTTGAGTAATGTTAATATTTTATTTTTCGTGTTTAATAATTTCCCTTTCTAATTAAATTCCTTCGCAGTTATGGATTTATAACGAAGAGGGTACAGATTTAATTTACGAAAAATAAAAGCTTTTCAGTGTTTTTTTTTTTTTTTTAAACTAAGATTTATAAATTCAGTTTCGAGTGTTATCAATAATTTCTTTTAGGACAAAGGCTTTCACAGATGATTAAATACCACTAAGTCAGGTATTTTATTTTTTAATGATTTTTTGAAAGATCTATTACTGTCTGAAGAGAGGCGATCTTTTTCTGAAAAGACGAAAAGAAATCTGTTTCTCTCACTCTCTCGGCTGATCAGAGGCCACTTGATTTTTAAGTCTGTTAAAAGTAGGTCGCTTTGTGAACAGCTTATATTATCGATAACGAGTTTTCCGGTCCCCTGGTGTCCGTTTTCTGTCTCCTAACTAAAGATGTAAGAAGTAAACTGATCCAGCGGATGTTTTCTTCATAAATATCCTGCAAAGAACTATGCTTTAATCAGAACAATCCTTTCACTTTCAGAATAGCAATTCCAAAATAAATTACAGTATACACTTGATGCAGTTAAATTAAAAAAGAGTAGAGGAAGAAAGGGATTTGAAAGGTACGATACGCTCGAGCATGAAGTTTTTTCGAGCAGTATAGAGAGCCGAAAGGAAAGCCCACAGCTTACTATCGCCGATTTATCTAACATTTATTTGTAACAGGGTTTATGACCTCATAAACTTCAGATCATAAATTCTAAAAGATAAAGGCAGTTTCAAGATCACACTTAGAATATTGGCCAAGTTTGGATGAAGATCGCACTTTAAAATAGAGCTCGATCTTCTTGAAAGAGTCTGGAGATGGGCGACCCGCTTGGCAAAATCTGCAAAACTGCAACCGTATAAGAAAAGACTTCGATTATGCGGCTACAGAGCTTGGTAACCAAATACACTGGGCCACCCTTGAATGTATTACCACTGCTCTCCTCATCGACAGCGAGAAACTAAAAGCCACTAACGAGGAATTTGAGACAAGAATCTCCGTCCTTGAGAAGGTACTGGACACTACCGAATCTTCCTGCACCACAGTCCCCACAGGGTACTCCCACATACGCACAAGCGCTGAGGAATCCAAACAACAAAGAGTGAAACCCAAAGGCCCCGCAACCTAGAAAACAACCGCTGCTTCCAACACCAAACCTTGTGGTCTTCAGACCAGCAGAGATAGAAGGAACACAAACAAGTGAGGATTTTAAAACCGCCATAAGGAAAAAACTGAAGGATGATTTAAAGACAACAAAGATAAAATCGATTCAAAAGACGAGAAATGTAGGGGTCACAACATAAATAGAATCAAGGGAGGATATTAAGAACATCGTGGAAAACCCCAAGATAGCCACACTGGGTATCACTGCCGACACACCCAAGAGAAGAGAGCCATCAATCTTAATTTTCGATGTCAACAAAGATGTGACATCTGCCCAACTTGCGGAGGAAGTCGTCACATTGATCTTCAAGGGATAAATCAAGACATGACAAATCTTGTGCAACCAAGATATTCAAAAAAGTCAAATTCCGGAGAAAACAACTGGATAGTTGACCGGGCTCCTGCCGCTTGGCGGATTCTAAAACGTCAGACAAAACTCGATATTGAGTGGGGTAGATGCAGGTTCAGGGAGCATGTCACCGTGCCTAAATGCTATAAATGCTGCAGGTATGGCCACAGCTCCCATACATGCACTCAGACCACACCAACTTGCGGACACTGCTCTAGCAAAGGGCATGAATACAAGAGCTATCCAAAAAAGGAGCAAGACCCGGTTTGTGTGAATTGTAAATCCTCGAACCTTGAACACACTCATTACATCACGGACCCAAAATGTCCGCCGTACAACAAAATAAAGAGTTTATACCAAACGAGGACTGATTATGGCAATACAATTTAAAAAGTTCAATAAAACCAAGCTGTTAATTCTACAACAAAACGCACACCACACCAGAGCAGTGCCTGAACAACTCAGAAAAATAGCGGACGAGGAAAATGCCGACATCCTGTTTAAGGAGCCCTACACCCACTCCAAAAAAGTAACGGGCTATCCAATAGCATATAAAATTATACAGGCTGAAAATGAGACCACAAAAACGGCCATAGTGATCCGCAATGCAGCCATCACTGCCACCCGTATCACGCAACTCTGCACGAGATGGGCGGCTTGTGCCCATATAATATCACCCCTAGGATCCTTCTACTAGTTTGCCTTGTATTGTAGGGAGAAGAAATAACATTTGCAACGAGATACCTCCAGGTTGTGTTGGACACTCTCCCAGGTCAACGGATCTTGGTAGGGGCGGATTTAAACTGCCGCTCCCCGGCTTGGTACTGTCAAACACCGGACAGAAGGGACACCGTCTCGAGGAGTTCCTGGCGAATTCTCCCATGACAGTCTTAAACAGGCCTCACCACCTACCTACGTTTTGTAACATTCTATGGGAAGCAACAATTGACGTCACCCTTGCCCCCGGAAACCTTGCAGAACAAATCACTGGCTGGACAGTCCAAAGTTCCTGGACCACGTCCGACCACAGAGTGATCACCTTCCAAATCAACCGATCTCTCTATAGAACACCAATAGCCAAACAGATGCTTAACCGCTTTGTAGTAAACAAAGCTAACTGGAGACTCTTTGGGGAGCTGCTGACTCGAACCTTATGCCAACACCGCATTGAAGCGGATCGACAAGAAGAGCCAGACGACGTCTAGAGAAAAATTACCAAGACCACAATAGCGGCCAGTGAGGTCGCGATGAAGCGAAAGTTGCCCACACCTGGTGCAGTCCATTGGTTGACTGGGGAAATCCACGACCTCAGAAGACAAGTCATAAAGGCAAGAAAACAATTCCAAAGGGCAAGACTTACCTAGCAGGAAGTGGAAGTAACAGCACTCAGACAACGATACGCAGCAGTGAGAAACAGATACAGTACACTGAGTTAATACGGAAAAGTAAGTAGAAAGCCTGGGAGAAATTAGTCAGCATGACTGGAAATGCAGACCCCTGGGAATGGTGTACAAAGTCACCACGAATAAACTCCCCAGGGGTGAGGTCATGACCTCCACCCGCACCCCGCAGGGCACATTGGCGACCACCTGGGAACAGTCTATCATCAACATCCTTAATGTGATTTTCCAAAAACCAACACACTCACAACTACCAGAACAACTGCAGATCTGCGATGGAAATTAAGCATATCGCATAGACCAAATGGAACCATCTTTTGCCCTAGAAGAACTACAACAGGCAGCGCAACAAATAAGGAATAAAAAATGCCCAGGCATAGATCTTCTGGAGCAAAATTATTAGAAAAGTAGTAGACATCTCTCCGCAGACTTCAGTAAACCTCTTAAATACATGCCTGAAGATTGGAGTCTTTCCAACAGACTGGAAAATGGCCAACGACAAATTAATTCTAAAAAATCCTATGAAGCCACCGGAACAACTCGAATCATACCGGCCAATTGCCTTGCTCCCAGTTGCTAGTAAACTCCTTGAAAAGATGCTTCACAAGATGCTCCTGCAACACTATGAAGCTGCAAATCCTGTGATGCCCACACAGTTTGGGTTCAAATCCGGAACCTCAACAGTGAATGCACTCGACAGCCTCCCGAGTTCGGCTGCTGCCTGTGATAGGAAGTATTTCTTGGTTATTTCGGTCGATTTTTCTGGGGCTTTCGACACCATCTGGTGGCAGAGCATCCTGGCTAGACTGAGGAAGGCAAAAACACTCATCAGCCTTAATAAAATAATGAAGTCATATTTATCCCAGAGAAAAATACAAGTAGTGACTCCTGTACAAGAAACTTACCAGGCCTGTTTACAGAGGATGCCCCCAGGGCTCGGTACTTGGACCGCTCCTCTGGAGTGTGTGTGCGCATAGTAGCAGGGTCAGGCGCCCCCTGACCCTAATACACAACTGCGCCATATGTACACTGTGAAGAAATACAGAACTACTGTAAATGCCAGAAAAGTGTTCTGTATTGAATACATAGTTTTATGTTAGGTTCTGTTGGATGTCCTGGCATTTGGCCACTGGACCCCTGATGGAACCCCACGTTGCCTGCGCACATCGCTAGGAGGTAGCCATTATTCTGCCCATTATTCTCTGGCTAGTCTCTGCAGGGTTCTGGCTATCGACCTAGGGGAAGTCCATTCGCAGGAATTCGCAGATGACCTGATACTGAATGTTGCCGCAGACAACCGACTTCAATTGGAAACCCAGGCAAATTAAGCAATTCAAATTCTACAAGACTGGATGAAGATCCATTTTCTTAAGATCTAACCTGGAAAAACCTCCTCAATGCTACTGAAAGGAACATTAAATCTCCGTAGACCACCGCAAATTAAAACAGAAAATACAACTATCAAATTATTCAGTGAGATGAAATACGTAGGAGTCATACCGGACAGGAACAAATCTTTCAACCCACACGTGAAACATATCCGGGAGAAAATTAGGAGATATTCTGCCCTCTTCGCAAAAATAGCTAAAAGGGATTGGGTTCAAGAGGCACGTCTTGGGACTGTATTACAAAACGACATTTACGGGTAACGTACGCGTCACCCGTCTGGTTCCAGAAAGTAACTACTGCAGTTAACAGACGGACACTAGTCCCCATCCAGCGGACAATACTCCCCTCTATTACATGGGCCTGCTGCACTGTGAGTACATATGCTCTACAGGTTCTGGCGGGAGGATTCCCCCCTTGACCTTGAGGTGGTGTGTTGTGCCATGATGCAGCATCTCGCAAAAGGGCTTCCCTGCATCTCCCTGAGCCACTCCATTGACCCTATAGGAAACCTGAAAACAGAGAAAACAAAACTCGCCACCCACCTGCAGCAGGTCTGACAGGAGAGGTCAGAATACACAAAAGGGGAAATAACGAGGAAATTTCTGCCTAATGTCGGAAGATTATTCCCAAAAGTACCATCATGGTTTCACCCTGGACTGTACACAATATATCTGTTAACAGGTCATGGGGCCCTGAAGGCCAACTAAACAGTTTTAAATTAGTGAACAATCCCCGATGTGTCTGTGGGGAAGTGGAGACATGGTCTCACATAATGTACAACTGTGAAAACTGTGACGATTTCCGTTGCCTCCTGACGACAAAACTGTCTTACTTCCCTCGCAACAAGGAATCAAATTTGTTGGACTCGCAAGAGGAGTATATGGAGTTGACAAAATTCGCCCAGGAACTGTTCACTCGAAGGAGGACACTTATTGCTCTTGATCCACAGGGATCAAGAACAGACACCATAACAAAACTAACCATCCTTGGACCCAACCAAACTGGCGCTCACCCAGATACAAGACTTTCCCTTGGGACTGAACTAGCATAATAAGGGACTCCCAGGACCCGACCCAAGGTAGTGAAGGAACACGCTCAAGATTAATACCACGGACCTGACAAACCACAGACGGACTCCAAACACCGGGGGGGAGGAGACGGTTTTTTACTCCCTCCCCTACCTTCCCCCTTTCTTCTCCTGGTGAGGCCTGGGCTTGCCTCACTAATCTTCTGGGCTCGCCTTCTCTATTGTCCCCATACTTCTGCCTTTCCTCCCAGTTTTCAGTCTCCCCCCCTTACGCTGCCCAACATGCCAGCGTAATCCCCACACAACTTATCAAAATTTTAAAAAATGTCCAAATTTAAACAGTGTTTATGTAAACCTTTTGGCCATCTCTATTTCCTAGCGTTTTTACCCATTTTTTTTTTTTTTTAGGCCCTAGCCACTGAAATCTCAGGAAACTAGGTGGCAGGGCCAGCCAGAATAAAAAAATTCAAACTACTGGGTACCTGGTCTGCCTCTACGCGGCCAAGTGTGGGCAACGTTGGGCCCCAGCAGGGGTCTAGCGGCTAAATGACCAGAAGAACAACGATACACAACACTACAAATCTTTGGTCCTTACAGTGAACTGTTACACCCACAATAAAAGCAACGCGGAGATGGGGAAAACCCCTGGTGCCGTTAGACAAGAATACACTTTACACTTTAAACATAATTGCTGACCAAGTACATCCTTTCATCGCAACGGTCTTACCCTCTGGCAGTGCGGTCTTTCAGCAGGATAATGCGCCATGCCGTTCCACCCAGATTGTTCGAGATCGGTTCACGGAACATGAGGAAGACTTCCAGGTATTGCCCTGGCCTCCAAATTCTTGAGACATCAATCCTATCGAGCATCTGTGGTTTGTGTTGGAACAACAACTCCGATCTGCGGCGTCTCAACCACGGACCTTACAGGAGTTAAAGAATCTGATGGTTACGTGTTGGTACCAAATACCACAAGACACATTTAGAAATCTTGTAGCGTCCATGCCTCGCCGGGTACGAGCTGTTTTGGCTGCACGTGGAGGACCAACATCATATTAGGTAGGTGGTCATAATATTTTGGCTCGTCGGTATATATTGGTTGTAGATTCACACACAGTAACATTGACAACTTTTATCATGTGTTCCTTAATTCCTTGGCTATCACTGCTCTAAGTATTATCCTCTCTCTATTCGTACAGGGTGCTGCAGTTTCATTGTCACCAAGCCTTATTGCCACCAAGCCTTATTGCCACCAGTTCTCGCCTGACCAAAATCTTGGTTTGAGTAGTCTATTTTAGATCTAGAATTGGTAAAGTGGCACTGTAGCGTAGTACCATCATCCCTAAATCTGTATATTGGAATTGACCCTTTTCACAGGTGATCCAAACCTGATTTTTTTTTATCTACTTTCACGGTGGCGTGTTGTGAATTGAATTGAGCAGTTTTGATGGGTTGACTTGAGTTCCAATCCAATGCTACACAGATATTCTTCCACTTTCTGCTTTTTGAATTCGAGTTGCCGGTTAATCAAAGGTGGGCATACTGGTTCTTATAGGGTGTTCAATAATTTCAGATCATTTCATTACGATTACTTTTAATCTGAAATATTATTCACATAATATATGAATTATTTATAAAATCCAATAATATAATTGAAAGAGATTATAAGTGCTTCATTTCCAACAGCGTCAGAAATTAATTTCAGTAGTGCAAATAACTTGGTTACGAGCTAATAAATTAAAAAAAAAAAAAAATACCACTTACGAAATGCATGTGAAACATAAAATTAATAAATGGGTCACTCTAACTTTTCCTTCCTCAATATAGTAAGTGGTATCGTTTTTTCTTCTTTCTTGTTTTCCCTCTTTTAGAAAACTTCTAGAAAGCAATCGTGTGCAACCATAGCTTACTAGAAAGTAAGCTATAGTTACACATATTATCTCCATTGAAAATAAATATTCGGGTCATATATGTTCACAGAGTTAATCAGTCGTAAAAAAATTAGCATGTTGTGGCTTCTAAATAAGATATGATGCGCATTGGTTTGTTTATTAATATTATTATTATTTAAATGCACAGAAATCGATATCCTAATTCATGTGAACTTTACTAGAGTACGATTTGTTACAGTTATAGTTTGTTAGTTATACATATGAACATCTTTCTCCCATTTAACGTTTTTACTGCTGGTTGGAGGCTGTTAAAATGGAGCGTGAATTACTACTGCAATTAACAATATTATATGTATGTATTTATCATATGGAATGGGAGAAATGATATTTAAATATTCCAGTTTGATTTGTTTCTTTTAACAGAAATTAAAAGAAGAAAGTCAAATTGAAAAAAAAAAAACTTTGGAGAAATATTATTCTTCAACACCGAAGAAAAATATAATAATTAAAAGTAATAATGCGATTTGCCATTCAGTAAACATATTCGTTCTATCTCTACCCATCATAGTTGGATCCTGTACGCTATCATCATCTAGTTCTCTTACAATTCGAAAACAAAACTATCTTGAAATGCAAGAACTGATTCTTCGCTGTTATTTTAACGAAAATTTAAAAAAATTCTGGTATCTACTAAATAAACTCTGACCAAAATTCCACGAATACTTGGAAACGATCGATGGGAAACTTCTCTTAGAAATCGAAATACTTTTAAGATGTGCAAATTTTTCAAACTCTGTTTTTCTTTTTCTATTTTATTTTCTGTTGAGATGTGGTGAAATGGTTTATGCTAATGATCCGATTCTTAAAGAGAAAAGTAATGTAGAATTCGTAGGAAAAACTGGAAGCGTGTCACAAATTTAAATTCTTTTACACTGAGAAACATTCCTACCAACATCCTGTCTCAGTACTATACGGCATTTAAGAAATAATGAAAAGAAACACTGATCGGATTACACCTATAAAATTTAACAGTTCTTATTCACATAAAGGACGCATTTATTCATACTTTATGAAAACAACTGAACAGATTTTATTTAAGAAAGAAATTTCATCAATGCACTGTAAGCGATGAATTGAAATATTTCAAAAGGAAATGAGGGATAAGTCCAGGTTGTCTAAGAAAAATCTGTTCCTGTTTTAAAAATCTGATTACTTTTCTGTTACGCAGACACAGCTGAACCATTATAAATTTTGTGACATCTACTGTCATGAGAATAATCTCAAAAAATAACAAAGGGTTCAGGTGTAGTCCCCAGATGGGAAATCGAGATAAGATATGTGATTTTCATAAGTCACTGTGAAATTCAAAAGAGTAGCAGATAGGCAGTACTGACCACTATGTTATGAACACCCTGCAAATGTGTACGGAACTCTTGTGAGGCAAACGATATGGCTAGGAATTGTTATTTGTGTGCTTCGCGTATGCCATTCAAAGGTCTTGAGTAAGATGCACCTTATTACTATTGGCTTAAAGTCGTTTAGGGATTTGGAGTTCCGAGTTTTCGGCCCTAAATTCATAAAATATTACTCCACCTTTTGAAAGTATTCTAATGCGAGAAATGAGTGGCTTGCTTGGAATTTTGTTGACGACTTTTATCCATTCTTCAACATCCCTCGGTTTTTGGTTCAGCACGCAATGGAAGAATTCTTGCATTTTTTACTCAACATTTTTTTTTCCAAAATAGCGAAATATAAAATATAATATATGCAGATGGTCAGACAATAGGAACTTAAAAAAAAACAAATACACAAATTAGCCACCTCTTTATTTCATATGTATTAGCAAAAATTTCGGAAATTATTTTGAATTATTTTTCATGTAGATATAATAAACACGTAATTTTTCCATTGATAATTTGGGTAATTATGGAACCAGGTCTCCCTTGCCACTGCTGTTTACAAATTGCTGCTTCAAAACACCAATCATATTGTCAAATTAGCATGCTTGTTTGTGCTAAATCTTTACAAAAATATCTTCATATCACAATGGCATCTATTTTGGAAAATAAATGGATGGCTCCAGAAAACTAAAACAAATATACTGTACTCGTCCTTTCGGATCGCGAAATCTGCTCTAACACTGGCATTAATCTAACGTTAGTCCAAATCTTTATGGGGAAGTTGATCTATCTGCTCCTTTCATTTCGGAAATTACTGGCTGCTGCCTAAATGCACACTAACATAATCGTTTATCTTGAAGTACAACTCGGAATTAACGTTGGTATACTTACTCAGAGTTTCCCATGGGAAGTACAGAATCTGTTGATTGATCTGTTAAATTAATCGCAGCGTCTTTGAAACATAATCAATCATTTGAAATATGCAATAAGTTGTAGACTATAATCCAGCAGATTATTCTAAACTAGACGCGTCTTTATCTGGGGTTGGGTAACCATTACCTCATGCAAGTATATAGAAATTTGATGAAAGGCTTACGTTCTGTACGAGGATAGGAATATAAAGAGAATCAATAAACACCCGGGGACTTACTTTTCCCCAACGTCGTTAACGCACAGAAAATGTTATAAACTGTTTCCTGGATTCTCATCCTAAACGGAAATAGGAAAGTAATAATGAAATCATACTGTACCAATCAGCAAACTCTTTAAAAATAACTTTAATCTGAGAATTTCATTACATATACATATATATTTTTTTTAAAATGGTTTTGTGTATATTTTTTTAGTTCGTTGTACTGTATACAGTTTTTTAGCGCTTTTAATTATAGAAGTTTCAGTCTTTATTATTATTATTATTTTATATGTAAATATAATTACATTCTCGGATTCAATTTATTTATTTTTAAACCGATTGCCGGTTGGTACAATATGATTTCATTATGAACATACCCGGAGCTCAGAGCCTTTTTTCTAGGAATATATTACCTTGCGATTTGAAATATGTCTGTTTTAATGAATCCTACAGTGACAAAATGCCGAGTTTCTGCTTATTTTTAGATTATCTAGAAACTGAGCACACCTCGGTTTTTATTTCACCAAAACTACCTAAAATACGCTACAACAGTGGAAACATTGAGCGGCGTTTCTCAAAACTATTCAAATATCCACACTTTTTCAGGCTATTTGCAGAGTAAAAAGACAGAATGCCTCTGATGTGCAGGTGTGTTGATTACTGCTCTAAAAATACATATTTCTAGAACTGAAATAGTCTTCTAAAATGACCAACAGGCAGCAGCTAATTAGTTCCGTACAGCTGCAGTCAATTATTTCACCAGAGGTGGATTTTACAAGACATCGCATTTTTCAGGTCATTACGAACTATACATTTATTCCTCTTTGGAAATTACTCGACCTAAGGCTATTAAGAAAAAAAAAAAAAAAAGCCGCAGATATTAACAAAATTGCCCATGGGAATACCTGCCAATCTAAACACCTGAAAAAAATTCTCCCCATGTATTCTTTATTAAACTATTAAGTTATGCAAATTAGTCTCATTTTTGCAGTGAGTATTCACGCTTAAATCACATCATCATTATAGC
The DNA here is from genome assembly GCF_048544385.1 of Mastigoproctus giganteus. Taxonomy (NCBI): domain Eukaryota; kingdom Metazoa; phylum Arthropoda; class Arachnida; order Uropygi; family Thelyphonidae; genus Mastigoproctus; species Mastigoproctus giganteus. The sequence continues at coordinate 149,823,553 of NC_143577.1, forward strand.
AGTAATCACAACAACCCACATCGGCCAGAAATGTGAAGTAACAAAAAATAAAGATATAATTAAAAGAGAAACTATTTTTTATGAAGCTTTTTTTTTCCTTTTAGGAAGGAAAATATATTAAATACGACTGACAGAAATAACATTTTAAAGTCACGAGGTATTTAGGTTTATACCATGAGGAGCGTCTCTTTCTTACTGAGCACGTCAAGTGTTTGAAAACCAAGATTCGAACATTATATGCCAAGCTTCAGAGGATTGTTAGGACCGACTGGGGACTCAAAGGACGATCTTTAAATTAATTATATGACTGTTTTTTCCTCCCAATCGTGACCTATGCCTCTCGAGTTTGCGTTCACAGATTTCATAATGCAGAAATATACAGAAATATTTGATTCAAGCTCACAGATTCGGGTTTCTCGGGTTGACATGTGCATGCATCTCCTCTGAAGCATTACAGATTATTCCTGTAAGGCTTCCTATTTAGTACGGGGATTTTATTGGCTGGATTATTATATTATACAAAACATAATAGAAATAATAGAAATAGGAACTATTCTAAAGTTGATTTGAAATCTGAGAAAAAAAGAGATTTATTTTGCAAATAATGGACATGTGGCAAGATGACTGGGAAAATGCAGAACAAGGCCGTCAGTCTTTTATGATTTTCCCCAATAATAAAATTATCAATCCAAAGCTGAAATCATGGCTTCAATTTGGTTTACTTGCCACAAGCCTCATTACTGGACATGAATTGGCATATAAATTGTCATTGTTAAGATTACTTGAGCAGGGGTTTGTGGTGAACTGGAAACATCTGAACATGTTATGCTGGATTGTCATTGTTATTTGGATGTCAGATCTAAATTGGCAAGATTAGAAAAAGCGAATCTGGGTTCTGTTCACAGACCGTCCCTATTTGCATATTTTAATGACTTCATGAGCGAAGTATTTAGAAGATGGAACACACTAATGTCAGACAGAGGTGGCCCGCCTCCTCGTAGAAGGGACAGGAATCCTCCTGATTAAGACTTACAGATTGGAAGTATGAAGTTGATTTTTCTCGCTTGGGGCCTAGTGACCAAACTAAAAGTTCAAAAACAAAACGAAGAAAGGAAATGATGTGTTGAGTTCTTTTTATTGTCTATACCAATCCACTGTAAACAACTCCGACCCAGTTAACAGCACAACATTCTAGTGGATAGCCACAGATAGGCTGCGAGAGAGATAAACTTTATTGACCTTCATGGCCATAAAGCCAGGAATTTACAGCCTCTCGATAATTTCGGGACACTCGAACAATTATTTACAAAATGAAAAAAAAAAAAAAAGATAACTATACAAATAAAAACATATTTCAATACAAAGGAGCGAACTCCTCACAAGAATTAGGTCTGATCGAGCTGGCTTAACATCGAGATAAGAGCACCATCTCAATCAGACAGAAGCAGATGCAAGGTACAGATCAGTGATTACTGATTAGTCCTGCTAGTCATAATTTTTTTTCCGGTATGTCCAGTCAACGGCGAATTTGTTCAGGTTTGCTTGGGTCTTGAAGCACGTATGAGGGTCTTGAACCACCGGAGTCTTGAAGCACGTGTGAGGAGCATGTCTAAGTGGGCGTTAAATCGAAGTTCAGAGTCAAACAACGCCTAGATGGCGATGACTGAACACAATTCAGATAAGGTGTTGCCGACTGAAGGCTGGAGAGATGAAGGAGTTTGCTTCAGTGAATACACCATGAATTCGGACTTAACAGAATTGAACTTGAGCCCGAACTGGCAGAAGTAAGATGTGACTGCGGTGAGAATGTTGTTAATTTCCGCTTTTACCAGATCTAGGTCTTCACTGGGGATGATAGGAGTGAATATCTTGATATCATCCGCATAGCTCAGTAGACACCGAGAATGTGCAACCAGTGAGGAGATAATAGATGAAAACAGAAGGCCCGAATGGTCCCCTCCTTTTGGGACTCCTGCAGTGATGGATCTTATAAGGGTTCGATCTCCAGTATGAAGCTTTATAACTCTGTCATGCAGAAGAGAGGAGAGAAAGCATAGTATGTTCGATGTGATCTGGAAGTGGCATTCCAAGAGAGTGAGAAAGTTGGTTAACTTGGATGGCATCAAATGCGGCTTCAATGTCTAAGTAAGTAATAGCAAGTTCTTGCCTTTTCTCAAATACTGGCAAGATAGTACTCGTGGTCGCTAGCAGATTGGTGATCGTTGATCTGTTTAGAAGGGAGTAAGGAATTTGGGCTGGATTACTGGACAAGATCTGCTTAGTCAGAATGGGGGAGTAAGGCCTTCTCCAAGGGCTTCAGCAGGCTGGAGGAGTTGGAGACGGGTCGGTAGTGTTTAGTTTGCGATGATTACTGAACTTTACTAAAGGTTTGATGAGATAGTTTTTCCACCGCTGTGGGAAAATTTGGCTCGAGAGTAACTGATTGAAGATAATTAAAAGTGGATAAATAATGTACGGACTTAGTCATTTAAGCATGAACTGGAGAACTCCATCATAACCGGTGGTTTATGAGGCAGGTAGAGAATTAATGGTTACGATAAGCTGTTGTTTTACGACCTAGACCTTTAGCATTAATGGAATCTTAAATGTAATGTAGCATAATTTAAGTATCATAGAAATGTAAGCCGATTTTACATTTACGTGAGTTCAATTTTTTTGATAATTTTGTGATATACTTTGGATATCATATCATGCAAATATACAGGGTGTCTCAAAAATATTGGTACAAACGTTTAGTGGAGGTAGGTAACATCTAAAAGAATGTGAATCGCATAGCAACCCATAACTAGAAACGTCACGGGAAAGTAATAGCAGGGGCACAAGAAGCAGAAATGACACAAGACAGTTTTTTTTTTCTCGCCTTTTTCCCATTATTATGTGGAGTCAGCGTTTTTATTGTTTTGGCATGCAATTTTTACGGCCGGATGCCCTTCCTAACGCCAACCCCCACCCTTTAATCGGGCTGGGAATATGCGGTGATCATTCCCTGACGTGCCGCATCCTCCGTATTTGGTGGGTAAGGGCTCGAATCCCGGTCTAATCAAGAAGCGTGTGCTATGCACTACTGCTCCTGCCCACGTGACTACGGAGACGCAAATGACACACGACAGTAATTAGTGGCAAACATTTATTTGCCATAATATTAACAATGGAGTACGAGATAGATGCATGTCATGATGTTACAACAGATGCTCGACGGTTCCACCATGAGACGCGATGCATGCGTGTCACCGACGCAGCATGGATTGGTGGACACGGTCGAACACACCTGGAGTTTCTTTGACAGTAGCAGCAGCGCAGACGAGTCTCGTCACGAGATCCATTTCCGTCTCCACAGGCGATTCATACACGATAGATTTGAGACCCCCCCACAGAAAGAAATTAAGGCTCGATAAATCAGGTGAGCGTAGGGGCCAGGCAACGGCCAATCCATCGATGCCCAAAACGCCTGTTCAAAATGGTCACGAACACACCTTCCATAATGGACAGGCGCCCCGTCATGCTGAAACCAAATGTTGCGTCTCACATTTGCTGGAACGTCGTCAAGTAACCCTGGTAGAACTTGTTCAAGAAAGATCCGATATTTAGCGGAGTTCATGCGGGATGGTAACAGGTATGGGCCGACTAAGCAGTCACCGACCATACCTGCCCACACATTTATTGCGAAGCGATGTTGTGTCGCATGGGGACGCACACCGTGTGGGTTGTCGTGAGCCCACACATGGGCATTGTACTGATTGAATAAGCCTTCCTGAGTGAAATAAGCCTCAACCGTGAACAAAACATAGGCTACAAAATTCTTGAACACTTTCTTGGAGAAACCACTGCGCAAAAGCCACACGTGCAGGATGATCTTGGGGAAGCAGTAACTGAACCCTTTGGAGATAAAAGGGGTGTAAGGAATCGTGGTGCCAGACACGCTGTAGACTGCAACGAGACACTCCTAAGGCAGAGGCAACGGCACGTGTGCTGGTAGCAGGATTATTCTGGACGGCATTCAACACACTTTCTTCCAGGGCGGGAGTTCGCGTCGAACGTGGTCTGCCCGCACTACTCCTGTTACCTCTAAATGACCCAAAATCGCACAAATTTTAATGCACACGTACAAACAAACGGTGTTCCGGTACACGTCTGTCTGGGAAGCGTTCTCCATAAATTCGTTGAGTGGCTAGTCCGTTGCCCTCTGCTAATCCATAAACTAGGTGCATGTCTGCCAGCTCACAGTTTGTATATCGATGCATGCTCTTCGTGCGGCGACTTCTTCTTGAATGAGTAAACCAGAAATTTTCCCTCTAGCGAATTGATGAACAGCACCGTCTACCGACTTACGGTGACGTTTCCGCTTATGGGTTCCTATGCGATTCACATTCCTATAGGTGTTACCTACCTCCAACTAAACGTTTGTACGAATATATTTGAGACACCCTGTATATTTGCATGATATGATATCCAAAGTATATCACAAAATTATCAAAAAAATTGAATATAACGTTTAAACTGTTTGCTAATCGTGCATATGCCAAATCGCAAATGCCATGGAGGAATTAAAGAAAAGTATACAAAAGCAACAGCAATTGTCCATCTTAGGACTAGCAATTGGAAAAGTCACAAAAAAATCAGGTTGTTGTTGGGTTTTAGGAGCATAACCGATTGACGCCATATTCCTGAATATTGTGTGAAATTACTGGTGTTCTGAGGTCGATTTTCTGTTTGGTGAACTAAAAACTAAAGTTTCCGGGAGAAAAAACCATGCCACCCTCGGCTAAGGCCACGTTAAAAAGGTCATAAAAATTCCTCTCATCAACGACGGAATCGAAATCAGGTCTTTTCTAGCAGGTGTGCGAAGCAAGGCGATCTTAAAATTGCGCTACCTAAGAGGGTTCTTGGATAGCAAAATTGGTAGGCCAAAGAATTATGCCACTACTCATCCTTCAAGATCTGTTAATTTATTCAGTTACGCATTGATGTAATAACTAATTACGAATGGTTTTATTTTTGAGTTCTTCAGTTGTTTTATATCCGCAGGTAATACAGTGGTCATAATCGCCGTCAACCCCCAGCAGTTGGGTATTGACAGAGTTTGATTCCGGTTAATGAATAGGGCATTTTTTGTTTTTTTTTTTTTTGGAATTTCTTCACAACTTGGTTCATTTAAACGGTTTCGTGGTTTTTAAAACACTCGAGCTTTTCTCTAGAAAATAAATAAATCGACCACAGAATACACGCGATTTACCAATAAACATACAGACGCCTCATAGCCTCAGTTGCTTGGCACTAAACACACATACATCCCATTTGTCTTTGTTAAAATTTCAATCTATAAATTGAATCGAACAACTCATAAAAACCATTGTGTTATTAATTTTGCTATTGCATTGAAGAAAGGAAGAAGTTTTACTTAGATATTTCTTAAGAAATATAAGTACAAAGAAAGAGTGATGATTGTTTGAATTTTACAATGGGTAACCTGCTTTGTGTCACTCATAATTTTATGGCTATTCAAAATCAATTGTAGTTTGACATCTTACAGATTGGCCACTATAAATACGTGAAAGCAAATTGTTAGATATTGTGACACAAAAGATAAGAAATTATTTCCAGGATAGGTTTTGAATCCGTTGTTGGGTCACAATGGAACTAAATGCACTTAATGTGTGACAACACTTTCCTCTTTGTCATATTCAATTGACCAAGCAAAGGTTGAGTTCTGTCAATGATATATGCTACTTATTAGCAATTAAAATATAGATTTAACTTAAGATACAGGATAATAAAAAGACATGGCTTGTTTCTCATGCTGTCGGAAGATTGGGGATGTTATTTCATAGTGTAAGATATAAGCTCTTACAGGTTAATTTAAATAAAGATATCAGGGTTCTTTTTCACAGAGTAAGATATTAATCTGAAAAACGTTAGATATAGTGATGGTGTAAGATAAAGAAAAAGTTACAAATTAAATAAAATAAAGATAGTGGGTCTTTCGCAAGGTAAGATTAAATCAGAAGAAAGTTAAACTCAGTGAAGGGATGGGTTGAGCGTAAGAATAAATAGTAGCAAACGAATAAACTTTCAACTACCAATATACACGAAAACAAACAAGGCTATCAGGACTAGGTATCAGGGGTCATTTGCGAATAGGCGTGAAAAGGGCTGCTCGAGAACAAACAATGGGACGGGAGACAGGATTATACGAGGTGCTTCCTTTGATCGGTAATACCGTCAGACCTAAACAGGAAGTGGATGCACTTCCATTGTTCAGTTCCAAATTAAGACCGGCGTCTGGCTGACAGAGATGTGAATTTTCTGATGCTTCAGAAGGCAAGGTGCGAAATGAAAACGAGTGTTTGTGAAGGTGGCCGGTCAACATCAAACACTCATACTGCCTGGGAAGAAAAATTAAGAATATTCAAAAAGGAGATTGGATTGCGCCCTAAGGGACAGCTTGAGAGAAAGATATTAGCGAATGACACGGAACGTGGATTTAGGTATTAAGGGGAGGATTGGTTGGAGTCCCGAGCGTAGGTGTGCCGGTCTTGAGGGGCGATATAGAGTTCGGCGAACAAAAAGAGAGAGCACTGAATCGGAGAGGGATCAGATCAGAGAGAAAAAAAAAAAAAGATGAAAGGTTTTGAAAGGATTGTAAGAGAAGGATAGTGATGAGGTGGTTGACGAATAAATAATGTCAAACTGAGGTTATCGGAATTGTCAGGGAGTTTGCAAAATTTAGTGAAATGAGAAAGAAAAATTCACACAATATACCAAACCAAACAAAATTCAGCACATTCGACAAAAGACTTTTCCAGCATTTAAAGTAGTACTGTATTTCTTCACAGCATACATATGGAGCATATGTGGGAAACCACAAGTGGCGCCTGACCCTAATACTATGTACACTATGTCCATAACTCTGTGACATTTGGGACAGTAACTTGGACAGTGCAATGAAATTGCCTTCAGGCTAAATTGCCGGAGCTTTTCCTTGCTGTTCCTGGGACGAATTTTGTCGGTTTAAAATTTTCTTAGTTTTTGATGGATTTGGTTTTATAATCTATTATTTAACTTAATTTTAAATATATTGTAAATAATTAATTCAGTCGATTCAGTGAATATGTAAAATTGTACATAATATTCTTGTTAATATTTATTAATTACTTTATTTTATATATATATTGATTAAGATATTAACCTTGGGGTGAACAAATTCTAAAAACGCTTATTTTGATTTTAATAGGTTGCTTTTCGAATTGAAAGTTATTAGCGCATATGGACTTCTGTCCTGTAGACGCATTTTAAGTGTCTAACATGAACAGGTCGTTAACCCTAGTTTTAATCTTTTATATTCTTACTTTTTCGCTTAATTATTATGCATTAGTAATTAAATATACACTACAAAACATTGCATCCTCCCCTTGTGTGTGCGAAAAAAAAAAAAAAAATGAGCGAGGAAAAAAATATATATACAGTGTATATATACATTGCATATTTTGTGTGGTTAAATTTATATCCAATAACAGTTGATTATGTAGGTCCAGGTAGATGAGACACTACGTAGAAATAGCTTGGTAGTATTGCCTTTGCCGAATCATCCCAACGGATTTGCTAGAGTGACACAAGTTCCTGCCAAGTACCCCGGAGTTCATGTTTTGGATCTGCATCGACAATAGTTTTTATCCAAAGGAATTCAGTTTCTTTGTTGTTTCTGATGGAAAGGGAATGCCCTGTGAAGGCTGCTTGAAAGTCAAAGGGGATAAAACCTGTTAATACTTGCAGTGTTGCTGTTCATGTCGTTCTACAAGCCCGAGTCATATCAAATAACATCAACCGTTGTATCTGCAAGATAACGTTCCTAGTGCTGATGATGGACAAACGATGGAACCATACGGCAGCGCCGTATGTTACGAAGAGTACAAAAACAGCTGAATAAAGGTGGAGTGCGGGTCCCTTAAGAGCCCAGTCTTTGCGGGTGAAGTTAGCAAGCATATTGAATATATAATTTTGGCCTTCTCTTTAATGGACTTTAGATGTGGCATGAAAGTTCTGCGATCATCTAGGGTAACGCCTAAATATTTGAAGGAACTTTGATTCTTGAGTGCATGTCCTTTATAACGAATGGTTGGTGGTCTGTTGATGTCAAGAAGGCCTTTGAGAAGCAGGGTTCTGCTTTTATCTGTAGAGATTTCCAGCTTATTCTTTTCAGCCCAAACCGACAGAGCATTCAAGACTGGGTTGGCTCTGGTCTCAATAGCTGCACGAATATGGCCCTCAACAACGATAACCAGGTCATCTGCATACGACAGCTTTGTGGTATGGGGGAAGTTCTGCAGGAGCCATTCATCATCCAGAATCATATTCCAAACAGTACAATTCAATAACAAATAAAAACTTGAAAGTTCATTTTACTGTTTACAGCAGCCGGTTTCTTCCGTGAGTGGTGAGATTTGGATTTCTAGAGCCCACCGGCTCATGCCTGAGAGACGAGCGCGCTGTATCTGTTTCCTTACATCTGTATCTGCAGGTAGCAGTTTAGAGCATTTCTTTTCAGTATGATTTGCTTATATATTAGTTTTTCAGGATTGATACTTAGCTTATTAAATAGCTTTATAATGTTTGCTGAACAGAATCTTCATAAAATCTTTACAGCTAATCTCCCTAATTTGCTGTTCCTCATCTGCAACTCGTCTTTGATTTACTCCGGGTGTTATTATCCACTGTCGGGATTTCGGTGAATGCAGTCGTCACATTAAAAGCTGAGCAAGCGTCATTATATTTCTTGCTGTGATGATTTGTCTATAGGGTGTGACCTCTAAGTTGGAGTATAATATTGCTCTTGAGATGGTAAAAGTCTTAACTGAAATTCTATTTAGCCACGACAAGAGCGAGTTGTTGTTGTTTGATTTTTAGGAGCATTAGCAATTAAGGCCATATTGCTCCCGGGATAGGCGGTGGTCAATTCTCTGACCTTTCCGCATTCTCCATATTTGGTGGCTTACGGGCTCGAACCCCGGTCTAATCAGCGAGTATTCAAGCCGAAGGAAAGCCTTGATACCACTTTCAAGAGCTGAAGACCAGATTTGTGACTCATATAGGAGAATTAGAATAACACATTTGTCGACATATTGCCTCATTAACTGGGGTCTCTAATGCCCATGAGCTCCTATCTGTTTATCCAGAGCGCCGCGTACGTTTTCTTACGGATGTATGCCAAGCGCAGAAGGAAGTTCAGCCCTTCGTCTCATATGAGTTCGAGGTCAAGATGTGGCTGAACCTTTTGGACAAGTATGTCGTTCACATATATTTATATTTTGTTTGCATTTATTTTATTTGTGAAGGTCATTTGCGCAGTCTTGATTTCATTTAAATGTAGCTCGATACAGTCTAGATACTTTTGGAGATCTTTAATTTTGGTGTTAGCAACTTGGTTGCAGAAGCCGGCTGATTTCTGGTCATCTGAGGCAATAAAAAAATAAAAGTCATCTGCATATGTGATAAATTGTTTCCTGTTTAAAGTTAAGAAAGGCTCTGGCACTATGGCAAAAAAATGCGGTCCAAAAGACGCCACCTTGTGGGACTCCTTTATCAACCTGGTACGTAGCGCACATGTTTCCGTTTGTTACTGTAATTTGTCTGAGCCCAAGGATGTTCTTTAATAAATGGAGAACATTTTCCGTAATTAGGGTGTAGTCTCGCATAATAACTTTGAGAGCTGGGATAGATATATTGTCATATAAGCCATAAAGTAAATTCCACGATATATATACATGTGTGTAAGCCTGAAATTGGGCAGTATAGAAAAAAGGAGTGTGGCAGCAAAAATGGAAACTGTAAGACAGCATAAGTGAATGTACTAGGGCTGAACGGTCTAGGTTACCTGTCCATCCTTGCAGATCCTCTGCATCCCTTCATAGTTATCGTGCACCCACAGGGCAATGAACTTTTCCAGCAGGGCCTTCACACAGAACAGTGGCCACTAGAATTTGGTTCTAACAGCATTTCGCAGTTTTTAATACCGCAGACTGCCTTTCCCCCCGATTGAATCCTATGGAGTATTTTTGGGATTCTGTGGAAACGTCTGTTTGCGATTTAGATATTACACCCAGGAATACGACGGAATTATGGACAGCAGTACAGCAAGCATGAATGGAAATATCTGTGAAATTCTTTTGTGAACTAGTGGACGCAATGCCTCGTTATGTGACTGGGCAAAATGTATGCCTAACCATTATCTGGATAGGTATCCCACGATTTCTGTCCACTCAATGTGAACGGTTTCGTGGTTTTTAATTAAACTCGAGCTTTTCTCCAGAAAATAAATATATCGACCACAGAATACACGCAATTTTCCGATAAACATACAGACGCCTCATAGCCTTAGTTGCTTGGCGCTAAACATACATACATCCCATTTGTCTTCCTTAAAATTTAAATCCATAAATTGACTAGAACAACTCGTAAAAACCATTGTGTTATTAATTATGCAATTGCATTGAAGAAAGGAAGAAGCTTTACTTAGATATTTCTTAAAAAATTAAGGACAAAGACAGAGAGTGATGGTTGTTTGAATTTTACAACGGGTAACCTGCTTTGTGTCACTCATAATTTTATAACTATTCAAAACCAATTGGAGTTTGACATCTTACCGATTGGCCACTCCAAATACGAGAAAGCAAATTGTTAGATATTGTGACACCACAGAGAAGAGATTATTTCCAGGATAGGTTTGAATCCGTTGTTGGGTCACAATGGTCTAATTGCACTTAATGCGTGACAGCGCTTTCCTCTTTGTCATATTCAATTGACTAAGCAAAAGCTCAGTTCTTATTTAGCGATTAAAATATAGATTTAACTTAAGATATAGATATATAGGATAATAAAACAAATATGGGTTGTTTCAGATGCTGTCGAACATTGGGAAGGTTATTTCGTCGTATGTATATTTTTCTATTATTATGAAATATATTTATATAATAAATTAATTCGTAGTTAATAACTGCAAAATGCTATACATATCGACTTTTATTCTTTCATTCATTCTTCGAATATCTATAAACATATTCGAAGAATGATTAATATTTTTTTTTATCTTTTCACAAGAATCTGGGGTGTGCTTTACTATTTCAGTTTAGAGAATATTCTCTAATGAAAAGGGCAGATGACACGCTGACAAGCGACACTTGTTGCCCACAAGCGCACAAAGAGAGAAAAAAATCAAATCAGTTTTGCTCCATAAATTGAAATTTTCTTCACGAGAAAATTAAATTTTACTTTATATGTGGATGCTTTCCGTTACAGATTCCTGATTGGACCACATTAAGGAGGAATTGATTAAGCAGTCACAGGGATTAAATGATTGCGAGTGAATTAACTTTATAATAAATTAACCTTGAGAAAACTGTTTTTGTCTTTTAGGTTTAAAATGGAGGTTGTTTCCAATAAAAGATGCAGCCACAGCTCGCAGGGCACGACTCAATCTAGCTCAGGAGGAACTTGCAGAAGACGGGTTGGTTTTTTTGCGTTTTTCGCAATTAAGTCTTTATGATCGACCACCTCCTCCACTGATACAGAATTATTTTCCGGAAATCCCGTTGCACACAGTTCCAGTTGATAATTGGTCAAACCGGTGAGTGAGTTCCTGATATTCGCACACTATGCAATCTTAAGATGTTTGCTCAGAATGTAAACTGTCTTACCAAAAGTTAGTGTACAGTTGAAGTTAATAAGAAAACATGGAGTTGTTTGGAATAATCAATAGTGTATCGGTCCATGTGGACTCTGATGACAGCATTACGGCTTTGTGAAAGACTTTACTCATTCCAAGTAGAAAGTTGGTAGGTATTTTGATGCACTCGTCTATTTGTTTTTTCTTTATAGCAGAGACGTCCAGATATGAACACAATGATTCACAAACAAGTGCTGTATAAGATATTTTATGTTTGAACTTTAATCTCTACCTTGATAGGTTTTCTCTAAAGGTATTACTGCCATTGCTGTTGCTTAATGTTCAAAGGAAAATATGTTTTGCGATGGCAGACTTTCCTGCAAGATTGTAACAGTAGATCCACACCCACGTAGGCAGTAGTGTATTCAGGAGAGAATCCTTCAATAGGAAAATCAACCGACTTTATATCTTTTATGCATTAAATTGTAAAAGCGTCGAAATATGTACAGCTGCAACGTATAAACGGATTTATGCCAAGTTGATGATGTCACTTTCCAAAAAAAAAGTCTCATTTTTTGATATTAATGTTGTTTTATAAACAAACGGTTTTAAAATATAATTCACATTTTTTTTTAAATTTAAAATGAAGTTTCGGTGGGAAACTTTACATTTCGATTTATATGGATTTCCCTCCATTAATGCAATGCACTTCTCTTTTCTTTTAGCCGTGATCGTATTCAGCGACGTCACACGGTGAGTCAATTTTATGTTCTTAAACTACGAAATATAATAGTTCATTTTTTAAATATAATTGGAGAATAACTTTAGGTGCTGGGCAGGGTTGTAGTGGAGGATATATGCCGTATATCCTCAATTTTGTTTAGGTGAATAGCGTATACCTCTAGTTTTTTAAATTGAAAAAATAAATATTAAAATATTTACTGAAAATTTAAAAAAATTAATTTATTAGTATTTGATTCTTAGGCAATACATAAAAGTTTTAGTATAGTGTGTGTATATATATACATATTCCCCATACCGTTAATGTCATACCCACCGATTTTCCACAGCGTTAACTCTAACCGTTTTGACACTAGGGTCTATTGAGTAGGGAAATATTTATAACCACTGCTGATAATTAGATCAAGATCATTTTGCCTCTCTACCATTATGCAGTAGAAAACAAACTCTAACACAGTCCGGTACATGGGCTGTGTTAGGTAACTAAGTAAGAACAGGTGCATGCATACTTGCATGTACACCAATGCTAGGGTTTGGTAAATAAATCTGATGAATTGTCAAGTCATCAAAGGCGGATATTTTTTGGATATCAGAAACGCGGTGCCACTCAGATAAAAGGGAGGCAGAATTGGAATTTGGGGAGTAAAATGTGTACAGAAGAGGTACAAAGGATAGGAATGGAGGACGGTTATGCTGTTAGTTGAGAAACACAAAATCTCACCCAGTTGGCATAGTTGAACATCGCAATTTTGACTCAATTTGGTCAGACAAGCACTGGGGAAGTAAAATTGAGAGTAGGAGTGTGTTATAGGCCTAATGACTCTAATAAATACAAAGAAAAACTGTACAGAGGAATAGAGTAGGCCAGTAAATAAGAGTGTCTTATAATGGGGGAGTTTAACTTCCAAGATACAGAACTTGTAGTTTGGTCACTCGCACGCTAGCAAGGAGTTTGTGGATTTATTGGATGATTGTTTTGTAGAGCAGCATGTTAGAGAGGCAACAAGAGGGAGTAACACTGTTGTTCTAATTATTAGCAGTGATTATTCATGCATTAAGAATCTGCAGATAAAGGACCCACTAGGTGGCAGTGATCGCAGTGTGCTGAAGTGGGATTTACTCAAAGAGGTAACTACCATTAGGGGTAAAGGAAGGGTTTTTGCTTTCGTAAAAGTTACTACAGTAGTCTCAGAGATTTTTTAAATTCTATGTAGTGGGATCAACTGATGATGATCAGTACTACATTCTGTATAAGTATTTGGATAATACAGCATTCATTATCTGTATTATTCAAAAGAGGTGTCTTTTGTTCGTGCCCTAAACTGCAAGTCGTTCAAGTGAACATGTGAGGTTTAAGAATCTGTTATTTTACGTCAATCTTCTCTGTTAAAATATCTCTTATTATTCTTTTATAGATATGTAACTACGAAATATATTTCCATAGTTACCTCCATATAAATGGAGACCTGGATTTGTACCAAGATAAAAATAAATAATAATCACACCCTTCTTATCTGCAGCCAGCTCAGGAGAGAATCATTTAAAAAAAATCTTGAAACATTTACAGTTGCGATGAAAACTGTGTTTCACATAACCAATTAAGGTGATCTCCAGAAAGAATTTAATCGACTTAATGGTGATTAGTTCAATTAATCGCCAAAGCAATTAAGGCAATGAGGCATCAGCATCTTGTGTCTGTAATTGCGTTTCCTGTACTGTACGGTCAGTTTCGTTGCTGGAAGGAAAATTAACTCAATGGTGTTTATTATACAGTATTACTAAACGGAATGCATTCATAACGTGCACTCACCAACCAAAAGTTAAAGAAAAGCTTGTAATACTGAATATGTATTTATTGAAAGGAGTCACGTCTTAGCCTACCTCTTGCAGTGATGAAGACTTCGACTTCGTACTAGTTTGTGTATAATTATTTGGAAAATACAGCATTCATTACCTGTATTATTCAAAAGAGGTGTCTTTTGTTCGTGCCCTAAGCTGTAATTCGTCGAAGTGAACATATGAGGTTTAAGAATCTGTTATTTTATTTCATTCTTCGATGTTAAAATATTTTTATTAAGATTGTTAACCATTATTCTTTTATATATATGTAACTATGGAAATATATATCCATAGTTACCTACATACAAATGGAGATCTTGTGGATTTGTATCAAGTTGAAAAAAAGATAAAAATAAATAAATAATACTCAGACCCTATCTGCAGCTAGCTAATGAGAGAATCATATTTAAAAAAAAAATCTTGAAACATTTACAGTTGCGATGAAAACTCTGTGTTTCACATAACCAATTAAGGTGATTTTCAGAAAGAATTTAATCGAGTTAATGGTGATTAGTTGATTTAATCTCCAAAGCAAATAAGGCTATGAGGAATCAGCATCTTGTGTCTGTAATTGCATATCCAGTACGGTCAATTTCGTTGCTGGAGGGAAAATACGATATTCTAGAAGAAAAAGCCATGCGACCCCTTCGTTGGAAACCGACTAACTCAGCCACTTTGTGAGAAAGTCGATAAAAATTCTTCGCGGCATTATTGCAATTCGAACACGGGCCCTTTCTTCCCATTGTGGAAGGACAGTGATTATTTACCACTGTGCTATCCGAGAGGTTGCTTTTAATTTTACAAAACGTGTATTCCATTTTCTCACTTTCCCTTTGTTTGTAGTGATTTGAAGTGATTTTTTTTTTTTTTTTTTTTTTTGGTTGCATAAAATTATTTCATTTTACTGTATATTGTTTCCGTCCGATAATACATTTTCTCTTTTATTTTCTACTTCTGAATAAAAGATCGAACCAAATCCTGAAATACGCAACTCGGTCAGTGAATTTTATATTCAGTAAGCTATGAAATATAGTATTTTATCATTAATGTTGTTTAACACACATACAAAAACAGGCTTGAATAATTGCAGCACTATCTTAGGACGTGTGCAGTCATGAATTATCCGATAATGCACTCTCTCGTTTCTGATGAGATGCCACCAATCAACTCTGACTTTATTTGCAAAATGAAACCAAACCGAAATCACAATACTAAAAAACAAATTATTTTATTTTTCTGGAATATTGCTAATTATATAATTTCAAAAAGGCCCTCCAGCATATCATATTTAATAATCTATTTTTTTCTTTTAATGTTCACATTTATTTTTTCAGTATTATAATCCAAGGGAATATTTATGACTGATTTAAATGTTTTTTTTTTTTTTTTTTCTCTTTAGATGTGAAAGACGATGATGAACAGCAGTTGACTACAGAAAGTTGGAATTACCATTGACTGTCACACCAATTAAAATGGGATCTTTATCAGAGGTTCTAGTTTTCCATAACTAAATGTTGATTGAATGTAGAAGCTCTGCCGGGATAAGAGCCCAGAAGAGCCTGTACGAAAAGGTTACTGGCTACAAAACGGATGCAAGTTTTATGATACTCTAGAAATGCTTCTAATGAATAAACTCTACCGTTTGATTTCTATATCAGAGGCACTAAAATGGAGGGCCATGCCTTTTTGCTTCCCCTAGTTTGAAGAAGCTGGAGTCTTCATCATCAAAATAAAAGGTTGCGGTTGCATTGATATAGCGGTGCTAACAGGTCGGTTCCATGGTTCTGGCACTGATATCTTCCAGTCAACTCCTTCAATCGTTTGGATGAATTCTATCAGCCGATGAGGAAAGCTTACAGATGTATCATTATCAGCTTCGCTTGGGGCTACGATCAGTTCCCCATGTTTAGTCAATGGTTAACTGCTCACAGGACTAAATTTTTGTCTGGTTCTTCCTGCAAAGAAGTCACCTCAAATTGTTGAGCCCCACGGCGTTAAATGTCTGGAGAAATTTTAGGCCCGAACGTTATTCGTAAAGGCGGGCAGATACTCAATCACTCAGAGACTTAATGAAGCGACTCCAAATGACTGTCGTCGTTTTTGGATGATGTTGATTTTATGGGACGGTCTTGCAACAAGACGATATGAAGTCGGGCGTTAGAAATGACTTTCAGTGGTCACAGTACAGGAGAGGTAACAAAGGCAAAACAGAACACATTGTAACAATAGTTAGAAAGAGATTAGGCGACTATTCAAGCAAACTGTTCTAATTATTAATTTTTAATCTGAGCTGACACGCCGCCTGCCATACCCTATACGTGCACGCGCTGAACTGTCTTAAAGATCGTAGAAACACGATTTACAGGAGAAGGAATCAATTAAAGGAAATAGTGGCTTTCAAGTTTCCACAAAATTAAAAGCCATTTCAAGGATTCTTAATTGGAAATGAACTTAGGAGCACGACTGATGAGTTTTTCATGGTGCTGCAATTTTATATAGTGACAATTGACAACATGTTGAAGAATTGCTGCTGGTGGACGCAATTCCATTATCTATTAGGATTCAAACTTTTGCCGGACTGAGGAATTAATTTTTTTTTTTTTTTTTGTGTAAAGGTAATTTAAGAGATATGCCAATGAGAATGGCGATCTTCTATTTTCTTCTTCCGAGAGATGATGGGGGTTTAGCACCAGAATAAGCAATATCATTTATGAACGAAAAAAATAAACCACTTTTGAGAATATAAAGAAAAAAAAAAAAAAAAAAAAACGAGTTTTTTTTTGTAGTGGATAAGAGAAAATGCGTATAATTGACGTGCTGTAATATTCACGTTATTAAAGACCTCAATGTTAATTCCTATGTACTAAGTGATTGCCAATCAATAAAAGGCAGATATTTTGTTTAATGTGTCTTATTTTCATTCGATTGTATTGTCACAGAGCAGGCTGCTGACCCTGATAATTCTGAAGGAGATATAGTTCTACAAATTTTTCGTCCATTTGGAACGAATATGAAATTCTGTCTCTTCGTCAATAATACAAATGACACTCCAAATATTAGACTGGACTCATCTTTGAATGGACAACATTCACACTGTCGGTTTCGGCAGAACGCACAAGTCATGGATTGCTCAAATATTCTGTCAAAGAAAGATCCCATTAAAGGAAACGACCGTGTGAATATCAGCTTACTATTGTATATGGTTTCTACAGAAAATCTCCACTACCACATTTGCTTGGATCCCGATCTGACCACACTTTGACAGAAAGTGGGAGCGAACTTATTTCTTCATCTCCTCAATCCAATTGAGAAAGTCTTAGATGTGTTTAAAGGGCAGTTCGGTTTCGCATTTCTTAACTGACCACAGTGTTGTAGGTGACAAATATACTAATAGAAGAACGTACAAATATTCAGATAGACTATCTCAGACATAATCCATCCATGATAGGTACTGGCTGTAATTTGGCCAATAAGTGATGTACATGGATATAAAATTTCATAACTGATTAGTTCACACAATGTACCATATATGTTGTGTTGTTATAATGTGTATAATTATTCTTAATCTCTTTTCCTGGATATACGTGTAATAAAGAATTGTATATAGCCTTTAATGAAGTTGTGACTAGTCAATTTGAACACACAGCCCAACCCGAAGGAGGAATATACTTAATATAGAAATTCCAAAGAACCCGATTTCTTCTGTGAGGTATACGAGTCAGATGCGAAAGGTGGGGTGAGGAAAAGAAAAAAAAAGTAAAGGTTCAAATAGAATATTGGCATTCATACAGTTTAACAACTTTAAATTAACAGACGTTAATTTAACGTTTCTCATTTTTGGCCAGTGAGTGTAGTATCCAACAAAAAGAAAAGCAGTTGTGAAATTTTCAGCAAAATGATAACCGTACCTGACAAAGTTCCATCGCAAATAAAATTGAAAATATGTTTCTCAATAGAGATAAATTAGGATTTTTCATCTTATTTAAAAATTAGTTCGTTTGGTGTATAAAAAAACAGACATACTTGGAATGCATTTCAAAATGAGATGGGATATATTTCACAAGTTTCTAACTTCCCTCATATCTATTTTATCACGAAAATTCAACAAAACAGATACGGGTAGTGAGGGAAGGTTAAAGAAGGTGTGTTGTTTTTAATATTGATTTCGTTTCGCATTTACAAATTTTGTTTAATAATCGTTACTTTAACTAAATATTGGCTAATATCATAAACTCCAAACTTTTCGAGTAATGAACGTAGAACGTTCAAAAGGTTACATATGCTTTTTAAATGGTATGCGCTAAGGCCGCAAGTTTCTGTGGGGCGTTGATCTCAGTGGGCACGCATTCCAAGTGGGAACTGGACCGACTACTTCACTCGTGTTTCACAGCTGGTTGATTGCGGGATGTCGCAATTTTAACAGTGTGCTAACAGCAAGTTCTTTTGTGTCCTTAAAAAAGTGCTACCGAGATGCTCCAAGAATTAAAGAACGTTTATGGAGATGATGCTTTGAAGAAAACAGCAGTTTTCAGTTTTTAAATCGGTTTAAAATGGAAAAGAAACAATAAAAGATGAACTATTGTTTCTCACAGATATCATCTTTTAAGGGCACATAGGTGATATAGTTGTACAAGTTGGCACTTATGACATTAAGATTAGGAGACTGGCAGAATAACTTGTGAAGGTTTGTTTTTCTATATTTTTATTTTGTATATTATCTGTCTCCTATTTGACTTGACAATATTTTAATTATAATTTTATCTATCCTTTTTGGTTAGTTTCCCCTTTAAAATAAACTCCCCAATTGCGCACCTGACTAGTATCTACTCAGAAAATTTCAGGTTCGGTGAACTACTCTAGGTATATATATATATATATATATATTTTTTTTTTTTTTGTTTTTTTCTTCCCCTTCAGATAGGCTGGTATTCAGAACAACAAAAACTACACACATATTGGATAAAAATAGTTTATTGTAGATATTTACAAAGATATATGAACACAAAATAAATTTATTAAACTCATGACCAAATAAATTTAATTTCACTTAGTCAGAACTGAATGTATATGAGCAAAGGTATATTTGCCTATTGAGCCTACTCAAGTAGGGTTATCTCTTTTACATATATCATAATCAAATCTCCCCTCTTTTAAATTAACAAAATAATAATGTTTCTACTTCCTTACTCTTGAGTTCAATCGACTTTAAAAAGAATCTGTTAACATTCTCCTTTCATTACAAAACAATTCTTATTCCAAATTGATAAAGCTCCTATACTCTTAATTTCAGTATAAATCATTATTCCGTTTTCTAACAGATTATAGCCTACAACCTTCTCTAATCTAGGTAATTACACCACTCTCAAATTTCTACAATTAACTACTTGCCCATTTTAGGTTACTGACATCCGTCTGTAACCCTCAAATAACCGTCACAATCACTGGGGAAGTTCGACATGAGTTATGGGATTCCTCCTTGGGTCTCGGGTACCTTTATTTCTTAAGAACGACTCATATTCATCAGGTCAGAATAGCTGCTTCTTCCGGGCTCACCAAGGCTCCTACTTTCAGCTCCACAAGGCTACTACTTTCAGCTCCACCAGGCTGCTTCTTTCGGACTCACCAAGGCCCCTTATTTTCAGCTCTACAAGGCTGCTTTTTTTCGGTTCATCAAGGCTCCTTATTTCTCCCTCGCTATCTTACTTTACGTCCTTCCTCTAGCTTCTCCATTTCGACTCCCTTACTTTCTACTAACTCCTAACAATAACTTATTTTAACTAACTCGGACAAAACTCAACTCTGTCTGTACTAACTCATTTTAACTAACTCCGACAAAAACTCAACTCCGTCTGATTAACTAACTCATTTTCATCAACACCGACAAAAAACTCAACTCTGTGTTCCTGACTAACTCATATTTACTAACACTGAAAAAAATCTCAACTTTGTCCCCACTAACTCATTTTCACCAACATCGACAAAAAAATTCAACTCTGTGTGTCTCTCCAATCCCTTCACACTCTTTTCGTTCTACTCCTCCCACATCTTACTCCCAAGTTCCCCATGCCTGTTACCAGTGACTCCCTCCAGTCTTATACTCATCTTCGGATTTCTTCTCCTTCAATTCGTTAGAAAACCCTTACTCTGCTTGCCGAGAAACATGTGTTTCAATACTCCCCCTTTTCCTATTCAACCAGATCTGCTCCCATACGGTGTGCCCTTTGATGTTTGCCGATTTTCCCAAAAAAAAAACATTCCCCTCTCATCTAACGCCTTGACCCTGTAACGTTTTAAAAACACGAAACTCACATCTAGTGACAACAACATCTATTTAAGGAAACTTAAATGCTGGTCATGAAACCACTTCCTGTTTGCGCCTGACGGTATACTGTTTGAAGTAGCTTTCACTTCTAAGCTAACTCGCTCCCTTTCCTGAGTACGACCCCGCCTATATCTTAATTCGTCTGTTTGTGCATGGACCCATGCTGCTTTAGTGTAGTTTTCTCTTAGTTTATTTCCCGAGAATAACGAAGTTAATGGCGTGGACCTTGCCTTTATTTCTTACACCTCAGGAACCTGTCTATTCGCCGAATCATTTTTATATTTTATCTTACGTGATATTACTACTTTATTAATTTGCGACAACAATCAATTAGTTAAAAAAACTAATTTCCAAAGTCTTAATAAAAATTTTATTCTGTAAGGTTTTGTGTCTTACATACTTAACAAGTACAGGACATTGTTGAAAAAAAGCCGTGAATTAGGGTTGAATTTGAAAGTGTCTGCAATTCTGGCCAAACACAATAGGAGGGAGTATATGATGAGAGCCCTGTCGATCAATTCGGCCCTGGAAGATTGTGCAAGGTCAAGGAGTAGAATGTTTTTCAGCCTGGTTTGTACTTGTTAACAGGAGAGACTGCTTCTACAGGGATGGAATACACTTAAATAGAAAGGGTGCAAGAATATTTGCTTATGCTATCGAGGCAGTGTTAGGTGGATGGGAAAACTGCTAGCTTGGGGGGATACACGGACTAATAAATTAACAGTAGCCACTGCCAGATGTGAAAGTGATTCTTGCACTGCTTCTATTGGAATGAGCAGAAGCCTGGAAAAGAAGATGCAGGATGTTTCAGAGACTGCTGGAAGTCATTGCGGTACACGTAAACACAAGGGTTGTGTTAGGATAACTAAGAATAGGAACAGGTGCATGTATACTTGCGTGTACACCAATGCTAGGAGTTTGGTAAATAAATTTGATGAATTTGAGGTATTGCTCAAAGCATCAAAGCGAATATTGTTGGGATATCAGAGACGTGGTGTCAAAAAGTATAAGGAATGCAGAACTGGAATTTGGGAAGTACAATGTGTACAGAAAGGATAGACAGGGTAGGAAGGGAGGAGGGGTTATGCTATTAGTTAAGAAACACATAAAAACCAAGGAACTGAAGCCAGTAGACATCGCTGGACAGTGCAGTGTCGAGTCAGTTTGGTGTGGAATAGACATCGGGAGATCAAAATTGAGAGTAGGAGTGTGCTATAGGCCTAATTAGTGACACTCAGCCTAAAACACTGATGGATCCAATATCTCTCTATTACAGAAGATTTAGGAGAAGTCCGGTTGGCCTGCCTCCCTAAAATCCACTCATGCACACCTTCTCGACGGTAAGCCCCGTTACGTCACTTAGGTGGCAACGAACGAGTAGAGTGGTTCTCTTCAAGACGCCTGGTCAGCGTGAAGAGGAAAAGACCAAACCCTCCAGCAATGAGAGCACAACAATACAAATGGCCCTCAGTCCCCAGCAGCTTTCACTCTCCCTCTTACGGCAGCGAGAGGATCAGAGTGGAAGCAGAGGGTGCTAAGAATCTCTGGGTACGACCAGGCTGCCATGCGGAAATTGAACTTGGCCTGTTATAACGTACGATCACTCATCGGTGAAGACAGGATATTAGAGCTGGAAAAGGAATTAGAAAATGTGAATTGGAATATCATCGGTTTGGCTGAAACAAGAAGAAGAAATGAATCACTTATAAGTTTATCAAGTGGAAATCTGCTGTACACCAATGGAAACAGTGAAAGGATTGAAGGTGGAGTTGGGTTTCTGGTCCATAAAGATTTTAAAAACAACATTTTGGAATTCAAAAGTACATCACCAAGAGTGTCAAGACTAATACTCAAGATTTCTAAGAGGTACAAGCTAAAGATTATAATGATTTATGCACCAACATCGAACCGTGATGATGAAGAGGTTGAAGAAATGTACACTGAAATTGAGAGTCTTCTAGATGAGCAGAAAACCCACTACACTATTATTATGGGGGACTTCAATGCTAAGGTTGGAAAAAGGCAAAACAGCGCAGAAAGAGGAACTATAGGAAATTTTGGAATTGGTGAAAGAAATAAAAGAGGCGAAAGACTTGTGGAATTTGCAGAATCTCAAGGACTGTCAGTAATGAACACTTTTTTCAAGAAAAGGGTGAACAGAAAGTGGACATGGAAGAGTCCAAATGGATTAACAACTAATAAAATCGACTTCATCCTCACTAACAGAAGATATATTGTGAATGATGTTACCGTCCTGAATAAGGTAAATGTTGGAAGTGATCACAGAATGGTAAGATGTACACTTGATATAGATGCAGGAAAGGAAAGGAAAAAACTGACTCGAGTAAATAATACAAAGGTCTTTGAAATAACAGAGGAGGAGAAAAAGCAGTATGTACTGGAACTTAAGAACAAGTTTGAGCTTCTGCAGACTGCTCAGGACAAGATATCGACGAGTAATATTACAACTTTCTGAAAGTGATAAAGCCCAAGAAACCTATAGGGAAACAGAAATCCAAAGAAGAAAAAATTAGTCAAGAAACACTTGTCATGATGAACCAAAGACGACAAATGAAGAACAAGAAAAACACTGACAGGGAGAAAATTGAGTATACTGAGTTATGCAAAGCCATTAGAAAGAGACTCAGAGAGGACATAAGAAGATTTAACACAAGAAAAGTAGAACAAACATTAAGGGAAAACAAAGGATTTAAATCAGCAGCCATGAGCAGTAATACAGAAAGACAAATGATACTGAAACTGAAGAATAGCGATGGTGTACTTATAAACAGCAGAGAAGGCATAATTCAAATAGCAGAAGACTACTATAGAGAATTATACAAGGAGCGAGGGAATGATACCAGCCGTGGGGAACATGGATTGAAAAGTAGCAACACATACGACATACCCGATATTCTTCCTGATGAGGTAGAACATGCATTGAAGAAAATGAAGAATCGGAAAGCCCCGGGGGAAGATGAAGTTACTGTAGAGTTGTTAAAATTGGGAGGAAGAGACATAACACAAAAACTGGCAAGGCTCTTCACAAAGTGCATTAGAAAAGGTGTGATGCCTAAGCAGTGGAATAATGCAATCATAGTTTTGCTGCATAAGAAAGGAGATAAATCAGAAATTGGAAATTATAGACAAATTAGCTTGTTATCCCATATCTACAAGTTGTTCACAAGGGTCATTACTAACAGATTAGAAAGAATACTTGATGAGAATCAACCGAAAGAGCAAGCTGGCTTTAGGACAGGATTCTCAACTATGGATCACCTTCACGTAATATCACAGCTAATGGAGAAAGCAAATGAATATAAAATACCATTATGCCTGGCATTTGTGGATTATGAAAAGGCATTTAACTCCATACAGCATAAGGCAATGTTTCGGGCACTGGAAAGACAAGGCATAGATACTCTATATATTATGATTTTGAAGAAAATATATGAGAGTGCTACATCCTTTATTAGACTAGACAAAGACAGTAGCAAATTTAAAATCGAGAAAGGAGTTCGACAAGGAGACACAATATCTCCGAAGCTGTTTACTGCTGCCCTTGAGGAAGCTTTCAGAAGATTAGACTGGTCGCAGAAAGGACTCAATGTGAACGGAGAGTACCTAAACCATTTACGATTTGCAGATGACATTATGGTCATAAGCCACGATCCCAAAGAATTAGAGGAAAATCTTAATCAGTTATGCACAGTTGGTAAGGATTTTGGACTAAAGATGAATATGGCTAAAACAAAAGTAATGATGAACAAGTATGCCACGGAAAGGGAAATAATGATTGAAGGAGCAGTAATTGGAAAGGTGGAGTCATATACTTATCTGGGACAAGTTATTAGCTGTAATAATGATAAATGGCTGGAAGTCAAGAGAAGAATAAATTTTGGATGGATAGCATTCAGGAAATATAGTCACATACTGAAGAGCAATATAACAGTTTGTCTGAAACGAAAAATAATAATGAACCAATGTAATACTCCCCACCATGACTTATGGAAGTGAAACTTGGGCACTCACCAAAAGAATGGAAGAGAAGCTAAGAACTACACAGCGAAGAATGGAACGAATTATATTGGGAATCAGACAGTTAGATAAGAAGAGAAACACATGGATTAGGCAGCAAACTCAAGTAAAGGACATTCTTATCAAAACTAAAGAACTAAAATGGTCTTGGGCAGGACACATAGCTCGAAGACATGATGACAGATGGACTAAGAAAATAACATAATGGTACCCAAGAGGAGCTAGAAGAAAACCTGGAAGACAAAGGCGGAGATGGATAGATGAAATTCATGAGTTTCTGAATAGTAAATGGATGGCCAGTGCTCAAACCAGAAGGAACTGGAAAGTTGCTGGAGAGGCCTTCATCCTGCAGTGGATTGAAAATGGCTGATGATGATGATAGGCCTAATGACTGTGATGAGTATAATAAGAAACTGTACAGGGAAATAGAGTGGGCCAGTAAATCAGAAAGTCTTATAATGGGGGATTTTAATTTCTCAGATATTGACTGGAATTTGTGGGTTGGTCATTTACACACTAGCAAGGCTTTTGTGGATTTATTTGGATGATTTTTTTTTTCAGCATGTTCGGGAGGCAACTAGAGGGAGGAATACTCTTGATGTGATTATCAGTAGTGATTCTTCATGCATTAGGAATCTTCAGATAAAGGAACCACTAGGGGGCAGTGATCACAGTGTGCTGAAGTGGGATTTACTCAAAGAGGTAACTAACATTAGAGGTAAAGGGAAGGGTTTTTGTTTTCGTAAAGGCGACTATGATGGTCTGAGACAGTATTTAAATTCTATACAGTGGGACCAACTAACGATGTTACCAACAGCAAATTCAAAATGGTAAGCATTCAAAGAACTTATCTTGGAAGCTACTGGGATTTACATAGCAACTTCGCAGTGGAAGACCTTCGACAACACGAAAACGTGAAAATGAAGAAAATAGTGCGAAATTATGGAAAAGGGTGTTGTTGAGATGCACAATTTAGGGATATGTCGCGTGTATGTGAAACGTTTGTTCAACGCTTGCTGTCGGACGATCACATGTTCTTCAAGAAAGAAATTCCAGCTAATTTATTCGAAAAAGATACGCAGGATCCAACGAAAAATGAAATCGTCCAAATGGCACACAAAAATGTCTTCTCGGCCCAAGTTTTCTCGTGCAAAAAAAATCAACATCAGAGTCATGCTGATCGTTTTTTTTTTCCGAATTTGAGGGCATAGTACGGCATGAAGTGTGAACAAAGGGTTAAAAGAATTTCTGATGCTTAATATGTTGAGATTTCGATACGTTTGCGTGAGAAAGTGACGCGAAGATGATCTTAGAAATGTCTTGACAATGCGCCCAGTTACACAGCGCAGACAGAGTAACTGGTTCCCCGACCATGCACCGTCTGACTTTTTATTATTATCTTTATTTCTCCCAAGGGATACCTGGTTACACCCATTGACTAGGGAGTGTATATTAATATTCTAATATTCTATTAAGAAAGCACAAAAGAGTGCTATTTACAATTTTATATTATATATAACACTTATTACAGTATTTGAATTATACAATACATGTAGTACGTGTTGTCAGAATTACACGACACGTTGTAACTTGTAATCAGCTTAAGACTTACAGTATTTATAATCGAGTAAAACTTATTAATGCTGCGTTTAAAGTATAACAACTGATTTAAGAAAAAGAAATGGGAGATTCAACATATATACATAGCACGGATATTCACAGTAAAACAACATACGGAGTGAATACGTGACGATGTCAAAAGGTACGTCAAAACAATATCTTTTATTTTAATATCGGTGTAGATACACCATAGATAACTCTTTATGAAACTACGATGTAGTGCGGGAGGCATCATTTGCTCTTCCTTCACAACGAGTTGCCTGGGTATTGCACTAACTCGAATAAGTAACGCTTCACTAATTGAGAAGACTACTGTTACTTTAAGAGTTATCTATGGTGTATCTACACAGATATTAATCTGCTACTCTTAAAGTATTATGCCTTGTGCATTTAGTTATGTCAAAAAAAAAACAATAAAATAAAGAATAAAAACCTCAAAGTTCATTTTTAGCGTTTCCGGCAGTCGCTTTCTTCTGTACAATAGATTAATAAAGGTCAGACTTATATTAAAATACAAATCAAGATATCTGTTCCTGATATCCAGCTTCTCTCTGGAAGTTCAGAGTTCTCTTAATGTTTTCTTAATCTGCATCTGTGGGTATCAGTTTTCGAGCACTTCTTTTCTATATGATTTGCTTGTGCAAAGTTTTTCCAGGTTGATATTTAGGTTATGGAAAACTTCAGAGTGTTTGCTGGAAACAATCTTCCAAGGCTATCCAACTTGTAAATTCGGCTCTAAGTTGCGGTTCCTTATCTGCCACTAATATTTGTTTTTCACCAAGTGATTTTATCCAGTTCTGGATTTTCGGTGAATCCCCAGGTTCTGGTAAGCGCTGAGAAAGTGATACTACGTTATTTATGATGATCATTTGTCTCCGGGGTGTCCTCTGTTGTTGTTGTGCTTGGATTGTTTTGTTTGTTAGTCTGTTATTTGGTATTTAGGAGCATTAGCAACTAAGGCCATATTGCTCCGGGATATGCGGTGTTAATTCCCTGAACTTTCCGCATCCTCCGTATTTGGTGGTGACAGGCTCGAACCCCGGTCTAATCAAGAAGCGTTTGCTACGCACTGCTGCAACTTTCCACCTGGCTACGGAGTCGCCGTGAACCATATTGCACCTCTCAAAGTAGTTAGTAGTAATTTTGCAAGGTTCGAATTTTCACCTATGATATGGCTAATTGACAGTTCCTCTAAGTTTGAGAGAAAAGTAGTAGTGGTGGCATGTGATGCAAGAAAGCAAGTGTATGAGCTTATGCAGCATCAAGCAAAAAAAAAAAAAAAAAAATTACAAAACAATTCTCTTTAATGTTTGTCCAGTAACTCCTTAAATTTATTCAACCTATCAACTTCCACAACGACAGGTGGAAGTTTATTGCAGCAATTAACCACCCGCTGGCTAAAGGCAAATTTGGGCACATCTATTCTACATCTATAATTCCTCAATTTGAATTTATGCCCTCTTAGGTTCGTAATCACTAAATGTAGGCCAAATGGGATGAGTAGGCATGCTTCGAATTTTAGCTGCCTAATTCAGAAGTAACAGTTTTCTTCTGAGACAGACTGGAACTTCATGGGCTTTAATCTACAGGCTTTGTACTGGCGATGTTCTATATGCTCCTGTATCAATCCTCAGGGCAGAATGTTGAATAGGAGCAAGGCATGTCAGCACGGCATCCCAGGCAGTCATACACTGGGGCACCATAATCAAGACGAGACCTAATTAAAGTTCTATACAATTGAAGCAGGGTATAGCTGTCTGCACCCCATGTTGTCGAAGAAAGAACTGAGAGTATATTCATTTTTTTTTCTGGCATGTTACTCGCAAATATTTGCCAAATTTTAAGAAATCAAGCTTACTATCAAAAATCAGATCGAGGAGGCGAATACTTTTCATCACTGATATAGGATGATTCGTTAAGTGTAGCTCTGGATCAGGATGCATCTTTCGTTTGTTACAAAAATTAATGACATTAGATTTTTAAATGACAGTCGGTACCCATTCTGCGTCATCCATAGCTCAATATTGTTAGGTGAGATTTGTAGTTGCCTTTCGATGAAGTCATATTCTGTGAACTACACTTTACAGTATTTCACAGAATATTGGGGTATACATTTGGTTATATTATTTATTCTTATTGGAAATTAGGTAGAACTGAGCCTTGTGGGAATCCTTCCTCTTGTATATAGATTTCCTACAGGACTTACAGGTAGCGGATTTGAAACGTTCTATGCTGAAAGAAATTTTGTATGAAATATGGTAAGAGGCCTCTCAGATCAAGGGATTGAAATTCTTCAAGATGCCAAAACGCCAATTCTTGATATTCGTTTCAGTTCAGACCATGAGATCCAGGGATGATCGTTTTTTTCTGAAACCAAATTGATTATCAGAGATTAGATATTTGGAGGCAAGATACGAGGGTCAGCAGGCGGTGTATCATTTTTTCCACGGTTTTACTCAAACAACTGGTAAGAGAAATAAGTTTACAGTTGAGGGATAGAGTGATCTTTCCTTGGTTTCGGAATTTTCTGTGCATATGAGTAATGCCAGCATGTGGGGAATGAATGTTCGGTGAAAATACCATTGTTGAAAGTCAGTAACAAAGATAATGATATTTTTCTAAATGCTTAATCATTATATAGGGTGGTCACTGAAAGCCTGAAGGGTTTGAAAAAGTCATAACTTGTTCATTTTTAATTTCTTTTATTTTCTTTTTTTACAGGTTATAGAGCATCCCTTGGAGATTAAAATGTGGCTAGTGAAAGACAGACCACCCTTTCAGAATCTTCTGAAGCAATGTTCTGGCGATGCCTAGTTCAGCAAAGCGATGACGGGTACAGGCAGATGGATCCACAAGGACACTCTGCCGTACAACTTCCACCGCTGCGTCAGTGCGCTCAGGACCTCTTCCCGGAAGATCGCCGACAGATCCAGTTCTTTCAAACCGGGCGATTAGGTTCCGAATCATGATATCGCTATGAGGACTTTAAAATGTTGCCTGTATTTTCTCTGAGTTTTCAATAATTGATCTTTCACTGGAATAGAAAACCCCAACGAGTTTTACTGGTTGCTGGACATCATACGCAGTCATTTTAATCTCCAAGGGATGCTCTATAACCTTTATAAAAATTATAAAAAAGGATTAAAAATGAACAAGTTATGACTTTTTCAAACCTTTCAGTGGCCACCCTGTATAATATATTCCCTCAGGACCAGCAGCACTGTTCGTTGAGGTATATATAGCTTCTTGAAATTCAAGCATAGTAAGTGGCCGATTATGATAGAAAAGATTTGGTTTTGAAGTCCAATCGCGATTTTTCAGCTGAAGCTTTAATTTTCTGATAGGACTAGTCGTATGCGGTCGAGTCAGACAATTTTGAGAATACAGACCAGGGGGCATTTGCAAATTCAGCATGGAGTACACAACTGCCAGTTGACCATTAGGGAGGATAGAGGAGGAAATTTGCCATTTAGTTATTTTGTTTTTCTCCATATTATTGTAGAACCTGTATTTTTATTAATAGAACTTGCAAATCGGACCCAGGAGTCTATTTTTGCTTTCTTACAGATATGGCCAGCTTTGCTCTTAGTTTTTTATAATTTATAAAATTATTGATAGTAGGATGTTTACGGAATATATTCCAGGCTCAGATTTTCTTTTCTTTTTTTTTTTTTTTTTTTTTTTTTTGGCAATCTTACAATCCTCATTCCACCAATAATTTATGTATTTACGGGAGCTTCACTGTGACTGTGAGATGGCAATAGATGCAGCTGCTAGGATTTGTTTAGTAATATGGTTGGTGACAATGTCAATTGGACTGGATTCGATGATCTGATTATCAAAGGATACATGCTAATTATACCTTGCCCAATCAGCCTTGGAAAATTTCCATTTCATGCGGTTTTCTGAAGTTACAGAGTGTTGTTATTGGTTAGATTTATTGGTGCATCAGCAACTCAGGCTGTAATGCACTAATTACTGTTTGATATTTACTTCGTTTTTCTTACAGGAGAGAGGGGCTTCAGATAAAGTGATATTTATTAATAAATTTTAGAAAAAGAAAAATATCATCCATGTTCTCTCGATCTCCTAGGATACACTGTAGTGTTAAATGATTGTAATTATGAAAATTAGAGAAAAAAGCTGTTTTCCCTTCTTTTTGATATTGCGGGCATTCTATGGTGATACGTTTTACAGTTAGTGGGCATAAACAATTACTGCATTGTGGAGTGTCACTGTTTGTTAGTAGATAGCTATGGGTGAGGAAAGTATGACCAATGCGTAATCTGGCTAGAATAGTTTCTTCCTTTCTGTTTCGTTTCAGGCTGCATTGCCACTGTTTAGGTTCTTTCTTGATTTCAAAAAAGTTTATTATTTGTCTGATCTCTCCACATGCGTGTCCATACTTCTTTATATGTCTGTTTGATAAAGGACTTATGATCACTATAAGCAGTCCTGAAATTATAGGGCATCACATTTGTAGCAATTTTAGCAGCTAAATCTGCTTGCTCGTTTCCTAGGATTCCAACGTGTCCAGGGATCCAGCAAAATATTACGAGTTGTCCACATCCATGAAGTGCTAATAACTGTGCAAAGATTTTCTGTACCAGAAGATGACTAGGAAAGGATTTGCACTGTAGAGTATTAACAGCACTCAACGAGTCTGTATATATGATGGATTTAGCGTACGAGGCTTCTTTTATATTCTCTAGGGCTAGTAGAATACAATATAACTCGGAGGTATAAGTACTGCATTCTGGTGGGAGCTGTCTAGAGATGGTGGCATTTGGTAGTACTACAGCTGTTTCAACTTTATTACCAGTTTTGGATCCATCTGTGTAAAGCTGAATGAAGCTGCTAAACTCGGTGGAGTGAGCCATATGTATTTGTCTAATGTTGATATCGGGGAAGTTATTCTTTCCCCATTGCTGAAAAAGTCTATCAATATGTACTGGAGCCATGGAAAGCCATGGCTGGGTTTCCATGCTAGTATCCTGGAGGGTATTAGAAAACGTCAGGCCCCAGCTTGTGATCAAAGCCTGAACCCTAATGCCAGATGGTTTGTTGTAACGCCGTTTAGTTTGATAGCTTTCTTTCCATTTTGGCATGAAGAGGCATTGCCACATGGGATGATGTGGGAGACTGCTAATTTTGGCTGCATACCTTAGTAGTATAGTTTCTCGCCTAATGTATAACGGTAGTTCATAGGCTTCGGTATAGAGGCTTAAGACTGGCGATGTGCAAAAAGCCCCCAGTGCACTGTGATGTACGGGATCGAGCCATTGCAATACACTTGGCCTGGCTGAGTCATATGCAAGAGACCCATATTCTAACCAGGATCTGATCAGTGAGCGGCATAGCTGTAATAGCACGTAACGATATGCACCCCATGACATAGAAGAAATTACTCTGAGAAGATTTAGTTTTCTAAGACAACTTGTACGAATATGTTTTATATGTTCCAGGGAGTTTAATTTTTTATCAAATATCACACCAAGAAATCTAATACTAGGTTGGAAAGCAATACAGTGAGAATCCAACTGAAGGTCTGGATCCGGATGTAAAGAAAGTTTGCGACAGAAGTGCACAGCAGTCGTTTTTGGTTTAGAAAGCCGATGTCCATTATTTTTAGCCCAAGAGACTATTTTGTTAAGGGTGCCTTGTAGTTGTCTTTCAATAAGTCTCATATTTTGAGAATGACATGACATGGCAAGATCGTAGTACAGCTAATGATTCCTCACTCAAATGAGAGATCATGGTGTAATAAATCCCGTTGGGACCTGGTGCACTGTTTTTCACTCGTGCAAGTGCATTACGCAATTCATTCATGGTCAGAGGCAGATTACAAGAATGAAGGATGACAGTATTAAAATTTAGTTTGTATTTTTCTGTCTTGGATTTTAGCAATTGAAATGTTGGTTCATATGTGGCAACAGCTGAAAGCGTTTCAAACGTAGTACCTAAGGCATTGGCAATTTCTGTAGGTTCAGAGATTTCTTTCCCTTTTACAAGTAGAATAGGAGAAGTTGTCTGAGAGTATTTACCATTAATTCTTTTGATTTTATTTTCCAAATTGTAAAAGTATCTGTGGATCTGTTTATGGCGGAGGCATAATGCACCCATGCTTCTTTTTTACTCTCCCGTCTTATATGACGAGCTTTAGCTCTGACTCTCTTAAACTGTAGGAGGTTAGCTGTGGTTGGATGTTTTGGAAAATATTCCAATATTTGTTCCTTTCGTTTTTAGCATTGTTGCATGCTTCGTTCCACTACGTTTTTGGATGAAACCGAATTTTGGCTGATGATTTAGGTATAGCAGTCTCGGATGCTTTCATTATTTTATCTGTAATGTAGCTTACTGCAGAGTCAATTGTGTGGGTTGCTATGAAGGCAATATCTAAGTGAGCTATTTCTTGGTATTTAATCCAGTTAGCCTTAGCAAATTTCCAGGTTGTACTAATGTTACTCTGAGGAGTAGATCTTATACAGAAAGTACAGATGATAGGAAAGTGATCGCTACCGCGAGGGTTATTAGTAACGGACCAGTCTATTGAGAGGAAATATCACTCGAGAGCATATTGAAAGATCAATAGCACAGCTTGCGCCAGATGGTAAATGCACGTATGTGTGAGCACCAGTGTTTAAAATTGTCAAATTATGTTTATCTAAATTTTTTTCAATTATCTGTCCTCTGGAGTCAAGATGTTGAGAACCGCATAGCGGGTGATGGCCATTCCAGTCACCCATAATACAAAAGGGAGCAGGTATTTGCATTACTAAATTATCTAAATCAGGAAAGGTGTATATATGATTTGGTGATAGATACAATGAAACTAAAGTTATTGTGATTCCCAAGGTGACATTGACAGCAATTGCCTCTAAATGTGTTTGCAGGGAGATAGGTCTATGGGGCACCAAAGAGTTCACTATGAGTGCTACTCCTCCATGAGCTAAATTAGATGAGTTTCTATCATTTCTATACATTGTAATGCTTAATTTTCATAGATATTGCATTTGTGAGATTTGTTTCTTGAATGCATACTGCAACAGGTTTGTATTCAGATAGGAGATCGTAAAAGTCGTCAAAGTTAGCACGGAGCCCACGACAATTCCATTGAATAACTGTATCCATTGTTTGGTTTTAGCTAGTGTCTGCTAACTTCCGTGAGGTAGTTTGCTTACGCCTGTCTATTTTTCCTTTATCCTTCTTTGAGAAGACTGGTCTGCTTGTGTCAATGTCACCTTCTGGATGAATTTCAAGGAATGCATCATCTTCATCTGCTTTTTCATCAGTGGCCATGGTATCAGATCTGAAAGTGTGTGTGTCAGTTCTTTCAGAGCTCTTAGTTTGTACTTTCTGTTGCTGATTGGGATTTTTATCTGGAGGTATTTTTATCGGTGTATTTACTTCTTGGGTTGCATATTTGGAGGGAGATTGTTCTTTTAATGAAGTAAATAATGATTTCGCCCAACCAGATATAGAGATATTTGGAGGGACGGAGCAGTCAGTCTGAGTTGATATTGTGCGTAGCTGTTGAGTAACTGATGCGTATGTGGATGTTTTAGTAGGGATTGCAAAGCGTTTCTTTGCCTCTTAATATGACACTTTGTTCTCTATTTTATATTTCTGAATGTTCTTCTCTCTTTTCCATTGGATACAGTCCTTAGAAAAGGCAGAATGATTTCCCTGGCAGTTAGGACAGTTTTGGGTTTCATTATTACAGTCCGCATGTATGTGTTCTTTTGAACCAAAAGAAGCACAAGTGACTATACCTCTGCACACAGTTTGCGAATGACCGAATTTCTGGCACTTAAAGCACCGACCTGGGTTGGGAATGTACGGTTGAACATGGCATCTGAGATATCCAGCTTTTATAGTTGCGGGGAGATTTGGTGTCTTAGCATTAGCATTAGTAGAGGCATATGATGCAACAAAGCAAGCTTATTCAGCATCAGCCAAAAAAAAAAAAAAAAAAAAAAACACACCACTCCCACTTCACCCCTCCGTTCGCTCGAAATACCTGTCCAGTTGAGCCTTAAATTTGTTTAGGCTATCAACTTCAACAACAGGTGATGGAAGTCGGTTCCACCAACCAAAGGCAAATTTCTGCACATCTATCCGACATCCGTCCTTCCTCAATTTGAATTTATGCCCTCTGAGCTGATTATTCTGAGCAAGATGAAGAATCCCATTGGCATTGAGCATGCTCAAACCATTCAAAGCCTTATACACCTCTATCAGATCACCTCGCCGGTGCCTAGTCTCCAGACTGTAATTTGCAAAACTTAAGCCTTTCTTCCTAAGAGCAACCCTTTGTTCCATTCACTAATCTTGTTGCCCTTCTCTGTACCCGTTCCAGCAGCTCTACATCCTCCTTGAAAAGAGGCCTCCAGACCTGTATACAGTACTCAGGATGTGGCCTAACCATTGCCTTATACAAGGGAATAATCACCTTCTTATCCCTGCTAGAAAAAGTCCTGTATATCATTGACAAGACACCATGAGCTACTCCTGCAGCTCGTCTGCACTGCTCAGAGAACTTCATATCTGCCTGCACAATTACCTCCAGGTCCTTTTCATTCTCCACCACTGTCATTGTAGTACCGCAGAGTTGATACGTTGCTCTGGTGTTACTGTTTCCCATATGTAGTACTTTACATTTGTCAATGTTAAACTTCATTTGCCACCTCTCAGCCCATCTGTTCAACCTTTCCAGATCCTGTTGCAGCAGCATAGCGTCAGTGGTGCCCTTACCAACCCTGCCAACCTTTGTATCACCTGCAAACTTGGACACTAAACTAGATATACCATCATCAATATCATTCATAAACACCGAAAACAACAACGGACCTAACACTGATCCCTGAGGAACTCCACTAATAACATTAGTCCACGTTGAGCAGTGTCCACTGATTACCACTCTCTGTCTTCTGCGACTCAACCATCCCCTTATCTATAGCAGCAATTTGCCTCCAATGCCACACTGCTCCAATTTGTGCAGCAGTCTTCCATGCGCAACAGTATCAAAAGCCTTTCTAAGATCCAAATATATAATATCAAAGTTATTCCCTGCATCCAGTTCTTTTGTGACTACATCATAGTATCCAATCAAATTGGTCAGGCAAGACCTGCCCTTAACAAAACCATGCTGCGTCTGAGCTATAACTGAATTCTTGTCTAGATGATCCTGCAGTGCTTCTTTAATCAGTGCCTCCATTAGTTTAGCTGGAACAGAAGTTAAACTAACAGGTCTATAATTACTTGTGTCAGCCTTCGATCCTCCTTTGTGAATTGGGGTTACATTTGCACACCTCCAGTCTATGGGTACCTCCCCTGAGTCCAAAGCAGCTCTCATAATTATGGCTAGGGGTTTGCTTACTTCCTTTGCTGCCTCCTTTAATATAACTGGATAGATCCCATCCACCCCAGGTGCCTTTTTTATGTTTATCCTCAACAATCTCTCCTCCACTTTCCTCTCAGTTCTTACAAAATCATCCAGCTCACTGCCAATGTTTACTTTAGCTACATCATTCTCCTTCCTGAATAACTCCTCATGCGTGAATGTAGATGCAAAATACTCGTTTAGATTGTTAGCCACCTGAGCAGGATCCTCAACTGTTGAACCATCAATATCCAATGGACCAATCTGATTCATCCCTTTCCTTCTTGAGTTTAAATAGGTAAAGAACTCTTTTCTGTTTTTCTTTGCATCCTTTGCCAAGGATTTTTCGTAGTCTGCCTTTGCCTGCCTAATCTCCTTTGTTACTTGGTTACAGACCAACTTATATCTATCATAGGCTTCCATGTCACCCATTAATTTGTATGTATCCCATGCATTTTTCTTCTCTGCCACATGTCTCATTAGTTCATCTGACAACCATTTAGGCCTAAACCTTGAACAATATTTCTTAGTTGGTATGTAAAGCCTGGTAGCCTCCAAGATTAGTTCCTTAAATGCTTCCCATTTTGAGTTTGCTGTTGGTAACATCATCAGTTGGTCCCACTGTATAGAATTTAAATACTGTCTCAGACCATCATAGTCGCCTTTACGAAACCAAAAACCCTTCCCTTTACCTCTGATGGTAGTTACCTCCTTGAGTAAATCCCACTTCAACACACTGTGATCACTGCCACCTAGTGGTTCATTTATCTGCAGATTCTTAATGCATGAAGAATCACTACTGATAATCAGATCAAGAGTATTGCTCCCTCTTGTTGCCTCACGAATATGCTGATGTAGAAAACAATCATCCAATAAATCCACAAAAGCCTTGCTAGTGTGCGAGTGACCAACCCACAAATTCCAGTCAATATCTGGGAAATTAAAATCCCCCATTATAAGACTCTCTGATTTACTGGCCCACTCTATTTCCCTGTCCAATATCTTGTTATACTCATCAGAGTCATTAGGCCTATAGCACACTCCTACTCTAAATTTTGATTTCCCTATGCTTATGTCACACCAAACTGACTCGACACTGCCCTGTCCATCGATGTCGACTGGCTTCACTTCCTTGGACTTTGTGTTTCTTAACTAATAGCATAACCCCTCCTCCCCTCCTGTCCTGTCTATCCTTTCTACACACATTGTGCTCCCCAAATTCCAGTTCCGCATTCCTTATACAAATCTGTGTGACACCACGTCTCTGATATCCCAACAATATCCGCCTTTGATGTTTTGAGCAATACCTCAAATTCATCAAATTTATTTACCAAACTCCTAGCATTGGTGTACACGCAGGTATACATGCACCTGTTTCTATTCTTGGCTACCCTAACACAACCCATGTGTTTACTTGTACCGCAATGACTCCCAGCACTCTCTGAAATATCCTGCATCTTGTTTTTCAGGCTTCTGCTCATTTCAATAGAAGCAGTGCAAGAATCACTTCCACCTCTGCCAGTGGCTACTGTTAATCTATTAGTCCTTGTATCCCCCCCCCAACTAGCAGTTTTCCGACCCACCTAATTCTGCCTCGACAGCATCAACAAAAATTCTTGCACCCTTTCTATTTAAGTGTATCCCATCCCTGTAGAAACCATCTCTCCTGTTAACAAGTACAGGCCAGGCTGAAAAAAATTCTACCCCTTGAGCCTTGCACAATCCCTCCAGGGCCGAATTGATCGACAAGGCTCTCATCATATACTCCCTCCTATCGTGTCTGGGCAGAATTGCAGACACTTTCAAATTCAACCCTAATTCACGGCCTCTTTTTCAACAGTGACCTGTACTTGCTAAGTAATTCCGCCGGTCTCCTACTCTTAATATCATTAGTGCCAACGTGTACAACTATATCACCTTTTGTGCCCTTAAATGTCAATATGACTGTTCGTGTAGGGACAGGCTCTCCATCTTTTTTGATGACAATTCTTTTTGCGTGGACTACATTTTGGTTGCTTAATTCAGAAAAAAGTTCATCCTCTGATACATTTAGAAGATCCCATTCAGATATTACCCCTTTAGAGGAGTTCAAGGTAGCATGTGGGGTAACCTTTGTGGGAATTCCACCAAAGGTAGATATTTTCAAGAGTCTTTCAGCATATCTGTGTTCACTCAGCTCCACTAACAGGTCTCCTGATCTTAGTCGCCGAACCATTTTTGGAGGCCCAGCCATATTTTCGAGACATTTCTGAATCAAAAATGGAGAGAGCTTACTCAATGGTTGGTCTGTGGAGGAATGCAATATTAAGAAGAGAGGAGCAGAAAAATCTGTCCCTTTTTTTTGTCTCTTAGCATGAGATTTGTTCACATTATCATGGTCGTCATGTCTACTTGAATCTGGATCAAGAGATCCATAGTAGGACTGTTTTGTGTTGTCCACAGTTGCTCCTTTTAGTCCCGGGAGTATGGATTTCTTCTCTCAGGCTTCCAGCCCCGCCACGTGGAGGCAGGAGCGGTGCCACCAGTGACCATGCGATAAGGGTGTTAGTGTTAGTGCGTTAGTAGATTAGTCTTAAATACAAGAAGAAAGGTGGCTTTCCTTTCTGTTGTGTAAGCTGACTTCTTTACGTTAGAAGAGCAAAAATTATATAACTTTGGAAATTAGAAATTAACGTTCAACTACAACCAATCGCTCTTTTTAGAAAATCGCTTTCAAATCACTGAAGAATCGCTTTAGTCACTCGCTTGGCACTCGGAGCCGTTACAGAGTGTTAGGTTTGAATTTTACAAATTAGTGGATAGTGGTCACTGTTGAGTGGATCATCAAGAGTTTCCACTCAATACAAGGAAAGAGGATCGGAGAGCAGATAGATAGCACTATTGAGAAGACTGTTCCAGTTGGGAGATGGATGTAAGTTGGTGAACCAGTAGGGGATGGTTAAATGCTGCCTATCATGGAGCATTTCAATAAGTTTTCCTCGTCCAACGGCATTGGGAGAACCCCACAATGGATGGTATCCATTGAAGTCGCCCAATAAACATAAAGGGGTTGGCAACTGCAGAATTAAATCTTCAAGTTCATGAATACTACAAGGCTGACTGGGCGGCAGATAGAGAGCACCGAGTGTTATAGTGACTCCAATTACTATTCACGTAGCAACAGCTTCAATAGAGGTTTGCAAAGGAAAACGAATGTAACGCATTCGTGAATCTATAAGAATAGTAACCCAATCGTGAGCTTTATTTGTAAACGGTCAATCTTCTCTGAAAAAGAGTATAATTTTTGATCGTGAGAGATACTCTAGGAGTTAAATATCTCCA
Organism: Mastigoproctus giganteus; assembly: GCF_048544385.1. NCBI lineage: Eukaryota > Metazoa > Arthropoda > Arachnida > Uropygi > Thelyphonidae > Mastigoproctus > Mastigoproctus giganteus. Next base: position 149,862,493 of record NC_143577.1, read on the forward strand.
TTAATAGATGCCAACTGGATTATGATGTTTATTTCCTGGATTTCATCAATATTGCTACGATACCCTCTGCAATTCCATTGGACTACGTTGTTCATTTTTAGATTTAGATGAAAGAGCTCAGTCTGCCTGTTCTTTAAAAGTCTGCATGATGCGGTCACGCTTACTTTTATCTCTTTTTTTGGAAATTGGTCTCGTGTCTATTTCATCCTCTGGATGGTTCTCCAGAATGGTTTCTGTTTCACCTTGACTGGGGATTTCATTGGTATCCATAAGGATGGTGTCAACTGGCTGCTTACTAACGGGATCTGGCTTCTTTGTTTGACCGGGTCTTACAGGAGCTGCATGGGCAGCAGGTGAAATGGTGTGGTGTCGTGTTGTGTTGTTAGCCGTTCTTGAAATATGTTGCTTTGAGTAGTACAACAGTAGTACAAAAGAGAGCAAGATTTTGGGATCGCAAGTGGCTCGAGAGCCTACAAATTAGTTCTATTGAGAATAATATAAAAAGAGACAGGGGTACACGCATTCATCCCCTCTTTGAGGCAGTAATCCTTGAAGGGGTTGAACGGTTTCGCCTAGAATGCTCCCGAACCGCTTCCGTTTCCAACAAATACGGGAACAGTACACGTTTACGTGAGGCGCACAGTGAACCTGCTGGTAATTAATGAGGCACCGCAGAATAGTTGTGCACTGTTGAGGAAGAAGGCAGAAGCCTTTGAAAGCTTCAGTTATTTTAGCCCTTTTAATCTAGTATATTTTATTGCATTTTAATTCAGTATTTTATTATCATTTTATTTGTACATTCACTGTAAACTACATTTGTTTCATCCTATCTTAATTGAGTAATATTTTATTTGTATAATCACACTTTTTTTTGTTTTATTTGACCTACTGCAAATTTATTGTAAATTTAAATATAAAACTTTATAAGATTTTGGTTTTCGTTTTTACTTCAATGGTTTGTGAGAAACGATAAAAATCATAATATGAATATACCCAACCCCAGAGGCCTATTTGAAGAAAAGAGAGCATAAATCGAGCCCATTCAGAAATGGAAATATTTGGTGGAATTGATATATCAATTTGGACTGTTTCAGAAAGAAATTTATTTTGAAGCTTCGGCATGTGTACATTGTTTGTTCGTTATTTGGTTTTTAGGAACATTAGCAACTAAGGCCATTTTGCTCCGGGGATATGCGGTGGTCATTCCTTGACCTTTCCGCATCCTCCAAATTTGGTAGTCATGGGCTCGAACCCCGGTCTAATCGAGAAGCGGGTGTTAGGCACTGCTCCTCCTTTCCACCTGGCTACGGAGGCGCCTTGTATGGTTTTATATATATATGCATATATTAGGGCTCTTGTATCCCTGAGTAATAGATTGAGTGCTTTAGATGAATAAGATGCTAAGAGAAACGATTGAATCCAGGGTTACACAAAAGGAGATGATTATGTCAGGTATCTGAGCATAACCCGATCCGATGAATTTGTGTTAATTAAAAAGGCATAAGGTAAAGTTGCGACAAACATTAGGGAGAGCAGAGACAGTTAATAATTTATAGAAGGGAAAATTTACGTAAATTGAGAAACCTGCATTTATAGAATGTATTTCGTACCGAAGGTAGAAATTAAAGTAGATCACAGCTTGTTGCACACATCTAGCCAATATCCTAAGGGTATTTAGCAATAGGATAAGTGGATTTTGTATTAAACTGAATTGGAATGGCTTCAAGAGTAGAAGATTCCCATAATGTTAAAAGGAATTATATGTATATTAGGTAAGGTAGCCTAACCTGTTATAGGGCAAGAATAAATAATGGAATTGTTAAAGTATGCCTATTTTGTTCACCAAGAGAAGGTAAACCCAATGTTATAACCAGATTAGAATCTCCTTGTATAGTATTTGAACTGTCTTCACTTTGAGAGGAAATTGTAGATATTAAACTTATGAAATTTATAATATGAATTATAGTGTACTTGTATATATTATGACATGTATGACAGTTGTTTCAAAGGTATTATAATTGTTTGTAATTATTCATAGACTCAGACACTGGCTTGCTGACATAATTAGGTTCTATCAGGAGCGGGAAAATTCTGATTTAGATATTAGTCAGATAGCGTAAGTGGGTATCAGAGGTTTGAGGGCACTTCTCTTTATTGCTAATTATCTGATATAATTGAGTAAACAAACAAATAGTAATAATAAATAAAAAGACCTGCCCTCACATGTCGTCGATGTGTTCTTTGGGTTTTCATTGGTTGACAGTGAGAGAGGACAAGCTTTCGCGAAGTCTGTTCTTATCCCTGGCCTAGGAGTCTTTCTCAGTGGAGATTCCAGATCCTTCCGCTCTAAACCGCATGGTTTCTCTTGTATCTCGCCATCCACGTTTTGGAAGTAAATATTCCTATCGTTCCTTGTTTTTCCATCCATATCACTCTGCTGTTTAGTTATCCGTGTGTGCTGTTCTGTCCGCATCATATCCGCGTCATTATTTTCTGCCCTAATTTCCTGTTTCTTTCTAGATAATCCTGCATTGTGTTTCTTATTTCTTCTATTTATTAATTATAGTCCCACAAGTATTGTTTTTAAATTTCTTTTAATCATTTTTGATTCCTAATAATTTTAATATTTTGCTCTCTTAATTCATTGTGTTTCTATTGGATCTCGGGAGGGCCCTGTACATCGGAGACATGAGTTCTGTTAATGGGTATTCATGTTTGTTCAAGTCAGGTTCCGAGCTGTAGCATTGATATTTTCCAGTCCCCTTGCATTCCGAACTTGCTGCATCAATCTGTACTATTAGGTATGAATTTTTCTCACCATTTTGGGTTCGCATACCAAGTCTGCGATGTTCGCAGTCGTCTGGACATAATGTCAACCCAAGGATCTCCATTATCGAGTCAGTAATAATATCATTGTCTCTCTTCGATTTACACACTAACAGATTTTTTTTGTTTCTTCTTCGGCTCAGTCTAGATATGTCAGCCAAGGAACAACATCTCCCAATAACTGCCCTACATCCTGTGATTTTGATAGAGTACTTGTAGGATCTGGATGCGACTCGGCAGTACGTATACACCTCTGTATACTCCGTCGTGTTATACGCCTCAGAAATATGGGCATCTGCAGCCCCACGAATATCAAGCGTGTGTACTCCTCTGAATACTGTCTCCTTCGTTGGATCGATCACACAAAAAAACATCATCGTCCACCCCAACAAAGAACAACTGCGATGGCAACCGCATTGAACTTTGCCCGACTGTCAAACCTTATAATGGAAAGACGCCTCACACTAACTGCCAAAATGACCACTGAAATAATCTCGGAGCCAAACATATGGGAACAGTGAAGCTGAAGAATCCCTCAACCAGGACTGAGGTCAGCTCCAACACTTATAGCCAACCATAATAGAAAAGCCCTTAGCGACCGTTTTCTTCCCAAGCAGATGCTTATTACGGACAAAGCAATCGAAGGCGACGTCTACAAATTTCTCAGCGGATCGCAAATAATGGAGAGAGATCCTTGATGACCTAAACTCAACCAGGAAAACTGCACAGTAATATCGCAGTACAATAAATTTAAAAAGGATGTCTGTATAATATTGTATATAATGTCAAAAATAATGTAAAATATCGTTATGAGTATATTGTGAGTAATTTAGCTCAAACTTATATTGTTGGCCTAAGGGGATGAACCTATTCGATGTGAGCCCCTTCCTCAAGGCCTTTGTCCACCAACCAATGTGAAGCTCTTGGCATTCCTGCTGTGAACGGTACATTGTATACATCCTTTTGTACACAATTAATATGATATATATATATATATATATATATATATGATAGTGGATGCCCAATGCATGGGTCACTCTCTATCGCGGAGGTCGTACAGAAATTGCACTATCCCCGTTCGACAGTATCAAGAGTGTATCGCGAATACACTATTTACGGGATACCATCTCATCGTGACCGCCCCGTGTGTGTTTGTGTGTGTGTGTGTGTGTTTGTGTGTGTGTGTGTGTGTGTGTTTGTGTGTGTGTGTGTGTGTGTGTGGCTCCTAGGCTAAAACCCCATCTCCACCTTGTCCTCTGTGTTGGTACAGGTACTCTGTATAGCGGGCCTGGAAAACTGTAAATGTTCGGATGTGAGATGTTAGCGTGTGTCCTGGTTTGTGTCAGGTCACCTTTCCACAAGGGAGCAACCAACAGTTGGGCAGCTGCTGCCTGGTGCCCAATCCTGGCACTCTTAATGGGGTCGTCTTCTCTATTGACCCGATTTCTTCTGTCTTTCTCCCCCAAGTCTTCAGCCTCCTCTCCCTCTTTATCTGCTCGCCACCGTATATCCCACAGGTCAAAATTTAATAGTTCCAAATTAAGTTCGCTCACATTTCTGTGTTTCAATCTAGCGATCAACCCACGCAAACGTTTTTGTTTAGGTCCTAGCCACTGAAAAGTCAGGAAACTAGGTGGCAGGACCTGCCAGAGTAAACTACAACTACTGGGTACCTGGTCTACCTCCACGAGGCGAAGTGTGGGCAACGCAGGACCTCAGCAGGGGTCTGGCGGCTACATGACCAGAAGAACAACGGTACACAACATCACACACCTCAAGATCCATATACTTTTAAATCTCTGGCCTTTACAGTGAACTGTATCACACCACAATGTAAACTACGCAGAGATGGGGGGAACCCCTGGTGCTCTTTGACCCTAAACACACTTTACTAGGATCCAGGCCCGGATCCCATTGCCTCCACCACTTTTCTCCTCCGATTTGAACAAGAGTGGTGCCAGAAACGTCTCCACCAAAGACTATCAGGCAATCATTAGCAGCAATAAACTATCGAAGGTTCCGACCCACCAGAGTCCTATTGCTAACACCATAAGACATGACTCTACGCCTCAACTCAGCGAAAGTCCATTGGCACCGATCCTTAGATGATTGGAGACAGGTCTCCACGTGGCCCGATGAGTCCCGTTCCCAATTATTTCGAGCTGACGGAGGGTGTGTATCTCGCAAAAACCGCACGAAGCTATGTACCCATCATGACAACAAGAAACTGTTCAGACAAGTGGACGGTCGGTAATGGTCTGGGGAGTGTTCAACTGGCACAAGTTGGGCCCTTTGGTACGTCTAAACGCAGCGCTGAACGGTCTAGGTTACCTGTCCATCCTTGCAGATCATCTGCATCCCTTCATGGTCATCGTGCACCCACAGGGCAATGAACATTTCCAGCAGGGCCTTCACACAGAACAGTGGCGACTAGAATTTGGTTCTAACAGCATTTCGCAGATTTTAATACCACAGACTGCCTTTCCCCCCCATTCATCGGACATGAATCCTATGGAGTATTTTTGGGATTCTGTGGAAATGTCTGTTCGCGATTTAGATACTACACCCAGGAATACGACGGAATTATGGATAGCAGTACAGCAAGCATGAATGGAAATATCTGTGAAATTCTTTTGTGAACTAGTGGACGCAATGCCTCGCTGTGTGACTGGGCGAAATGTATGCCTAACCATTATCTGGATAGGTATCCCACGATTTCTGTCCACTCAATGTGAACGGTTTCGTGGTTTTTAATTAAACTCCAGCTTTTCTCCAGAAAATAAATAAATCGACCACAGAATACACGCAATTTTCCGATAAACATACAGACGCCTCATAGCCTTAGTTGCTTGGCACTAAACATACATACATCCCATTTGTCTTCCTTAAAATTTAAATCCATAAATTGACTAGAACAACTCGTAAAAACCATTGTGTTATTAATTATGCAATTGCATTGAAGAAAGGAAGAAGCTTTACTTAGATATTTCTTAAAAAAATTAAGGACAAAGACAGAGAGTGATGGTTGTTTGAATTTTACAACGGGTAACCTGCTTTGTGTCACTCATAATTTTATGACTATTCAAAACCAGTTGGAGTTTGACATCTTACCGATTGGCCACTCCAAATACGAGAAAGCAAATTTTAGATATTGTGACACCACAGAGAAGAGATTATTTCCAGGATAGGTTTGAATCCGTTGTTGGGTCACAATGGTCTAATTGCACTTAATGCGTGACAGCGCTTTCCTCTTTGTCATATTCAATTGACTACGCAACAGCTCAGTTCTACTGATAATATATGCTACTTATTTAGCGATTAAAATTAGATTTAACTTAAGATATAGATATAGGATAATAAAAAAAATATGGGTTGTTTCAGATGTTGTCGAACATTGGGAAGGTTATTTCGTCGTACGTATATTTTTCTATTATTATGAAATATATTTATATAATATATATAAATATATATATATAATAAATAAATTCGCAGTTAATAACTGCAAAATGCTATACATATCGACTTTTATTCTTTCATTCATTCTTCGAATATCTATGAACATATTCGAAGAATGATTAATATTTTATTTATTTTTTCACAAGAATCTGGGGTGTGCTTTACTATTTCAGTTTAGAGAATATTCTCTAATGAAAAGGGCAGATGACACGCTGACAAGCGATACTTGTTGCCCACAAGCGCACAAAGAGAGAAAAAAATCAAATCAGTTTTGCTCCATAAATTGAAATTTTCTTCACGAGAAAATTAAATTTTACTTTATATGTGGATGCTTTCCGTTGCAGATTCCTGATTGGACCACATTAAGGAGGAATTGATTAAGCAGTCACAGGGATTAAATAATTGCGAGTGAATTAACTTTATAATAAATTAACCTTGAGAAAACTGTTTTTGTCTTTTAGGTTTAAAATGGAGGTTGTTTCCAATAAAAGATGCAGCCACATCTCGAAGAGCACGACTTAATCTAGCTCAGGAGGAACGTGCAGAGGACGGGTTGGTTTTTTTGCGTTTTTCGCAATTAAGTATTTATGATCGTTTCGCCGAACCAGATAATCGACCACCTCCTCCACTGATACAGAATTATTTTCCGGAAATCCCGTTGCACAGAATTCCAGTTGATAATTGGCCAAACCGGTGAGTGAGTTCCTGATATCGCACACTCTGCAATCTTACGATGTTTGCTCAGAATGTAAACTGTCTTACCAAAAGTTATTGTACAGTTGAAGTTAATAAGAAAACATGGAGTTGTTTGGAATAATCAATAGTGTATCGGTCCATGTGGACTCTGATGACAGCATTACGGCTTTGTGAAAGACTTTACTCATTCCAAGTAGAAAGTTGGTAGTATTCTGATGCACTCGTCTATTTGTTTTTTCTTTATAGCAGAGACGTCCAGATATGAACACAATGATTCACAAACAAGTGCTGTATAAGGAATTTTATGTTTGAACTTTAATCTATACCTTGATAGGTTTTCTCTAAAGGTATTACTGCCATTGCTCTGGCTTAATGTTCAAAGGTTAGTTAGTTAGTTATTTGGTTTTTAGCATTAGCAACTAAGGCCATATTGCTCCGGGATATGCGGTGGTCATTTCCTGACCTTTCCGCATCCTCCGTATTTGGTGATGACGGGCTCGAACCTCGGTCTAATCAAGAAGCGTGTGCTATGCACCTGCTCCTTCCCACCTGGCTACGGAGGCGCCTATGTTTAAAGTAAAATATGTTTTGCGATGGCAGACTTTCCTGCAAGATTGTAACAGTAGATCCACACCCACCGTAGGCAGTAGTCTGTTCTGGAGAGAATGCTTTAATAGGAAAATCAACCGACTTTATATCTTTAATGCATTAAATTGTAAGAAGCGTCGAAATATGTACAGCTACAACGTATAAACGGATTTATGCCAAGTTGATGATGTCACTTTCCATAAAAAAAGTCTCATTTTTTGATATTAATGTTGTTTTATAGACAAACGGTTTTAAAATATAATTCACATTTTTTTTTAAAATTTAAAATGAAGTTTCGGTGGGAAACTTCAAATTTCGATTTATATGGATTTCTCTCCATTAATGCAATGCACCTTCTCTTTTCTTTTAGCCATGATCGTATTCAGCGACCTTTAATGAAACGACGTCACACGGTGAGTCAATTTTATGTTCTTAAACTACGAAATATAATAGTTCATTTTTTAAATATAATTGGAGAATACCTTTAGGTGATGGCAGGGTTGTAGTGGAGGATATATGCCGTATATCCTCAATTTTGTTTAGGTGGGTAGCGTATACCTCTAGTTTTTTAAAGAATTGAAAAAAATAAATATTAAAATATTTACTGAAAATTAAAAAAAATTAATTTATTAGTAATTGATTCTTAGGCAATACTTAAAAGTTTTAGTATAGTGTGTGTATATCTATACATATTCCCCATACCGTTAATGTAAAACCACTGATTTTCACAGCGTTAACTCTAACCGTTTTGCCACTAGGGTCTATTGAGTAGGGAAATATTTATAACCACTGCTGATAATTAGATCAAGATCATTTTGCCTCTCTACCATTATGCAGTAGAAAACAAACTCTAACACAGTCCGGTACATGGGCTGTGTTAGGTAACTAAGTAAGAACAGGTGCATGCATACTTGCATGTACACCAATGCTAGGAGTTTGGTAAATAAATCTGATGAATTGTCAAGTCATCAAAGGCGGATATTTTTTGGATATCAGAGACGCGGTGCCACTCAGATAAAAGGGAGGCAGAATTGGAATTTGGGGAGTACAATGTGTACAGAAGAGGTACAAAGGATAGGAATGGAGGACGGTTATGCTGTTAGTTGAGAAACACAAAATCTCACCCAGTTGTCATAGTTGAACATCGCAATTTTGACTCAATTTGGTCAGACAAGCACTGGGGAAGTAAAATTGAGAGTAGGAGTGTGTTATAGGCCTAATGACTCTAATAAATACAACGAAAAACTGTACAGAGGAATAGAGTAGGCCAGTAAATAAGCGTGTCTGATAATGGAGGATTTTAACTTCCAAGATACAGAACTTGTAGATTGGTCACGCGCACGCTAGCAGGGAGTTTGTGGATTTATTGGATGATTGTTTTATACAGCAGCACGTTAGAGAGGCAAAAAGAGGGAGTAACACTCTTGTTCTAATTATTAGCAGTGATTATTCATGCATTAAGAAACTGCAGATAAAGGAACCACTAGGTGGCAGTGATCGCAGTGTGCCGAAGTGGGATTTACTCAAAGAGATAACTACCATTAGGGGTAAAGGGAAGGCTTTTTGCTTTCGTAAAAGTTACTACAGTAGTCTCAGAGATTTTTTTAAATTCTATGTAGTGGGATCAACTGATGATGATCAGTACTACATTCTGTATAAGTATTTGGATAATACAGCATTCATTATCTGTATTATTCAAAAGAGGTGTCTTTTGTTCGTGCCCTAAACTGCAAGTCGTTCAAGTGAACATGTGAGGTTTAAGAATCTGTTATCTCTTATTATTCTTTTAAAGATATGTAACTACGAAATATATTTCCATAGTTACCTCCATATAAATGGAGACCTGGATTGGTATCAAGATAAAAATAAATAATAATCATATCTGCAGCCAGCTCATGAGAGAATCATTTTAAAAAAAATCTTGAAACATTTATAGTTGCGATGAAAACTGTTTCACATAACCAATTAATGTGATCTCCAGAAAAAATTTAATCGACTTAATGGTGATTAGTTCAATTAATCGCCAAAGCAATTAAGGCAATGAGGCATCAGCATCTTGTGTCTGTAATTGCGTTTCCTGTACGGTCAGTTTCGTTGCTGGAAGGAACATTAACTCAATGGTGTTTACTATACAGTATTACTAAACGGAATGCATTCATAACGTGCACTCACCAAACAAAAGTTAAAGAAAAGCTTGTAATACTGAATATGTATTTATTGAAAGGAGTCATGTCTTAGCCTACCTCTTGCAGTGATGAAGACTTCGACTTCGTACTAGTTTCTGTATAATTATTTGGATAATACAGCATTCATTACCTGTATTATTCAAAAGAGGTGTCTTTTGTTCGTGCCCTAAGCTGAAATTCGTCGAAGTGAACATATGAGGTTTAAGAATCTGTTATTTTATTTCATTCTTCTCTGTTAAAATATTTTTATTAAGATTGTTAACCATTATTCTTTTATATATATGTAACTATGGAAATATATATCCATAGTTACCTACATACAAATGGAGATCTTCTGGATTTATATCAAGTTGAAAAAAAGATAAAAATAAATAAATAATAATCAGACCCTATCTGCAGCCAGCTAATGAGAGAATCATTTTAAAAAAAAAATCTTGAAACATTTACAGTTGCGATGAAAACTCTGTGTTTCACATAACCAATTAAGGTCATTTTCAGACAGAATTTAATCGAGTTAATGGTGATTAGTTGATTTAATGTCCAAAGCAAATAAGGCCATGAGGAATCAGCATCTTGTGTCTGTAATTGCATATCCAGTACGGTCAATTTCGTTGCTGGAGGGAAAATACGATATTCTAGAAGAAAAAGCCATGCGACCCCTTCGTTGGAAACCGCCAACTCAGCCATTTTGTGAGAAATTCGATAAAAATTCTTCGCGGCTTTATTGCAATTCGAACACGGGCCCTTTCTTCCCATTGTGGAAGGACAGTGATTATTTACCACTGTGCTATCCGAGAGGTTGCTTTTAATTTTACAAAACGTGTATTCCATTTTCCCACTTTCCCTTTGTTTGTAGTGATTTGGAGTGATTTTTTTTTTTTTTTTTTTTTGGTTGGATAAAATTATTTCATTTTACTGTATATTGTTTCCGTCCGATAATACATTTTCTCTTTTATTTTCTACTTCTGAATAAAAGATCGAACCAAATCCGGAAATACGCCACTCGGTCAGTAAATTTTATATTCAGTAAGCTAGGAAATATATTATTTTATCATTGATGTTGTTTAACACACATACAAAAACAGGCTTGAATAATTGCAGCACTATCTTAGGACGTGTGCAGTCATGAATTATCCGATAATGCAATCTCTCGTTTCTGATGCGATGCCACCAATCAACTCAGACTTTATTTGCAAAATGAAACCAAACCGAAATCACAATACTAAAAAACAAATTATTTTATTTTTCTGGAATAGCATTAGCAATAATGTTAATAGAGACATATGATGCAAGAAACCAAGCTGATTCAGCATCAGCCAAAAAAAAAAAAAAAAAAAAACACACCACTCCCATTTCACCCCTCCGTTCGTTCGAAATACCTGTCCAGTTGAGCCTTAAATTTGTTTAGGCTATCAACTTCAACAACAAATGATGGAAGTCTGTTCCACCAACCAACCACCCGCTGGCCAAAGGCAAATTTCCGCACATCTATCCGACATCTGTCCTTCCTCAATTTGAATTTATGCCCTCTGAGGTGATTATTCTGAGCAAGAGGAAGAATCCCATTGGCATTGAGCATGCTCAAACCATTGAAAGCCTTATACACCTCTATCAGTTCACCTCGCCGGTGCCTAGTCTCCAGACTCTGTAATTTGTAAAACTTAAGCCTTTCTTCGTAAGAGCAACCCTTTGTTCCATTCACTAATCTTGTTGCCCTTCTCTGTACCCGTTCCAGCAGGTCTACATCCTTCTTGAAATGAGGCTTCCAGACCTGTATACAGTATTCAAGATGTGGCCTAACCATTGCCTTATACAAGGGAATAATCACCTCCTTATCCCTGCTAGAAAAATTCCTGTATATCATTGACAAGACACCATGAGCTACTCTTGCAGCTCGTCTGCACTGCTCAGAGAACTTCATATCTGCTGCACAATTACCCCCAGGTCCTTTTCATTCTCCACCACTGTCAGTGTAGTACCGCAGAGTTGATACGTTGCTCTGGGGTTACTGTTTCCCATATGTAGTACTTTACATTTGTCAATGTTCAACTTCATTTGCCACCTCTCAGCCCATCTGTTCAACCTTTCCAGATCCTGTTGCAGCAGCATAGCGTCAGTAGTGTCCTTAACAACCCTGCCAACCTTTGTATCATCTGCAAACCTGGACATTAAACTTGATATACCATCATCAATATCATTCATAAACACCGAAAACAACAACGGACCCAACACAGATCCCTGAGGAACTCCACTAATAACATTAGTCCACGTTAAGCAGTGTCCATTGATTACCACTCTCTGTCTTCTGCCACTCAACCATCCCCTTATCCATAGCAGTAATTTGCCTCCAATGCCACACTGCTCCAATTTGTGCAGCAGTCTTCCATGTGCAACAGTATCAAAAGCCTTTCTAAGATCCAAATATATAATATCAAAGTTATTCCCTGCATCCAGTTCTTTTGTGACTACATCATAGTATCCAATCAAGTTGGTAGGCAAGACCTGCCCTTAACAAAACCATGCTGCGTCTGAGCTATAACTGAATTCTTGTCTAGATGATCCTGCAGTGCTTCTTTAACCAGTGCCTCCATTAATATTCCTGGAACAGAAGTTAAACTAACAGGTCTATAATTACTTGTGTCAGCCTTTGATCCTCCTTTGTGAATTGGGGTTACATTTGCACATCTCCAGTCTATGGGTACCTCCCCTGAGTCCAAAGAAGCTCTCATAATTATGGCTCATAAATATTGCTAATTATATAATTTCAAAAAAGCCCTTCAGCATATATGCTTATTTGGAATATATCATATTTAATAATCTCTTTTTTTCTTTTAATGTCCACATTTATTTTTTCAGTATTATAATCCAAGGGAATATTTATGACTGATTTAAATGTTATTTTTTTTCTCTTTAGATGTGAAAGACGATGATGAACAGCAGTAGACTGCAGAAAGTTGGAATTACCATTGACTGTCACAGCAATTAAAGTGGGATCTTTATCAGAAATTCTAGTTTTCCATAACTAAATGTTGATTGAATGTAGAAGCTCTGCCGGGATAAGAGCCCAGAAGAGCCTATACGAAAAGGTTACTGGCTACAAAACGGATGCAAGTTTTATGATACTCTAAAAATACTTCTAATGAATAAACTCTACCGTTTGGTTTCTATATCAGAGGCACTAAAATTGAGGGCCATGCCTTTTTGCTTCCCCTAGTTTGAAGAAGCTGGAGTCTTCATCATCAAAATAAAAGGTTGCGGTTGCATTGATATAGCGGTGCTAACAGGTCGGTTCCATGGTTCTGGCACTGATATCTTCCAGTCAACTCCTTCAATCGTTTGGATGAATTCTATCAGCCGCTGAGGAGAGGACGATTACAGATGTATCATTATCAGCTTCGCTTGGGGCTACGATCACTTCCCCATGTTTAGTCAATGGTTAACTGCTCACAGGACTAAATTTTTGTCTGGTTCTTCCTGCGACGAAGTTGCGTCAAATTGCTGAGGCCCACGGCGTTTAATTTCTGGAGAAAGTTAAGGCTCAAACGTTATTCGTAAAGGCGGACAGATATTCATTCACTCATAGACTTACTAAAGTGACTCTAAATGACTGTCGTCGTTTTTGGATGATCCTTGATTTTATGGGACGGTCTTGCAACAAGACGATATGAAAGCGGGCGTTAGAAGTGAATGACAGTGGTCACAGTACCGGAGAGATAACAAAGGCAAAACAGAACACCTTGTAACAATAGTTAGAAAGAAATTAGGCGACTATTCAAGCAAACTGCTCTAATTATTAATTTTTAATCTGAGCTCACACGCTGCCTACCATACTCTATACGTGTACGCGTTGAACTGTCTTAGAGATCGTAGAAACACGATTTACAGGAGAAGGAATCAATTAAAGGAAATAGTGGATTTCAAGTTTCCACAAAATTAAATGCCAATTTAAGGATTCTTTATCGGAAATGAACTTAGGAACACGACTGATGAGTTTTTCATGGTGCTGCAATTTTAAATAGTGACGATTGACATGTTGAAGAATTGCTGCTGGTGGACGCAATACTATTAGGATTCTAACTTTTGCCGGACTCACGAATTAATTTTTTTTCTTTTTTGTAAAGTTAATTTAAGTGATCTTCTTCTTTATCTTCGCCTTCTTGCCACGTTTATATGGGGTTAGCATTTCCGTCCTTAATCCTTTTCCTCCATTCCTCCCTACCCTGGGCTTCCTCTCCTCCATCCTGTCTCCTTTAAATCCTCTACCACCTTGTCCTTCCATTTCAGCTGTCTCCCCCTTCCTCTTCCCTATCTCCTCCAACTTTTCGCACCTCTTCCCCACATACTCCTCACTTCTTCGTTCCACATGTCCAAGCCACCCAAAGGTAATTTAAGAGATATGCCAATGAAAATGGCGATCTTCATTTTCTTCTTTCGAGAGATGATGTGAGTTTAGCACCACAATGAGCAATATAAGTTATGAACGAAAAAATAAACCACTTTCGAGACTATAAAGAAAAAAAAAAAAAAAGAAGAAAACAATGAGTTTTTTTCACAGTGGATAAGAAAAAATGTATAATTGACGTGCTGTTAATATTCGTGTTATTAAACAAGTCAATGTTACTTCTTGTGTACTAAGTCATTGCAATCAATAAAATGCAGATAATTTTTAAACCTGTCTTATTTTCATTCGATTGTATTGTCACAGAGCAGGCTGCTGACCCTGATAATTCTGAAGGAGATAGAGTTCTACTAGTTTTTCGTCCATTTGTAACGAATATGAAATTCTGTCTCTTCGTCAATAATACAAATGACACTCCAAATATTAGACAGGACTCAACTTTGAACCATGATATGTACTGGATGTAATTTTTCCAAAAGATGGACAATATCAGACCTTAAACGTTTCTCATTTTTGGCCAGTGAGTGTAGTATCCAACGAAAAGAAAAGCAGTTGTGAATTTACACCAAAATAATAAGGGTATCTGACATAGTTCCATAACAAATAAAATTAAAAATATGTTTCTCAATAGAGATAAATTAGGATTTTTCATCTTATTCAAAAATTAGTTCGTTTGTTGTATGAAAAACAGATATACTTGAAATGGAATGCATTCCAAAAGGAGATGGGATATATTTAACAAGTTTCTAACTTTTCTCATATCTATTTTATCACGAAAATTCAACAAAACAGATACGGGTAGTGAGGGAAGGTCAAAGAAGGTGTTTTGTTTTTAATATTGATTTCATTTCGCATTTACAAATTTTGTTTAATAATCGTTACTTTAACTAAATATTGGCTAATATCATAAACTCCAAACTTTTCGAGTAATGAGCGTAGAACGTTCAAAAAGTTACATCTGCTTTTTAAATGGTATGTGCTAAGGTCGCAAGTTTCTGTGGGGCGTTGACCTGAGTGGGCACACATTCCAAGTGGGAACTGGACAGATTGCTTCACAGCTGATTGATTGCGGGATGCCGCAATTTGAACAGTGTGCTAACAGCAAGTTCTTAGTTGAACTTAAAAAAAGTGCTACCGAGATGCTCCAAGAATTACAGAAAGTTTATGGAGATGATGTTTTGAAGAAAACAGCAGTTTTCAGTTTTTAAATCAGTTTAAAATGGAAAAGAAATAATAGAAGACGAACTTCGCAATGAAAGACCTTCGACAACACAAAAACGTGAAAACGAAGCAAACAGTGCGAAATTTTGGACGAAAGCCTGTTGTTGAGATGCTCATGAAATTGAACTGTTTGCAGACTCAGTACATACAATCCTGATGCACAATTTAGGGATGCGTCGCGTGTATGTGAAAAGTTTGTTCAATGCCTGCTATCGGACGATTACATGTTCTTCAAGATAGCAATTGCAGCTAATTTATTCGAAAAAGATACGCAGGATCCAACCAAAATTGAAATCATTCAAATGGCACACAAAAATGTCCTCTCGGTCCAAGAAGTCTCGTGCACCAAAAATCAACATCAGAGTCATGCTGATCGTTTTTTTTTTTTTTTTTTTTTTCAGAATATGGGGGCATAGTACAGCATGAAGTGTGAAAAAAAGGGTTAAAAGAATTTCTGATGCTTAATATGTTGTGATTTCGATACGTTTGCGTGAGAAAGTGACGCGAAGATGATCTTAGAAATGCCCTGACAATGCGCCCAGTTACACAGCGCAGCGAGAGTAACTGGGTCCCCGACCTTGCACCGTCTGACTTTTTATTATTATCTTTATTTCTCCCAAGGGATACCTGGTTACACCCACTGACTAGCTGTGTTTTTTTTTTTTTAATTAATTAATTATTTATTATTATTTTTTCTTTTAATTAATTTTTTTTTTTTTATTTTTATTTTATTTTACTTTTTTTTTTTTTTTTTATTTTATTTTACTTTTTTTTTTTTTTTTTAACTTGGTCTCCGCTCAGGAAGCTGAGGCGACCCTGACGGAGACTAGCCAGAGAACTATGGGCAGCCTGGCTACCTCCTAGTGGTGTGTGCGGGCAACGTGGGGTTCCATCAGGGGCCCTGCGGCCAAATGCCAGGACATACAACAGAACCCAACACAAAACCACACATTCAACACACAACACTTTTTCTGGCATTTACAGTGTTCTGTATTTCTTCACAGTGTACATATGGCGCAGATGTGGGAAACCACAGGTGGCGCCCGACCCTAACACTATGCACACTATTTTATGACTAGGGAGTGTATATTAATATTCAAATATTCTATTAATAAAACACAAAAGAGTGCTATTTACAATTTTATATTATATATAACACTTATTACAGTATTTGAATTATACAATACATGTAGTACATGTAGTCAGAATTACACGACACCTAGTAACTTATAATCAGCTTAAGACTTACAGTATTTATAAATGAGTAAAACTTAATAATGCTGCATGTAAAGCATAACAACTGATTTAAGAAAAATAAATGGGAGATTCAACATGTATACATAGCACGGATTTTCACAGTAGAACAACATACGGGGTAAACACGTGACGACGTCAAAAGGTACGTCAAAAACAATATCTTTTATTTTAATATCGGTGTACATACACCATAGATAACTCTTAAGAAACTACGATGTAGTGCGGGAGTCATCATTTGCTCTTCCTTCACAACGAGTTGCCTGGGTATTGCACTAACTCGAATAAGTAACGCTCCGCTAATTGAGAAGACTACTGTTACTTTAAGAGTTATCTATGGTGTATCTACACAGATATTAACCTGCTACTCTTAAAGTATTATGCCTTGGGCATTTAGTTATGTCAAAAAAAAAACAATAAAATACAGAATAAAAACCTCAAAGTTCATTTCTAGCATTTCCGGCAGTCGGTTTCTTCTGTACAAGTAGAATAATAAAGGTCAGACTTATATTAAAATACAAATCAAGATATCTCTTCCTGATATCCAGCTTCTCTCTGGAAGTTCAGAGTTCTCTTAATGTTTTCTTAATCTGCATCTGTGGGTATCAGTTTTCGAGCACTTCTTTTCTATATGATTTGCTTGTGCAAAGTTTTTCCAGGTTGATATTAAGGTTATGGAAAACTTCAGAGTGTTTGCTGGAAACAATCTTCCAAGGCTATCCAACTTGTAAATTCGGCTCTAAGTTGCGGTTCCTTATCTGCCACTAATATTTGTTTTTCACCAAGTAATTTTATCCAGTTCTGGATTTTCGGTGAATCACCAAGTTCTGGTCAGAGCTGAGAAAGTGATACTACGTTATTTATGATGATCATTTGTCTCCGGGGTGTCCTCTGTTGTTGTTGTGCTTGGATTGTTTTGTTTGTTTGATTGTTATTTGGTATTTAGGAGCATTAGCAACTAAGGCCATATTGCTCCGGGATATGCGGTGTTCATTCCCTGACCTTTCCGCATCCTCCGTATTTGGTGGTGACAGGCTCGAACTCCGGTCTAATTAAAAAGCGTTTTCTACGCACTGCTGCAACTTCCCACCTGGCTACCGAGTCGCTGGACCATATTGCACCTCTCAAAGTAGTTAGTAGTAATTTTGCAAGGTTAGAATTTTCACCTATGATATGGCTAATTGACAGTTCCTCTAAGTTTGAGAGAAAAGTAGTAGTGGTGGCATGTGATGCAAGAAAGCAAGTGTATGAGCTTATGCAGCATCAGGCAAAAAAAATTAAAAAAATACAAAACAATTGTCTTTAATGTTTGTCCAGTTCCTCCTTAAATTTATTCAACCTATCAACTTCCACAACGACGGATGGAAGTTTATTCCAGCAATTAACCACCCGCTGGCTAAAGGCAAATTTGCGCACATCTATTCTACATCTATATTTCCTCAATTTGTATTTATGCCCTCTTAGGTTCGTAATCACTAAATGTAGGCCAAATGGGATGAGTAGGCATGCTTCGAATTTTAGCTGCCTAATTCAGAAGTAACAGTTTTCTTCTGAGACAGACTGGAACTTCATGGGCTTTAATCTACAGGCTTTGTACTGGCGATATTCTATATGCTCCTGTATCAGTCCTGAGGGCAGAATGTTGAATAGGAACAAGGCATGTTAGCACGCACTCCCAGGCAGTCATACACTGGGGCAATATACTGGGGCAATATACTGGCAATACACTGGGGTGTGGAATATGGTGCTCCAGAGCTGGCTCAGTAACAATTTTGAAAAAACGAAAATCATAGCATTCGCCGACGACATCACCATCGTGGTCGCTGGTCATTCCAGAGCAGCCCTCGAATCCACAGCACAGCGAGTACTCAACCATCTCTCTACCTGGACAACAATCAACAAATTGCAAATCAACCCTGCCAAAACTAAGATGATGGTGTTTAAAAACCGACTCGACTTACGAAGGCCTCCCCAGGTCAAAATCAATGGAACCCAGATAACCTTCGTAGAACAGACAAAAGTCCTGGGAGTAGTAATAGACAACCGTCTGTCTTTCTTCCCTCATCTACAGCATCTGAGTTCCAAGACCAAAAAGTTCTCCGCCGCAATTATACGGATCTCAAGAAGTGAGTGGGGACTATCAAAACGAACCCTTCTTCTTTATTATAAAGCTGTCTTTCTCCCAATAGTAACCTATGCTGCCGGGGTCTGGTTTCACAGAGTTCCCATCATTAAGATGAAAGAAAAGCTAAACTCTATACAAAGAGCTATGTTACTGGCGACCCATCGAATCTGCCGTACAGTCTCTACAGCAGCTCTCCAAGTTATAGCAGGCACCCTCCCTCTCGACCTTTACACAATCTACAAGGGGCTCTGCTATCGAATTAAAAAAGGTACTCCGGCAACGATCCTGGATATAGAACTCTCACTAACTACGGATATAAAGCAGGAGAAATCTCGATGTCTCAATAAACTCTTCAATGTATGGCAGACCAGATGGGATTCTTCTACTGTAGGGGTTGTAACTCGGAGTTTTCTTCCGGAGGTAACCTTTGCAACCACCAAAAATAACGCCCGATGGTTCTCCCTCAGCCTCGAATCATCCTTTCTCATTACCGGACATGGTTCTCTAAATGAGAAACTGCATACACTGGGACTCATCGACACTCCCTACTGCTTTTGCGGACAAAGTGAAAGTTGGAAACACTTGCTTCTAGAGTGTATACATTACAACGATATCAGAAACCGTCTCCGGAATAAGATCCAGGACTTCCCACCAGCAGATCTGCATCAACTGATATGTACCCAAAACAACCTCGAAGCCTTCCAGACCTTTGCAGCTGAGGTATTTGCCTGGAGGAGGACACTGATCGTCAGTCACCGACGTGGAAATTAACAATTCCACTGCCAACTGAAAGTCACCCCTTCTACTGACTATTTTTTTTTTTTTTTCTAACCTCCGTTCTGCATTGTTTCCGGGTCCTTCCCTGGAACTAGGAGCAGCTTTGGCTCACCTTTTCTTCTTTCCCACTATGTGCAGGATAGATAACCACTCTCCCATTTTTTTTTTTTTTTTTTTTTTCATTCTCTCTCTGCTGGCACCCGATTTACGTCTTTCTCTTCACTGTAGCCAGGGTGTGGGATTAAAATTATTTATTTATTCCTTAATTATTTTTATTTTTTATTTATTTTTATTTTATTATTATTATTATTTTTATTTTATTATTATTATTATTTTTATTTATTCTTTTTTATTTTTCCTCAAACCTGCGTTCTGCACTGTTTCCGGGTCCTGCCCTGGAACTAGGAGCAGCCTTGGCTCACCTTTTCTTCTTTCTCCCTCTGTGCAGGATAGATAACCACTCTCACATTTTTTTTTTTTTTTTCTCTTACTCTCTCTCTGCTGGCACCCCGACTTACATCTTCCTCTTCACTGTGGGATTAAAATTATTTAATTATTCTGTAATTATTATTATTTATTTATTTATTTATTTATTTTTTATATTTTATTTTATTATTATTTTATTTTATTTATTATTTTTTTCATTTACTTAGCTTCATTTTTTTTTTTTTTTTTTTTTCTCGTGCTCTGTTTTGACAACTGGAATGTGGACTATCATTGGTGCCAGACAGCTCTCCCTTTTTTTTTTTTTTTTTTTTTCATCACAGGGAATTTATTTTATTTTTCTTATTTTATTTATTTATTTATTTTTTATTATTTTTTTATTATTATTATTTTATTATTTTTTTTTTTGCACCACGGGAAATACATTTTGTTTCTGTTTTTAGTTTAATTAATTTTTATTTTATTTTTTTTCCCCCTCTCTGGAGTGGGCCCCCAGAGAAATCTGGCCCACCTTTTGGCAACATCAGGTGGTTCAGAGTCTCGTATCGAGACAGTACGTGCTCCATTGGGACTGGCCCACCTTCCCGTGGTGTGGACGAGTACCCAGAATCATCTATCCAGGTGATTGATGCTTCTGGGTAGCCAAGAGGTCAGAACAGAACAACAGAACACACACACAATACACACAAACCGACGTCACACACATCTGGCCCATTTGTAGTGATACTGTTCTTCACAGAGATACGAGGCGGAGTTGAACTCGCGTTCTAGGAGCCGCCCTTTACAAAAACACATGTCCACACATGTCCACATGTCCATACACTGGGGCACCATAATCAAGACGAGATCTAATTAAAGTTCTATACAATTGAAGCAGGGTATAACGGTCTGCACCCCATGTTGTCGAAGAAAGAACCGAGAGTATATTCTTCTTTTTTTTTTTTTTTTTTTTTCTGGCAAGTAATCCGCAAATATTTGACATCTTCTAAATCAGACCGAGGAGGCGAATACTTTTCATCACTGATATAGGATGATTCGTTAAGAGTAGCTCTGGGTCAGGATGCATCTTTCGTTTGTTACAAAAATTAATGACACTAAATTTTAAATGATAGTCGGTACCCATTCTGCGTCATCCATAGCTCAATATTGTTCAGTGAGATTTGTAGTTGCCTTTCGATGAAGTTCATATTCTGGGAATTACAGTTTACAGAGTGGGGTATACATTTGGTTATATTATTTATTCTTATTGGAAATAAGGTAGAAATGAGCCTTGTGGGAATCCTTCCTCTTGTATATAGATTTGCTACAGCACTTACAGGTAGCGGACTTGAAACGTTCTATGCTGAAAGAAATTTTGTATGAAATATGGTAAGAGGCATCTCAGCTGAAGGGAATGAAATTCTTCAAGATGCCAAAACGCCAATTCTTGATATTCGTTTTAGTTTAGACCATGAGATCCAGGGATGATCGTTTTTTTCTGAAACCAAATTCATTATCAGAGATTAGATATTTGGAGGCAAGATACCAGGGTCAGCAGGCGGTGTATCATTTTTTCCACGGTTTTACTCAAACAACTGGTAAGAGAAATAAGGTTACAGTTGAGGGATAGAGTGATCTTTCCTTGGTTTGGGAATTTTCTGTGCATATGAGTAATGCCTGCATGTGGGGAATGAATGTTCGGTGAAAATGCCATTGTTGAAAGTCAGTATCAAAGATAATGATATTTTATCTAAATGCTTAATTATATAGGATGGTCAGTGAAAGCCTGAAGGATTTGAAAAAGTCATAACTCGTTCATTTTTAATTATCTTTTATTTTCTTTTTTTACAGGTTATAGAGCATCCCTTGGAGATTAAAATGTGGCTACTGAAAGACTGACCACCCTTTCAGAATCTTCTGAAGCAATGTTCTGGCGATGCCTAGTTCAGCAAAGCGATGACGGGTACAGGCAGATGGATCCACAAGGACACTCTGCCGTACAACTTCCACGGCTGCGTCAGTGCGCTTAGGATCTCTTCCGGGAAGATCGCCGACTGATCCAGTTCTTTCAAACCGGGCGATTAGGTTCCGAATCATGTTATCGCTATGAGGACTTTAAAATGTTGCCGGTATTTCCTCTGTGTTTTCAATAATTGATCTTTCACTGGAATAGAAAAACCCAACGAGTTTTACTCGTTGCTGGACGTCATACGCAGCCATTTTAATCTCCAAGGGATGCTCTATAACCTGTAAAAAAATTGTAAAAAAGGATAAAAATTAACAAGTTATGACTTTTTCAAACCTTTCAGTGGCTACCCTGTATAATATATTCCCTCGGACCAGCAGCACTGTTCGTTGGGGTATATATAGCTTCTTCAAGTTCAAGCATAGTAAGTGGCCGATTATGATAGACAAGATTTGGTTTTCAAGTCCAATCGAGATTTTTCAGCTGAAGCTTTAATTTTCTGATAGGACTAGTCGTATGTGGTCGAGTCAGACAATTTTGAGAATACAGACCAGGGGGCGTTTGCAATTTCAGCATGGAGTACACAACTGCTGTCCATTCCAGTTGACCATTAGGGAGGATAAAAGAGGAAATTTGTCATTTAGTTGTTTTGTTTTTTTTTCCATATTATTGTAGAACCTGTATTTTTATTAACAGAACTTGCAAGTCGGACCCAGGAGTATATTTTTTCCTTTCTTACAGATATGGCGAGCTTTTGCTCTGAGTTTCTTATAATTTATAAAATTATTGATAGTAGCATGTTTGCGGAATATATATTCCAGGCTCAGGTTTTTTTTTTTTTGGCAATCGTACAATTCTCATTCCACCAATAATTTATGTATTTACGGGAGCTTGACTGTGACTGTGAGATGGCAATGGATGCAGCTGCTAAGATTTGTTTAGTAATATGGTTGGTGACTATGTCAATTGGAATTAATTCGATGATCTGATTATCAAAGTATACATGCTAATTGTACCTTGCCCAATCAGCCTTGGAAAATTTCCATTTCATGCGGTTTTCTGAAGTTACAGAGTGTTGTTGTTTGTTAGATTTATTGGTGCATCAGAAACTCAGGCTGTAATGCACTAATTACTGTCTGATATTTACTTCGTTTTTCTTACAGGAGAGAGGGGGTTCAGATAAAGTGATATTTATTAATAAATTTTAGAAAAAGAAAAATTTCATCTGTGTTCACTCGATCTCCTAGGACACACTGTAGTGTTAAATGATTGTAATTATGAAAATTAGAGGAAAAAGCTGTTTTCCGTTCCTTTTGATATTGCGGGCATTCTATGATGATATGCTTTACAGTTAGTGGGCATAAACAATTACTGCATTGTGGAGGGTCACTGTTTGTTAGTAGATAGCAATTGGTGAGGAAAGTATGACCAATGCGTAATCTGGCTAGAATAGTTTCTTCCTTTCTGTTTCGTCTCAGGCTGCTTTGCCACTGTTTAGGTTCTTTCTTGATTTCAAAAAAGTTTATTATTTGTCTGATCTCTCCACATGCGTATCCATACTTCTTTATATGTCTGTTTGATAAAGGACTTATGAACATTCTAAGGAGTCCTGAAATTAGAGGGCATCACATTTGTAGCAATTTTAGCAGCTAAATCTGTCTGCTCGTTTCCTAGGATTCCAACGTGTCCAGGGATCCAGCAAAATATTACGAGTTGTCTACATCCATGAAGTGCTAATAACTGTGCAAAGATTTTCTGTACCAGAAGATGACTAGGGAAGGATTTGCACTGTAGAGTATTAACAGCACTCAACGAGTCTGTATATATGATGGATTTAGCGTACGAGGCTTCTTTTATATTCTCTAGGGCTAGTAGAATACCATATAACTCTGAGGTATAAGTACTGCATTCTGGTGGGAGCTGTCTGGAGATGGTGGCATTTGGTAGTACTACAGCTGTTCCAACTTTATTACCAGTTTTGGATCCATCTGTGTATAGCTGAATGAAGCTGCTAAACTCGGTGGAGTGAGCCATATGTATTTGTCTAATGTTGATATCGGGGAAGTTATTCTTTCCCCATTGCTGAAAAAGTCTATCAATATGTACTGGAGCCACGGAAAGCCATGGCTGGGTTTCCATGCTAGTATCCTGGAGGAGGTTGTTAGAAAACTTCAGGCCCCAGCTTGTGATCAAAGCCTGAAGCCTAATGCCATATGGTTTGTTCTAACGCCGTTTAGTTTGATAGATTTCTTTCCATTTTTGCAAGAAGAGGTATTGCCACATGGGATGATGTGGGAGACTGCTAATTTTGGCTGCATAACTTAGTAGTAGAGTTTCTCGCCTAAGGTGTAACGGTAGTTCACAGGCTTCGGTATAGAGGTTTAAGACTGGTGATGTGCAAAAAGCACCCAGTGCACTGTGATGCACGGGATCGAGCCATTGCAATACACTTGGCCTGGCTGAGTCATATGCAAGAGACCCATATTCTAACCAGGATCTGATCAGTGAGCGGTATAGCTGTAACAGCACGTAGCGATCTGCACCCCATGACATAGAAGAAATTACTCTGAGAAGATTTAGTTTTCTAAGACAACTTGTACGAATATGTTTTATATGTTCCGGGAAGTTTAATTTTTTATCAAATATCACACCAAGAAATCTAATACTAGGTTGGAAAGCAATACAGTGAGAATCCAACTGAAGGTCTGGATCCGGATGAAAAGAACGTTTGTGACAGAAGTGCACAGCAGTCGTTTTTGGTTTAGAAAGCCGATATCCATTATTTTTAGCCCAAGAGACTATTTTGTTAAGGGTGCCTTGTAGTTGTCTTTCAATAAGTCTCATATTTTGAGAATGACATGACATGGCAAGATAGTCAGCGTACAAGTATGCGTCAACTGTGTTAGGTATGCACTTGGTAATAGAATCAATCTTAATGGCAAAGAGTGTGGCTCTCAACACTAATCCTTGGGGAACTCCCTCTTCTTGTACATATGCTCGAGATAATGAAGAATGGAATTGGACCTGAAAGGATCTATTGCCTAGAAAGTTCTTAATAAATTTTGGGAGATGACACCGAAGTCCAAATTTATGCAAGTCCTGAAGAATCCCATATCGCCAACTTGTGTCAAAGGCTTTTTCGATGTCAACACATACCATGACTAGGTGTTCATTTCTCAGTAACGCGTTCCGGATATTTGTTTCGGCCTTGATAATGAGATCAAGCGTACATCTTTTTCTCCGGAAACCATACTGACTTGGGCTTAGAATGTTTTGAGACTCTAAAAACCATGTCAGTCTGGCGTTAATTATTTTTTCCAATGTTTTTCCCAGACAACTGGTTAGAGAAACAGGACAGTAATTTTTGGGATCTGTTTGGTCTTTCCCTGGTTTCGGGAACGCTAGCACATAAGAATGACACCAGCTAGCGGAGTAATACTCCTCCAAGAAAATTCTGTTATACAGTTGTAAGAGTACAGCTAATGATTCCTCACTCAAATGACAGATCATGGCGTAATACATCCCGTCGGGACCTGGAGCACTGTTTTTCACTCGTGCAAGTGCATTACGCAATTCATTCATGGTCAGAGGCAGATAATAAGAATGAAGGA
Organism: Mastigoproctus giganteus; assembly: GCF_048544385.1. Taxonomy (NCBI): domain Eukaryota; kingdom Metazoa; phylum Arthropoda; class Arachnida; order Uropygi; family Thelyphonidae; genus Mastigoproctus; species Mastigoproctus giganteus. The sequence goes on from NC_143577.1 coordinate 149,888,021, forward strand.
TGACAGTATTAAAATTTAGTTTGTATTTTTCTGTCTTGGATTTTAGCAATTGAAATGTTGGTTCATATGTGGCAACAGCTGAAAGCGTTTCAAACGTAGTACCTAAGGCATTGGCAATTTCTGTAGGTTCAGAGATTTCTTTCCCTTTTACAAGTAGAATAGGAGAAGTTGTCTGAGAGTATTTACCAATAATTCTTTTGATTTTGTTTTCCAAATTGTAAAAGTATCTGTGGATCTGTTTATGGTGGAGGCATAATGCACCCATGCTTCTTTTTTACTCTCCCGTCTTATATGACGAGCTTTAGCTCTGACTCTCATAAACTGTACGAGGTTAGCTGTGGTTGGATATTTTGGAAAATATTCCAATATTTGTTCCTTCCTTTTTTAGCATTGTTGCATGCTTCGTTCCACCACGTTTTTGGATGAAACCGAATTTTGGGTGATGATTTAGGTATAGCAGTCTCGGATGCTTTCATTATTTTATCTGTAATGTAGCTTACTGCAGAGTCAGTTTCGTGGGTTGCTATGAAGACAGTATCTAAGTGAGCTATTTCTTGGTATTTAATCCAGTTAGCCTTAGCAAATTTCCAGGTTGTACTAATGTTACTCTGAGGAGTAGATCTTATACAGAAAGTACAGATGATAGGAAAGTGATCGCTACCGCGAGGGTTATTAGTAACGGTCCAGTCTATGAGAGGAAATATCACTCGAGAGCATACTGAAAGATCAATAGCAGAGCTTGCGCTAGATGGTAAATGCACGTATCTGTGAGCACCAGTGTTTAAAATTGTCAAGTTATGTTTATCTAAAATTTTTTCAATTATCTGTCCTCTGGAGTCAATGTTGTTGAGAACCCCATAGCGGGTGATGGCCATTCCAGTCACCCATAATACAAAAGGGAGCAGGTATTTGCATTACTAAATTATCTAAATCAGCAAAGGTGTATTTGCTGATTTAGATAATATGATTTGGTGATTGATACAATGAAACTAAAGTTATTGTGATTCCCAAGGTGACATTGACAGCAATTGCCTCTAAAGGTGTTTGCAGGGAGATAGGTCTATGGGGCACCAAAGAGTTCACTATGAGTGCTACTCCTCCATGAGCTAAATTAGATGAGTTTCTATCTTTTCTATACATATTGTAATGCTTAATTTTCATAGATATTGCATTTGTGAGATTTGTTACTTCAATGCATACTGCAACAGGTTTGTATTCAGATAGGAGACTGTAAAAGTCGTCAAAGTTAGCACGGAGCCCACGACAATTCCATTGAATAATTGTATCCATTGTTTGGTTTTAGCTAGTGTCTGCTAACTCCGTGAGGTAGTTTGCTTACGCCTGTCTATTTTTCCTTTTTCCTTCTTTGAGAAGACTGGTCTGCTTGTGTCAATGTCACCTTCTGGATGAATTTCAAGAAATGTATCATCTTCATCTGCTTTTTCATCAGTGGCCATGGTATCAGATCTGAAAGTGTGTGTGCCAGTTCTTTCAGAGATCTTAGTTTGTACTTTCTGTTCCTGATTGGGAATTTTATCTGGAGGTATTGTTATCGGTGTATTTACTTCTTGGGTTGCATATTTGGAGGGAGATTGTTCTTTTAATGAAGTAAATAATGATTTCGCCCAACCAGATATAGAGATATTTGGAGGGACGGAGCAGTCAGTCTGAGTTGATATTGTGCGTAGCTCTTGAGTAAGTGATGCTTATGTAGATGTTTTAGTAGGGATTGTAAAGCGTTTCTTTGCCTCTTAATATGACACTTTGTTCTCTATTTTATATTTCTGAATGTTCTTCTCTCTTTTCCACTGGATACAGTCCTTAGAAAAGGCAGAATGATTTCCCTGGCAGTTAGGACAGTTTTGGGTTTCATTATTACAGTCCGTATGTGTGTGTTCTTTTGAACCACAAGAAGCACAAGTGACTATACCTCTGCACACAGTTTGCGCATCGCCGAATTTCTGGCACTTAAAGCACCGAACTGAGTTGGGTATGTACGGTCGAACATGGCATCTGAGATATCCAGCTTTTATAGTTGCAGGGAGATTTGGTGGCTTAGCATTAGTAGAGGCATATGACGCAAGAAAGCAAGCTTTTTCAGCATCAGCCAAAAAAAAAAAAAAAAACAACACACACACCACTCCCACTTCACCCCTCCGTTCGCTCGAAATACCTGTCCAGTTGAGCTTTAAATTTGTTTAGGCTATCAACTTCAACAACAAGTGATGGAAGTCGGTTCCACCAACCAACCACCCGCTAGCCAAAGGCAAATTTCTGCACATCTATCCGACATCCGTACTTCCTCAATTTGTAATTTGCAAAACTTAAGCCTTTCTTCGTAAGAGCAACCAGACTCTGTAATTTGCAAAACTTAAGCCTTTCTTCGTAAGAGCAACCTTTGTTCCATTCACTAATCTTGTTGCCCTTCTCTGTACCAGTACCAGCAGCTTTACATCCTTCTTGAAATGAGGCCTGCAGACCTGTATACAGTACTCAAGATGTGGCCCAACCATTGCCTTAATCAAGGGAATAATCACCTTCTTATCCCTGCTAGAAAAATTCCTGTATATCATTGACAAGACACCATGAGCTACTCTTGCAGCTCATCTGCACTGCTCAGAGAACTTCATATCTGCCTGCACAATTACCCCCAGGTCCTTTTCATTCTCCACCACTGTCAGTGTAGTACCGCAGAGTTGATACGTTGCTCTGGGGTTACTGTTTCCCATATGTAGTACTTTACATTTGTCAATGTTAAACTTCATTTGCCACCTCTCAGCCTATCTGTTCAACCTTTCCAGATCCTGTTGCAGCAGCATAGCGTCAGTGGTGTCCTTAACAACCCTGCCAACCTTTGTATCATCTGCAAACTTGGACATTAAACTTGATATCCCATCATCAATATCATTCATAAACACCGAAAACAACAACGGACCCAACACTGATCCCTGAGGAACTCCACTAATAACATTAGTCCAGGTTGAGCAGTGTCCATTGATTACCACTCTCTGCCTTCTGCCACTCAACCATCCCCTTATCCATAGCAGCAATTTGCCTCCAATGCCACACTGCTCCAATTTGTGCAGCAGTCTTCCATGTGCAACAGTATCAAAAGCCTTTCTAAGATCCAAATATATAATATCAAAGTTATTCCCTGCATCCAGTTCTTTTGTGACTACATCATAGTATCCAATCAAATTGGTCAGGCAAGATCTGCTCTTAACAAAACCATGCTGCGTCTGAGCTATAACTGAATTCTTGTCTAGATGATCCTGCAGTGCTTCTTTAACCAGTGCCTAAATTAATTTAGCTGGAACAGAAGTTAAACTAACAGGTCTATAATTACTTGTGTCAGCCTTTGATCCTCCTTTGTGAATTGGGGTTACATTTGCACATCTCCAGTCTATGGGTACCTCCCCTGAGTCCAACGAAGCTCTCATAATTATGGCTAGGAGTCTGCTTTCTTCCTTTGCTGCCTCCTTTAATATAACTGGATAGATCCCATCCACCCCAGGTGCCTTTTTTATGTTTATCTTCAACAATCTCTCCTCCACTTTCCTCTCAGTTATAACAAAATCATCCAGCTCACTGCCAATGTTTACTTTAGCTACATCATTCTCCTTCCTGAATAAATCCTCATGCCTGAATTAGATGCACAATACTCGTTTAGATTGTTAGCCACCTGAGCAGGATCCTCAACTGTTGAAACATCAATATCCAGTAGACCAATCTGATTCATCCCTTTCCTCCTTGAGTTTAAATAGGTAAAGAACTCTTTTCTGTTTTTCTTTGCATCCTTTGCCAAGGATTTTTCGTAGTCTACCTTTGCCTGCCTAATCTCCTTTGTTACTTGGTTACAGACCAACTTATATCTATCATAGGCTTCCATGTCACCCATTAATTTGTATGTATCCCATGCATTTTTCTTCGCTGCCACATGTCTCATTAGTTCATCTGACAAACATTTAGGCCTAAACCTTGAACAATATTTCTTAGTTGGTATGTAAAGCCTGGTAGCCTCCAAGATTAGTTCCTTAAATGCTTCCCATTTTGAGTTTGCTGTTGGTAACATCATCAGTTGGTCCCACTGTATAGAATTTAACTACTGTCTCAGACCATCATAGTCGCCTTTACGAAAACAAAACCCTTCCCTTTACCTCTGATGGTAGTTACTCCTTGAGTAAATCCCACTTCAACACACTGTGATCACTGCCACCTAGTGGTTCATTTATCTGCAGATTCTTAATGCATGAAGAATAACTACTGATAATCAGATCAAGAGTATTGCTCCCTCTTGTTGCCTCACGAACATGCTGATTTAGAAAACATGCTGATTTAGAAAACATGCTGATTTAGAAAACAATCATCCAATAAATCCACAAAAGCCTTGCTAGTGTGCGAGTGACCAACCCACAAATTCCAGTCAATATCTGGGAAATTAAAATCCCCCATTATAAGACTCTCTGATTTACTGGCCCACTCTATTTCCCTGTACAATATCTTATTATACTCATCAGAGTCATTAGGCCTATAGCACACTCCTACTCTAAATTTTGATTTCCCTATGCTTATGTCACACCAAACTGACTCGACACTGCCCTGTCCATCGATGTCGACTGGCTTCACTTCCTTGGACTTTGTGTTTCTTAACTAATAGCATAACCCCTCCTCCCCTCCTGTCCTGTCTATCCTTTCTACACACATTGTGTTCCCCAAATTCCAGTTCCGCATTCCTTATACAAATCTGTGTGACACCACGTCTCTGATATCCCAACAATATCCGCCTTTGATGTTTTGAGCAATACCTCAAATTCATCAAATTTATTTACCAAACTCCTAGCATTGGTGTACACGCAGGTATACATGCACCTGTTTCTATTCTTGGCTACCCTAACACAACCCATGTGTTTACTTGTACCGCAATGACTCCCAGCAGTCTTTGAAATATCAATCATCTTGTTTTTCAGGCTTCTGCTCATGTCAATAGAAGCAGTGCAAGATTCACTTCCACCTCTGCCAGTGGCTACTGTTAATCTACTAGTCCTTGTATCCCCCCCAACTAGCAGTTTTCCGACCGACCTAACTCTGCCTCGACAGCATCAGCAAAAATTCTTGCACCCTTTCTATTTAAGTGTATCCCATCCCTGTAGAAGCCATCTCTCCTGTTAACAAGTACAGGCCAGGCTGAAAAAAATTCTACCCCTTGAGCCTTGCACAATCCCTCCAGGGCCGAATTGATCGACAAGGCTCTCATCATATACTCCCTCCTATCGTGTCTGGTCAGAATTGCAGACACTTTCAGATTCAACCCTAACTCACGGCCTTTTTTTCAACAGTGACCTGTACTTGCTAAGTAATCCCCGCCAGTCTCCTACTCTTAATATCATTAGTGCCAACGTGTACAACTATATCACCTTTTGTGCCCTTAAATGTTAATATGACTGTTCGTGTAGGGACAGGCTCTCCATCTTTTTTGATGACAATTCTTTTTGCCTGGACTACATTTTGGTTGCTTAATTCAGAGACAAGTTAATCCTCTGATACATTTAGAAGATCCCGTTCAGATATTACCCCTTTAGAGGAGTTCAAGGTAGCATGTGGGGTAACCTTTGTGGGAATTCCACCAAAGGTAGATATTTTCAAGAGTCTTTCAGCATATCTGTGTTCACTCATCTCCACTAACAGATCTCCTGATCTTAGTCGCCGAACCATTTTTGGAGGCCCAGCCACATTTTCGAGACATTTCTGAATCAAAAATGGAGAGAGCTTACTCAATGGTTGGTCTGTGGAGGAATGCAATATTAAGAAGAGAGGAGCAGAAAAATCTGTCCCTTTTTTTTCTCTTAGCATGAGATTTATTCAAATTATCATGGTCGTCATGTCTACTTGAATCTGGATCAAGAGATCCATAGTAGGACTGTTTTGTGTTGTCCATAGTTGCTCCTTTTAGTCCCGGGAGTGTGGATTTCTTCTCCCAGGCTTGCAGCCCCGCCATGTGGAGGCAGGAGCGGTGCCACCAGTGACCAAGCGATAAGGTTGTTAGTGTTAGTGCGTTAGTAGATTAGTCTTATATACAAGAAGAAAGGTTCCTTTCCTTTTTGTTGTGTAAGCTGACTTGTTTACGTTAGAAGAGCAAAACTTATATAACTTTGGAAATTAGAAAATAACGTTCAACTACAATCAATTGCTCTTTTTAGAAAATCGCTTTCAAATCACTGAAGAATCGCTTTAGTCATTCGCTTGGCACTCGAGGCAGTTACAGAGTGTGAAGATAGTGTGACCACTATCCACTAATTTTACAAATTAGTGGATAGTGGTCACTGTTCAGTGGATCATCAAGAGTTTCCACTCAATACAAGGAAAGAGGATCGGAGAGCAGATAGATAGCACTATTGAGGAGACTGTTCCAGTTGTGAGATGGATGTAAGTTGGTGAACCAGTATGGGATGGTTCAATTCTGCCTATCATGGAGCATTTCAATAAGTTTTCCTCGTCCAACGGTATTGGGAGAACCCCACAATGGATGTTATCCATTGAAGTCGCCCAATAAACAGAAAGGGGTTGGCAACTGCAGAATTAAATCTTCAAGTTCATGAATACTGCAAGGCTGACTGGTCGGCAGATAGAGAGCATTGAGTGTTATAATGACCCCAATTACTATTCACGTAGCAACAGCTTCAATAGAGGTTTGCAAAGGAAAAGGAATGTAACGCATTCGTGAATCTATAAGAATAGTAACCCAATCCTGAGCTTTATTTGTAACCGGTCAATCTTTTCTGAAAAAGAGTATAATTTTTGATCGTGAGAGATACTCTAGGAGTTAAATGTCTTCATTAACAGATGCCAACTGGATTATGACGTTTATTTCCTGGATTTCATCAATATTGCTACGATACCCTCTGCAATTCCATTGGACTACGTTGTTCATTTTTAGATTTAGATGAAGGAGCTCAGTCTGCCTGTTTTTGAAAGGTCTGTATGATGCGGTCACTCTTACTTTTATCTCTTTTTTGGGAAATTGGTCTCGTGTCTATTTCATCCTCTGGATGATTCTCCAGAATGGTTTCTGTTTCACCTTGACTGGGGATTTGATTGGTATCCATAAGGATGGTGTCAAATGGCTGTTTACTAACTGGATCTGGCTTCTCTGTTTGACCGGGTCTTACAGGAGCTGCATGGGCAGCAGGTGAAATGGTGTGGTGTTGTGTTGTTAGCCGTTCTTGAAATATGTTGCTTTGAGTAGTACAAGAGTAGTACAAAAGAGAGCAAGATTTTGGGACCGCAAGTGGCTCGAGAGCCTACAAATTAGTTCTATTGAGAATAATATAAATAGTGACAGGGGTACACGCATTCATCCCCTCTTTGAGGCAGTAATCCTTGGAGGGGATGAACGGTTTCGCCTGGAATGCTCCAGAACCGCTTCCGTTTCCAACAAATACGGGAACAGTACACGTGTACGTGAGGCGCACAGTGAACCTGCTGGTATTTAATGAGGCACCGCAGAATAGTTGTGCACTGTTGAGGAAGAAGGCAGAAGCCTTTGAAAGCTTCAGTTATCTTAACCCTTTTAATCTAGTATATTTTATTGCATTTTAATTCAGTATTTTATTATCATTTTATTTGTACATTCACTGTAAACTACATTTGTTTCTTCCTATCTTAATTGAGTAATATTTTATTTGTATAATCACACTTATTTTGTTTTATTTGACTTACTGCAAATTTATTGTAAATTTAAATATAAAGCTTTTTAAGATTTTGGTTTTCGTTTTTACTTCAATGGTTTGTGAGAAACGATAAAAATCATTGTGAGAAGCGATAAAAATCATAATATGAATATACCCAACCCCAGAGGCCTATTTGAAGAAAAGAGAGCAAAAATCGAGCCCATTCAGAAATGGAAATATTTGGTGGAATTGATATATCAATTTGGACTAATACAGAATGAAATTTTTTTTGAAGCTTCGGCAAGTGTACATTGTTTGTTCGTTATTTGGGTTTTAGGAATATTAGCAACTAAGGCCATTTTGCTCCGGGGATATGTGGCGGTCATTCCCTGACCTTTCCGCATCCTCCATATTTGGTAGTCATTGGCTCGAACCCCGGTCAAATCCAGAAGCGGTTGTTAGGCACTGCTCCTCCTTCCCACCTGGCTACGGAGGCGCCTTGTATGGTTATATATATATGCATATATTAGGGCTCTTGTAGCCCTGAGTAATAGATTGAGTGGCTTTAGATGAATAAGATGCTAAGAGAAACGATTGAGGCCAGGGTTACACAAAAGGAGATGATTATGCCAGGCATCTGGGGAATCTGGTGGTATAGTATTTGAACTGTCTTCACTTTGAGAGGAAATTGTAGATATTAAACTTATGAAATTTATAATATGAATTATAGTGTACTTGTATATATTATGACATGTATGACAGTTGTTTCAAAGGTATTATAATTGTTTGTAATTATTCATAGACTCAGACACTGGCTTGCTGGCATAATTAGGTTCTATCAGGAGCGGGAAAATTCTGATTTAGATATTAGTCAGATAGCGTAAGTGGGTATCACAGGTTTGAGGGCACTTCTCTTTATTGCTAATTTTCTGATATAATTGAGTAAACAAACAAATAGTAATAAATAAAAAGAACTGCCCTCACATGTCGTCGATGCGTTCTTTGGGTTTTCATTGGTTGACAGTGAGAGAGGACAAGTTTTCGCGAAGTCTGTTCTTATCCCTGGCCTAGGAGTCTTTCTCAGTGGAGATTCCAGATCCTTCCGCTCTAAACCGCTTGGTATCTCTGGTATCTCGCCATCCTCGTTTTGGAAGTAATTATTCCTATCGTTCCTTGTTTTTCCATCCATATCACTCTGCTGTTTAGTTATCCGTGTGTGCCGTTCTGTCCACATCATATCGGCGTCATTATTTTCTGCCTTAATTTCCTGTTTCTTTCTAGATAATCCTGCATTGTGTTTCTTATTTCTTCTATTTATTAATTATAGTCCCACAAGTATTGTTTTTAATTTTCTTTTAATCATTTTTGATTCCTAATAATATTAATATTTTGCTCTCTTAATTCATTGTGTTTCTATTGGATCTCGGGAAGGGCCCTGTACATCGGAGACATGAGTTCTGTTAATTGGGGTTCATGTTTGTTCAAGTCAGGTTCCGAGCTGTAGCATTGATATTTTCCACTCCCCTTGCATTCCGAACTTGCTGCATCAATCTGTACTATTAGGTATGAATTTTTCTCACCATCTTGGGTTCCCATACCAAGTCTACGATGTTCGCAGTCGTCTGGACATAATGACAACCCAAGCATCTCCATTATCGAGTCAGTAATAATATCATTGTCTCTCTTCGATTTACACACTAACAGATTTTTTTTTGTTTCTTCTTCGGTTCAGTCTAGATATGTCAGCCAAGGAACAACATCTCCCAATAACTGCCTTACATCCTGTGATTTTGATAGAGTACTTGTAGGATCTGGATGCGACTCGGCAGTACGTATACACCTCTATATACTCCGTCGTGTTATACGCCTCAGAAATATGGGCATCTGCAGCCCCCACGAATATCAAGCGTGTGTACTCCTCTGAATACTGTCTCCTTCGTTGGATCGATCACACAAAAAAACATCATCGTCCACCCCAACAAAGAACAACTGCGATGGCAACCGCACTGAACTTTGCCCGACTGTCAAACCTTATAATGGAAAGACGCCTCACACTAACTGCCAAAATGACCACTGAAATAATCTCGGAGCCAAATATATGGGAACAGTGAAGCTGAAGAATCCCTCAACCAGGACTGAGGTCAGCTCCAACACTTATAGCCAACCATAATAGAAAAGCCCTTAGCGACCGATTTCTCCCCAAGCAGATGCTTATTACATTCAAAGCAATCGAAGGCGACGTCTACAAATTTCTCAGCGGATCGCAAATAATGGAGAGGGATCCTTGATGACCTAAACTCAACCAGGAAAACTGCACAGTAATATCGCAGTATAATAAATTTAAAAAGGATGTCTGTATAATATTGTATATAATGTCAAAAATACTGTAAAATATCGTTATGAGTATATTGTGAGTAATTTAACTCAAACTTATATTGTTGGCCTAAGGGGATGAACCTATTCGATGTGAGCCCCTTCCTCAAGGCCTTTGTCCACCAACCAATGTGAAGCTCTTAGCATTCCTGCTGTGAACGGTACATTGTATACATCCTTTTGTACACAATAAATATGATATATATATATAAGATAAAATAAAAATATATAAAAATAAAATAAAAATATAGATGGAGAAGTTATTAAACACAAAATGCCGAGCCTAGTTGAAGGAAAAAAGAGAAAAAGAATGTTAAGATCCTATAAAAAAAAATAATTATTAAGTAGAATTAAATCCGAATTAATGCCGAATTAACAGGCCAATTATATGTACAAAAGCTGAAAGAAAAAGAGGGGAGGGTGATAGAGATAAAAATTATAAAATAAAAATTAAAATAAAAAATTAAAAATTGGTACATAGATCAGGTATTTCATCAGGGGGCTACACCTGATCATGTACCAAACACTGTACTGTTTTTCCTTATTTTTCCTGTTTTTCCACATCTTTGTTTTCATATTTCATATATATATATATATATATATATATATATATATATATATATACAGGGTGTTTCAGTTAAACGTTTCAGAACTTCTAAGAGGGGTAGGGTACATCCTGACAACTCGAAATCATATAGCAATGTGGGGTCGGAAATGCTTTCCTGAAGCGGTATTGTACACAGAAATCGTCGTGCAGCACAGATTCGATTTTCGGTCAATATATGGGCCGGTATTATGGGAGATCACCTCATCGGACCTTACCTGTTACCGTGTCGTCTAACCGGACCTATCTACTTGATCTTTCTGCAGCAAGTATCGCCACAACTTTTGAGAGATGAACAGATTTCTGCATCGACGCAACAGACAATGTGGTTCCAACACGATGGAGCCCCTGCCCATTATAGCGGAGATGTTCGTAACTACCTGGATGTCACATTTGGTCAACAGTGGATCGGACGTGGTGGTCCCGTGCGTTGGCCTGCTCGGTCACCCGACCTATCATGTCTTGATTTTTATTTCTGGGGTCATATGAAATCGCTAGTTTATGACACCCCTGTTGACAATGCTGAGGAGCTGGTTGCAAGAATCGCAGTAGCTGCCGAAGAAATTCGAAATTCGCCTGGAGTATTCCAGAATGTTCGGATGTCCATGCGTCGGAGATGTGAGGCGTGCATTGTAGCCCGTGGAAGAAACTTCGAACACTTACTTTAATCCATGTACCTTTTGCTTCTTTTCATGTATTATTAAAACGATTTCTCACTTACGGTCTCTTTTCTTTATGGTGCTTCTGTGTACAACACCGCTTCAGGAAAGCATTTCCGACCCCACATTGCTATATGATTTCGAGTTGTCAGGATGTACCCTACCCCTCTTAGAAGTTCTGAAACGTTTAACTGAAACACCCTGTATATATATATGATAGTGGATGCCCGATGCATGGGTCACTCTCTATCGCGGAGGTGGGACAGAAATTGCACTATCCCCGTTCGACAGTATCAAGAGTGTATCGGGAATACACTATTTACGGGATACCATCTCATCGTGACAGCCCCGTGTGTGTTAGTGTGTGTGTGTGTGTGTGTGTGTGTGTGTGGCTCGTAGGCTAAAACCCCATCTCCACCTTGTCCTCTGTGTTGGTACAGGTACTCTGTATAGCGGGCCTGGAAAACTGTAAATGTTCGGGTGTGAGATGTTAGCGTGTGTCCTGATTTGTGTCAGGCCACTTTCCCACCAGGGAGAAACCAACAGTTGGGCAGCTGCTGCCTGGTGCCCAACCCTGGCACTTTTAATGGGGTCGTCTTCTCTATTGACCCCATTTCTTCTGTCTTTCTCCCCCAAGTCTTCAGCCTCCTCTCCCTCTCTATCTGCTCGCCAGCGTATATCCCACAGGTCAAAATTTAATAGTTCCAAATTAAGTTCGCTCACATTTCTGTGTTTCAATTTAGCGATCAACCCACGCAAACGGTTTTTTTTTTTTTTTTTTTTTTTTTTTTAGGTCCTAGCCACTGAAAATTCAGGAAACTACGTGGCAGGACCTGCCAGAGTAAACTACAACTACTGGGTACCTGGTCTACCTCCACGGGGCGAAGTGAGGGCAACGTCGAGCCTCAGCAGGGGTCTGGCGGCTAAATGACCAGAAGAACAACGTTACACGACATCACACACCTCAAGATCCATATACTTTTAAATCTCTGGCCTTTACAGTGAAATGTATCACACCACAATGTATGCTACGCGGGGATGGGGGAAACCCCTGGTGCTCTCTGACCCTAAACACACTTTACACTTTACTAGGATCCAGGCCCGGATCCCATTGCCTCCACCACTTTTCTCCGCCGTCTGTTTTCTCCATCACTTTTCTCCGCCGACTTGAACAAGAGTGGTGCCAGAAACGTCTCCACCAAAGACTATCAGGCTATCATTAGCAGCAATAAACTATCGAAGGTTCCGACCCACCAGAGTCCTATTGCTAACACCATAAGACATGACTCTACGCCTCAACTCAGCGAAAGGCCACTGGCGCCGATCCTTAGATGATTGGAGACAGGTCTCCACGTGGCCCGATGAGTCCCGTTCCCAATTATTTCGAGCTGACGGAGGGTGTGTATCTCACAAAAACCGCACGAAGCTATGTACCCATCATGACAACAAGAAACTGTTCAGACAAGTGGACGGTCGGTAATGGTCTGGGGAGTGTTCAACTGGCACAAGTTGGGCCCTTTGGTACGTCTAGACGCAGCGCTGAACGGTCTAGGTTACCTGTCCATCCTTGCAGATCACCTGCATCCCTTCATAGTCATCGTGCACCCACAGGGCAATGAACTCTTCCAGCAGGGCCTTCGCACAGAACAGTGGCGACTAGAATTTGGTTCTAACAGCATTTCGCAGATTTTAATACCGCAGACTGCCTTTCCCCCCGATTGAATCCTATGGAGTATTTTTGGGATTCTCTGGAAACGTCTGTTCGCGATTTAGATACTACACCCAGGAATACGACGGAATTATGGATAGCAGTACAGCAAGCATGAATGGAAATATCTGTGAAATTCTTTTGTGAACTAGTGGACGCAATGCCTCGTTAAGTGACTGGGCAAAATGTATGCTTACCATTATCTGGATAGGTATCCCACGATTTCTGTCCACTCAATGTGAACGGTTTCGTGGTTTTTAATTAAACTCGAGCTTTTCTCCAGAAAATAAATATATCGACCACAGAATACACGCAATTTTCCGATAAACATACAGACGCCTCATAGCCTTAGTTGCTTGGCGCTAAACATACATACATCCCATTTGTCTTCCTTAAAATTTAAATCCATAAATTGACTAGAACAACTCGTAAAAACCATTGTGTTATTAATTATGCAATTGCATTGAAGAAAGGAAGAAGCTTTACTTAGATATTTCTTAAAAAAATTAAGGACAAAGACAGAGAGTGATGGTTGTTTGAATTTTACAACGGGTAACCTGCTTTGTGTCACTCATAATTTTATAACTATTCAAAACCAATTGGAGTTTGACATCTTACCGATTGGCCACTCCAAATACGAGAAAGCAAATTGTTAGATATTGTTACACCACAGAGAAGAGATTATTTCCAGGATAGGTTTGAATCCGTTGTTGGGTCACAATGGTCTAATTGCACTTAATGCGTGACAGCGCTTTCCTCTTTGTCATATTCAATTGACTAAGCAAAGGTTGAGTTCTGTCAATAATATAGCTACTTATTAGCAATTGAAATATAGATTTAACTTAAGATATAGATATACGATAATAAAAAAAAATGGGTTGTTTCAGATGCTGTCGAACATTGGGAAGGTTATTTCGTCGTACGTATATTTTTCTATTATTATGAAATATATTTATATAATAAATTAATTCGTAGTTAATAACTGCAAAATGCTATACATATCGACTTTTATTCTTTCATTCATTCTTCGAATACCTATAAACATATTCGAAGAATGATTAATATTTTATTTATCTTTTCACAAGAATCTGGGGTGTGCTTTACTATTTCAGTTTAGAGAATATTCTCTAATGAAAAGGGCAGATGACACGCTGACAAGCGATACTTGTTGCCCACAAGCGCACAAAGAGAGAAAAAAATCAAATCAGTTTTGCTCCATAAATTGAAATTTTCTTCACGAGAAAATTAAATTTTACTTTATACGTGGATGCTTTCCGTTGCAGATTCCTGATTGGACCACATTAAGGAGGAATTGATTAAGCAGTCACAGGGATTAAATAATTGCGAGTGAATAAACTTTATAATAAATTAACCTTGAGAAAACTGTTTTTGTCTTTTAGGTTTAAAATGGAGATTGTTTCCAATAAAAGATGCAGCCACAGCTCGCAGGGCACGACTTAACCTAGCTCAGGAGGAACTTGCAGAAGACGGTTTGGTTTTTTTGCGTTTTTCGCAATTAAGTCTTTATGACCGACCACCTCCTCCAATGATACAGAATTATTTTCCGGAAATCCCGTTGCACACAGTTCCAGTTGATAATTGGTCAAACCGGTGAGTGAGTTCCTGATATTCGCACACTATGCAATCTTAAGATGTTTGCTCAGAATGTAAACTGTCTTACCAAACGTTAGTGTACAGTTGAAGTTAATAAGAAAACATGGAGTTGTTTGGAATAATCAATAGTGTATCGGTCCATGTGGACTCTGATGACAGCATTACGGCTTTGTGAAAGACTTTACTCATTCCAAGTAGAAAGTTGGTAGTATTCTGATGCACTCGTCTATTTGTTTTTTCTTTATAGCAGAGACGTCCAGATATGAACACAATGATTCACAAACAAGTGCTGTATAAGGAATGTTATGTTTGAACTTTAATCTCTACCTTGATAGGTTTTCTCTAAAGGTATTACTGCCATTGCTGTTGCTTAATGTTCAAAGGAAAATATGTTTTGCGATGGCAGACTTTCCTGCAAGATTGCAACAGTAAAATCACACCCACGTAGGCAGTAGTGTATTCAGGAGAGAATCCTTCAATAGGAAAATCAACCGACTTTATATCTTTTATGCATTAAATTGAAAAAGCGTCGAAATATGTACAGCTACAACGTATAAACGGATTTATGCCAAGTTGATGATGTCACTTTCCATAAAATAAAGTCTCATTTTTTGATATTAATGTTGTTTTATAGATAAACGGTTTTAAAATATAATTCACATTTTTTTTTAAATTTAAAATGAAGTTTCGGTGGGAAACTTTACATTTCGATTTATATGGATTTCGCTCCATTAATACAATGCACCTTCTCTTTTCTTTTAGCCGTGATCGTATTCAGCGACGTCACACGGTGAGTCAATTTTATGTTCTTAAACTACGAAATATAATAGTTCATTTTTTAAATATAATTGGAGAATAACTTTAGGTGATGGCAGGGTTGTAGTGGAGGATATATGCCGTATATCCTCAATTTTGTTTAGGTGAATAGCGTATACCTCTAGTTTTTTAAATTGAAAAAATAAATATTAAAATATTTACTGAAAATTAAAAAAAAAATTAATTTATTAGTATTTGATTCTTAGGCAATACATAAAAGTTTTAGTATAGTGTGTGTGTATATATATACATATTCCCCATACCGTTAATGTCATACCCACCGATTTTCACAGCGTTAACTCTAACCGTTTTGACACTAGGGTCTATTGAGTAGGGAAATATTTATAACCACTGCTGATAATTAGATCAAGATCATTTTGCCTCTCTACCATTATGCAGTAGAAAACAAACTCTAACACAGTCCGGTACATGGGCTGTGTTAGAGTATCTAAGTAAGAATAGGTGAACGCATACTTGCATGTACACCAATGCTAGGGGTTTGGTAAATAAATCTGATGAATTGTCAAGTCATCAAAGGCGGATATTTTTTGGATATCAGAGACGCGGTGCCACTCAGATATAAGGGAGGCAGAATTGGAATTTGGGGAGTAAAATGTGTACAGAAGAGGTACAAAGGATAAGAATGGAGGACGGTTATGCTGTTAGTTGAGAAACACAAAATCTCACCCAGATGGCATAGTTGAACATCGCAATTTTGACTCAATTTGGTCAGACAAGCACTGGGGAAGTAAAATTGAGAGTAGGAGTGTGTTATAGGCCTAATGACTCTAATAAATACAACGAAAAACTGTACAGAGGAATAGAGTAGGCCAGTAAATAAGAGTGTCTTATAATGGGGGAGTTTAACTTCCAAGATACCAGAACTTGTAGATTGGTCACTCACACGCTAGCAAGGAATTTGTGGATTTATTGGATGATTGCTTTATACAGCAGCATGTTAGAGAGGCAACAAGAGGGAGTAACACTCTTGTTCTAATTATTAGCAGTGATTATCCATGCATTAAGAATCTGCAGATAAAGGAACCACTAGGTGGCAGTGATCGCAGTGTGCCGAAGTGGGATTTACTCAAAGAGGTAACTACCATTAGGGGTAAAGGAAGGGTTTTTGCTTTCGTAAAAGTTACTACAGTAGTCTCAGAGATTTTTTTAATTATATGTAGTGGGATCAACTGATGATGTTACCAAAAGCAAATTTTAAATGCGAAGCATTCAAGGAAGTAATGTTGGTAGCTACTAGGCTTTTTTGTTCCAACTAAGAAATACTGTTCTAGGTTGAAGCCCAAATGGCCGTCAGATGAACTAATGAGATTCGTGGCAGAGAAGAAAAATGCGTGAGATGCATATACATTATCAGGTGACACAGAAGCCTGGTAGATACAAGCCTATGTTAGATACAAACTATTCTGTAATCAAGTCACAAAGGAGGTTTAAGCAAGCGAATGCAGATTTTGAGAAATCTTTGGCAAAGGGTGCAAAGAAAAAAGGCAAAGACTTCTTTACTTATACAAGTTCTAAAAGGAAGGGGAGGAATCAGATTGATATCAATGGTTTGACTGAAAATGATCATTTTCAGATAGCTGCCAAACTAAATGAGTATTTTGGGTCTATCCACACATGAGTCGTTATTGAAGGAGAAGAATGCCAGATATTTGTCAAACTCTAAAAGAGAGTTAAATGATTTTGTAATAAATGAGAGCGAACTGGAGGAGAAATTGGTAAAGTTAAAAATAAGAAATGCACCTGGGGCAGATGGGATCTATTCAGTTATATTAAAGTATGAAGCAAAGGAAGTAAGCAAACTCTTAGCCATAATATTTATGAGAGTATCTTTGGGCTCAGGGGAGTGTCTCCAAGGACTGGAGAAGTGCAAATGTATCTCCAATTCACAAAGGAGGATCGAATTTTGCTAGCAGGGATAGGAAAGGTGATTGTTGCCTTGTAAAAGGCAATAGTCAGGCTACACCTTGAGTAACGTATAAATTGTGTACTGTGCGGAAATTCTCCTTTAGTTGGTTGATAGTCAGATTAAACTATTCCATCTTTCGTAGTAGAGGTCAGCAACTTAAATAAGTTCAAGGCAAAACTAAACAAGCATTTGCAGTGAATGGGTGGGTGAAATGGTAATGTTTTTTTTTTTTTTTCTTTGGCTGACGCCATATAAACTTGCTTTCTTGCATCATATGCCCTAATGCTAATCTGTTGCTGTAGAAGTTGAAAGCTTAAATAAATTCACGGCAGGACTAGACAAATATTTGGAAGTTTCGATTACTGAAATGGGAGGGTTTCTTTCTTTTTTTTTTTTTTTTTTTTTTTTTTTTTTGGCTGATACTCTATAAGCTTGCTTTCTTGCATGACGTGCCTCTACTAATGATAATAATCCCTATACATTAAGGTAACGTTCGGCGAACCTTCCTGAAACCCCGATCAGATCATCTATATAGGGTCTGAGGATGATTTACGGCCAGGTTCCTGAAACTTTATCTTTATGTATACTGTAATGTAGTTTTCATGAAATATGTCAGAAGGTAGGTTGTTAAAGAAAGAGGAAGTTGAATGAATAATTGAGCAAAAAGTAAAGATGATTCTATAAGTTTCACACTAAAAAGATGCCGACTGGTCACCGCATGTGTTCGGGTTTGTTTGAAAGAGAGAGCGGGAATTATAGAAGCCAATTCAGAAGAACAGTGCCAATGGAAGTGTCTATAGAAGGCGCATGCAGCAGAACAGACCATCTATGAGAGAGAGATTGGATAACTTTGTTTGAGATGAGACATTCATTAATATAAATGCGCTCTTTTGAATGAAATATAGAAGTCTGAGTTTTGGTGGCACAGTCCCAGACGTGGGAACAATATTTCACAGTAGGTCGATTCGTACACGGTGTGCTTCTTTAGCAAGACAAGTAACGCAGAGAGCGAAAGACAAAACTCAGTTTTTTAGATGCGGAGGAAGCAATATTTGTAATGTGTTTATGCCCAGGGAGTGTAGAAGTCAGGTTAATCGCAAGTACAGATATATGATCTTACCTAGATGTTAGGGTAATCTACTATAGAGATGTATAATCTTGACTAGAAGTCAGAGTGCCATCAAAGATAAGCAGTGGATTAGAGGAAACCTTTTTTGTGAGATATAAGTTAGGACTCAGTTTTAGAAGGATTGAAATCAACTAGGTTGTCTTTGGCCCAATGGCGGTCAGCATTTAACGAATTAGTATTGGAGAAGTTGAACCTGTGTTTTCAAGGCAAGAATTTTCAAACTGGAAGATGGAATGCAATGTCCTATCATCAGCAAAATTATGGATAGGCTCTCTGGTCGATGGAAGAAGGTGAATAATATACAAGAGGAAAAGAGTTGGGGAAATAAAGGTACCTTGGGGAACACTAGCATTGGTGGAGGAGGGGGAAGAGTTAGATGACAGAGAGCTATCAATCAGTACCCGTAAGTGAATGGTCAGAGAGAAAACTGGATACCCAATTACAAAAAAAAAAAAAAAAAAATAATGGAGACCCATAAGGAAAAGGCATATTTAGAAAATCTAAAGATTTTTGTATAAATAATAAACATGATCAAAGCTTTTAAAATGTTAAGAGCAAATATCTGAGTTTTCCCAAACTTTTCTATTAAATTTGTCCATACATGGGTAACATAAGCCAGAATATCGCCAATAGATCGACACAGATGTGTCGAACTATTGGTGATTTCTCCATTATTTCAGAAAAAAATAGAAGTAAATGCGAAGGTAATTGGATGGTAGGCATTTGTCGCCGTTTTTTAGGAACGGGTTGGATATAAATAGTTTTTTTTTAAATTCTGCTTATTACACACACATGCACACAAAAGAACAATTTATAGTATGATGGAAAACAAATACTAGAGATTCGCACAGCCCTTACAGACAATTTCTTTTTTTTTTTTTTTTCAATCCTATACCATGGTTATTTCACCCAAATTCTTTTATTCTTAATTCGAATATTGATTGAAAATTAAGAAAAGGCACTGGTAACTGTCTTACTTCCAAAATTTTTTTAAGAAAAACCACTACTATTAACGAACTCGTGGATGGGAGTTGAATTCCCACTATGATTATTTCTGGTTAAACCCACTTTACTAATCGTATCGAAATCACAATACTATTTTTAACTGGAATATTGCTGATTATATTAATTCAAGATGTACTTCAGCTAATCTCGTTATTTGGAATATCTCATATATAATAAAATATATATATATTTTTAATTCCATAAAAAACAAGCCTATTTTAATGTTGCAAAATTATTTAGAAAATATGTCAAAACTTGCCATCTTTCAACCTATACTGCATAATGTTATCGAAAAAGAGGAAGTAAAATCTTTGTTCTTTTAACTTTGAAATTTATTCTTTCAGTATTCTTATATTCCAAGGGATTATTTATGACTTCTTTAAATATTTTTCCTTTTTTCTTTTCTTAGATGTAAAATGTGAATATCCAGGAATTTACAGTTGTCTATAAACTAGTTGGCAGCGAAGTACTCGTTAAGGGTATTCGCGTAAATGGATATAAAGGAATCTGGTTTAGTTCAACTGATGGAAAACGGAGATATCTTTTTGACGAAAGATAGATGGCAAGGACTTTATTACGAAAGATAGACGGCAAGGACTTTATTACGAAAGATAGATGGCAAGGACTTTATTACGAAAGATAGATGGCAAGGACTTTATTACGAAAGATAGATGGCAAGGACTTTATTCCGAAAGATAGATGGCAAAGACTTTATTACGAAAGATAGATGGCAAGGACTTTATTACGAAAGATAGATGGCAAGGACTTTATTACGAAAGATAGATGGCAAGGATTTTATTCCAAAAGATAGATGGCAAGGATTTTATTCCAAAAGATAGATGGCAAGGACTTTATTCCGAAAGATAGATGGCAAGGACTTTATTCCGAAAGATGGAGTAATATAATTGTTTGCATTAATGATGGAGTTTTGCAGTTTGAAGACAGTGATTGGTGGAGACATGGTGAATAACGGCAGATACCTGTTTATGGTGTAATTTGAGGTTTGAGGTTCTACAAATTTAAAGCAAAGCACTCATGGATTGTATTCCAGGAAAGGGAATCTTGTAAAGATCTACTGATGGAAACTATTACAAGGGTAACTTCCTTCTCTGTCCAGCCTTTTCAAAGAAAAAAAAGGGGGTGGACTAAGAAAGGAAATAACGAAATTACCTTTTGTCTTATGTATACGGAAGAATGGATAAAAGAATTTGTATATGACGAACATGTATGTATGTGAGGGTAGGGATTGTACGAGAGGTTATCCATAGGTATTGCTGGGAAGAAGTATGAATCGAGTGAAGGTATATGCTGAGTAACTTAGTAGTTTTATTATTTTTCTTATGTGCTTAACAGGATTAAAAAGGCATAGAAAAGAAAAAGGTATATCTGAGTTTAGAAATTTTGTATAGTAGAAGAAAGTTATGGGTAACTGTATAATCATGATTTATTTAGTGTTTGTATTTTCTTTATGATCCTAACAGTGAAATAAACTTTGTACGTTGACAATGTATATGTCTCATCATTCAAGAGAAATAAACACGGCTCTATAGTAAACCACCGGGCTTTTCCTGGTTTGGGGAAAAAATAAAAGAAAATCCTCATTACATGGAATCTTCTGAAAAAGATAATTAGAATAATTGAGCAGCAGACAGCTTTTGGACTTTGGAACGAAGTGAAGTCCCCTGTTCTGGATTTGAAATGTACAGCAACAGCCTATTTAGGTTCCAAGGTAAGCTGCGGGGGATATTATAAAGTAAAATAGAATTAAATGAAATAAAATTAACAAAAACCCAGTTCCACACTATTTTATCGGAACAACGCGTGTCCTCATTAATCGGTTCACGGGCGGCAAATTTGAGAAGAATGATCGGGAAAAATTTCTACATTTTTACTATTCGAAAGACAATGCACCATAAGGTTATTAGAAGTCTAATACACATGTGGTATTTCGATGCAGATGTGATAGTTCGAAAAATGAAACAGTACACCAGTTATGGAATGAATTTTTTAAATGAAACTTCACCTCTATAAATCTCTATATCTCTATGTTTAAAATGGAGATTTGAAAATAAAAAAATACAAACGTAAAAGAGCTAAGAAGACTGGAAACAACAAAAAATTAAAAATTGGTGTGGGTCTCCTGCTTTCAGATTGAGCTATGAAATATCTCACTTGTTTTTAATTTCATGTCTCTTATCATGATCATTTAACTAAACACATACGAGTAGTGACGTGAGTTAAAAGGTCTTGTTGTTTCTAATATTGACTTTGTTTCGCATTTACAAATTTTGGTAAATGCAGTGACTTCTTTATTTACTCGAGAGTTACGTTCCAGAACGTCTCAAGAAATTTAAATTCACGCGTAAGGTACACAATCACCAAAAAAAAAATGCAATAATAGGCCTATAAGAGTAAATCTCGCATCTGGCTAAGTTACCTACCACTACCAAAATGATGAGCAACCAAAGAGATTCATTTATCTTTATTGATTTAATTTTGTTGGTATCGTAATAAAAAGTATGTTCACTCTAACCACTTTGCTTATTGGAGGCTTGAAGTGGTGAAACCCATGTTTAGTCTCTAGAGCAAAGTTTCCGGCATCCCCCTCTCCCCATACTTCTCCTTCAACCCATGCGCGGTACTAAGTACTATAGGTTTTGATACCTTCGTGTTTGGGGATTTCATAAAAAAAAAAAAAAAAAAACAAAAAAAAGAAAACATATAGTACGAGGAGATATCAAAAATTTGGTACCCTTACCTAGAAAGGTGAAACTTCACAGGACCTTTAATCGTTTTCTACGTACTCTACACGTATAGTAACATTTTCCCCATTTATGTATCAGTTGAATTCTGTGATCAATGCCTTGATCATATAAGTGCGCACGTTTTGCCTGAAATCACGATTCCACTTCATTGATGACTTTCTGAGACGAATTAACGCGGCGTCCACGCAACGGTTTCTTCATTTCTCGAAACAAGAAATCAGACGGGACAGGAAAACAGGTGTGTGCTGCAGTAGTTCGAAGCAGCACTGGACAACAAATTTGGTAATGGCAACGGCCTTGTGAGCCGGTGAATTATCTGACAAAAGACGGTCACGAATCCGAAACATTCCACGCCTTTCAACTTTAAAAGCAAGGAGTGACTTTTTCACAATATTTCGGTAGTAATTGTGGAACTAGGAGTTAGGTAATCTGTCAGGATAAACAGTTTTCTGTCCAAAAACATGGACAACATCACTTTCTTCGCAGATGGATTGGTCTTTGCCTATCTGGGAAGTGTGGAGGAGGTGTTCTTCCACTACTTTGGCATGTCTTTAGACTCCGCATCATAATGGTACACCCAGCAATCGTCAATTGTCACCAACCGATCAAAAACATTCTCAACATTCTCATTGCACAAATCCAACAGTTGGCGAGAACACTGTGTTCGGCAATACTTCTACACAGGCGTGAGCAATCTTGGAGCCCGTCGTGCTGAGACCTTAAAAACATGTACTGCAAGGAGGAATAGATTCGGCAACTCTTCGTCCTCAGCTCATTAAATTTTTGCAATTTTTACAACGAATTTATAAAATTATTTTTTATTTATGTTCCAGGGTTTAACCATTTTTCCAAATCGACATGTATGGGTATAAAAAAAAAAAAAAAAAAAAAAGCAGATATTTATTCAGAGGACACCACCTTTTCTACCGGTTGATCAGTTTCTGAAATAGGTGTTCCATCACGAACGGTTCAAAATTTCTTCCCGGATGTACCCATTCGATGAGTGATTTCCTATATGCTTACATTTTGCTTTCTTAAATTATTCTGTTCAGAATGAAAATGAACTCAGTGATCTTTATTACATTACTAAAGAACATGCATTCAGAACATACAAATCGCCAATCAAAACTTACGGAAAAGCTTGCAATCAGAAACATGTATTTATTGAAAGGAGCGGCGGCATATCTACCTTTGGCAGTAATGATTGATGCAATGTGTCATGGAATTTGTCTAAATTTTTGTCTAATACCGCATTCATTAGCTGTAAGGACAGTTAATGTTTTACCACTGTACTACCAAGATGTGGCTTTTCGTCTTACGAAACGGGGGTATGCCATTCTCCAACTTTCCTCTACGTTGTAGGGACAAATGATTTAAAATGAATTTTTGTTGGATAAGTGACATTTAATTTTATATTATTTTGGTCTATTAAAGTACTTTCTCTTTTGTTCTGTTCTGGAAACAAGATCGGACAAAATCCTGAACTACACCACTCGGTTAGCGAATTTTATATTCTGTAAGATATGAAATATAATACTTTACTATTAATTTTATTCACCAAACACAAAAGCAGGTGTTGATAATGGCCGCAGTGACTTAGGTCGTGTGCTATCGGGTATTATGGGATAATAAAATTATTCCATCGGTCAAAAGTCCGGATCTCTCGTTTCTGATTCTCGTTTGTCGCCGAACAGATGGGTTGACTAATCTCGATACAGGAAACCAAACCGAAATGAAAATACTATTTTTATCTAGAATATTGCTAATTATATAAATTCAAAATGTAATTCAACTTATCTTCTTATTTGGAAATGCCACGTTTAATAATTCCATAAAAAAAAAACAAATAAAACAAAAAGCAAATGCGGTTGGTTCTAACCGAAATTGCAACATGTTGACGAAAAAGAGGACGTAAAATGTTTGTTCTTTTAATGTCGACTTTTGTTTTTCAGTGTTGTTACATTCCAAGGCAATATTTATTACTTCATTAAATATTTTCTTCTTTTTCTTTCTTTAGATCTAAAACACGAACAACCAGATCAGTACAAAGGCTAGATTGATGTAGTGGAAGTCATTCTCAATCCAGTTAATTCAGTACTGCATATGGGTCCGGAAGCCTCATTTTAAGAAGGGTGCAGATCTATTGGAACATGGAACGAGGGCAAATAAATGCAAAGAGATTATTAAATGACACAAGGGGTATCCTTAAAAATTTGGCATGTGCGAGTTGACTGATTTTTGGAATAAACTTCCAACTGGTGTTGAGAATCTGGATTTTTTGAATATCCAGTCGAAGCTGTATATGACGTTCCCCCAGGGAATAAGAAAAACGGCCGTTTTACCGATCACTCATAAAACCAGGAACAAAACAAGTAAATTCAGCACACAGAGAAGGGCTACAAAGATAAGTTTGGAATGAAAAGGGCATCGTCCCTAATTCCCTACTTAAAAACTATAAGTGCAAGCAAGCAAATGCGTAGTACGGTAAAGATGAAAGGAAATTAAGAGTTAAGAATTGACCACGGAGGGAAAACGCCCTGCCAGAAATTTCTGTACTTCAGGAAATAAAATCAGCCGTGACTCTAGTAAGGGAAGACACTAAGTTTCGGTAGTCACAAAGTGTTACAGTTAAAAACTAACTTTTTGACGCCGCTGAAAACTGAAGGGCGGTTAGATCGGGCAAAGAGATTAGAAGAAACGATTGAAGAATTATAAGAGAGTAGCTATTTAGAAAAGTAACTGATGGAGGCAGCTCCATATACAACCGAGTATTTGTACAGAAAGTTGCCTCGACCATATAGAAAGTTTCCTAGACAAAGAGGAGAGACTTTAGCGAATAAGGATAAAGATGAAAAAATAGAAATTGAAGGTTAAGAAAAGGGGGAAGAGGATAAAAAAGGAGAAACAAGAGTGTGAGAGGAGTCAGACAGGAATTTTGGGAGTGAGACTGGTCTTGGAGGTGTGTGGGGGAGATTTTTTGAAAGATGGATATTTTTGAAGATAGGGTGAGAATGGCGCCGATACAGTTCTGAGGGTATTAATAATAGTTTAGTGAGGGAAAAATCAGAAGAAAAGCGGCTCGAATAGCAGAGATAGTTGCAAAAAGTCTAAGGAATGACAAAAAAGCAGCATTCCAGAAACAGAGCCTCTGTACTATGGAGGGGATCAACGAAAAACACAGTCCAGAGATTTGCGCCTAGTGAACGAATAAAGACCATGCCCAGGAAGACGACCGCTGGAAAGAGACCTGAAGCCGGAAACCCCCATCGAGGCAGAGGAAAGAAAACAAAAGGCTGTAAAAGTAAATTGTGAAAATTTTGATTATGCTAACTGAAAAAAAAATGGGGAAAATGTTATACAAAGAATAGGTTGAACTGAATACTTTATATTAAAGAAAAAGGGAAACAGTAGTAGATAGCCAGGAAAAGAGTGAGAGAGTGAGTTACCCATCTGTAGTAGAAGCATATGTAAAAGAATGGAATAGATGTTATTGTTATTAACAAATAGTCAGTGCTCAGAGGGATCAGCCAGTTTGTTCATATCCAACTGAAGGCCCAGGGAAGGTTGTATGCCAAATTTGATGTTCTCATGTAACAGGAGAGAGACGGAATATAATGTAATATGTAATGTAATGTATATATGTGTGCGTGTGTAAATATGTGTTAGGTTGTAAGACACTTCAAAAAGGTGATTCAAAGATAAATAAAAGGAGAGAGAGAGAAGGATAAGTTCCCACTATTGTTTGTTTTGAAGCACTTTATTATATAAAAAAGGGGGTTGATCAAGAAAGGGAATAACGAAATTACCTTTTGTCTTATGTATGTGGAAGAATGGATAAAAGAATTTGTATATGAGAAACATGTATGTATGTGAGGGTAGGGATTGTACGAGAGATGATCCATAGGTATTGCTGTGAAGAAGTATGAATCGAGTGAAGGTATATGCTGAGTAACTTAGTAGTTTTATTATTTTTCTTATGTGCTTAACAGGATTAAAAAGGCATAGAAAAGGAAAAGGTATATCTGAGTTTAAAAATTTTGTGTAGTAGAAGAAAGTTATGGGTAATTGTATAATCATGATTTATTTAGTGTTTGTATTTTCTTTATGATCCTAACAGTGAAATAAACTTTATATGTTGACAATGTACATGTCTCATCATTCAAGAGAAATAAACACGGCTCTATAGTAAACCACCGGGCTTTTCCTGGTTTGGGGGAAAAATAAAAGAAAATCCTCATTACATGGAATCTTCTGACACTGAAAAAGGTAAACAAAATAATTGAGCAGCAGATAGCTTTTGGACCTTTGGAGCAAGTGAAGACCCCTGTTCTGGAATTTAAATGTACAGCAACAGCCTATTGAAGTTCCAAGGTAAGCTGCGGGGGGGGGTATTATAAAGCAAAATAGAATTAAATAAAATTAAATTAAAAAAAAAAAAACAGTTCCCAAACTCTATTTTATCGGAACAACGCATGTCCTCATTAATCGGTTCACGAGCGGCAAATTCGGGAAGAATGATCGGGAAAAATTTCTACATTTTTACTATTCGAAAGAGAGTGCACCATAAGGTTATTAGAAGCCTACTGCACTATCTGAATGGTAAAGAAATTTAGTCTCGAGGCTGTCTGAAATGCCATTTTTTGCATCCTTTGCTCTGGTATTTAAAAATGTTTGTAGAAAGTGTCAGAAGGTCAAACAGCCCGAAATAAAATGATTTCGGGCTGCGTGACCGGTTCGATGCAGATGTGGTATTTCGAAAAATAAAACGGTATGCCAGTTATGGAGTGATGTTTTTTAAATGAAACTTCACCTCTATAAATCTGTATGTCTATATGTTTAAAAGGGAGATTTGAAAATAAAAAATTACAAACGTAAAAGAGCTAAGAAGACTGGAAACAACAAAAAATTAAAAATTACTGTGGCTCTCCTGCTTTCAAAATGAGCTAGGAAATATCTCACGGGTTTTCATTTTCTTTCATGTCTCTTTTATCATGATCATTTAACTAAACAGATATGAGTAGCGACGTGAGTTAAAAGGTCTTGTTGTTTTTAATATTGACTTTGTTTTTCATTTACAAATTTGGTAAATACTGTGACTTCTTAATTTACTCAAAGGTTACATTCCAGAACGTCTTATGAAATTTAAATTCACGCGTAATGTAAACAATCACAAAAAAATGCAATAATAGGCCTGCCTATCTAGCTAAGTTACCATGAGTTTTCTTTGGTTAGAAGAAAATGATGAGCAACCAAAGAGATTCATTCATCTTTATTGATTTACTTTTTTTTTTGTATAGTAATAAAAAAGTATATTCTCTATAACCAACATATACAGTACGATGGGGTATCAAAAAGCTCGTACCTTTACTTAGAAATAATAGCCCTAGAAAGGTGAAACTTGACAGGAACTTTAATCGTTTTCTATATGCTCTCCATGTAGAGTAATACATTTCTCCCATTTATGGATCAGTGTTGAATTTTGTGATCAATGCTTTGATCACAGAATTAAACTAAAACCACGATTCCACTTCATTGATGACTTTCTGAGACGAATCAAAACGGCGTCCACGCAATGGTTTCTTCATTTCTCGAAACAAGAAAAAGTCTGGCGGTGCAGAAGAAGAGGGTGGGTGCTGCAGTAGTTCAAAGCAGCACTGGGCAACGAAGTTGGGTGGACAGACAAGCATCGGAAACATCCACGCCTTTTCACCTTCAAAGCAATGAGTGACTTTTTCACAATATTTCTGTAGTAAGTGTGGAACTAGGAATTAGGTAATCTGTCAGGATAAACCGTTTTCTGTACAAAAACATGGAGAACTTCACCTTCTTCACAGGTGGAGTGGTCTTTGCCTATCTGGAAAGTGTGGAGGTGTGCTTCCACTGTTTTGACATGTCTTTAGATTCCACATCATACTGGTACACCCAGCATTCGTCATTTGTCACCAACCGATCAAAAACGTTCTCAACTTCCTCATTGCACAAATCCAACAGTTGGCGAGAACACTGTATTCGGCATTACTTCTGCAAAGGCGTCAGCAATCTTGGAACTCATCGTGCGGAGACCTTAAATATGTACTACAAGGAGGAATAGATAACTCGGCAACTCGTCGTCCTCGGCTCATTAAATATTTGCAATTGTTACAACGAATTTATAAAATTATTTTTTTATTTATCTTCCAGGGTTGAGATTAGCCATTTTTACAAATCGACATGTATGGGTATAAAAAAAAAAAAAAAAAAAAAAACAGATTCAGAGGACACCACCTTTACTACCGGTTCATCAGTTTCTGAAATAGGTGTTCCATCACGAACGGTTCAAAATTTCTTCCCGGATGTACCCTTTCGGTGAGTGATTTCCTGTATGCTTACGTTTTGCTGTCTTAAATCATTTTGTTCAGAATGTAAATGAACTCAGTGGTCTTCATTATATTACTAAAGATCATGCATTCAAAACATACACTCTCCAACCAAAAGTTACGGAAAAGCTTGTAATCAGGAACATGTATTTATTGAAAGGAGTGGCGTCTAATTCTACCTTTGTCAGTGATGACTGATGCAATGTATCATGGAAGAATTCCTACTATTTTTTTGTAATTTTTTGGCTAATACCTCATTCATTAGCTGAATTATCCAAAGAGGCTGTTTTTTTGTCCTAGCCCTAAGCTACAAGTTGTTCAAGTGAACACATTATGAGTTCCAGGAATCAGTTATTTTACTTAAACCTTCTGTGTTCAAATGTTTTTTTTAAGATTTTTTTTAAAAATTATTCTTTTATGTGAATGTAACTATGGGAATATATTTGTTTAAAGCAGACCTGCTGCATTTATTTCAAGGCTGTTAAAAATAAGTAAACCCTTCTTATCTGCAGCCAGTTCAGGAGAGAATCATTTGATAGGGAAAAAGAAATCTTGAAATATGTACAGATATGATGAAAACTTATCGTAGCTGTACATATTTTTACATAACATATTAAAGTTATTTTCAGGAAAGAATTTAATCGAGCAAAAAGTGATGAGGTGTGATGAGGAAAGCAACTAAAGCAACTAAAACTATGAGCGTTAATATGTGGTGTCTGTAATTCCCGTATCTTCTACGGTTGGTTTGTTTGGTGGACCGAAAAATACAACCTTCTGGGAGACATAAACCACGTGACCCCTTCCGTTTGACCCTGACTAGCTGAGACACTTTGTGAAAAATCCCATAAAAATTCCTCGCGCCATTGATGCGATTGAACACGGGCTTTTTCTCCCCGTTGTGGAAGGACGGTGAATTTTGTTACCACTGTGCTACCCCGAGAGAGGGCTTTTCGTTTTACGAAACGTATATGCCATTCCCTAAATTTCCTCTACGTTGTAAGGGTAAATTATGTAAAATGAATTTTTGTTGAATAAGTGACATTTAATATTTTGTTCTGTTAAAGTACTTTCTCTTTTGTTCTGTTCTGAAAACGAGATCGGACCAAATCCCGAACTACGCCACTGGATTAGTGAATTTTATATTCAGTAAGATATGAAATATAATAGTTTATTATTAATTTTATTCACCAAACACAAAAGCAGTGGTAGATAATGGCCGCACTGACTTAGGTCGTGTGCTATCGCGTATTATCGGTAATAAAATTATTCCATCGGTCAAAAGTCCGGATCTCTCGTTTCTGATTTTCGTTTGTCGTCGAACTGATAGATTGACTAATTTCGATACAGGAACCCAAACCTAAATGACAATACTATTTTAATCTAGAATATTGCTAATTATATAAATTCAAAATGTAATTCAGCTTATCTTTTCATTTGTAAATGCCACGTTTAATAATTCCATAAAAAAAAACAAATAAAACAAAAAGCAAATGCGGTTGGTTCTAACCGAAATTGCAACATGTTGACGAAAAAGAGGACGGAAAATGTTTGTTCTTTTAATGTCGAATTTTGTTTTTCAGTATTGTTACATTCCAAGGCAATATTTATTACTTCATTAAATATTTTCTTCTTTTTCTTTCTTTAGATCTAAAACACGAACAACCAGATCAGTACAAAGGCTAGATTGATGTAGTGGAAGTCATTCTCAATCCAGTTAATTCAGTACTGCATAAGGGTCCGGAAGCCTCATTTTAAGAAGGGTGCAGATTTACTGGAACGTGGAACGAGGGCAAATAAATGCAAAGAGATTATTAAATGACACAAGGGGTATCCTTAAAAACTTGGCATGTGTGAGGTGACTGATTTTTGGAATAAACTTCCAACTGGTGTTGAGAATTTGGATTGTCTGAATATCCAGTCGAAGCTTTACAGGTTGACTACCAAGGGAATAAGAAAAACGGTCGTTACATCGATCATACATAAAACCAGGAACAAAATAAGTAAAAGCTTTAACTTTAATGCAATCCTTCAATACCTAACAAGACATAAATGATTGTATCATGCCTTAAAATAGTCTGTGAACACAATGTTTCAAAGATAGAACATTTTTTAAAACAGAATTATGAAGGAGTGCGATAGCAGTTATTTGACTTTCCCAGTTCGGCTGCGCCTGGAAAAACTCGACGTACAAGTTCGAATCCTTGATGGCCATCTTTCACTGAAATTTCTTGTTCAACCTCAATAGGTTTCGCATCTTCATCACTACAAATTTCAACTGAGATATATGTAATAAACACGTAGAAACTCATCATTATGAAGTGCTTGTCAGTCTACCCTTCATTACAGCTATTAGGAGAGAAAGAGTCAGAATATTGTCGTCTTTTATTGGATTAAATTCAGAAAAAGAGTTTCTGCTTGCATATTTCTAATCATGTAAAGAGATAAAAATAATTCTATTACAGGTAGACGTTGTTTTTGATGATTTTTGCATAAAGAGTGGCTTTCAATCGTCGCTTTTTTGCACATAATGGAAAAATGGATGGTGGTCTGGAGTTGAAACGAATTAGAAAGTCACTTTCTCTTTCTAATATAGGATCAAATTTACTTAGGTGTGCGACTTTTAAAAGATAGATGTGTTACAATCTCAAAGTAGTTGATAAAAATAATTGTACAGTCGACATAAAGTTTGTTGACTAGTGCAAACAGGTTTTAAAACAGTTCATGTGGTCCTGTCAGTGATATATACTAACTGTAACTCTGCTAATTATATCATCAGGGATAGCGTTAGTAGACATAATTACAGTATACAGTTGTATACGGTAATGGTTAGGACTCATCTTAACTACTGCATACAAGTCTAGAAATCCCATTTTGGGACGAAGACTTGTTTGAAATGGTACAGAGAAAAGCAACAAGATCAGTTGGAAGCAAAAACTCCCGCATAATCAACGAAGCGCGTTCCGTCCTACCTGTTCAGTTCGAAGATGACTTGCTGTAGCCACACTTTAAGATTCTATTGGAAATGCAGAAACCTAGTTATAAAGTGTCAAACTTGAAAAGCGGAGTCCACGCATGCTGTCATCAGATAACCTTAGAATTCGGGTAAATATCTGTGCTTCGCTTCCTTCTCGTAATATTCAAGGGCTGTTTTTGAACTCATTCATTACTAAGGATGAAGAATGGATGCTTTAAATCAATTTAAGTACCTTAGATACTAATTTACTGCCTGAGAATCTGACAGCCACAGAGAAAGGAGATCTTCAAAAAGGTGGTTTTTGTTATGCAATTTTATCAAATTAAACTGTTGCAGCTCAATAAAACCATCATAGCCGAAGGTTAGAAAACAAACTTTTTATTGCTTCTAACGATCTTTCAGTAAAGTTTGAGTTAAAGTTCTACATTACAAGAGAAACTTCTTTCTCTGTCATATTTCTAGCTCTACCTTCCCTTCTTGCATACGCTCCAAGCCAGAGAATAATGGACAGCCTGGCTACTACCTAACGGTGTGTGCTGGCAACGTAGGATTCCAGCAGGGGCGCTGCAGCCAAATGCCAGGACATCCAACAGAAGTTAACAAAAGATTGCACTTTCAACACAACACTTTTCTAGCATTTAAAGTGGTACTGTATTTCTTCACAGCGTACATATGGCGCACATGTGGGGAAACAACAGGTGGTGCTTATCCTAATACTATGCACGCTATGTTCATAACTGTTGAGTTTTGGGTCAGTAACTGAACTGCCTTGGACAGTGCAAAGAAACTGCCTTCAGGCTAAATTATTACTATTATTAAATATGTTTATTATTATAGTAAGCGATTGCTTTCACCCCTTATACCGGCCGACCGGATAAAAGGATGTACAAAAATGCAAGAATGGCAATTTTTACAATGCAATATTTACAAAAGTGCGAATCATTTACAGTATTATTTACAGAATGTAATTATTGACAACTTTAGAAGAGGAAATTATTCACAGTACCATTTAAAAGTAGATATCCAACAGTTATTTTATATTTTGGTCATTCCTTTCCATTTATAAAGTTCAAATTCCTAGGTTTTTCTAGCTCAAGCTTCTTCTTCTTCATACTTCTATAGTTCAAGCAAGCTGTAAGCTTCTGAGAGGCTCTTCACTCTGTACTGCTTGCCTTCACAGTATTTCACAGGATATATTGCCAATGTATTGAAAAGGGGGACTGCGTTGTTCGGAAAGAAGTTCTTCAGACAGCACAGGTTAGATAGTGTAGAACGCAACGGTAAGTAGGGATTGTCATTACTGCGTCCAGCACGTGGAGCGGCGATAACTCCGTGAAGACTGGGACGTCAATCACACCAGTTAGCACCTGAGCCAGAAGAAGAATATTCCTGGATGCAATATGAACTCTCCAAGCAGTGATATTTAAGTTCGCATATAAAACAGCCCTGGAGATAGTGAATGCACTGCCGTGACTCTGTTCATCCATCGCATTACCCAGTACTCGACTGCCAGGAATCTGTTAATGTACGAGGTCGGTGCAGAAGACCAGATTGGTGATGCATATAGTGCGATTGGTTGTAGGCACCGCTGGACGTATCCTCCGACTACATAGACGTGGAATAACCTCGTCAGCTCTTGTCGAATTGCCCACATCGCTGAAAAAGTCTTACTTTTCATGGTCGAAAAATGGTTTTGAAAAGTGAGGCCCTCGTCCCAAGTCAAGCCGAGGTCGGTGTGAAACTTCACTTTCCTTATCTGCACTCCGTTGTGATAGGCTGTAATGTCATTTTTAATCTCTTTTTTGTAAATGTTAGTTGAGCTGATTTAGATACGTTTAGCTCCAGAGCTATCTGCAGTAGATAGGTTACAAGGCTGTTGATCAGGACGGCGGCTCGCTGATTTATCAGGTGGATTTGTTCAGGGTCATTTGATTTTATATATAATTTGAGGTCATCTGCATATGATGAGAAGTCAGTGTACCTTGCGAGGAAAGGTTCAAGGGCCGCGGCGAATCACAAACCGAACAGGACACCTACCTGCGGTACTCCCTGCGTTATAACGCGCTCCTGTTTGAAGGATTTATGGCTAATGATGAGTTGTCTTGGCGTAAGGATGAGGTTGATGGCTGTAATGCCAAAGTATTTTTTCCATAATGTAGAGGAGAGCGGGAATTGAGAGCTTATCATAAGCAGATGAAATATCAAGAAGATGACGTCCAGCTGAGATTTACCGTTGAGAGCAGTTTGAATTTTAAACAGGGTGTCTAGTAAGTTTGTATATGTAGATCTTTTGGGGATCACAGTATGCAGATGTCTGGGTCTATGAGGGAAGCATTGTTCGATCAGTGCTGATAAGATAGTTTTCTTAAACACTTTTAATAGAGTGCAGCCCACCGAGATCGATCTGAAGTCCTTAGGTTCCTTAGGGTTTCTTCTTTTGGATATGGGTTGTACCCTGTAGTGATTCCATATTGTCGGGATTGATCCGGAATTTAATATCTGATTAAAGATTGACAGAAGGGGCTCCACAGTGAAGGCACTGCACACTTTAACCATGAATAGAGAAAAACCGTCAAGACCAATTGTTGTTTATTGGGAAGTCTATTGATGATATTTATAAGGTGTTGCTTTGTTAGAGATATAGTTGAAAGGGGCTGTCTGGAGTGTGTTGGAGCAAAATTGCTTGAGCTTTTCTTTGCTGTTCCTGAGACGCATTTAGTACGTTTAAATTTTCTCAGATTTAGATGAATTTGGTTTTATAATGTATTTTTAATTTAATTTTAAATATATTGTAAATAATTCATTCAGCCTATTGAGTGAATATGTAAAGTTGTATATAGTATTTTTGTTAATATTTATTAATTACTTTATTTTATAAACGAGTGCTTGCCCTCGAAAATAATGCTTCTGGGAGCTCGTCAGGAACTCAAAACTCCAGCAATCTACCAAGTGATGCACACCCGATTCGAGCCTCAAAACAGAAAAACCAAGTGCAAACTACCCTGGTTAGAAAGGACATTGTTTTATTAGGAGACTCCATTGTCAGGGAAACGGGGAATATTTTTTGTAATAAAGATAGGTGGAGCAGAACCAGGGTATGTCTGCCGGGAGCAACTATTGATGATGTCACCAACAGACTGTCAGATTTTAAAGGGGGTAAAGAAAATATTATTATTCATGTGGGGACAAACGATATTAAACGTACACGATCTGACGAGTTGTTGGAAAAATACAGGACCATGCTGAGGAAATGTCGCGAGCTAGGCCATAATGTCTATGTGTCTGCAATTCTGCCCAGACACGATAGGAGGGATTATATGTCAAGAGCCTTGTGGATCAACTCAAGACTTGAAGGAATCTGCAAGGCTTTAGGGGGTAAATTTCTATCAGCATGGCCCACACTTGTAGGTAGAAGGAATTTGTTTTGTAGAGACGGGATACACTTAAACAAAGGTGGTGCAAAGGTTTTTGCCAGTATTATTGAGGATACCTTAAAGGCTCAGGGAAACTGCTAGTTAGGGGGGATGTGGGTAATACTGACACGCGTTTATCTGATAATATTGGTCAATGTAACTCTTGCACATACCTTAAGAGTTCTTATCTGTTACCCCAACTGGACGTATTATCTAGATGTTCTGGGGGCAAAGACGTTTCACGTGAGCAGGTAGCTAATATCAGGGAAGAGAGCCTAAAAAACTTCAAGGGTTGTGTTAGAGTTGTTAAATATACAAGAACAGTAAATCTTAATTGTTTATACAGTAACGTTAGAAGTGTCGTCAATAAAATGAGCGAATTCGAACTGCTGGTTAAAACAAGTAACGCGGACATAATAGGGCTTACGGAGACGTGGTGCCACCCGGAAATTGGGGATGATGAGTTTCAGTACGGCTTGTATAATGTATTTAGGAAGGATAGAGTAGATAGAAGGGGTGGTGGGGTAATGCTTCTTATCAGAAGCAGCCTGAGTGCGACGATAGCTTTCCCAGATTCAGACATTTCACATGCTAGTATAGAGTCTGTATGGTGTAAGATAGTTGGAAACAAAGGTACAATGCGAATAGGCGTAATCTACAGACCAGGTGATTGTGAAGACTATGACAAAAGCCTCTACATGCAAATGGAATGGGCAAGTAAGTGTCAATGCCTTATTATGGGTGATTTCAATTTGCCTCTAATTGATTGGAATAAATGGGAAGGAAACTCGACATGGGGAACAAAATTTTTAAATCAACTAGATGACTGTTATTTGTATCAACATGTCAGGGAAAGTACTAGAGAAAAGAATATCCTAGACCTCATCATCACACATGAATCAGATGACATAACAGGGCTGACAGTAGAGGAACCAGTAGCAGGAAGTGATCACGGAGTTCTACGGTGGATGATGACGAGAGAGGTAGCAGAAGTAAAAGGCAAAGGAATGGGTTTTAATTTCAGAAAAGGAAATTACGATGCCTTAAGGTACTACATGGGCTCTATTAACTGGGTAGATATCGCGCAGAGAATGAATACAATTGAACTGTGGTACGCTTTTAAAACATTAATCACAGATGCCTTGAATGCGTATATACCATTAAAAAAATACTCCACGAGAAGGGTTCCAAGTTGGATGAATAGTGAAGTTGCCACATTACTTGAGCAGAAAAAGGTGGCATAGAAACGTTACAGAGCAATAAAAAGTACTGAAGCCTATAACAGCTACAAGGTGATGTGTAATAGAGCCACAGAAAAGGTTCGACAGGCAAAGGCAGTTTATGAGAAATCACTAGCAAACAGAGCAAAGAGGGGGGATAAAGAATTCTTCACATATATAAATGCCAAGAAGAGCAGGACAAACCAGATCGGACCTTTACGTAAGGGAAAGGGGATAGTAATAAATACACCAGCTGCCGTTGCAGATGAACTCAACAGTTATTTTGCATCGATATTTACAAATGAAAAGCCTTTTGTGGCAATGGGAAATTGTGGGAGCGAAGTTAAAAAATATGTAATTAATGATATTGAAATTTCGCAAGATTATTTAATGAAAAAACTTTCAAGCCTACAGACTAGTCTCCTGGAGTTGATGGAATATACCCTATAATCTTGAGAGAGGCGGCAAGCGAGTGCATTGAACCACTGAGGCTGGTTATGCGAGCATCACTAGACTCTGGGGAGATTCGCTTGGACTGGAAAAGTGCAAATGTATCTCCCATACATAAGGGTGGCTCTAAAAGTGAAGTGGGAAATTATCGACCTGTCAATCTGACTTCAGTAGTAGGGAAAATCATGGAGGCATTGATCAAGGGTGGAATTCAGGATCATTTGGAACGAATTGAAATTCTCAAGGATACTCAGCATGGTTTTGTAAAGGGAAAATCATGTTTAACAAATCTGGTTCGCTATTTCGAAAGGGTCACTCACGAGCTGGATTTAGGGAATAATTTCGACATTGTTTATTTAGATTTCAGCAAAGCTTTTGACTCAGTCCCACATGAGCGGTTGCTTTATAAGCTGGAACAGGTTGGAATCACTGGGAAAATCCTTAGATGGATAGAAGGATGGCTTCAGGGCAGGAGGCAGAGGGTTGTGATAAATGGCTATTCCTCAGATTGGGTTGTTGTAAGAAGTGGGGTTCCCCAAGGATGAGTATTAGGACCACTGTTGTTTTTAATTTTCATAAACGACATTGATGAAGGGATAGAGGGCGTGATGTCTAAATTTGCAGATGATGTTAAAATTGGTAGAGTAGTTAATGATCGCTGTCAAGCTGAGCTTCTTCAGAGAGACCTAGATAGACTTCAAGAATGGTCAGAAAAATGGCAGCTGTGCTTTAATCGAACAAAGTGTAAGGTATTACACCTGGGAAACAGTAATCCCAAAATAACTTATTCACTTGGTGGAGTTCAACTAAACCCAGTACTGGAGGAAAGGGACTTGGGTGTTACGATACGGTCAGACATGAAATTCTC
Source organism: Mastigoproctus giganteus (assembly GCF_048544385.1). Classification (NCBI taxonomy): domain Eukaryota; kingdom Metazoa; phylum Arthropoda; class Arachnida; order Uropygi; family Thelyphonidae; genus Mastigoproctus; species Mastigoproctus giganteus. The sequence goes on from NC_143577.1 coordinate 149,925,569, forward strand.
TGAGCATTGTAAACAGGTTGCAAGGAAGGCCCATGGTGTCCTATCGATGATCTATCGAACTTTTGCAAGTAGAGATAGGGACGGATAATCCCATTATATAAGGCCTATGTTAGACCACACCTGGAATACTGTGTTCAAGTATGGAGACCGCACCTAAAGAAAGACATCGAGCTTCTTGAAAGGGTGCAAAGAAGGGTAACTCGCCTGGTGAGATCGGCAAAAGGGCGTCCTTATGAAGAAAGACTTCGAATATGTGGGTTGCAGAGTTTGGAAACTAGACACCTTAGAGGAGATTTGATTGAGGTGTTTAAGGCTCTGAGAGGCATCAGTAAAATGAATGAGGACAAAATTTTCAAGATTATAAATGATGCTAGAACTAGGGGACATAAATTCAAGTTACGCGGGGAAATGTTTAGATTGGACTGCAGGAAGTTTTATTTTAGCCAGCGAGTTATAAATTACTGGAATAAGTTGCCTTCATGGGTGGTAGAGGCCGACAGTTTGGGGAAATTCAAAGGTCATCTGGATAGTACTTTTGGGTAAGGGAAGCGCATAGGATGATAGGATTAATTTCCTTTTTATTTAATTTTTAATTTCATTTTATTATTTTTATTTATTTATTAATTATTATTATTTATTTATTTAATTTTTGTTTTTATCATTGTTTTGTTCGGATTTTTTTTTATTTTATTTTATTTTTTTTGGCTGGTGCAGCATAAGCCATAGGCTTTCTTGCACCATACGGCCGTTACTAATATTAATACTAATACTAATATATATTGATTAACATATTAACCTCGGTGTGAACAAATTCTAAATTCACAGTTATTAACGATATGGACTTCTGTCCTGGAGGCGCATTTTAGCGAAGTGCCTAACATGAATATTTCCTTAACCCTAGTTTTAATATTTTATATTCTTACTTTTTCGCTTAATTATTATGCATTAGTAATTAAATATACGCTACGCACCATTGCTTTCTCCCCTTGTGTGTGCGAAAAAAAAAAACAAAAGATGAATGAGTGAGGAAAAAAAATATACAGTGTATATATACAGGGTGTTTATAAATGGTGGGAACAATTTCAGTGATTTATTGCACAAATACTAGGAGAGATATCAATGTCATTTACATTCCTTGTGAAAGAGAATGTGTCAAAGTTTTTCTTTTTAAATCACATCACAACGATTCAATGTGGGAACTACGTGTGACACGGCAAATGTTCACACAGTAATCGAACTCTTGATATACCCTGTCCAGCCTATCCTGTGTGACCATGGTGGTAGCTTCATTTCCCTGCTTTAGTTCCTGGGCGTTACGTGGCAAAGGTGGTACATAAACACGATCCTTTAATGTAGCCCCACAAGAAGAAGTCACACGGAGTTAAGTTCGGTGATATCAGCGGCTATTTCAAGAAACATTCGTCCCGTTCTCCAGCACGTTAAATTCAGCGCTGGTGTAGCTCGGTGTTAAGGCAAGCCGGTACGTCATTATGGAAGTGAGGAAGGGATCTGTCTTGCTGGTAAAAAAGTCACCACTATCTCCATGAAAGAAGACCTTAAAAGAACACGAATAAAGGCAATTAGAAAGATGAGGAGCACCGGAATCGCCATTGAGACGGAGACTAAAGTAGAAATACAAGCGATCATGCAAAATCCCAAGCTGGCAACTCTGAGACTGCAGGCGGAACCACCAAGAAGGAGGGGCCCAACTGCGATTATATTTGGTCTACCCAAGGATATTGGCCCGCAAGACCTAGTAGAGGAAATCTATGAGAGAAACCCACAGAGATCATGCCAGACCGGTAGTGTAGGGAACTTATAACCCCGTGGGACTCGACTATGTCCAGAGATTATTATGCTCGAAATTGGGTTGTGGAATTCACACCAGATGCATGGCAGACTGTGAGGGACCTGACCCGACTTTTGTGCAATGGAGCTCACATAGATTCAAGGAGCATGTGGTGGTGCCGAAATGTTTCAGGTGTCTGAAGTTTGGCCACACCACCCACACGTGTGTGCAGAAGACTCCGACCTGCGGACACTGTACGAAAAGGGGCACGAGTTCAGAAACTGCCCAAATAAGAGCAATAACCCTACACGTGCGAACTGCAAAACACAAAAAATGGATGCAAACCACTCAGTAAGAGATTCAAAGTGCCCATGTTATATCAAAGCTAAAGGAATATACCAAAACAGAACCGATTATGGGGACACGCAGTAAAAAAAATTATAACTGCACAAAGGTTAAGATTTTTCCAGCACAATGATGCGCAGAGGGCTAAAGCGGTTCCGACCAGCTGAGACTGAAGGCCGATGAGGAGGGGGCTGATATCCTTCTAATTCAGGAGCCATACACTCATAGTAAAAATGTAAGAGGCTACCCTTTAGCCTACAAGCTCATCCAAAATTATGGTGACACCCCATAGGCAGCAATAATAGTGCGAAACCCTAACATAACTGTGACAAAGGTCGGACAGCTCTGTTCGTCGTGGGCAGTCTGTGCCGACGTGATCTCGCCAACTGGTGACTTCTTTGTGGTCTTCTTGTACTATCGACCGGGACAGGGTATCACTCCAGCTACGAACTACCTGCAGCACCTCCTAGACGTATTACCAGAACAAAAAATAATCATTGGATCGGACGTCAACTGCAGATCGCCTACATGGCACAGCACCACACACGATAGAAGAGGGACCCACAACGGGGAGCTCCTGGAAGACTTCCTTTCTGGATCACGGCTGACTGTCCTAAACAAACCGAACCAGCTCCCAACCTTTTGCAACCCACAGTGGGAGGCGACGATTGATATTTCACTCGCCACAACCAATTTGGCCTCACATGTTGCAGACTGGAGGGCAGAGAACTCCTGGACCATATCGTACAACCAGGTAATCACCTTCCGGATCAAAAGAAACCTTGCCAGAATTTCAGCAACTAAGCATCAGCTCAATAGGTTTGCCATCAACAAAGCTGATTGGAACCTCTTTGAAGAAACGCTCACTGAAGCAATCCACTCTAGATATCAAGAAATCCAAGCGGAGACTGAGCCGGATGCCCAGCAACAAAAGACTACGGATCTCATAACAAATGCCACTCAAATTGCAATAAAAAGAAAAAATCCTATGCCCGGAGCGGTCTCATGGTGGTCCCTGGAGCTACAGGAACTGACGAAGGAGGTAGCAAGAAGAAGAAAGGACTTCCAGCGAGCTCGCAGAACGTGGTCGGCACAAGAGGTAGAAGCACTAAAACAACTATACAGGACAGCAAGAAACCAGTATACAGTCAAGATACAGAGAAGTAAAAGAAACGCATGGGAACTACTAGTGAAAACAACGACCCCTGGGGAGTGGTATACAAAGTCACTACAAACAAACTCCCTAGAGGCAAGGTACTCGCAACAACAAGAACTCCCCAAGGCCAGCTAACCACTACATGGGACAATCGATAAACAACATTCTGGATACTATCTGCAGGGAGCAAGTGGCCTCGAGAACTAAACAACAGCGAGAACTCTGCCACCAGAATGATAACTATGATTCAAAAGCACAGGAACCCCCCTTCACCTTGCAAGAGCTGCAGCAGGCGGCAGCAAGGATTAGAAATAGAAAGTGTCCTGGCACAGACCAGATGGAACCAGAGTTCGTCAGATGGGGCGCCTCCGTAGCCAGGTGGGAAGGAGCAGCAGTGCGTAGCACATGCTTCTTGATTAGACCGGGGTTCGAGCCCGTCACCACCAAATACGGATGATGCGGAAAGGTCAGGGAATGACCACCACATATCCCCGGAGCAATATGGCCTTAGTTGCTAATGTTCCTAAAAACCAAAACCAAATAACAACACCCAGAGATCGTCAAGCGAGTGGTTGAATTGGCACCCAACCTACTTATGAACCAATATAACTGCTGTCTGAAAGCGGGATTCTTCCCAAAACAGTGGAGGACAGCAAGCCTAAAATTAACCCTAAAAAATCCTGGCAAGAACCCTGAACAACCAGAATCATAAAGGCCAATAGCGCTCCTAACCGTGACAAGTAAACTCTATGAAAGTCTCCTACACAAGCGACTACAGCAACACTATACAGCAGCGGACTTAAATGCACCAAACCAATATGGCTTCAAGCCTGGATCCTCCACAACAGACGCCGTGAGGAATCTCCTCATTGCAGTGGAAGAATGCCAAAGCAAATACTTCCTGGACATTTCGGTGGACTTTGCCGGGGCGTTCGACCCGGCAAAGTAAAGATGTGAGCGAACAATTGCGTGCCCTTTTCTTTACAACTGGATGAATCTACAGATGTAGTAGCAGTAGAGGCATGTGATGCAACAAAGCAAGTGTATGAGCTTATGAAGCATCAGCCAAAAAAAATCACAACAATTCCCTCTAAATGTTTGTCCAGTTGCTCCTTAAATTTATTTAACCTATCAACTTCCACAACGACAGATGATAGTTTGTTCAAGCAATTAACCACCTGCTGGCTAAAGGCAAATTTCCGCACACCTATTCTACATCTGTCTTTCTGCCCCCTTAGATTGATGATCTGAACAAGTGGAAGAGTCCCATCAGAATTCAGCTTGCTCAACCCATTCAAGGACTTGTTCACCTCAATCAGATCACCTCGCGTGCCTAGTCTCCAGCCGCTGCAATCTGCAGAACTTAAACCTCTCTTGGTAAGAGGATCCCTTCATTCCCCTTACCAATCTTGTTGTCGTCTGTGAACCCAAGGATTCACAACAATTGACTCGCTCGCACCCGGACGTGACTGAAGGGACCAGCAAAGAGGTGAACGAAGATGCACATAAAGAAACAAACCCCGAACCCCACTCTACCCCCTCTAACTGGAACCCCAGTTGACCAAATTATGGCTATCTGAGGGACGCTTGAGAAGTATGTGAGAAAATCAAACAAAATTACTGCTGCTATCCGCAGTGACCTCATTACCATATTTAGTAAGATGGAGACGGTGATTTTAAACCTCTACGTCGAATACGAAAAACTGCAAGCGAAATGGGAGATTCGCCCTCAGAAAGGGGGCAAACAAATGCAACAACGGCTCTCTACCTTCGCGGAGGCGTTGCGGAATGGCGCTAAAGTAGCATCCCATAAACCAGATGGACCCCAAACGAAAACATTAACAAGAAAGACAGAATCACATATAATCCTGATTAAGCCGACAGAAGGCGCGCAGCTTGACAAAAGTGATGCTGCAAAGGAGACCTTAACCAAAAATCTAAAAGACCAAATGAAGTCGATCCAGATCAAATGTATGCGGAAGACTAGACACTCAGGTGTGGTAATTGAAACAAACTCCAGAGAAGGGGCACAAACAATTTTAAGTAATGAAAATATGACCAAATACGGTTTAAAGGCAGAGGCTCCCAAGAAAAAAGAACCCTCAACTGTCTTATATGATATACAGCAAGGTGTAACCCCAGAAGAACTCAAAGAGGAAATTTACCACAAAAACCTAAGTATGCACCTACCTGAGGACACTGTGGAAGAAGACGTTAGCCCAAAATACTGTACTAAATCTACAACACATTCAAATGTCAATTGGGGTAATCCAGCTCTCCATGCGAGCATGACAAATCTTAGAAACACGGAGTCACATTTTAATAGGCTGGGGAAGCCATAGGTTTAAGGAGCTTATTTCAGTTACGAAACGTTACAAGTGCCTTCGCTTTGGCCACACATCACACACATACAATCAGCGTGATTCAACATGTGGCCACTGTGCCCAGAAAGGGCACAAGTACAGAGACTGCCCACCAAAAGACCAGCTCCCAGTCTGTGCAAACTGCAGAGCAGTGAAAGCTCCTCATCAACACTCAATCAGGGATGGGAACTGTATGGTATACCTGAAAGTCAAAAGCCAATACCAAATGAGAATCAACTATGGATAGAGGCCCCTCTACAAACTGCCACCATGAAATAAAAATAATTCAACTGCCCGCACAAAGAGCGAGGCTGGTAGCTGACCAACTAAAAGTGAAAATAGAAGAAAACCAAATTGATGTGGCCTTATTACAGGAACCTTATGTTCGCTCAGGTCACAGGTTACCCTGCATCCAATAAAATGGTCTACTGTAAAACCGAAACCCCATGGGCAGCAATAATCATCAGAAACCCAGATTACACCACTCTGCACTTCAAACAGTGCCTGTGCACAAATCATAACTCAGTTAGGGTCTTTGTTCCTGTTAACAATATATACTCACCCTGGTGAAGATATCAACCCCAGGGATTTCAATCATTCAGACGGCTCTTGAGACTCTCCCGGTGGGACGACTACTAATAGCCATGGATGCAAACTGCAGATCTCTGCTCTGGCACAGTCGTTTCTCATTTACAAATTTTGTTTAATAATCGTTACTTTAACTAAATTTTGGCTAATATCATAAACTCCAAACTTAACGAGTGATGAACGTAGAATGTTCAAAAAGTTACATCTGCTTTTTAAATGGTATGCGCTAAGGCCGCAAGTTTCTGTGGGGCGTTGATTTTAGTGGGCACGCATTCCAAGTGGGAACTGGACCTACTACTTCACTCTTGTTTCACAGCTGTTTGATTGCGGGATGTCGCAATTTGAACAGTGTGCTAGCAGCAAGTTCTTTGCTGAACTTAAAAAAAGGGCTACCGAGATGCTCCAAGAATTAAAGAAAGTTTACGGAGATGATACTTTGAAGAAAACAGCAGTTTTCAGTTTTTAAATCGGTTTAAAATGGAAAAGAAACAATAGAAGACGATCTATTGTTTCTCACGGATATCATCTTTTAAGGGCACAAAAGGTGATATAATTGTACACGTTGGCACTAATGATATTAAGAGTAGGAGACGAGCAAAATTACTTAACAAGTACAGGTCACTGTTGAAAAAAAGCCGTGAATTAGGGTTGAATTTGAAAGTGTCTGCAATTCTGCCCAGACACAATAGGAGGGAGTATATGATGAGAGCCTTGTCGATCAATTCGGCCTGGAAAGATTGTGCAAGGCTCAAGGGGTAGAATGTTTTTCAGGCTGTTCTGTACTTGTTAACAGGAGAGACTGCTGCTACAGGGAGGGCATACACTGATATTGAAAGGGTGCAAGATTATTTGCTGATGCTATCGAGGCAGCGTTTGGTGGGTCGGAAAACTGCTAGCTTGGGGAGATACAAGGACTAATAGATTAACAGTAGCCGCTGGCAGAGGTGAAAGTGATTCTTGCACTGCTTCTATCGGAAGGAGCAGAAGCCTGGAAAACAAGATGCAGGACTGCTGGGAGTCATTGCGGTACAAGTAAACACATGGGTTGTGTTAGGGTAGCTAATAATATGTTGGTGTTGTTAAATTTGTTGATGCAGCAGCAATATAGGCTGTAATGCACTGATTACTGTCTAATATCTTCTTCGTTTGTCTTACGCGTGATATGGTTCATATATTGTGATATTTATTTATCAATTTTAGAAAGAGAAAAATGTTATCCATATCCTCGGGATCTCCTAGAACACACTGTAATCATAACTGGCTGGAGTTATGAAAATGAGAGAAGAAAGCAGTTTTCCGTTCTTTTAAATATAGCGGACATTCCATGATGATATGTTTTACTGTTAATAAGCATAAGCAGTTACTGCATTGTGGAGGATCATCGTTTGTTAGTAGGTAGCTATGAGTGAGGAATGTATGGCTAATGCGTAATCTGGCTAGGATGGTTTCTTCCTTTCTGTTTCGTCTCAGACTGGATTGCCATTGTTTGGGTTCTCTCTTGATTTCAAGAAGTTTATTATTTGCTTGATTTTGCCACATTCGTGTCCACTGTTGTTTATACATCTGTTTGATAATGGATTTAGGGTCAATATAAGAAGTCCTGAAATTTGATGGTATCACATTTGTAGCACATTTAGCAGCTAAATCTGCTTGCAAGTTTCCTGGTATTCCAACGTGTCCAGGGATCCAACAAAATATTACTAGCTGTCCATGTGCGTGAAGTTCAAGTAGCTGTGCCCAAATTTTTTGTGCCAGCGGATGACTACGGAAGAATTTACACTGTACAGCATTAATAGCACTTAACGAGTCCGTATAATTCTGAGGTATAAGTACTGCATTCAGACGGAAGCTGTCTGGAGATGTTGACATTTGGTAATAACACAGCGGTTCCAAATTTACTGCCAATTTTGGATCCATCTGTATATATTTGAACGGAAGTGCTAAACTCAGAGGAGTGGGTCATATGAAATTGCCTAATGTTGAAATCTGGAAGGTTATTTTTTCCCCATTGCTGAAAGTGTCTATCAATATGTACTGGGGGTATTTGCCATGGCTGGGTTTCCATGCTAGTATCTTGAAGTATATTAGTAAAATTCAGATCCAAGCTTGTGATAAGAGCTTGAAGCCTAATGCCAGATGGTTTATTGAGCCGTGGTTTACTTTTATAAAGTTTACTCCATTTGGGCATAAAGAGATATTTCCATATGGGATGATGTGGAAGGCTGCTGATTTTGGCTGCGTAATTTAGTAACAGAACTTGTCGTCAAAGATGTAGCGGTGACTCATAGGCTTCGGTATACAGGGTGATTCACTACAGTGCGACAAACTTGCAGGAGGTGTAGAGGGCACAAAGACGAATCGGAATCACATAGCATTGCAGGGTCCGAAATGCCTTCGTCATGCGGTAGATGACGTTGAACGGGAGGTCGCGCGAACAGCGATCCCGCTGGAAGTCAGCATTTGCGAACCGTTTCTGTTGAAGAAACCAAGTAGCAAAAGTCCTCCGGAATGGATAATCCACAGGCTCCAATGATTGGACGCGTTGCAGATGGTATGAACTCATATGGTTTGTTGACAGTATCCTCCATACAGTGGATTGGTAAATACCCAATCGTTAGGCTATCGCTCGAGTACTCGTACTCGGATTTCCTTCTACAAGACGTAGGACATTCTCCTCATTGTCTGGCGTCCTCGTCGTTCGCTCTCCATTCATGGTACCTCTCGTGAAACAACCAGTCTCACGTAACCTTCTGTGCACACGTGCGAAAATCGTATGATGAGGAGCACGCCTATGCGGGAAACGTTCCTGGTACAAGCGCAGAGCGGCGGGTCCATTACAGTCCGCAGCTCCATACGCGAGGTGCATGTCGGCCAGTTCAACGTTTGAATACTCGTCCACCCAACTGCCTCGGGAACCGGTTCGCAAATGCTGACTTCCAGAGGGATCGCTGTTCATGCGACCTCCCGTCCTCTACCGTATGACGAAGGCATTTCGGACCCTGCAATACTATGTGATTCCGATTCGTCTTTGTGCCACCTACACCGCCTGCAAGTTTGTCGCACTGGTAGTGAATCACCTTTGTATAGGCTTCAGATTGGTGAAGTACGAAAAACCCCCAGTGCAACTCGTGGGGCACTATGATGTACGGGATCGAGCTATTTCAGTGCACTCAGTCTGGCCGAGTCATATGCAGGAGACCCATAGACTAACCTGGATCTAATCAGCGAGCGATATAGCTGTAGCAACTCGTAGCGATCTGCTCCCCATGACATAGAAGAAATTACTTTGGGAAGATTTAGTTTTCTAAGACAACTTGTACGAATATGTACAAGGAAAGTAATAGGATGAGAATCTAACTGTAGGTCTGGATCAGGATGAAAAGAACTTTTGCGACAGAAGTGTACGGCAGTTGTTTTTGGTTTAGAAAGTCGAGAGACTATTTTGTTAATGGTACCTTGTAGTTATCTTTCAACTAGTCGCATATTTTGAGAGTGACATGAGATGGCAAGATCGGCAGCGTATAGGTATGCATCAACTGTATTAGGTATACACTTGGTTATGGTATCAGTCCTAATGGCAAAGGGTGTGGCGCTCAACACTAAACCTTGGGGAACTCCCTCTTCTTGTACATATGCTCGAGACAATGATGAATGGAATCGGATCTGAAACGATCTATTGGTAAGAAAGTTCTTAATGAATATCGGGAGATGATCCCGAAGTCCACATTTATGTAAGTCCTGAAGAATCCCATATCGCCAAGTTGTATCGAAGGCTTTCTCTATGTCAACGCATATCATGACTAGGTGCTCATTTCTGAGGAAAGCGTTCCGGATATTTGTTTCTGCTTTGATAATGAGATCAAGTGTAGGTCTTCTTCTCCGGAAGCCATTCTGGTTTGGAATTAGAATGTTTTCCGTTTCTAGAAACAATGTCAGTCCAGCGTTAACTATTTTTTCCAATGTTTTTCCCAGACAACTGGTTAGAGAAATAGGGCGGTAATTTCTGGGATCTGTGTGGTCTTTTCCTGGTGTCAGGAAAGCTAGCACATAAGAATGGCACCAGCTACCAGGGTAATACTCGTCTAGAAAAATTCTGTTATACAGTTGTAACAGGGCAGTTAACGAATCCTCACTTAAATGACAGATCATGGTGTAAAAAATTCTATCGGGGCTTGGGGCACTGTTCTTCAATCGGGAAAGTGCAATGCGCAATTCATTCATGGTCAGAGGTAGGTTATACGAATATGGGACGGTCTGTCTGGGATTTTAACAATTGAAATTCTGGTTCATATGTGGCAACAGCTGAAAGTGTTTCAAATGAAGTTCCTAAGACATTGGCAATCTCTACAGGTTCATAAATTTCCTTCCCTTTTACAAGTAGAATAGAAGTTGTTTGCGAGTATTTGCCATTAATTCGTTTGATTTTTTTTCCAGATTATAGAAGTACCTGTGGATCTGTTTATAGTGGAAGCGTAACTTGCCCATGCTTCTTTTTTACTCTCTCGTCATGTAACGAGCTTTAGCTCTGGCTCTCTTAAACTGTAGGAAGTTGGCTGCGGTTGGATATTTTCCAAACAGATTCCAGTACTTATTACTTTCTTTTTTAGCATTGTTGCATGCTTCATTCCACCACGTTTTTGGATGAAGCCGGATTTCGGATGATGATTTTGGAATAGCAGACTCCGATGCTTTCATTATTTTTCGTGTAGTATACCTGACTGCAGAATCAATTGTGAGGGTTGTAATGACGGAAGTATCTATTCGAGCTATTTCCTGGTATTTAGTCCAGTTAGCCTTTTCAAATTTCCAGGTTGTCCTAATGTCTCTCCGGGGAGGAGAACTTAAGCTGAAAGTACAGATGATAGGAAAGTGATCGCTACCACAAGGGTTATCAGTAGCAGTCCAGTCTATGATAGGAAATATTGCTGGGGAGCATATTGAAAGATCAATAGCTGAACTTGAACGAGATGGAGAGTGTATGTATGTGTGATCACCAGTGTTTAGAATAGTTAGATTATGTTTATATAAAATTTTTTCTATTATCTGTCCTCTAGAGTCGAGATGTTGGGAACCCCCCTAGGGGTGATGGCCATTCCAGTCACCCATAATACAAAGGGGAACAAGTATTTGCTTTACTATATCATCTAAATCATCAAGGCTGTATGTATGGTTTGGCGATAGATACAACTAAACTAATGTTACTGTTATACCAATGGTGACACGAACTGCAACCGCCTCTAAAGATGTTTCCATGGGGATAGGTCTACAGGGAACTACAGAGTTCACTATGGCTGCTACTACTCCAAGAGCTGAATTAGAGAAACGTCTATCTTTTCTATATATAGTATAATGCTTAATTGTCATAGATACTGTATTTTTCAGATTGGTTTCTTGAATGCATAATGCAACAGGCATATATTTACTTAATAGATCGTAAAAGTCATCTAAGTTAGCACAGAGCCTACGGAAATTCCACTGAATAACTGTACTCATTGTTTGGTTTTAACTGGTGTCTGCTAACATCCGTGAAGTACTCTGCTTACGCCTGTCTATTTTTCCCTTTTCCTTCTTTGAGAAAACTGGTCTGCCTGTGTCGATATCATCTTCTGGATGAATTGAATCTCTCCCTTTTTTTTTTTTTTTTTTGTCTCTTTCCATGGGATGGGTTTAAGTCATGATCTGGGTCACGCCTATCTAGATATGGATCAGTAGATCCACAGCTGGACTGTTTTGTGCTTTCCATCACTGCTCCTTTTAGCACTGAGAGAGTGGATTTCTTCTCCCAGACTTCCAGCCCTGCCACGTCGAGGCAGGAGCGGTGCCACCAGTGACCAAGCCATAAAGAGAGATTAGTAGTTAGTGTGTTAATAAGTTATTCCTATATACAAAAAGAAAGGTGTCTTGTCTTTCTGTCAAGTGAGCTAACTTCTTTACTTCAGAAGTGCAAAATTAAATAACTTTAGAAAAATAACACTATTCTATAATCCGCTCTTTTAAGAAAGTCGCTTTCAAAATCGCTTAGGAATCGCTATAGTCACTCACTTGGCACTCGGGGCCAGCTAATAATAGGAACAATTGCATGTATACATGCATGTACACCAATGCTAGGAGTTTGGTAAATAAATTTGATGAATTTGAGGTATTGCTCAAAGTATCAAAGGCGGATATTGTTGGAATATCAGAGACTTGGTGTCACACAGATATAAGGAATGCATAACTGGAATTCGGGGAGTACAATGTGTACAGAAAGGATAGACAGGATACGAAGGGAGGAGGGGTTATGCTATTAGTTAAGAAACACATAAAATCCAAGGAAGTGAAGCCAGTCGACATCGCTGGACTGTGCAGTGTCGAGTCAGTTTGGTGTGGAATAAGCACTGGAAGATGAAAATTGAGAGTAGGAGTGTGTTATGGGCCTAATGACTCTGATGAGTATAAAAAGAAACTGAACAGGGAAATAGAGTGGGCCAGTAAATCAGAGTCTTATAAGGGGAATTTTAATTTCCTAGAAATTGACTGGAATTTGTGGGTTGGTCACTCACACACTAGCAAGGCTTTTGTGGATTTATTGGATGATTGTTTTCTACACCAGCATGTTCAGGAGGCAACAAGAGGGAGTAATACTCCTGATCTGATTATCAGTAGTGATTCTTTATGCATTAAGAATCTGCAGATAAAGGAACCAATAGGTGGCAGTGATCACAGTGTGCTGACGTGGGATTTACTCAAAGAGGTAACTACCATCAGGGGTAAATGGAAGGGTTTTTGCTTTCGTAAAGGCGACTACGATGGTCTGAGACAGTATTTAAATCCTATACAGTGTGACCAACTGATGATGTTACTAACAGCAAATTCAAAATGGGAAGCATTCAAAGAACTTATCTTGGAAGCTACTAGGCTTTACGTACCAAATTCGCAGTGGAAGACCTTCGACAAAACGAAAATGGGAAAATGAAGCAAATAGTGCGAAATGATGGACGAAGGGCTGTTGTTGAGATGCTCATGAAACTGAACTGTGTGTACACTCAGTATATACAATTCTGATACACAATTTAGGGATGCGTCGCGTGTATGTGAAAAGTTTGTTCAACGCTTGTTGTCGTACGATGACATGTTCTTCAAGAAAGCAATTACAGCTAATTTATTCGAAAAAGATACGCAGGATCCAACCAAAAATGAAATCGTCCAAATGGCACACAAAAATGTCCTCTCGACCCAAGAAGTCTCGTGCAACAAAAATCAACATCAAAGTCATCTTGATCGTTTTTTTTTTTTTTTTTTTTTCAAAGGATTTCGGGACATAGTACAGAATCAAGTTGTGAACAGAGGGTTAGAAGAATTTCTGATGCATAATACGTTGAGATTTCGATACGTTTGCGTGAGAAAGTGACGCGAAGATGATCTTAGAAATGTCCTGACATCCTTACAATGCGTCCAGTTACACAGCGATGTCAGAGTAACTGGGTCCGCGACCTTGCACCGTCTGACTTTTTATTATTATCTTTATTTCTCCTAAGGGATACCTGGTTACACAAATTGACTAGGGAGTGTAGACACATATTCTATTATGAAAACACAAAAGAATACTATTTACAATTTTATATTAAATGTAACACTTATAACAGTATTTGAATTATATAGTATGAATCAGAGTTGTAATACTCAATATGTTCTACATTGATAATAATATTAGTAAAATAATAAGCGGAGTTTACCTCAATATAGTACGTAGAACAATTAATTGTTTAATTGTTTTAAATTTATTTGAATTGTGTTAAATTGATTATTTAATTATTTATAATTTACTCTAATGTACCGGTAAGTTGTCGATTTTTTCGTTTTTTCCGTTTTAATTTCTGGAGGGTATTATACGGAAGTGTTCTACGTACTATATTGAGGCAAACTCCTCTTATTATTTTACTAGTATTTGAATTAAACAATACATGTAGTACATGTTATCAGAATTACACGACACGTAGTAACTTGTAATCAGCTTAAGACTTACAGTATTTATAATCGAGTAAAACTTAATAATGCTGCATTTAAAGCATAACAACCAATTTAAGAAAACTAAATGGGAGATTCAACATATATACATAGCACGGATACTCACAGTAGAACAACATACGGGGTGAACACATGACGACGTCTAAAGGTACGTCAAAAACAATATCTATATAATATCGGTGTAGATACACCATAGATAACTCTTAAGAAACTACGATGTAGTGCGGGAGGCATCATTTGCTCTGTATCTCATATTTTGCTCTTCCTTCACAACGAGTTGCCAGGGTTTTGCACTACCTCGGATAAGTAACATTTCACGAATTGAGAAGACTATTGTTACTTTAAGAGTTATCTCTGGTGTATCTACACAGATATTAAATTTCTACTCTTAAAGTATTACGCCTTGTGCATTTAGTTAGGTCAAAAAAAACAATAAAATACAGAATAAAAACTTCAAAGTACATTTTTAGCCTTTCCGGCAGTCGGTTTCGTCTGTAGAAGTAGAATAATAAAGGTCAGACATATATTAAAATACAAATCAAGATATCTCTTCCTGATGTGCAGCTTCTGTCTGGAAGTTCAGAGTGCTCTTATTGTTTTCTTCATCTGTATCTACGGTTGATATTTAGGTTATGAAACAGCTTCAGAGTGTTTGCTGGAATCAATCTTCAATGGCTATCCAACTTGTAAATTCGGCTCTAAGTTGCGGTTCCTTATCTGCCACTAATATTTGTTTTTCACCAAGTGATTTTATTCAGTTCTGGTTTTTCGGTGAATCCCCACGTCTTGCTAAGAGCTGAGAAAGTGATGTGATCATTTGTCTCCGGGGTGTGTGTCTGTTTTTGTGCTTGGATTTTTCTGGTGCAAAGGCTACATAGACCATATTGCATCTCTCAAACTAGTTAGTAGTAATTTTGTTGGTTTCTATGGAAGCAATTAGAAACGGTTATATATACCTATTCGTTTTAGAAAGGAGAAAAGTTTTGCAAGGTTCGAATTTTCGCCTATGATATGGCTAATTCACAATTCCTCTAAGTTTGAGAGAAAATTAGTAGTAGTGGCATGTGATGCAAAAAAGCAACTGTATGATCTTAGGCAGGATCAGCTCAAAAAAAAAAAAATTAACAAAACAATTCTCTCTAAATGTTTGTCCAGTTCCTCCTTAAATTTATTCAACCTATCAACTTCCAACAACAACAGATGGAACTTTCTTCCAGCAATTAACCACCCGCTGGCTAAAGGCAAATTTCCGCACTTCTATTCTACATCTATCTTTCCTCAATTTGAATTTATGCCCCCTTAGGTTCCTAATCACCAAATGTAGGCCAAATGGGATGAGTAGGCATGCTTCGAATTTCAGGTGCCTAATTCAGAAGTAACACTTTTCTTCTGAGACAGAGTGGACCTTCTTGAGCTTTGATCTACAGGCTTTGTGCTGGCGATGTTCAATATGCTCCGAGGGCAGAATGTTGAATAGTAGCAATGAGTGTCAGCACGCTCTCCCGGGCAGAGTCATACACTGGGGCACCATAATCAAGACGAGACCTAATTAAAGTTCTATACAATTGAAGGGAGGTATAACGGTCTGCACCCCATGTTGTCGAAGAAAGAACTTAGAGTATATTCATTTTTTTTTTCTGGCATGTTACCCGCAAATATTTGCCATATTTTAAGAAATCAAGCTTACTATCAAAAATCAGACCGAGGAGGCGAATTCTTTTCATCACTGATATAGGATGATTCGTTAAGAGTAGCTCTGGGTCAGGATGCATCTTTCGTTTGTTACAAAAATTAATGACATTAGATTTTTAAATGGCAGTCAGTACCCATTCTGCGTCATCCATAGCTCAACACTGTTAAGTGAGATTTGTAGATGCCTTTCGATGAAGTTCATATTCTGTGAACTACAGTTTACAGAGTGGGGAATACATTTGGTTATATTATTTATTCTTATTGCAAATAAGGTAGAACTGAGCCTTGAGGAAATCCTTCCTCTTATATATAGATTTGTGAAAGGACTTACAGATAGCGGACGTTAAAAGTTCTATGCTGAAAAAAAAAATTTTTTTATGAAATATGGTAAGAGGCCTCTCAGGTCAAGGGAACGAAGATGCCAAAAACGCCAAGTGGTGTCAAAAGCCTTCTTTATATCAAGGCAGACCGTAACAAGATGCTTATTTCGGATAAACGCATTCCTGATATTCGTTTCAGTTTAGACCATGAGATCCAGGGATGATCATTTTTTTCTGAAACCAAATTGATTATCAGAGATTAGATATTTGGAGGCAAGATACCAGGGTCAGCAGGTGGTGTATCATTTTTTCCAGGGTTTTACTCAAACAACTGGTAAGAGAAATAAGTTTATAGTAGTGAGCGATAGAGTGATCTTTCCCTGGTTTGGGAATTTCGTGTACATATGAGTAATGCCAGCATGTGGGGAATGAATGTTCGGTGAAAATACGATTGTAGAAAGTCAGCAACAAGGATTATGAGCTTTTATATAAATGCTTAATTATATAATACACTTCGTTCGAACCAGCAGCACTGTTCTTTGAGGTATATATAGCTTCTTGAAATTCAAGCATAGAAAGTGGCCAATTATGATAGACAAGATTTGGTTTTGAAGTCTAATCGAGATTTTTCAGCTGAAGCTTTAATTTTCTGAAAGGACTGGTTGTGTGCGGTGGAGTCAGACAATTTTGAGAATACAGACCCGGGGGCATTTGCAATTTCAGCAGGAGTACACAACTCTTGTCCAATCCATTTGAGCCTTGGGGAGGGTAGAGGAGGAAAGTTGCCATTTAGTTGTTTTATTTTTCTCCGTGTTATTCTAGAATCTGTATTTTTATCAACTGAACTTGCAATCGGACCCAAGAGTCTCTTTTTGCTTTCTTACAGATATAACGAGCCTTGGCTCCGAGTTTCTTTTAATTTATAAAATCATTGGTAGTAGGATGTTTGAGGAATATATTCCTAACTCATTTTTTCTTTTTTTTTTTTTTTTTTTTTTTTGGCAATCTTACAATCCTCATTGCACCAATAATTTATATATTTACGGGAGCTTGACTGTGACATGACAATAGATGCAGCTGGTAGGATTTGTTTAGTAATACGGTTGGTAACAATGTCAATTGGAGTAGATTCGATAATCTCATTATCAAAGGATACATGCTAAGTGTACTTTGCCCAATCAACGTTGGAAAATTTCCATTTCATGGGGTTTTCTGAACTTACAGAGTTTTAAGTTTGAATTTTACAGTTTGGGGGATAGTGATCACTTTTCTGAAAGTGATCACTATCCCCCAAACTTACAGTTTGGGGGATAGTGATCAGAACTTACAGAGTTTTAAGTTTGAATTTTACAGTTTGGGGGATAGTGATCTTTGCAAACCACTATCCCCCAAACTTACAGTTTGGGGGATAGTGGTTTGCAAAGGAATACGTCTGCACAGGATTCGTGAATCTATGAGAACAGTAACCCCATCTTGAGCTTTATTTGTAACCGGTCAATCTTCTCTGAAAAGAGAATAATTTTTGATCGAGAAAGATACCCTAGGAGTTAAATGTCTCCGTAAACAGATGCCAACTGGATCATGACGTTTATTTCCTGGATGTCATCAATATTGCTACGATAGCCTCTGCAATTCCATTGGACTACGTTGTTCATTGTTTAGATTTAGATGAAGGAGCTCAGTAACTACCGCGGATATGCGGTAGTTACTCCCTGACCTTTCCGCATCCTCCGTATTTGGTGGTCACGAGCTCGAACCCCGGTCTAATCAAGACGTGTGTGCTACTCACTACTGATCCTGCCCACCTGGCTATGGATACGCCACTTTTACAATTGAGGCAAAGTGAAGACTGGACCTTACAGTCAGCCTGGGTATGCTATTTCGGTCCACAGTTTAGACATACTGAGTCACCTCGACACACTGTAAGTGCCCAAATTTCTGACACTCATAACATATTATTCGGTTCGGAATATATGGCCGAATGCTACAATGCAATTACTGTGCTTTCACTGATTAAGCTATGTTAGGTGAGCTGAATGTTAGTATGATGCTCCGAGTCGAAATGAGCTCGTCATCTTTTTTCATCATAATTTTTTTGGCCGGTGGGACTTTGATTCTGCAATTCCTGAACAATTTCTTCCTCTGGGACATCCATTACGTCCCATTCTGAAATTACTCCTTTGGATGTATTAAGGGTACCATGTGGGGACACCTTAACTAGAACTCAAACAAATGAGTTGAGTCTGAGTAAAGACTCAGTGTATAAGCAGGTCACCAGATTTTAGTCATCTCATCATTTTCAGGGAACCAGCTACGTTCTCAAGACATTTTTGAATGGAAAATTGGGACAGATGAATGAGAAAGGGCGAAATGACTAAGGACTGGTTTGTTGTTAGCGAATGTAGAATCCGAAAATTTGGCTGTTCAATTCGAGGAGCATCTATCCTCAGTCTCTTTGAATTGGAGGAGTCACTATAAGGTTGATACAAATCCATATGATTCTGATTTGCAATCTTAATGGGGAAAGTTGTCACATCCCATATTTTGCTCCTTTTGGCCTTGAGGATTTGCTTTACCACTTGGTTTTACCGGCCCCACCAGGTGGAGGCAGGAGCACAGCCACTAGGTGTCCAAGCGGCTAAGTTATTTTGATACTACTGTTAGAAATAGAAACAGAAAGATCCTTTCTGGGCCTTTCCCTACTTCTTGTAGGGCGAAATTGCTACAGTAATTTATAAAAACGGAAAACGATAGTTGGAACGAAATATAATTTGTTCAAATGGTTTTTTTTTTTTTTTTTGAATCGCGCAGAAATCGCTTGCCCACGAAACTTTTGGCAGCCTGGAACGATTAGGTTACGAAGTGCAATTGTGTTCACTCAACAAACTTTTATAGTAAAATTCCGGAAACTGTTTGAATGAAACTGTTGTGATTCATCTTTGCATATGGAAATATTGAAGCCAGTGTTTTTTTTAAAAAAAAATTAACAAGGATTTTGATAATTTTTAAGACAAATAGAAAACTGAGGGATCGACTGGGTTTACAATCGTGTTTTCAAAAGAATCTTTGTGCGGGGAATAAAGTTTAGCTTCTACCCCTCCTCTTCAACTTTCTTGTCTTTAAAGCCCTCTAATTTGCCAATACAAAGTTTGTGTATGACGGTTAGATTCTTGTGGTCATCACAATGGTGGTGTAAAAATCGAATCGAAAAGAATTTTCTTATCCATTGTTAGGTCACAATAGTCTAAATGCAGTTAAGGCGTCACAGTAATTCAATCCGTGTCATTTCGTTTTGGCTTCAATTAAGGAAAGTACTGAAAGATAAAACTTGCTTTATAATAAGCTTATAAAAGAATTATCAAACTACAAATAGATTTACGAATAGTTATATTGAATAAGTTTCAAAGGAATCAACTATGTGTTTCTTTTTTCCATGTTGTTCGTCGTGGAAATTATTCCGCACTTGTACGTATATTTTTATTACAATAAAATACATTTATATAATAAATTATTATTAATTTCATAATAAATTAATATTTGGTTTAGTACTGCATAGCATGACTACTTTTCTTGTTCTTCAACTGTGTTGATTGCCGTTATTTCAATATTCAGTTTTCAAAAGCGTACGATGGGGTTTTTATATCCAAACTAATTGAAATTTTCCTCAGACAGTAGGATCCATTTGTTTATAATACGATTTTAAAACTTATCGACAGAACTACTGCTGGGGTAGTGTGGTTTGAGGGTTTCTATGAGTTTATTTAAGGGGAGCCGTTCTCATTTCTTTATTTCAAAGATTTCAATAACATCAAATGCATATAAACTAACTAAACGAAACCGGCATAAACACATCTGTGTGATATCTTGAACAGACAGTAAAACTTACTTTAAAATAAAACACCAAATATAAGCGATCTATCTCATCTATATATATATGAACGCCATGACTTTCTGAAGTGCAAATAAAAATCATACAGACCATGGCCATTTGGAAAAAAAATAATCTCCAGAAATAAATTCAAATTGAAATTACAAGAGTTTTAGACACGATTATAAGAAATTTTCGCCAGAGAGCTGTAAATTACTAAGATAAATAACTAACTGACTAAGGTCAGCTGGTTAGTTACCGATAATAAACATCAACATAGGTTTGTTGCTTTTTTTTTAATAATTAATATAATTTTATTATTTATTTTTATTTATTTTATTTTTTTTGGCCAGTGTAGCAAAAAAAACTCGTGACTTCAAACGAACTACATATGGTTAAAATTCTGTAAGATGTAAAATCTTACAAGTTTATTTAAAATAAAGATATTTGGCTTTTTTTTTTATCTCAAAGTAAGATTAAAATAGAAGAACGTTAGAATTAGTGATGGAATAGTTTAAGCATGAGAATTAGGAATGGTAGCTAAGGAGTAAACTATCAATTCCCATAATGCAAGAGAGCAAACAGGAACAGCATGACTAGGTAAAGGGGTGGCATTCCAGAATAGTCGGGAAAAGGGTTGCTTGAGAACGAACAATAAGATGGGAGACGGGATTAGACGAAGCGCCTCCTTTGACCTATAACACCGACAGACCAAAACAGGAAATGAGTGCACTTCCAGTGTTCGTTTCAAATTAAAACCGGCATCAGGCTGACTGATATTTGAGTTTTCTGATACTTTTAAAAAGTCAGGTGCCAAACGAAAATGAGTGTTTGTGGAGGTTGCCAGTTGACATCAAAGAGTCATGCTGTCTGTGAAAAAAAAAAGAATGATCGATAAAGTTGTTGGTTTGCACGCTAGGAAGACAGCCTGGGTGAAAGGTGTTAGCAATTGAAATGGAATGTAAATTAAAAGTGTAAGGGAAGAATTGGTTGGAGTCCTTAGGGTACACGTCCCAAGCCTGAGGGGCAATGTAGAGTTCGGGGAACAAAAAGAGAGGGCGCGCGAAAAAAGAGGAGAATTTATCGGAAAAAAAATGCAAGAGTTGAGTGAAATATAGTGAGGAGATAGTCGACGAAAAAAGTCGAAGTGAGGTTATCGGAAATGTAAGGGAGTGAAAAAGAAGGAACGAACGTGTAAGTGGTAATTAAAGGGAGTTCGTCAAAGATTACGTAAGAATGAGAGAAGAAGATTAGCATTAGCATTAGCATTAGCAGAGGCATATGATGCAAGAAAGCAAGCTTATTCAGCATCAGCCAAAAAAAAAAAAAAAACACACCACTCCCATTTCACCCCTCCGTTCGTTCGAAATACCTGTCCAGTTGAGCTTTAAATTTGTTTAGGCTATCAACTTCAACAACAAGTGATGGAAGTCGGTTCCACCAACCAACCACCCGCTGGCCAAAGGCAAATTTCCGCACATCTATCCGACATCCGTCCTTCCTCAATTTGAATTTATGCCCTCTGAGGTGATTATTCTGAGAAAGATGAAGAATCCCATTGGCATTGAGCATGCTCAAACCATTCAAAGCCTTATACACCTCTATCAGATCACCTCGCCGGTGCCTAGTCTCCAGACTCTGTAATTTGCAAAACTTAAGCCTTTCTTCGTAAGAGCAACCCTTTGTTCCATTTACTAATCTTGTTGCCCTTCTCTGTACCCGTTCCAGCAGCTCTACATCCTTCTTGAAATGAGGCCTCCAGACCTGTATACAGTACTCAAGATGTGGCCTTACCATTGCCTTATACAAGGGAATAATCACCTCCTTATCCCTGCTAGAAAAATTCCTGTATATCATTGACAAGACACCATGCGCTACTCTTGCAGCTCGTCTGCACTGCTCAGAGAACTTCATATCTGCCTGCACAATTACCCCCAGGTCCTTTTCATTCTCCACCACTGTCAGTGTAGTACCGCAGAGTTGATACGTTGCTCTGGGGTTACTGTTTCCCATATGCAGCACTTTACATTTGTCGATGTTAAACCTCATTTGCCACCTCTCAGCCCATCTGTTCAACCTTTCCAGATCCTGTTGCACAAGCATAGCGTCAGTATTGTCCTTAACGACCCTGCCAACCTTTGTATCATCTGCAAACTTGGACATTAAACTTGATATCCCATCATCAATATCATTCATAAACACCGAAAACAACAACGGACCCAACACTGAACCTTGAGGAACTCCACTAATAACATTAGTCCACGTTGAGCAGTGTCCATTGATTACCACTCTCTGTCTTCTGCCACTCAACCATCCCCTTATCCATAGCAGCAATTTGCCTCCAATGCCACACTGCTCCAATTTGTGCAGCAGTCTTCCATGTGCAACAGTATCAAAAGCCTTTCTAAGATCCAAATATATAATATCAAAGTTATTCCCTGCATCCAGTTCTTTTGTGACTACATCATAGTATCCAATCAAATTGGTCAGGCAAGACCTGCCCTTAACAAAACCATGCTGCGTCTGAGCTATAACTGAATTCTTGTCTAGATGATCCTGCAGTGCTTCTTTAACCAGTGCCTCCATTAATTTACCTGGAACAGAAGTTAAACTAACAGGTCTATAATTACTTGTGTCAGCCTTTGATCCTCCTTTGTGAATTGGGGTTACATTTGCACATCTCCAGTCTATGGGCACCTCCCCTGAATCCAAAGAAGCTCTCATAATTATGGCTAGGGGTTTGCATACTTCCTTTGCTGCCTCCTTTAATATAACTGGATAGATCCCATCCACCCCAGGTGCCTTTTTTATGTTTATCCTCAACAATCTCTCCTCCACTTTCCTCTCAGTTATTACAAAATCATCCAGCTCACTGCCAATGTTTACTTTACCTACATCATTCTCCTTCCTGAATAACTCCTCATGCGTGAATGTAGATGCAAAATACTCGTTTAGATTGTTAGCCACCTGAGCAGGATCCTCAACTGTTGAACCATCAATATCCAGTGGACCAATCTGATTCATCCCTTTCCTTTTCGAGTTCAAGTATGTAAAAAACTCTTTTCTGTTTTTCTTTGCATCCTTTGCCAAGGACTTTTCATAGTCTGCCTTTGCCTGCCTAATCTCCTTTGTGACTTGGTTACAGACCAACTTATATCTATCATAGGCTTCCATGTCACCCATTAATTTGTATGTATCCCATGCATTTTTCTTCTCTGCCACATGTCTCATTAGTTCATCTGACAACCATTTAGGCCTAAACCTTGAACAATATTTCTTAGTTGGTATGTAAAGCCTGGTAGCCTCCAAGATTAGTTCCTTGAATGCTTCCCATTTTGAGTTTGCTGTTGGTAACATCATCAGTTGGTCCCACTGTATAGAATTTAAATACTGTCTCAGACCATCATAGTCGCCTTTACGAAAACAAAAACCCTTCCCTTTACCTCTGATGGTAGTTACCTCCTTGAGTAAATCCCACTTCAACACACTGTGATCACTGCCACCTAGTGGTTCATTTATCTGCAGGTTCTTAATGCATGAAGAATCACTACTGATAATCAGATCAAGAGTATTGCTCCCTCTTGTTGCCTCACGAACATGCTGATGTAGAAAACAATCATCCAATAAATCCACAAAAGCCTTGCTAGTGTGCGAGTGACCAACCCACAAATTCCAGTCAATATCTGGGAAATTAAAGTCCCCCATTATAAGACTCTCAGATTTACTGGCCCACTCTATTTCCCTGTACAATATCTTATTATACTCATCAGAGTCATTAGGCCTATAGCACACTCCTACTCTCAATTTTGATTTCCCTATGCTTATGTCGCACCAAACTGACTCGACACTGCCCTGTCCATCGATGTCGACTGGCTTCACTTCCTTGGACTTTATGTGTTTCTTAATTAATAGCATAACCCCTCCTCCCCTCCTGTCCTGTCTATCCTTTCTATACACATTGTATTCCCCAAATTCCAGTTCCGCATTACTTATATCTGTGTGACACCACGTCTCTGATATCCCAACAATATCTGCCTTTGATGTTTTGAGCAATACCTCAAATTCATCAAATTTATTTACCAAACTCCTAGCATTGGTGTACACGCAGGTATACATGCACCTGTTTCTATTCTTAGCTACCCTAACACAACCCATGTGTTTACTTGTACCGCAATGACTACCAGCAGTCTCTGAAATATCCTGCATCTTGTTTTTCAGACTTCTGCTCATTTCAATAGAAGCAGTGCAAGAATCACTTCCACCTCTGCCAGTGGCTACTGTTAATCTATTAGTCCTTGTATCCCCCCCAACTAGCAGTTTTCCGACCCACCTAACACTGCCTCGACAGCATCAGCAAAAATTCTTGCACCCTTTCTATTTAAGTGTATCCCATCCCTGTAGAAGCAATCTCTCCTGTTAACAAGTACAGTCCAGGCTGAAAAAAATTCTACCTCTTGAGCCTTGCACAATCCCTCCAGGGCCGAATTGATCGACAAGGCTCTCATCATATACTCCCTCCTATCGTGTCTGGGCAGAATTGCAGACACTTTCAAGTTCAACCCTAATTCACGGCTTTTTTTCAACAGTGACCTGTACTTGCTAAGTAATTCCGCCGGTCTCCTACTCTTAATATCATTAGTGCCAACGTGTACAACTATATCACCTTTTGTGCCCTTAAAAGATGATATCCGCTCTACAACGTCATCAACCTTTGCCCCTGGCAGACATACCCTGGTCCTATTCCACCTATCCTTTTTACAAAGTATGTTCCCCGTTTCCCTGACAATAGAGTCACCAACAACTACTAGTTCCTGTGGGACCAGCGCATTCTGCCTAGGGGGCTGCTTCTGTGTTGCCTGATGACCAAGTGCAAGCTCTGGCGTTGATGTGGGCAGCTGAGAGCTTGATGGGCCCCTCAATTTATTTCCTTCGAGGGCATCCACCCTGTCCTTCAAGCTCTCATAAAGGCCCATAACAACGCTGAGTTGTCGCCTGATTTCCTTGCACTCCTTACATCGTGCACACACAAAGACATCCCCCTTGGCAGTATCATGTCCCATCCCCGACTGCTCCGCAAACATCAAGCCAACAGTGCATTTTAAAATATTCATAAATGATATTCATAAATGACCAAGTCCACCGAGGAAGGCGTTAATACTGAGAAATAGTCTTGAAAGGCAGAGTAGTAGGCCTGAATGCCGTACGATATTTCCCTGGAGGGCGGATGATAGAAGCCCTGATTGAGGAAAAGGTAGAAGGACCTAATGGAGACATCCGGCCAGAAATTAGAAGTAAGTGTCAAATAGCATAAGCACACTTAAATTATTAGAAGGACTGTAGGGAATAATAAGAGAATTATAGGGAAAGGTCATATGGGTTGTTGGTTGGTTGGGTTTTATTGGCGCTTTAGCAACTAAGGCTATAATGCGCCAAAACCTGAGTCATATGACAAATATACACTAAGATATATGTATGTATACGTAGATGAGTGGAGTAGTGGTGTTAGAACATAGTAATGAACGGAGAATATATGGAGATGGTCAGATTACATGAATGAATGAATGTCAAGTAACAAATTTAGACTTGGTAATTAAAGGGGATAATTAAGGTGAATGCTATCATATATGATGATCCAGATGTACTATGGTGACCAAGTCAGAGAGTGTTTTTTTCTATTGCTGGTATGAACGAGATAATTAAAATAAACGCTAGTTTGTAGGATGGTTTCAATGGTATCGTGGTAATTTAGCTGGAGGACATTTTGATTAGTATTACTATATAAGAAGAGAGGATTGTATTACAAAGTTGAATGTGGAAATTGAGTGTGATCAAAACGAAAAATTGATTACACATTAGAGGAGTTATTATAATGAAGAATCATGAAAGTTTTAATTTCCTAGTGCAAATAAGTGATGTACATGAATATAAAATTTCATAACCGATTAGTTCACACAATGTACCATATGTTGTGTTGTTATAATGTGTATAATTATTCTTAATCTCTTTTCCTGGATATACGTGTAATAAAGAATTGTATATAGCCTTTAATGAAGTTGTGACTAGTCAATTTGAACACGCAGCCCAACCCGAAGGAGGAATATACTTAATATAGAAATTCCAAAGAACCCGATTTCTTCTGTGAGATATACGATTCAGATGCGAAAGGTGGGGTGAGGAAAAGAAAAAAAAAGTAAAGGTTCAAATAGAATATTGGCATTCATACAGGTTAAACCCTCCGGCACACACATTTTCAATAATAACAGAATTCAGACTGACTAACATTACCGTCCTACTTAGAACGGCTTGCGGAGTCATTATACAGCTGTGATGGAAGACTGTCTCCAAAGATGAATACCCATTCCCCAAAGAAAATGAAAGTCACATTTATTTTCATAAATTAATTCTTTTTCGTTAAAAAATATGTCTTATTTTTAAATATGAATGTTTTCTGTTGCAGTTACACTTCGGGTTCCTGTTGGCTTTATGCTGCAAGCAGGAATAGATAATTCGGCAAATCTTCGTACTCGACTGATTAATCAATTGCATTTGTTGCAACGAATTCATAAAATTCTTTTATTTTTCTTCCAGGGATCATATTAACCCTATGTCCCAACAGAGAAATCGAGGTTAAAAATGAGGATTTCAATAGTTATTCTGAAGATAGCGGCGAGTCAACCGGTTTTTCCGTTTCCGACGTGTTTCCACCACCTCCAATGCTTCAGAATTGGTTTCCTGAAATCCCTTTCGTTCTTAACGGTGAGTGATTTCCTATATGCTTGGGTTTCGCTGTCTTAAATTATTTTGTGGAGAATGAAAATTAACTCAAAGGTGTTTATTATATTACTAAACAGAATGCATTCATAACGTACGCACTCCAACCAAAAGTTAAGAAAAAGCTTGTAACATTGAATATGTATTTATTGAAAGGAGTCTCGTCTTAGCCTACCTTTGGCAGTGATGAAGATTTCAAATACGTACTACAATCTGTATAAGTATTTGGATAATACAGCATTCATTATCTGTATTATTCAAAAGAGGTGTCTTTTGTTCGTGCCCTAAACTGCAAGTCGTTCAAGTGAACATGTGAGGTTTAAGAATCTGTTATTTTACTTCAATCTTCTCTGTTAAAATATCTCTTATTATTCTTTTATAGATATGTAACTACGAAATATATTTCCATAGTTACCTCCATATAAATGGAGACCTGGATTTGTATCAAGATAAAAATAAATAATAATCACACTCTTCTTATCTGCAGCCAGCTCATGAGAGAATCATTTAAAAAAAAATCTTGAAGCATTTACAGTTGCGATGAAAACTCTGTGTTTCACATAACCAATTAAGGTGATTTTCAGAAAGAATTTAATCGAGTTAATGGTGATTAGTTGATTTAATCTCCAAAGCATATAAGGCTATGAGGAATCAGCATCTTGTGTCTGTAATTGCATATCCAGTACGGTCAATTTCGTTGCTGGAGGGAAAATACGATATTCTAGAAGAAAAAGCCATGCGATCCCTTCGTTGGAAACCGACTAACTCAGCCACTTTGTGAGAAAGTCGATAAAAATTCTTCGCGGCATTATTGCAATTCGAACACGGGCCCTTTCTTCCCATTGTGGAAGGACAGTGATTATTTACCACTGTGCTATCCGACAGGTTGCTTTTAATTTTACAAAACGTGTATTCCATTTTCCCACTTTCCCTTTGTTTGTAGTGATTTGAAGTGATTTACTTCTGAATAAAAGATTGAACCAAATCCTGAAATACGCCACTCGGTCAGTGAATTTTATATTCAAGAAGCTATGAAATATAGTATTTTATCATTAACATTGTTTAACACACATACAAAAACAGGCTTGAATAATTGCAGCACTATCTTAGGACGTGTGCAGTCATGAATTATCCGATAATGCACTCTCTCGTTTCTGATCCGATGCCACCAATGAACTCCGACTTTATTTGAAAAATAAAACCAAACCGAAATCACAGTACTAAAAAACTTATCTGGAATATTGCTAATTATATAAATTCAAAAAGTACTTCAGCATATCTACTTATTTGGAATATTTAATAATCTCTTTTTTTATTTTAAAGTTCACATTTATTCTTTCAGTATTCGTATAATCCAAGGGAATATTTATGACTGATTTAAACGTTGTTTGTTTTCTCTTTAGATTTGAAAGAGGATGATGAACAGCAGTAGACTACAGAAAGTTGGAATTACCATTGACTGTCACACCAATTAAAGTGGGATCTTTATCAGAAGTTCTAGTTTTCCATAACTAAATGTTGATTGAATGTAGAAGCTCTGCCGGGATAAGAGCCCAGAAGAGCCTATACGAAAAGGTTACTGGCTACAAAACGGATGCAAGTTTTATGATACTCTAGAAATGCTTCTAATGAATAAACTCTACCGTTTGGTTTCTATATCAGAGGCACTAAAATGGAGGCCCATGCCTTTTTGCTTCCCCTAGTTTGAAGAAGCTGGAGTCTTCATCATCAAAATAAAACGTTGCGGTTGCATTGATATAGCGGTGCTAACAGGTCGGTTCCATGGTTCTGGCACTGATATCTTCCAGTCAACTTCTTCAATCGTTTGGATGAATTCTATCAGCCGCTGAGGAGAGGAAGCTTACAGACGTATCATTATCAGCCGCTGAGGAGAGGAAGCTTACAGACGTATCATTATCAGCTTCGCTTGGGATCTACGATCACTTCCCCATGTTTAGTCAATGGTTAACTGCTCACAGGACTAAATTTTTGTCTGGTTCTTCCTGCGACGAAGTTGCGTCAAATTGCTGAGGCCCACGGCGTTTAATTTCTGGAGTAGGTTTAGGCTCAAACGTTATTCGTAAAGGCGGGCAGATATTCATTCACTCAGAGACTTACTAAAGTGACTCCAAATGACTGTCGTCGTTTTTGGATGATCGTTGATTTTATGGGACGGTCTTGCAACAAGACGATATGAAGGCGGGTGTTAGAAGTGAATGACAGTGGTCACAGTACCGGAGAGATAACAAAGGCAAAACAGAACACATTGTAACAATAGTTATAAAGAGATTAGGCGACTATTCAAGCAAACTGTTCTAATTATTAATTTTTAATCTGAGCTCACATGCTGCCTACCATACTCTATACGTGTACGCGTTGAACTGTCTTAGAGATCGTAGAAACACGATTTACAGGAGAAGGAATCAATTAAAGGAAATAGTGGATTTCAAGTTTCCACAAAATTAAATGCCAATTTAAGGATTCTTTATCGGAAATGAACTTAGGAACACGACTGATGAGTTTTTCATGGTGCTGCAATTTTAAATAGTGACGATTGACATGTTGAAGAATTGCTGCTGGTGGACGCAATACTATTAGGATTCTAACTTTTTCCTCAGTCCGGCAAAAGTTAGGATTCTAACATTTGCCGGACTGAGGAATTATTTTTTTTTTTGTAAAAGTAATTTAAGTGATCTTCTTTATCTTCGCCTTCTTGTCACGTTTATATGGGGTTAGCATTTTCGTCCTTAATCCTTTTCCTCCATTCCTCCCTATCCTGGGCTTCCTCTCTCCTCCATCCTGTCTCCTTTAAATCCTCTACCACCTTGTCCTTCCATTTCAGCTGTCTCCCCCCCTCTTCCTCTTCCCTATCTCCTCCAACTTTTCGCACCTCTTCCCCACATACTCCTCACTTCTTCGTTCCACATGTCCAAGCCACCCAAAGGTAATTTAAGAGATATGCCAATGAAAATGGCGATCTTCATTTTCTTCTTCCGAGAGATGATGGGAGTTTAGCACCAGAATAAGCAATATAAGTTATGAACGAAAAAATAAACCACTTTCGAGACTATAAAGAAAAGAAAAAAAAAGAAGAAAACAATGAGTTTTTTTCACAGTGGATAAGAAAAAATGTATAATTGACGTGCTGTTAATATTCATGTTATTAAACAAGTCAATGTTACTTCTTGTGTACTAAGTCATTGCAATCAATAAAATGCAGATATTTTTTAAACCTGTCTTATTTTCATTCGATTGTATTGTCACAGAGCAGGCTGCTGACCCTGATAATTCTGAAGGAGATATAGTTCTACTAGTTTTTCGTCCATTTGTAACGAATATGAAATTCTGTCTCTTCGTCAATAATACAAATTACACTCCAAATATTAGACTGGACTCAACGTTGAACCATGGTATGTACTGGATATAATTTTTCCAAAAGATGGCCAATATCAGACCTTAAACGTTTCTCATTTTTTGGCCAGTGAGTGTAGTATCCAACGAAAAAAAAAGCAGTTGTGAATTTACACCAAAATAATAAGGGTACCTGACATAGTTTCATGACAAATAAAATTAAAAATATGTTTCTCAATAGAGATAAATTAGGATTTTTCATCTTATTCAAACATTAGTTCGTTTGTTGTATGAAAAACAGATATACTTGAAATGGAATGTATTTCACAAGTTTCTAACTTCTCTCATATCTATTTTATCACGAAAATTCAACAAAACAGATACGGGTAGTGAGGGAAGGTCAAAGAAGGTGTTTTGTTTTTAATATTGATTTCGTTTCGCATTTACAAATTTTGTTTAATAATCGTTACTTTAACTAAATATTGGCTAATATCATAAACTCCAAACTTTTCGAGTAATGAGCGTAGAACGTTCAAAAAGTTACATCTGCTTTTTAAATGGTATGCGCTAAGGTCGCAAGTTTCTGTGGGGCGTTGACCTGAGTGGGCACACATTCCAAGTGGGAACTGGACAGATTGCTTCACAGCTGATTGATTGCGGGATGCCGCAATTTGAAAAGTGTGCTAACAGCAAGTTCTTTGTTGAACTTAAAAAAAGTGCTACCGAGATGCTCCAAGAATTACAGAAAGTTTATGGAGATGATGTTTTGAAGAAAACAGCAGTTTTCAGTTTTTAAATCAGTTTAAAATGGAAATAATAGAAGACGAACTTCGCAATGAAAGACCTTCGACAACACAAAAACGTGAAAACGAAGCAAACAGTGCGAAATGTTGGACGAAAGGCTGTTGTTGAGATGCTCATGAAATTGAACTGTTTGTAGATTCAGTACATACAATCCTGATGCACAATTTAGGGATGCGTCGCGTGTATGTGAAAGGTTTTTTCAATGCCTGCTATCGGACGATCACATGTTCTTCAAGATAGCAATTGCAGCTAATTTATTCGAAAAAGATACGCAGGATCCAACCAAGACTGAAATCATTCAAATGGCACAGAAAAATGTCCTCTCGGTCCAAGAAGTCTCGTGCACCAAAAATCAACATCAGAGTCATGCTGATCGTTTTTTTTTTTTTTTTTTTTTTTTTTTCAGAATATGGGGGCATAGTACAGCATGAAGTGTGAAAAAAGGGTTAAAAGAATTTCTGATGCTTAATACGTTGTGATTCCGAAACGTTTGCGTGAGAAAGTGACGCGAAGATGATCTTAGTAATGCCCTGACAATGCGCCCAGTTACACAGCGCAGCGAGAGTAACTGGGTCCCCGACCTTGCACCGTCTGAATTTTTATTATTATCTTTATTTCTCCCAAGGGATACCTGGTTACACCCACTGACTAGGGAGTGTATATTAATATTCAAATATTCTATTAATAAAACACAAAAGAGTGCTATTTACAATTTTATATTATATATAACACTTATTACAGTATTTGAATTATGTAGTACATGTAGTCAGAATTACACGACACCTAGTAACTTGTAATCAGCTTAAGACTTACAGTATTTATAAATGAGTAAAACTTAATAATGCTGCATGTAAAGCATAACAACTGATTTAAGAAAAATAAATGGGAGATTCAACATATATACATAGCACGGATATTCACAGTAGAACAACATACGGGGTAAACACGTGACGACGTCAAAAGGTACGTCAAAAACAATATCTTTTATTTTAATATCGGTGTAGATACACCATAGATAACTCTTTAAGAAACTACGATGTAGTGCGGGAGGCATCATTTGCTCTTCCTTCACAACGAGTTGCCTGGGTATTGCACTAACTCGAATAAGTAACGCTCCACTAATTGAGAAGACTACTGTTACTTTAAGAGTTATCTATGGTGTATCTACACAGATATTAACCTGCTACTCTTAAAGTATTATGCCTTGTGCATTTAGTTATGTCAAAAAAAAACAATAAAATACAGAATAAAAACCTCAAAGTTCATTTTTAGCGTTTCCGGCAGTCGCTTTCTTCTGTACAATAGATTAATAAAGGTCAGACTTATATTAAAATACAAATCAAGATATCTGTTCCTGATATCCAGCTTCTCTCTGGAAGTTCAGAGTTCTCTTAATGTTCTCTTAATCTGCATCTGTGGGTATCAGTTTTCGAGCACTTCTTTTCTATATGATTTGCTTGTGCAAAGTTTTTCCAGGTTGATATTTAGGTTATGGAAAACTTCAGAGTGTTTGCTGGAAACAATCTTCCAAGGCTATCCAACTTGTAAATTCGGCTCTAAGTTGCGGTTCCTTATCTGCCACTAATATTTGTTTTTCACCAAGTGATTTTATCCAGTTCTGGATTTTCGGTGAATCACCAAGTTCTGGTCAGAGCTGAGAAAGTGATACTACGTTATTTATGATGATCATTTGTCTCCGGGGTGGCCTCTGTTGTTGTTGTGCTTGAATTGTTTTGTTTGTTTGTTTGTTTGTTATTTGGTATTTAGGAGCATTAGCAACTAAGGCCATATTGCTCCGGGATATGCGGTGTTCATTCCCTGACCTTTCCGTATCCTCCGTATTTGGTGGTGACAGGCTCGAACTCCGGTCTAATTAAAAAGCGTTTTCTACGCACTGCGGCCACTTCCCAGCTGGCTACCGAGTCGCTGGACCATATTGCACCTCTCAAAGTAGTAATTTTGGAAGGTTAGAATTTTCACCTATGATATGGCTAATTGACAGTTCCTCTAAGTTTGAGAGAAAAGTAGTAGTGGTGGCATTTGATGAAAGAAAGCAAGTGTATGAGCTTACGCAGCATCAGCCAAAAAAAATAAAAAAATTACAAAACAATTGTCTTTAATGTTTGTCCAGTTCCTCCTTAAATTTATTCAACCTATCAACTTCCACAACGACGGATGGAAGTTTATTGCAGCAATTAACCACCCGCTGTCTAAAGGCAAATTTCCGCACATCTATTCTACATCTATATTTCCTCAATTTGAATTTATGCCCTCTTAGGTTCGTAATCACTAATTGTAGCCCAAATGGGATGAGTAGGCATGCTTCGAATTTTAGCTGCCTAATTCAGAAGTAACAGTTTTCTTCTGAGACAGACTGGAACTTCATGGGCTTTAATCTACAGGCTTTGTACTGGCGATATTCTATATGCTCCTGTATCAGTCCTGAGGGCAGAATGTTGAATAGGAGCAAGGCAGTCATACACTGGGGCACCATAATCAAGACGAGATCTAATTAAAGTTCTATACAATTGAAGCAGGCTATAACGGTCTGCACCCCATGTTGTCGAAGAAAGAACTGAGAGTATATTCTTCTTTTTTTTTTTTTTTTTTTCTGGCAAGTAATCCGCAAATATTTCACATATTCTAAGAAATCAAGCCTACTATCAAAAATCAGACCGAGGAGGTGAATACTTTTCATCACTGATATAGGATGATTCGTTAAGAGTAGCTCTGGGTCAGGATGCATCTTTCGTTTGTTACAAAAATTAATGACACTAGATCTTTAAATGATAGTCGGTACCCATTCTGCGTCATCCATAGCTCAATACTGTTCAGTGAGATTTGTAGTTGCCTTTCGATGAAGTTCATATTCTGGGAATTACAGTTTACAGAGTGGGGTATATTATATTATTTATTCTTATTGGAAATAAGGTAGAAATGAGCCTTGTGGGAATACTTCCTCTTATATATAGATTTGCTACAGCACTTACAGGTAGCGGACTTGAAACGTTCTATGCTGAAAAAAATTTTGTATGAAATATGGTAAGAGGCATCTCAGCTGAAGGGAATGAAATTCTTCAAGATGCCAAAACGCCAATTCTTGATATTCGTTTCAGTTTAGACCATGAGATCCAGGGATGATCGTTTTTTTCTGAAACCAAATTGATTATCAGAGATTAGATATTTGGAGGCAAGATACCAGGGTCAGCAGGCGGTATATCATTTTTTCCACGGTTTTACTCAAACAACTGGTAAGAGAAATAAGTTTACAGTTGAGGGATAGAGTGATCTTTCCTTGGTTTGGGAATTTTCTGTGCATATGAGTAATGCCAGCATATGGGGAATGAATGTTCGGTGAAAATGCCATTGTTGAAAGTCAGTAACAAAGATAATGATATTTTATCTAAATGCTTAATTATATAGGGTGGTCACTGAAAGCCTGAAGGATTTAAAAAAGTCATAACTTGTTCATTTTTAATTATCTTTTATTTTCTTTTTTTACAGGTTATAGAGCATCCCTTGGAGATTAAAATGTGGCTACTGAAAGACTGACCACCCTTTCAGAATCTTCTGAAGCAATGTTCTGGCGATGCCTAGTTCAGCAAAGCGATGACGGGTACAGGCAGATGGATCCACAAGGACACTCTGCCGTACAACTTCCACGGCTGCGTCAGTGCGCTTAGGATCTCTTCCCGGAAGATCGCCGACTGATCCAGTTCTTTCAAATCGGGCGATTAGGTTCCGAATCATGTTATCGCTTTGAGGACTTTAAAATGTTGCCGGTATTTCCTCTGTGTTTTCAATTATTGATCTTTCACTGGAATAGAAAAACCCAACGAGTTTTACTCGTTACTGGACGTCATACGCAGCCATTTTAATCTCCAAGGGATGCTCTATAACCTGTAAAAAAATTGTAAAAAAGGATAAAAATTAACAAGTTATGACTTTTTCAAACCTTTCAGTGGCTACGTGGCTACCCTGTATAATATATTCCCTCCGGACCAGCAGCACTGTTCGTTGGGGTATATATAGCTTCTTGAAGTTCAAGCATAGTAAGTGGCCGATTATGATAGACAAGATTTGGTTTTCAAGTCCAATCGAGATTTTTCAGCTGAAGCTTTAATTTTCTGATAGGACTAGTCGTATGTGGTCGAGTCAGACAATTTTGAGAATACAGACCAGGGGGCATTTGCAATTTCAGCATGGAGTACACAACTGCTGTCCATTCCAGTTGACCATTAGGGAGGATAAAGGAGGAAATTTGTCATTTAGTTGTTTTGTTTTTTTTTTCCATATTATTGTAGAACCTGTATTTTTATTAACAGAACTTGCAAATCGGACCCAGGAGTATATTTTTTCCTTTCTTACAGATATGGTGAGCTTTTGCTCTGAGTTTCTTATAATTTATAAAATTATTGATAGTAGCATGTTTGTGGAATATATTCCAGGCTCAGGTTTTTTTTTTGGCAATCGTACAATCCTCATTCCACCAATAATTTATGTATATACGGGAGCTTGACTGTGACTGTGAGATGGCAATAGATGCAGCTGCTAAGATTTGTTTAGTAATATGGTTGGTGACAATGTCAATTGGAATTAATTCGATGATCTGATTATCAAAGGATACATGCTAAGTGTACCTTGCCCAATCAGCCTTGGAAAATTTCCATTTCATGCGGTTTTCTGAAGTTACAGAGTGTTGCTGTTTGTTAGATTTATTGGTGCATCAGAAACTCAGGCTGTAATGCACTAATTACTGTCTGATATTTACTTCGTTTTTCTTACAGGAGAGAGGGGGTTCAGATAAGGTGATATTTATAAATAAATTTTAGAAAAAGAAAAATTTCATCTGTGTTCACTCGATCTCCTAGGACACACTGCAGTGTGAAATGATTGTAATTATGAAAATTAGAGGAAAAAGCTGTTTTCCGTTCCTTTTGATATTGCGGGAATTTTATGATGATATGCTTTACAGTTAGTGGACATAAACAACTACTGCATTGTGGAGGGTCACTGTTTGTTAGTAGATAGCTATGGGTGAGGAAAGTATGACCAATGCGTAATCTGGCTAGAATAGTTTCTTCCTTTCTGTTTCGTCTCAGGCTGCATTGCCACTGTTTAGGTTCTTTCTTGATTTCAAAAAAGTTTATTATTTGTCTGATCTCTCCACATGCGTGTCCATACTTCTTTATATGTCTGTTTGATAAAGGACTTATGAACACTATAAGGAGTCCTGAAATTAGAGGGCATCACATTTGTAGCAATTTTAGCAGCTAAATCTGTCTGCTCGTTTCCTTGGATTCCAACGTGTCCAGGGATCCAGCAAAATATTACGAGTTGTCCACATCCATGATGTGCTAATATCTGTGCAAAGATTTTCTGTACCAGAAGATGACTAGGGAATGATTTGCACTGTAGAGTATTAACAGCACTCAACGAGTCTGTATATATGATGGATTTAGCGTACGAGGCTTCTTTTATATTCTCTAGGGCTAGTAGAATACCATATAACTCTGAGGTATAAGTACTGCATTCTGGTGGGAGCTGTCTGGAGATTGTGGCATTTGGTAGTACTACAGCTGTGCCAACTTTATTACCAGTTTTGGATCCATCTGTGTATAGCTGAATGAAGCTGCTAAACTCGGTGGAGTGAGCCATATGTATTTGTCTAATGTTGATATCGGGGAAGTTATTCTTTCCCCATTGCTGAAAAAGTCTATCAATATGTACTGGAGCCATGGAAAGCCATGGCTGGGTTCCATGCTAGTATCCTGGAGGGTGTTACAAAACTTCAGGCCCCAGCTTGTGATCAAAGCCTGAAGCCTAATGCCATACGGTTTGTTCTAACGCCGTTTAGTTTGATAGATTTCTTTCCATTTTTGCAAGAAGAGGTATTGCCACATGGGATGATGTGGGAGACTGCTAATTTTGGCTGCATAACTTAGTAGGAGAGTTTCTCGCCTAAGGTGTAATGGTAGTTCATAGGCTTCGGTATAGAGGCTTAAGACTGGTGATGTGTAAAAAGCACCCAGTGCACTGTGATGCACGGGATCGAGCCATTGCAATACACTTGGCCTGGCTGAGTCATATGCAAGAGACCCATATTCTAACCAGGATCTGATCAGTGAGCGATATAGCTGTAACAGCACGTAACGATCTGCACCACATGACATAGAAGAAATTACTCTGAAAAGATTTAGTTTTCTAAGACAACTTGTACGAATATGTTTTATATGTTCCAGGAAGTTTAATTTTTTATCAAATATCACACCAAGAAATCTAATACTAGGTTGGAAAGCAATACAATGAGAATCCAACTGAAGGTCTGGATCCGGATGTAAAGAACGTTTGTGACAGAGGTGCACAGCAGTCGTTTTTGGTTTAGAAAGCCGATATCCATTATTTTTAGCCCAAGAGACTATTTTGTTAAGGGTGCCTTGTAGTTGTCTTTCAATAAGTCTCATATTTTGAGAATGACATGACATGGCAAGATCGTCAGCGTACAAGTATGCGTCAACTGTGTTAGGTATGCGCTTGGTAATAGAATCAATCTTAATGGCAAAGAGTGTGGCGCTCAACACTGATGCTTGGGGAACTCCCTCTTCTTGTACATATGCTCGAGATAATGAAGAATGGAATCGGACCTGAAAGGATCTATTGCCTAGAAAGTTGTTAATAAATTTTGGGAGATGACACCGAAGTCCAAATCTATGCAAGTCCTGAAGAATCCCATATCGCCAACTTGTGTCAAAGGCTTTTTCGATGTCAACGCATACCATGACTAGGTGTTCATTTCTCAGTAACGCGTTCCGGATATTTGTTTCGGCCTTGATAATGAGATCAAGCGTACATCTTTTTCTCCGGAAACCATACTGACTTGGGCTTAGAATGTTTTGAGACTCTAAAAACCATGTCAGTCTGGCGTTAGTTATTTTTTCCAATGTTTTTCCCAGACAACTGGTTAGAGAAACAGGACAGTAATTTTTGGGATCTGTTTGGTCTTTCCCTGGTTTCGGGAACGCTAGCACATAAGAATGACACCAGCTAGCGGAGTAATACTAATCCAAGAAAATTCTGTTATACAGTTGTAAGAGTACAGCTAATGATTCCTCACTGAAATGACAGATCATGGCGTAATAAATCCCGTCGGGACCTGGAGCACTGTTTTTCACTCGTGCAAGTGCATTACGCAATTCAGTCATGGTCAGAGGCAGATTATAAGAATGAAGGATGACAGTATTAAAATTTAGTTTGTATTTTTCTGTCTTGGATTTTAGCAATTGAAATGTTGGTTCATATGTGGCAACAGCTGAAAGCGTTTCAAACGTAGTACCTAAGGCATTGGCAATTTCTGTAGGTTCAGAGATTTCTTTCCCTTTTACAAGTAGAATAGGAGAAGTTGTCTGAGAGTATTTACCATTAATTCTTTTGATTTTTTTTTCCAAATTGTAAAAGTATCTGTGGATCTGTTTATGGTGGAGGCATAATGCACCCATGCTTCTTTTTTACACTCCCGTCTTATATGACCAGCTTTAGCTCTGACTCTCTTAAACTGTACGAGGTTAGCTGTGGTTGGATGTTTTGGAAAATATTCCAATATTTGTTCCTTCCTTTTTTAGCATTGTTGCATGCTTCGTTCCACCACGTTTTTGGATGAAACCGAATTTTGGGTGATGATTTAGGTGTAGCAGTCTCGGATGCTTTCATTATTTTATCTGTAATGTAGCTTACTGCAGAGTCAGTTTCGTGGGTTGCTATGAAGACAGTATCTAAGTGAGCTATTTCTTGGTATTTAATCCAGTTAGCCTTAGCAAATTTCCAGGTTGTCCTAATGTTACTCTGAGGAGTAGATCTTATACAGAAAGTACAGATGATAGGAAAGTGATCGCTACCGCGAGGGTTATTAGTAACGGTCCAGTCTATGAAAGGAAATATCACTCGAGAGCATACTGAAAGATCAATAGCAGAGCTTGCGCTAGATGGTAAATGCACGTATCTGTGAGCACCAGTGTTTAAAATTGTCAAGTTATGTTTATCTAAAATTTTTTCAATTATCTGTCCTCTGGAGTCAAGATGTTGAGAACCCCATAGCGGGTGATGGCGATTCCAGTCACCCATAATACAAAAGGGAGCAGGTATTTGCATTACTAAATTATCTAAATCAGCAAAGGTGTATATATGATTTGGTGATTGATACAATGAAACTAAAGTTATTGTGATCCCCAAGGTGACATTGAGAGCAACTGCCTCTAAAGGTGTTTGCAGGGAGATAGGTCTATGGGGCACCAAAGAGTTCACTATGAGTGCTACTCCTCCATGAGCAACATTAGATGAGTTTCTATCTTTTCTATACATATTGTAATGCTTAACTTTCATAGATATTGCATTTGTGAGATTTGGTACTTCAATGCATACTGCAACAGGTTTGTATTCAGATAGGAGATTGTAAAAGTCGTCAAAGTTAGCACGGAGCCCACGACAATTCCATTGAATAATTGTATCCATTGTTTGGTTTTAGCTAGTGTCTGCTAACTCCGTGAGGTAGTTTGCTTACGCCTGTCTATTTTTCCTTTATCCTTCTTTGAGAAGACTGGTCTGCTTCTGTCAATGTCACCTTCTGGATGAATTTCAAGAAATGTATCATCTTCATCTGCTTTTTCATCAGTGGCCATGGTATCAGATCTGAAAGTGTGTGTGTCAGTTCTTTCAGAGCTCTTAGATTGTACTCTCTGTTGCTGATTGGGATTTTTATCTGGAGGTATTGTTATCGGTGTATTTACTTCTTGGGTTGCATATTTGGAGGGAGATTGTTCTTTTAATGAAGTAAATAATGATTTCGCCCAACCAGATATAGAGATATTTGGAGGGAAGGAGCAGTCAGTCTGAGTTGATATTGTGCGTAGCTGTTGAGTAAGTGATGCTTATGTAGATGTTTTAGTAGGGATTGTAAAGCGTTTCTTTGCCTCCTAATATGACACTTTGTTCTCTATTTTACATTTCTGAATGTTCTTCTCTCTTTTCCACTGGATACAGTCCTTAGAAAAGGCAGAATGATTTCCCTGGCAGTTAGGACAGTTTTGGGTTTCATTATTACAGTCCGTATGTGTGTGTTCTTTTGAACCACAAGAATCACAAGTGACTATACCTCTGCACACAGTTTGCACATCGCCGAATTTCTGGCACTTAAAGCACCGAACTGGGTTGGATATGTACGGTCGAACATGGCATCTGAGATATCCAGCTTTTATAGTTGCGGGGAGATTTGGAGGCTTAGCATTAATAGAGGCAAATGATGCAAGAAAGCAAGCTTTTTCAGCATCAGCCAAAAAAAAAAAAAAAAAAAAAAACACCACTCCCACTTTACCCCTCCGTTCGCTCGAAATACCTGTCCAATTGAGCCTTAAATTTGTTTAGGCTATCAACTTCAACAACAAGTGATGGAAATCGGTTCCACCAACCAACCACCCGCTGGCCAAAGGCAAATTTCTGCACATCTATCCGACATCCGTCCTTCCTCAATTTGAATTTATGCCCTCTGAGCTGATTATTCTGAGCAAGATGAAGAATCCCATTGGCATTGAGCATGCTCAAACCATTGAAAGCCTTATACACCTCTATCAGATCACCTCGCCGGTGCCTAGTCTCCAGACTGTAATTTGCAAAACTTAAGCCTTTCTTCGTAAGAGCAACCCTTTGTTCCATTCACTAATCTTGTTGCCCTTCTCTGTACCAGTTCCAGCAGCTTTACATCCTTCTTGAAATGAGGCCTCCAGACCTATATACAGTAGTCAAGATGTGGCCTAACCATTGCCTTATACAAGGGAATAATCACCTTCTTATCCCTTCTAGAAAAATTCCTGTATATCATTGACAAGACACCATGAGCTACTCTTGCAGCTCATCTGCACTGCTCAGAGAACTTCATACCTGCCTGCACAATTACCCCCAGGTCCTTTTCATTCTCCACCACTGTCAGTGTAGTACCGCAGAGTTGATACGTTGCTCTGGGGTTACTGTTTCCCATATGTAGTACTTTACATTTGTCAATGTTAAACTTCATTTGCCACCTCTCAGCCCATCTGTTCAACCTTTCCAGATCCTGTTGCAGCAGCATAGCGTCAGTGGTGACCTTAACAACCCTGCCAACCTTTGTATCATCTGCAAACTTGGACATTAAACTTGATATCCCATCATCAATATCATTCATAAACACCGAAAACAACAACGGACCCACCACTGATCCCTGAGGAACTCCACTAATAACATTAGTCCACGTTGAGCAGTGTCCATTGATTACCACTCTCTGTCTTCTGCCACTCAACCATCCCCTTATCCATAGCAGCAATTTGCCTCCAATGCCACACTGCTCCAATTTGTGCAGCAGTCTTCCATGTGCAACAGTATCGAAAGCCTTTCTAAGATCCAAATATATAATATCAAAGTTATTCCCTGCATCCAGTTCTTTTGTGACTACATCATAGTATCCAATCAAATTGGTCAGGCAAGATCTGCTCTTAACAAAACCATGCTGCGTCTGAGCTATAACTGAATTCTTGTCTAGATGATCCTGCAGTGCTTCTTTAACCAGTACCTCCATTAATTTAGCTGGAACAGAAGTTAAACTAACACGTCTATAATTACTTGTGTCAGCCTTTGATCCTCCTTTGTGAATTGGGGTTACATTTACACATCTCCAGTCTATGGGTACCTCCCCTGAGTCCAAAGAAGCTCTCATAATTATGGCTAGGGGTTTTGCTTCCTTTGCTGCCTCCTTTAATATAACTGGATAGATCCCTTCCACCCCAGGTGCCTTTTTTATGTTTATCTTCAACAATCTCTCCTCCACTTTCCTCTCAGTTATTACAAAATCATCCAGCTCACTGCCAATGTTTACTTTTGCTACATCATTCTCCTTCCTGAATAACTCCTCATGCGTGAATGTAGATGCAAAATACTCGTTTAGATTGCTAGCCACCTGAGCAGGATCCTCAACTGTTGAACCATCAATATCCAGTGGACCAATCTGATTCATCCCTTTCCTTCTTGAGTTTAAATAGGTAAAGAACTCTTTTCTGTTTTTCTTTGCATCCTTTGCCAAGGATGTTTCGTAGTCTACCTTTGCCTGCCTAATCTCCTTTGTTACTTGGGTACAGACCAACTTATATCTATCATAGGCTTCATGTCACCCATTAATTTGTATGTATCCCATGCATTTTTCTTCTCTGCCACATGTCTCATTAGTTCATCTGACAACCACTTAGGCCTAAACCTTGAACAATATTTCTTAGTTGGTATGTAAAGCCTGGTAGCCTCCAAGATTACTTCCTTGAATGCTTCCCATTTTGAGTTTGCTGTTGGTAACATCATCAGTTGGTCCCACTGTATAGAATTTAAATACTGTCTCAGACCATCATAGTCGCCTTTACGAAAACAAAAACCCTTCCCTTTACCTCTGATGGTAGTTACTCCTTGAGTAAATCCCACTTCAACACACTATGATCACTGCCACCTAGTGGTTCATTTATCTGCAGATTCTTAATGCATGAAGAATAACTACTGATAATCAGATCAAGAGTATTGCTCCCTCCTGTTGCCTCACGAACATGCTGATTTAGAAAACATGCTGATTTAGAAAACAATCATCCAATAAATCCACAAAAGCCTTGCTAGTGTGCGAGTGACCAATCCACAAATTCC
Organism: Mastigoproctus giganteus; assembly: GCF_048544385.1. Lineage (NCBI taxonomy): Eukaryota > Metazoa > Arthropoda > Arachnida > Uropygi > Thelyphonidae > Mastigoproctus > Mastigoproctus giganteus. The sequence goes on from NC_143577.1 coordinate 149,968,320, forward strand.
AGTCAATATCTGGGAAATTAAAATCCGCCATTATAAGACTCTCTGATTTACTGGCCCACTCTATTTCCCTGTACAATATCTTATTATACTCATCAGAGTCATTAGGCCTATAGCACACTCCTACTCTAAAGTTTGATTTCCCTATGCTTATGTCACACCAAACTGACTCGACACTGCCTTGTCCATCGATGTCGACTGGCTTCACTTCCTTGGACTTTGTGTTTCTTAACTAATAGCATCACTCCTCCTCCCCTCCTGTCCTGTCTATCCTTTCTATACACATTGTATTCCCCAAATTCCAGTTCCGCATTCCTTATACAAATGTGTGTGACACCACGTCTCTGATATCCCAACAATATCCGCCTTTGATGCTTTGAGCAATACCTCAAATTCATCAAATTTATTTACCAAACTCCTAGCATTGGTGTACACGCAGGTATACATGCACCTGTTTCTATTCTTGGCTACCCTAACACAACCCATGTGTTTACTTGTACCGCAATGACTCCCAGCAGGCTTTGAAATATCAATCATCTTGTTTTTCAGGCTTCTGCTCATTTCAATAGAAGCAGTGCAAGAATCACTTCCACCTCTGCCAGTGGCTACTGTTAATCTACTAGTCCTTGTATCCGCCCAACTAGCAGTTTTCCGACCCACCTAACTGTGCCTCGACAGCATCAGCAAAAATTCTTACACCCTTTCTATTTAAGGGTATCCCATCCCTGTAGAAGCCATCTCTCCTGTTAACAAGTACAGTTCAGGCTGAAAAAAAGTCTACCCCTTGAGCCTTGCACAATCCCTCCAGGGCCGAATTGATCGACAAGGCTCTCATCATATACTCCCTCCTATCGTGTCTGGTCAGAATTGCAGACACTTTCAAATTCAACCCTAATTCACGGCCTTTTTTTCAACAGTGACCTGTACTTGTTAAGTAATTCCGCCGGTCTCCTACTCTTAATATCATTAGTGCCAACGTGTACAACTATATCACCTTTTGTGCCCTTAAATGTCAATATGACTGCTCGTGTAGGGACAGGCTCTCCATCTTTTTGCCTGGACTACATTTTGGTTGCTTAATTCAGAGACAAGTTCATCCTCTGATACATTTAGAAGATCCCATTCAGATATTACCCCTTTAGAAGAGTTCAAGGTAGCATGTGGGGTAACCTTTGTGGGAATTCCACCAAACGTAGATATTTTCAGGAGTCTTTCAGCATATCTGTGTTCACTCAGCTCCACTAACAGGTCTCCTGATCTTAGTCGCCGAACCATTTTTGGAGGCCCAGCCACATTTTCGAGACATTTCTGAATCAAAAATGGAGAGAGCTTACTCAATGGTTGGTCTGTGGAGGAATGCAATATTAAGAAGAGAGGAGCAGAAAAATCTGTCCCTTTTTTTTCTCTTAGCATGACATTTATTCAAATTATCATGGTCGTCATGTCTACTTGAATCTGGATCAAGAGATCCATAGTAGGACTGTTTTGTGTTGTCCATAGTTGCTCCTTTTAGTCCCGGGAGTGTGGATTTCTTCTCCCAGGCTTCCAGCCCCGCCATGTGGAGGCAGGAGCGGTGCCACCAGTGACCAAGCGATAAGGGTGTTAGTGCGTTAGTAGATTAGTCTTATATACAAGAAGAAAGGTGGCTTTCCTTTCTGTTGTGTAAGCTGACTTCTTTACGTTAGAAGAGCAAAAATTATATAACTTTGGAAATTAGAAAATAACGTTCAACTACAATCAATCGCTCTTTTTAGAAAATCGCTTTCAAATCACTGAAGAATCGCTTTAGTCATTCGCTTGGCACTCGGGGCCGTTACAGAGTGTTAGGTTTGAATTTTACAAATTAGTGGATAGTGGTCACTGTTGAGTGGATCATCAAGAGTTTCCACTCAATACAAGGAAAGAGGATCGGAGAGCAGATAGATAGCACTATTGAGGAGACTGTTCCAGTTGTGAGATGGATGTAAGTTGGTGAACCAGTATGGGATGGTTAGATTCTGCCTATCATGGAACATTTCAATACGTTTATCTCGTCCAACGGTATTTGGAGAACCCCACAATGGATGTTATCCATTGAAGTCGCTCAATAAACAGAAAGGGGTTGGCAACTGCAGAATTAAATCTTCAAGTTCATGAATACTACAAGGCTGACTGGGCGGCAGGATAGAGAGCATTGAGTGTTATAATGACCACAATTACTATTCATGTAGCAGCATCTCCAATAGAGGTTTACAAAGGAAAAGGAATGTAACGCATTCGTGAATCTATAAGAATAGTAACCCAATCGTGAGCTTTATTTGTAAACGGTCAATCTTCTCTGAAAAAGAGTATAATTTTTGATCGTGATAGAGACTCTAGCAGTTAAATGTCTTCATGAACAGATGCCAACTGGATTATGACGTTTATTTCCTGGATTTCATCAATATTGCTACGATATCCTCTGCAACTCCATTGGACTATGTTGTTCATTTTTAGATTTAGATGAAGGAGCTCAGTCTGCCTGTTTTTTAAAAGTCTGTATGATGCGGTCACTCTTACTTTTATCTCTTTTTTGGGAAATTGGTCTCGTGTCTATTTCATCCTCTGGATGGTTCTCCAGAATGGTTTCTGTTTCACCTTGACTGGGGATTTCATTGCTTTCTATAAGGATGGTGTCAACTGGCTGTTTACTAACATGATCTGGCTTCTCTGTTTGACCGGGTCTTACAGGAGCTGCATGGTTAGCAGGTCGAATGGTGTGGTGTCGTGTTGTGTTGTTAGCCGTTCTTGAAATATGTTGCTTTGAGTAGTACAAAAGAGAGCAAGATTTTGGGACCGCAAGTGGCTCGAGAGCCTACAAATTAGTTCTATTGAGAATAATATAAATAGAGACAGGGGTACACGCATTCATCCCCTCTTTGAGGCAGTAATCCTTGGAGGGGATGAACGGTTTCGCCTGGAATGCTCCCGAACCGCTTCCGTTTTCAACAAATACGGGAACAGTACACGTTTACGTGAGGCGCACAGTGAACCTGCTGGTATTTAATGAGGCTCTGCAGAATAATAGTGCACTGTTGAGGAAGAAGGCAGAAGCCTTTGAAAGTTTCAGTTATTTTAGCCCTTTTAATCTAGTATATTTTATTGCATTTTCATTCAGTATTTTATTATCATTTTATTTGTACATTCACTGTAAACTACATTTGTTTCATCCTATCTTAATTGAGTAATATTTTATTTGTATAATCACACTTATTTTGTTTTATTTGACTTACTGCAAATTTATTGTAAATTTAAATATAAAGCTTTTTAAGATTTTGGTTTTCGTTTTTACTTCAATGGTTTGTGAGAAACGATAAAAATCATTGTGAGAAGCGATAAAAATCATAATATGAATATACCCAACCCCAGAGGCCTATTTGAAGAAAAGAGAGCAAAAATCGAGCCCATTCAGAAATGGAAATATTTGGTGGAATTGATATATCAATTTGGACTGTTTCAGAATGAAATTTATTTTGAAGCTTCGGCAAGTGTACATTGTTTGTTCGTTATTTGGTTTTTAGGAATATTAGCAACTAAGGCCATTTTGCTCCGGGGATATGTGGCGGTCATTCCCTGACCTTTCCGCATCCCCCATATTTGGTAGTCATGAGCTCGAACCCCGGTCTAATCGAGAAGCGGGTGTTAGGCACTGCTCCTCCTTCCCACCTGGCTACGGAGGCGCCTTGTATGGTTATATATATATATCCATATATTAGGGCTCTTGTATCCCTGAGTAATAGATTGAGTGCTTTAGATGAATAAGATGCTAAGAGAAACGATTGAGGCCAGGGTTACACAAAAGGAGATGATTATGCCAGGCATCTGAGGAATCTGCTTGTATAGTATTTGAACTGTCTTCACTTTGAGAGGAAATTGCAGATATTAAACTTATGAAATTTATAATATGAATTATAGTGTAATTGTATATATTATGACATGTATGACAGTTGTTTCAAAGGTATTATAATTGTTTGTAATTATTCATAGACTCAGACACTGGCTTGCTGACATAATTAGGTTCTATCAGGAGCGGGAAAATTCTGATTTAGATATTAGTCAGATAGCGTAAGTGGGTATCAGAGGTTTGAGGGCACTTCTCTTTATTGCTAATTATCTGATATAATTGAGTAAACAAACGAATAGTAATAATAAATAAAAAGAACTGCCCTCACATGTCGTCGATGTGTTCTTTGGGTTTTCATTGGTTGACAGTGAGAGAGGACAAGCTTTCGCGAAGTCTGTTCTTATCCCTGGCCTAGGAGTTTTCTCAGTGGAGATTCCAGATCCTTCCGCTCTAAACCGCTTGGTATCTCGCCATCCTCGTTTTGGAAGTAATTATTCCTATCGTTTCTTGTTTTTCCATCCATATCACTCTGCTGTTTAGTTATCCGTGTGTGCCGTTCTGTCGACATCATATCCGCGTCATTATTTTCTGCCCTAATTTCCTGTTTCTTTCTAGATAATCCTGCATTGTGTTTCTTATTTCTTCTATTTATTAATTATAGTCCCACAAGTATTGTTTTTAATTTTCTTTTAATCATTTTTGATTCCTAATAATATTAATATTTTGCTCTCTTAATTCATTGTGTTTCTATTGGATCTCGGGAAGGGCCCTGTACATCGGAGACATGAGTTCTGTTAATTGGTATTCATGTTTGTTCAAGTCAGGTTCCGAGCTGTAGCATTGATATTTTCCACTCCCCTTGCATTCCGAACTTGCTGCATCAATCTGTACTATTAGGTATGAATTTTTCTCACCATCTTGGGTTCCCATACCAAGTCTGCGATGTTCGCAGTCGTCTGGACATAATGTCAACCCAAGGATCTCCATTATCGAGTCAGTAATAATATTATTTCGCTCTCCGCATGTCTCAGGACACAGTGGACTTCTCTTCAGAAAATTCCGTTGGCTCGCGATCACTGCAGACGTCATCATCCGACTTGCCTTCGCTAGACTCTTCCTTAGATTTCTTATTACCTGGTTCAGTCCCATCATTGTCTCTCTTCGATTTACACAGTAACAGATTTTTTTTTTTGTTTCTTCTTCGGTTCAGTCTAGATATGTCAGCCAAGTCACAACATCTCCCAATAACTGCCTTACATCCTGTGATTTTGATAGAGTACTTGTAGGATGCGGATGCGACTCGGCAGTACGTATACACCTCTGTATACTCCGTCGTGTTATACGCCTCAGAAATATGGGCATCTGCAGCCCCCACGAATATCAAGCGTGTGTACTCCTCTGAATAGTCTCCTTCGTTGGATCGATCACACAAAAAAGCATCATCGTCTACCCCAACAAAGAACGACTGCGATGGAAACCGCACTGAACTTTGCCCGACTGTCAAACCTTATAATGGAAAGACGCCTCACACTAACTGCCAAAATGACCACTGAAATAATCTCGGAGCCAAACATATGGGAACAGTGAAGCTGAAGAATCCCTCAACCCGGAATGAGGTCAGCTCCAACACTTATAGCCAACCATAATAGAAAAGCCCTTGGCGACCGTTTTCTCGCCAAGCAGATGCTTATTACAGACAAAGCAATCGAAGGCGACGTCTACAAATTTCTCAGCGGATCGCAAATAATGGAGTGAGATCCTTGATGACCTAAACTCAACCAGGAAAACTGCACAGTAATATCGCAGTATAATAAATTTAAAAAGGATGTCTGTATAAAATTATATATAATGTCAAAAATACTGTAAAATATCGTTATGAGTATATGGTGAGTAATTTAACTCAAACTTATATTGTTGGCCTAAGGGGATGAACCTATTCGATGTGAGCCCCTTCCTCAAGGCCTTTGTCCACCAACCAATGTGAAGCTCTTGGCATTCCTGCTGTGAACGGTACATTGTATACATCCTTTTGTACACAATAAATATGATATATATATATATATATATATATATGATAGTGGATGCCCGATGCATGGGTCACTCTCTATCGCGGAGGTGGTACAGAAATTGCACTATCCCCGTTCGACAGTATCAAGAGTATATCGGGAATACACTATCTACGGGATACCATCTCATCGTGACAGCCCCGTGTGTTTGTGTGTGTGTGTGTGTGTGGCTCCTAGGCTAAAACCCCATCTCCACCTTGTCCTCTGTGTTGGTACAGGTACTCTGTATAGCAGGCCTGGAAAACTGTGAATGTTCGGGTGTGAGATGTTAGCGTGTGCCTTGGTTTGTGTCAGGTCACTTTTCCACCAGGGAGCAACCAACAGTTGGTCAGCTGCTGCCTGGTGCCCAACCCTGGCACTTTTAATGGGGTCGTCTTCTCTATTGACCCCATTTCTTCTGTCTTTCTCCCTTAAGTCTTCAGCCTCCTCTCTCTCTCTCTCTCTATCTGCTCGCCACCGTATACCCCACAGGTCAAAATTTAATAGTTCCAAATTAAGTTCGCTCACATTTCTGTGTTTCAATCTAGCGATCAACCGACGCAAATGTTTTTTTTTTTTTTATTTTTAGTTCCTAGCCACTGAAAATTCATGAAAATAGGTGGCAGGACCTGCCAGAATAAACTACAACTACTGGGTACCTGGTCTACTTCCACGGGGCGAAGTGTGGGCAACGTCGGGCCTCAGCAGGGGTCTGGCGGCTAAATGACTAGAAGAACAACGGTACACGACATCACACACCTCAAGATCCATATACTTTTAAATCTCTGGCCTTTACAGTGAACTGTATCACACCACAATGTAAACTACGCGGAGATGGGGGAACCCCTGGTGCTCTTTGACCCTAAACACACTTTACTAGGATCCAGGCCCGGATCCCATTGCCTCCACCACTTCTCTCCGCCGTCTGTTTTCTCCATCACTTTTCTCCGCAGACTTGAACAAGAGTGGAGCCAGAAACGTCTCCACTAGAGACTATCAGGCAATCATTAGCAGCAATAAACTATCGAAGGTTCCGACCCACCAGAGTCCTATTGCTAACACCATGAGACAGGATTCTACGCCTCAACTCAGCGAAAGGCCATTGGCACCGATCCTTAGATGATTGGAGACAGGTCTCCACGTGGCCCGATGAGTCCCGTTCCCAATTATTTCGAGCTGACGGAGGGTGTGTATCTCGCAAAAATCGCACGAAGCTATGTAGCCATCACGACAACAAGAAACTGTTCAGACAAGTGGACGGTCGGTAATGGTCTGGGGAGTGTTCAACTGGCACAAGTTGGGCCCTTTGGTACGTCTAGACGCAGCGCTGAACGGTCTAGGTTACCTGTCCATCCTTGCAGATCATCTGCATCCCTTCATAGTCATCGTGCACCCACAGGGCAATGAACTTTTCCAGCAGGGCCTTCACACAGAACAGTGGCGACTAGAATTTGGTTCTAACAGCATTTCGCAGATTTTAATACCGGAGACTGACTTATCCCCCCCGTGTATCGGACATGAATCCTATGAAGTATTTTTGGGATTCTGTGGAAACGTCTGTTCGCGATTTAGATACTACACCCAGGAATACGACGGAATTATGGATAGTAGTACAGCAAGCATGAATGGAAATATCTGTGAAATTCTTTTGTGAACTAGTGGACGCAATGCCTCGTTGTGTGACTGGGCAAAATGTATGCCTAACCATTATCTGGATAGGTATCCCACGATTTCTGTCCACTCAATGTGAACGGTTTCGTGGTTTTTATTTAAACTCGAGTTTTTCTCCAGAAAATAAATAAATCGACCACAGAATACACGCAATTTTCCGATAAACATACAGACGCCTCATAGCCTTAGTTGCTTGGCGCTAAACATACATACATCCCATTTGTCTTCCTTAAAATTTAAATCCATAAATTGACTAGAACAACTCGTAAAAACCATTGTGTTATTAATTATGCAATTGCATTGAAGAAAGGAAGAAGCTTTACTTAGATATTTCTTAAAAAAATTAAGGACAAAGACAGAGAGTGAGGGTTGTTTGAATTTTACAACGGGTAACCTGCTTTGTGTCACTCATAATTTTATAACTATTCAAAACCAATTGGAGTTTGACATCTTACCGATTGGCCACTCGAAATACGAGAAAGCAAATTGTTAGATATTGTTACACCACAGAGAAGAGATTATTTCCAGGATAGGTTTGAATCCGTTGTTGGGTCACAATGGTCTAATTGCACTTAATGCGTGACAGCGCTTTCCTCTTTGTCATATTCAATTGACTAAGCAAAGGTTGAGATCTGTCAATGATATATGCTACTTATTAGCAATTGAAATATAGATTTAACTTAAGATATAGATATACGATAATAAAAAAAATGGGTTGTTTCAGATGCTGTCGAACATTGGGAAGGTTATTTCGTCGTATGTATATTTTTCTATTATTATGAAATATATTTATATAATAAATTAATTCGTAGTTAATAACTGCAAAATGCTATACATATCGACTTTTATTTTTTCATTCATTCTTCGAATATCTATAAACATATTCGAAGAATGATTAATATTTTATTTATCTTTTCACAAGAATCTGGGGTGTGCTTTACTATTTCAGTTTAGAGAATATTCTCTAATGAAAAGGGCAGATGACACGCTGACAAGCGATACTTGTTGCCCACAAGCGCACAAAGCGAAAAAAAAAAATCAAATCAGTTTTGCTCCATAAATTGAAATTTTCCTCACGAGAAAATTAAATTTTACTTTATATGTGGATGCTTTCCGTTGCAGATTCCTGATTGGACCACATTAAAAAGGAATTGATTAAGCAGTCACAGGGATTAAATAATTGCGAGTGAATTAACTTTATAATAAATTAACCTTGAGAAAACTGTTTTTGTCTTTTAGGTTTAAAATGGAGATTGTTTCCAATAAAAGATGCAGCCACAGCTCGCAGGGCACGACTTAACCTAGCTCAGGAGGAACTTGCAGAAGACGGTTTGGTTTTTTTGCGTTTTTCGCAATTAAGTCTTTATGACCGACCACCTCCTCCAATGATACAGAATTATTTTCCGGAAATCCCGTTGCACACAGTTCCAGTTGATAATTGGCCAAACCGGTGAGTGAGTTCCGGATATTCGCACACTATGCAATCTTAAGATTTTTGCTCAGAATGTAAACTGTCTTACCAAAAGTTAGTGTACAGTTGAAGTTAATAAGAAAACATGGAGTTGTTTGGAATAATCAATAGCGTATCGGTCCATGTGGACTCTGATGACAGCATTACGGCTTTGTGAAAGACTTTACTCATTCCAAGTAGAAAGTTGGTAGTATTCTGATGCACTCGTCTATTTGTTTTTTCTTTATAGCAGAGACGTCCAGATATGAACACAATGATTCACAAACAAGTGCTGTATAAGGAATGTTATGTTTGAACTTTAATCTCTACCTTGATAGGTTTTCTCTAAAGGCCATTTGCTGCCATTGCTGTTGCTTTGCTGTTGCTTAATGTTTTGCCATTTGCTTAATTACTGCCATTGCTGTTGCTTAATGTTCAAAGGAAAATATGTTTTGCGATGGCAGACTTTCCTGCAAGATTGCAACAGTAAAATCACACCCACGTAGGCAGTAGTGTATTCAGGAGAGAATCCTTCAATAGGAAAATCAACCGACTTTATATCTTTAATGCATTAAATTGTAAAAGCGTCGAAATATGTACAGCAACAACGTATAAACGGATTTATGCCAAGTTGATGATGTCACTTTCCATAAAAAAAAAAAGTCTCATTTTTTGATATTAATGTTGTTTTATAGACAAACGGTTTTAAAATATAATTCACATTTTTTTTTAAATTTAAAATGAAGTTTCGGTGGGAAACTTTACATTTCGATTTATATGGATTTCGCTCCATTAATGCAATGCACCTTCTCTTTTCTTTTAGCCGTGATGGTATTCAGCGACGTCACACGGTGAGTCAATTTTATGTTCTTAAACTACGAAATATAATAGTTCATTTTTTAAATATAATTGGAGAATAACTTTAGGTGATGGCAGGGTTGTAGTGGAGGATATATGCCGTATATCCTCAATTTTGTTTAGGTGAATAGCGTATACCTCTAGTTTTTTAAATTGAAAAAATAAATATTAAAATATTTACTGAAAATTAAAAAAAAATTAATTTATTAGTATTTGATTCTTAGGCAATACTTAAAATTTTTAGTATAGTGTGTGTATATATATACATATTCCCCATACCGTTAATGTCATAACCACCGATTTTCACAGCGTTAACTCTAACGGTTTTGACACTAGGGTCTCCTGAGTAGGGAAACCTTTTATAACCACTGCTGATAATTTGATCAAGATCATTTTGCCTCTCTAACATGATGCGGTAGAAAACAAACTCTAACACAGTCCGGTACATGGGCTGTGTTAGAGTAACTAAGTAAGAATAGGTGAACGCATACTTGCATGTACACCAATGCTAGGAGTTTGGTAAATAAATCTGATGAATTGTCAAGTCATCAAAGGCGGATATTTTTGGGATATCAGAGACGCGGTGCCACTCAGATAAAAGGGAGGCAGAATTGGAATTTGGAGAGTAAAATGTGTACAGAAGAGGTACAAAGGATAGGAATGGAGGACGGTTATGCTGTTAGTTGAGAAACACAAAATCTCACCAAGTTGGCATAGTTGAACATCGCAATTTTGACTCAATTTGGTCAGACAAGCACTGGGGAAGTAAAATTGAGAGTAGGAGTGTGTTATAGGCCTAATGACTCTAATAAATACAACGAAAAACTGTACAGAGGAATAGATTAGGCCAGTAAATAAGAGTGTCTTATAATGGGGGAGTTTAACTTCAAAGATACAGAACTTGTAGATTGGTCACGCGCACGCTAGCAAGGAATTTGTGGATTTATTGGATGATTGCTTTATACAGCAGCACGTTAGAGAGGCAAAAAGAGGGAGTAACACTCTTGTTCTAATTATTAGCAGTCATTATTCATGCATTAAGAATCTGCAGATAAAGGAACCACTAGGTGGCAGTGATCGCAGTGTGCCGAAGTGGGATTTACTCAGAAAGGTAACTACCATTAGGGGTAAAGGGAAGGGTTTTTGCTTTCGTAAAAGTTACTACAGTAGTCTCAGAGATTTTTTAAATTTTATGTAGTGGGATCAACTGATGATGATCAGTACTACATTCTGTATAAGTATTTGGATAATACAGCATTCATTATCTGTATTATTCAAAAGAGGTGTCTTTTGTTCGTGCCCTAAACTGCAAGTCGTTCAAGTGAACATGTGAGGTTTAAGAATCTGTTATTTTACTTCAATCTTCTCTGTTAAAATATCTCTTATTATTCTTTTATAGATATGTAACTACGAAATATATTTCCATAGTTACCTCCATATAAATGGAGACCTGGATTTGTATCAAGATAAAAATAAATAATAATCACACCCTTCTTATCTGCAGCCAGCTCAGGAGAGAATCAATTAAAAAAAAATCTTGAAACATTTACAGTTGCGATGAAAACTGTGTTTCACATAACCAATTAAGGTGATCTCCAGAAATAATTTAATCGACTTAATGGTGATTAGTTCAATTAATCGCCAAAGCAATTAAGGCAATGAGGCATCAGCATCTTGTGTCTGTAATTGCGTTTCCTGTACTGTCAGTTTCGTTGCTGGAAGGAAAATGAACTCAATGGTGTTTATTATACAGTATTACTAAACGGAATGCATTCATAACGTGCACTCACCAACCAAAAGTTAAAGAAAAGCTTGTAATACTGAATATGTATTTATTGAAAGGAGTCACGTCTTAGCCTACCTCTTGCAGTGATGAAGACTTCGACTTCGTAGTAGTTTGTGTATAATTATTTGGATAATACAGCATTCATTACCTGTATTATTCAAAAGAGGTGTCTTTTGTTCGTGCCCTAAGCTGTAATTCGTCGAAGTGAACATATGAGGTTTAAGAATCTGTTATTTTATTTCATTCTTCTCTGTTAAAATATTTTTATTAAGATTGTTAACCATTATTCTTTTATATATATGTAACTATGGAAATATATATCCATAGTTACCTACATACAAATGGAGATCTTCTGGATTTATATCAAGTTGAAAAAAAGATAAAAATAAATAAATAATAATCAGACGACCCTATCTGCAGCCAGCTGATGAGAGAATCATTTTTAAAAAAAAATAATCTTGAAACATTTACAGTTGCGATGAAAACTCTGTGTTTCACATAACCAATTAAGGTGATTTTCAGAAAGAATTTAATCGAGTTAATGGTGATTAGCTGATTTAATCTCCAAAGCAAATAAGGCTATGAGGAATCAGCATCTTGTGTCTGTAATTGCATATCCAGTACGGTCAATTTCGTTGCTGGAGGGAAAATACGATATTCTAGAAGAAAAAGCCATGCGACCCCTTCGTTGGAAACCGACTAACTCAGCCACTTTGTGAGAAAGTCGATAAAAATTCTTCGCGGCATTATTGCAATTCGAACACGGGCCCTTTCTTCCCATTGTGGAAGGGCAGTGATTATTTACCACTGTGCTATCCCGAGAGGTTGCTTTTAATTTTACAAAACGTGTATTCCATTTTCTCACTTTCCCTTTGTTTGTAGTGATTTGAAGTGATTTTTTTTTTTTTTTTTTGGTTGCATAAAATTATTTCATTTTACTGTATATTGTTTCCGTCCGATAATACATTTTCTCTTTTATTTTCTACTTCTGAATAAAAGATCGAACCAAATCCTGAAATACGCCACTCGGTCAGTGAATTTTATATTCAGTAAGCTAGGAAATATAGTATTTTATCATTAATGTTGTTTAACACAGATACAAAAAACAGGCTTGAATAATTGCAGCACTATCTTAGGACGTGTGCAGTCATGAATTATCCGATAATGCACTCTCTCGTTTCTGATGCGATGCCACCAACCAACTCGGACTTTATTTGCAAAATGAAACCAAACCGAAATCACAATTCTAAAAAACAAATTATTTTATTTATTTTTGGAATATTGCTAATTATATAATTTCAAAAAAGCCCTTCATCATATCTGCTTATTTGGAATATATCATATTTAATAATCTCTTTTTTTTCTTTTAATGTTCACATTTATTTTTTCAGTATTATAATCCAAGGGAATATTTATGACTGATTTAAATGTTGTTTGTTTTCTCTTTAGATGTGAAAGACGATGATGAACAGCAGTTGACTACAGAAAGTTGGAATTACCATTGACTGTAACATCAATTAAAATGGGATCTTTATCAGAAGTTCTAGTTTTCCATAACTAAATGTTGATTGAATGTAGAAGCTCTGCCGGGATAAGAGCCTGTACGAAAAGGTTTACTGGCTACAAAACGGATGCAAGTTTTATGATACTCTAGAAATGCTTCTAATGAATAAACTCTACCGTTTGGTTTCTATATCAGAGGCACTAAAATGGAGGGCCATGCCTTTTTGCTTCCCCTAGTTTGAAGAAGCTGGAGTCTTCATCATCAAAATAAAAGGTTGCGGTTGCATTGATATAGCGGTGCTAACAGGTCGGTTCCATGGTTCTGGCACTGATATCTCCCAGTCAATTTCTTCAATCGTTTGGATGAATTCTATCAGCCGATGAGGAGAGAAAGCTTACAGATGTATCATTATCAGCTTCGCTTGGGGCTACGATCAGTTCCCCATGTTTAGTCAATGGTTAACTGCTCACAGGACTAAATTTTTGTCTGGTTCTTCGTGCAAAGAAGTCACCTCAAATTGTTGAGCCCCACGGCGTTAAATGTCTGGAGAAAGGTTAGGCCCGAACGTTATTCGTAAAGGCGGGCAGATACTCAATCACTCAGAGACTTATTGAAGCGACTCCAAATGACTGTCGTCGTTTTTGGATGATGTTGATTTTATGGGACGGTCTTGCAACAAGACGATATGAAGTCGGGCGTTAGAAATAACTTTCAGTGGTCACAGTACAGGAGAGGTAACAAAGGCAAAACAGAACACATTGTAACAATAGTTAGAAAGAGATTAGGCGACTATTCAAGCAAACTGTTCTAATTATTAATTTTTAATCTGAGCTGACACGCCGCCTACCATACCCTATACGTGCACGCGCTGAACTGTCTTAAAGATCGTAGAAACACGATTTACAGGAGAAGGAATCAATTAAAGGAAATAGTGGATTTCAAGTTTCCACAAAATTAAAAGCCATTTTAAGGATTCTTAATTGGAAATGAACTTAGGAGCACGACTGATGAGTTTTTCATGGTGCTGCAATTTTATATAGTGACAATTGACAACATGTTGAAGAATTGCTGCTGGTGGACGCAATTCCATTATCTATTAGGATTCAAACTTTTGCCGGACTGAGGAATTCATTTTTTTTTTTTTTTTTTTGTAAAGATAATTTAAGAGATATGCCAATGAGAATGGCGATCTTCTATTTTCTTCTTCCGAGAGATGATGGGAGTTTAGCACCAGAATAAGCAATATAAGTTATGAACGAAAAAATAAACCACTTTTGAGAATATAAAGAAAAAAAAAAAAAAAAAAAAAAAAAAAAAAACGAGTTTTTTTTTGTAGTGGATAAGAGAAAATGCGTATAATTGACGTGCTGTAATATTCACGTTATTAAAGACCTCAATGTTAATTCCTATGTACTAAGTGATTGCCAATCAATAAAAGGCAGATATTTTGTTTAATGTGTCTTATTTTCATTCGATTGTATTGTCACAGAGCAGGCTGCTGACCCTGATAATTCTGAAGTAGATAGTTCTACAAATTGTTCGTCCATTTGGAACAAATATGAAATTCTGTCTCTTCGTCAACAATACAAATGACACTCCAAATATTAGACTGGACTCATCTTTGAATGGACAACATTCACACTGTCGGTTTCGGCAGAAAGCACAAGTCATGGATTGCTCAAATATTCTGTCAAAGAAAGATCCCATTAAAGGAAACGACCGTGTGAATATCAGCTTACTATTGTATATGGTTTCTACAGAAAATCTCCACTACCACATTTGCTTGGATCCCGATCTGACCACACTTTGACAGAAAGTGGGAGCGAACTTATTTCTTCATCTCTCAATCCAATTGAGAAAGTCTTAGATGTGTTTAAAGGGCAGTTCGGTTTCGCATTTCTTAACCGACCACAGTGTTGTAGGTGACAAATATACTAATAGAAGAACGTACAAATATTCAGATAGACTATCTCAGACATAATCCATCCATGATAGGTACTGGCTGTAATTTGGCCAATAAGTGATGTACATGAATATAAAATTTCATAACCGATTAGTTCACACAATGTACCATATATGTTGTGTTGTTATAATGTGTATAATTATTCTTAATCTCTTTTCCTGGATATACGTGTAATAAAGAATTATATATAGCCTTTAATGAAGTTGTGACTAGTCAGTTTGAACACACAGCCCAACCCGAAGGAGGAATATACTTAATATAGAAATTCCAAAGAACCCGATTTCTTCTGTGAGGTATACGAGTCAGATGCGAAAGGTGGGGTGAGGAAAAGAAAAAAAAAGTAAAGGTTCAAATAGAATATTGGCATTCATACAGTTTAACAACGTTTAACAACGTCATACAGTTTAACAGTTTAACAACGTTTCTCATTTTTGGCCAGTGAGTGTAGTATCCAACAAAAAGAAAAGCAGTTGTGAAATTTTCAGCAAAATGATAACCGTACCTGACAAAGTTCCATCGCAAATAAAATTGAAAATATGTTTTTCAATAGAGATAAATTAGGATTTTTCATCTTATTTAAAAATTAGTTCGTTTGGTGTATGAAAAACAGACATACTTGGAATGCATTTCAAAATGAGATGGGATATATTTCACAAGTTTCTAACTTCTCTCATATCTATTTTATCACGAAAATTCAACAAAACAGATACGGGTAGTGAGGGAAGGTTAAAGAAGGTGTGTTGTTTTTAATATTGATTTCGTTTCGCATTTACAAATTTTGTTTAATAATCGTTACTTTAACTAAATATTGGCTAATATCATAAACTCCAAACTTTTCGAGTAATGAACGTAGAACGTTCAAAAAGTTACATCTGCTTTTTAAATGGTATGCGCTAAGGCCGCAAGTTTCTGTGGGGCGTTGATCTCAGTGGGCACGCATTCCAAGTGGGAACTGGACCGACTACTTCACTCGTGTTTCACAGCTGGTTGATTGCGAGATGTCGCAATTTGAACAGTGTGCTAGCAGCAAGTTCTTTTGTGTCCTTAAAAAAGTGCTACCGAGATGCTCCAAGAATTAAAGAACGTTTATGGAGATGATGTTTGAAGAAAACAGCAGTTTTCAGTTTTTAAATCGATTTAAAATGGAAAAGAAACAATAAAAGATGAACTATTGTTTCTCACGGATATCATCTTTTAAGGGCACATAGGTGATATAGTTGTACAAGTTGGCACTTATGACATTAAGATTAGGAGACTGGCAGAATAACTTGTGAAGGTTTGTTTTTCTATATTTTTATTTTGTATATTATCTGTCTCCTATTTGACTTGACAATATTTTAATTATAATTTTATCTATCCTTTTTGGTTAGTTTCCCCTTTAAAATAAACTCCTCAATTGCGCACCTGACTAGTATCTACTCAGAAAATTTCAGGTTTGGTGAACTACTCTAGGTATATATATATATATATATATATATATTTTGTTTTTTTCTTCCCCTTCAGATAGGCTGGTATTCAGAACAACAAAAACTACACACATATTGGATAAAAATAGTTTATTGTAGATATTTACAAAGATATATGAACACAAAATAAATTTATTAAACTCATGACCAAATAAATTTAATTTCACTTACTTAGAACTGAATGTATATGAGCAAAGGTATATTTGCCTATTGAGCCTACTCAAGTAGGGTTATCTCTTTTACATATATCATAATCAAATCTCCCCTCTTTTAAATTAACAAAATAATAATGTTTCTACTTCCTTACTCTTGAGTTCAATCGACTTTCAAAAGAATCTGTTAACATTCTCCTTTCATTACAAAACAATTCTTATTCCAAATTGATAAAGCTCCTATACTCTTAATTTCAGTATAAATCATTATTCCGTTTTCTAACAGATTATAGCCTACAACCTTCTCTAATCTAGGTAATTACACCATTCTCAAATTTCTACAATTAACTACTTGCCCATTTTAGGTTACTGACATCCGTCTGTAACCCTCAAATAACCGTCACAATCACTGGGGAAGTTCGACATGAGTTATGGGATTCCTCCTTGGGTCTCGGGTACCTTTATTTCTTAAGAACGATTCATATTCATCAGGTCAGAATAGCTGCTTCTTCCGGGCTCACCAAGGCTCCTACTTTCAGCTCCACAAGGCTACTACTTTCAGCTCCACCAGGCTGCTTCTTTCGGGCTCACCAAGGCCCCTTATTTTCAGCTCTACAAGGCTGCTTTTTTTCGGTTCATCAAGGCTCCTTATTTCTCCCTCGCTATCTTACTTTACGTCCTTCCTCTAGCTTCTCCATTTCGACTCCCTTACTTTCTACTAACTCCTAACAATAACTTATTTTAACTAACTCGGACAAAACTCAACTCTGTCTGTACTAACTCATTCTAACTAACTCCGACAAAAACTCAACTCCGTCTGATTAACTAACTCATTTTCATCAACACCGACAAAAAACTCAACTCTGTGTTCCTGACTAACTCATATTTACTAACACTGAAAAAAATCTCAACTTTGTCCCCACTAACTCATTTTCACCAACATCGACAAAAAACCCAACTCTGTGTGTCTCTCCAACCCCTTCACTCTCTTTTTGTTCTACTCCTCCCACATCTTACTCCCAAGTTCCCCATGCCTGTTACCAGTGACTCCCTCCAGTCTTATACTCATCTTCGGCTTTCTTCTCCTTTCATTCGTTAGAAAACCCTTACTCTGCTTGCCGAGAAACATGTGTTTCAATACTCCCCCTTTTCCTATTCAACCAGATCTGCTCCCATACGGTGTGCCCTTTGATGTTTGCCGATTTTCCCAAAAAAAAACATTCCCCTCTCATCTAACGCCTTGACCCTGTAACTTTTTAAAAACAGGAAACTCACATCTAGTGACAACAACATCTATTTAAGGAAACTTAAATGCTGGTCATGAAACCACTTCCTGTTTGCGCTTGACGGTATACTGTTTGAAGTAGCTTTCACTTCTAAGCTAACTCGCTCCCTTTCCTGAGTACGGCCCCGCCTATATCTTAATTCGTCTGTTTGTGCATGGACCCATGCTGCTTTAGTGTAGTTTTCTCTTAGTTTATTTCCCCAGAATAACGAAGTTAATGGCGCGGACCTTGCCTTTATTTCTTACACCTCAGGAACCTGTCTATTCGCCGAATAATTTTTATATTTTATCTTACGTGATATTACTACTTTATTAATTTGCGACAACAATCAATTAGTTAAAAAAACTAATTTCCAAAGTCTTAATAAAAATTTTATTCTGTAAGGTTTTGTGTCTTACATACTTAACAAGTACAGGACATTGTTGAAAAAAAGCCGTGAATTAGGGTTGAATTTGAAAGTGTCTGCAATTCTGGCCAAACACAATAGGAGGGAGTATATGATGAGAGCCCTGTCGACCAATTCGGCCCTGGAAAGATTGTGCAAGGTCAAGGAGTAGAATGTTTTTCAGCCTGGTTTGTACTTGTTAACAGGAGAGACTGCTTCTACAGGGATGGAATACACTTAAATAGAAAGGGTGCAAGAATATTTGCTGATGATATCGAGGCAGATTTTGGTGGGTCGGAAAACTGCTAGCTTGGGGGGATACAAGGACTAATAAATTAACAGTAGCCACTGCCAGATTCTTGCACTGCTTCTATTGAAATGAGCAGAAGCCTGGAAAACAAGATGCACCATATTTCAGAGACTGCTGGAAGTCATTGCGGTACACGTAAACACAAGGGTTGTGTTAGGATAGCTAAGAATAGGAACAGGTGCATGTATACTTGCATGTACAACAATGCTAGGAGTTTGGTAAATAAATTTGATGAATTTGAGGTATTGCTCAAAGCATCAAAGCGAATATTGTTGGGATATCAGAGACGTGGTGTCAAAAAATATAAGGAATGCAGAACTGGAATTTGGGAAGTACAATGTGTACAGAAAGGATAGACAGGGTAGGAAGGGAAGAGGGGTTATGCTATTAGTTAAGAAACACATAAAAACCAAGGAACTGAAGCCAGTAGACATCGTTCGATAGTGCAGTGTCGAGTCAGTTTGGTGTGGAATAAACATCGGGAGATCAAAATTGAGAGTAGGAGTGTGTTATAGGCCTAATGACTCTGATAAGTATAATAAGAAACTGTACAGGAACATAGAGTGGGCCAGTAAATCAGAAAGTCTTATAATGGGGGATTTTAATTACCCAGATATTGACTGGAATTTGTGGGTTGGTCATTTACACACTAGCAAGGCTTTTGTGGATTTATTTGGATGATTGTTTTCTATTTCAGCATGTTCGGGAGGCAACTAGAGGGAGGAATACTCTTGATGTGATTATCAGTAGTGATTCTTCATGCATTAGGAATCTGCAGATAAAGGAACCACTAGGGGGCAGTGATCACAGTGTGCTGAAGTGGGATTTACTCAAAGAGGTAACTACCATTAGGGGTAAAGGGAAGGGTTATTGCTTTCGTAAAGGCGAATAGGATGGTCTCAGACAGTATTTAAATTCTATACAGTGGGACCAACTAACGATGTTACCAACAGCAAATTCAAAATGGTAAGCATTCAAAGAACTTATCTTGGAAGCTACTGGGCTTTACATAGCAACTTCGCAGTGGAAGACCTTCGACAACACGAAAACGTGAAAATGAAGCAAATAGTGCGAAATTATGGAGAAGGCTGTTGTTGAGATGCAAAATTTAGGGATGTGTCGCGTGTATGTAAAAGGTTTGTTCAACGCTTGCTGTCGGACGATCACATGTTCTTCAAGAAAGCAATTCCAGCTAATTTATTCGAAAAAGATACGCAGGATCCAACCAAAAATGAAATCGTCCAAATGGCACACAAAAATGTCCTCTCGGCCCAAGTTTTCTCGTGCAAAAAAAATCAACATCAGAGTCATGCTGATCGTTTTTTTCTTTTTTTTTTTTCCCGAATTTGAGGGCATAGTACGGCATGAAGTGTGAACAAAGGGTTAAAAGAATTTCTGATGCTTAATATGTTGAGATTTCGATACGTTTGCGTGAGAAAGTGACGCGAAGATGATCTTAGAAATGTCTTGACAATGCGCCCAGTTACACAGCGCAGACAGAGTAACTGGTTCCCCGACCATGCACCGTCTGACTTTTTATTATTATCTTTATTTCTCCCAAGGGATACCTGGTTACACCCATTGACTAGGGAGTGTATATTAATATTCTAATATTCTATTAAGAAAGCACAAAAGAGTGCTATTTACAATTTTATATTATATATAACACTTATTACAGTATTTGAATTATACAATACATGTAGTACGTGTTGTCAGAATTACACGACACGTTGTAACTTGTAATCAGCTTAAGACTTACAGTATTTATAATCGAGTAAAACTTATTAATGCTGCATGTAAAGCATAACAACTGATTTAAGAAAAAGAAATGGGAGATTCAACATATATACATAGCACGGATATTCACAGTAAAACAACATACGGAGTGAATACGTGACGATGTCAAAAGGTACGTCAAAAACAATATCTTTTAGTTTAATATCGGTGTAGATACACCATAGATAACTCTTTAAGAAACTACGATGTAGTGCGGGAGACATCATTTGCTCTTCCTTCACAACGAGTTGCCTGGGTATTGCACTAACTCGAATAAGTAATGTTTCACTAATTGAGAAGACTACTGTTACTTTAAGAGTTATCTATGGTGTATCTACACAGATATTAACCTGCTACTCTTAAAGTATTATGCCTTGGGCATTTAGTTATGTCAAAAAAACAATAAAATACAGAATAAAAACCTCAAAGTTCATTTTTAGCGTTTCCGGCAGTCGGTTTCTTCTGTACAAGTAGAATAATAAAGGTCAGACATATATTAAAATATAAATCAAGATATCTCTTCCTGATATCCAGCTTCTGTCTGGAAGATCAGAGTTCTCTTAATGTTTTCTTAATCTGCATCTGTGGGTATCAGTTTTCGAGCACTTCTTTTCTATATGATTTGCTTGTGCAAAGTTTTTCCAGGTTGATATTTAGGTTATGAAAAACTTCAGAGTGTTTGCTGGAAACAATCTTCCAAGGATATCCAACTTTTAAATTCGGCTCTAAGTTGCGGTTCCTTATCTGCCACTAATATTTGTTTTTCACCAAGTGATTTTATCCAGTTCTGGATTTTCGGTGAATCCCCAGGTTCTGGTAAGCGCTGAGAAAGTGATACTACGTTATTTATGATGATCATTTGTCTCCGGGGTGTCCTCTGTTGTTGTTGTGCTTGGATTGTTTTGTTTGTTTGTTTGTTTGTTATTTGGTATTTAGGAGCATTAGCAACTAAGGCCATATTGCTCCGGGATATGCGGTGTTAATTCCCTGAACTTTCCGCATCCTCCGTATTTGGTGGTGACAGGCTCGAACCCCGGTCTAATCAAGAAGCGTTTGCTACGCACTACTGCAACTTTCCACCTGGCTACGGAGTCGCTGTGGACCATATTGCACCTCTCAAAGTAGTTAGTAGTAATTTTGCAAGGTTCAAATTTTCACCTATGATATGGCTAATTGACAGTTCCTCTAAGTTTGAGAGAAAAGTAGTAGTGGTGGCATCTGATGCAAGAAAGCAAGTGTATGAGCTTATGCAGCATCAGGCAAAAAAAAAAAAAAAAAAATTACAAAACAATTCTCTTTAATGTTTGTCCAGTTCCCCCTTAAATTGATTCAACCTATCAACTTCCACAACGACAGGTGGAAGTTCATTGCAGCAATTAACCACCCGCTGGCTAAAGGCAAATTTGCGCACATCTATTCTACATCTGTCCTTTCTTAATTTGAATTTATGCCCCCTTAGGTTCGTAATCACTAAATGTAGGCCAAATGGGATGAGTAGGCATGCTTCGAATTTTAGCTGCCTAATTCAGAAGTAACAGTTTTCTTCTGAGACAGACTGGAACTTCATGGGCTTTAATCTACAGGCTTTGTACTGGCGATGTTCTATATGCTCCTGTATCAATCCTCAGGGCAGAATGTTGAATAGGAGCAAGGCATGTCAGCACGGCATCCCAGGCAGTCATACACTGGGGCACCATAATCAAGACGAGACCTAATTAAAGTTCTATACAATTGAAGCAGGGTATAGCTGTCTGCACCCCATGTTGTCGAAGAAAGAACTGAAAGTACCGTATATTCATTTTTTTTTCTGGCATGTTACCCGCAAATATTTGCCAAATTTTAAGAAATCAAGCTTACTACCAAAAATCAGATCGAGGAGGCGAATACTTTTCATCACTGATATAGGATGATTCGTTAAGTGTAGCTCTGGATCAGGATGCATCTTTCGTTTGTTACAAAAATTAATGACATTAGATTTTTAAATGACAGTCGGTACCCATTCTGCGTCATCCATAGCTCAATATTGTTAGGTGAGATTTGTAGTTGCCTTTCGATGAAGTTATATTCTGTGAACTACACTTTACAGTATTTCACAGAATATTGGGGTATACATTTGGTTATATTATTTATTCTTATTGGAAATTAGGTAGAACTAAGCCTTGTGGGAATACTTCCTCTTGTATATAGATTTGCTAAAGGACTTACAGGTAGCGGATTTGAAACGTTCTATGCTCAAAGAAATTTTGTATGAAATATGGTAAGAGGCCTCTCAGGTCAAGGGATTGAAATTCTTCAAGATGCCGAAACGCCAATTCTTGATATTCGTTTCGGTTTACACCATGAGATCCAGGGATGATCGTTTTTTTCTGAAACCAAATTGATTATCAGAGATTAGATATTTGGAGGCAAGATACCAGGGCCAGCAGGCGGTGTATCATTTTTTCCACGGTTTTTCTCAAACAACTGGTAAGAGAAATAAGTTTACAGTTGAGGGACAGAGTGATCTTTCCTTGGTTTGGGAATTTTCTGTGCATATGAGTAATGCCAGCATGTGGGGAATGAATGTTCGGTGAATATACGATTGTTGAAAGTCAGTAACAAGGATAATGATCTTTTATCTAAATGCTTAATCATTATATAGGGTGGTCACTGAAAGCCTGAAGGGATTGAAAAAGTCATAACTTGTTCATTTTTAATTTCTTTTATTTTCTTTTTTTACAGGCTATAGAGCATCCCTTGGAGATTAAAATGTGGCTAGTGAAAGACTGACCACCCTTTCAGAATCTTCTGAAGCAATGTTCTGGCGATGCCTAGTTCAGCAAAGCGATGACGGGTACAGGCAGATAGATCCACAAACGACACTCTGCCGTACAACTTCCACCGCTGCGTCAGTGCGCTTAGGATCTCTTCCCGGAAGATCGCCGACTGATCCAGTTCTTTCAAACCGGGCGATTAGGTTCCGAATCATGATATCGCTATGAGGACTTTAAAATGTTGCCGGTATTTTCTCTGGGTTTTCAATAATTGATCTTTCACTGGAATAGAAAAACCCAACGAGTTTTACTCGTTGATGGACATCATACGCAGCCATTTTAATCTCCAAGGGATGCTCTATAACCTTTAAAAAAATTATAAAATAGGATTAAAAATGAACAAGTTATGACTTTTTCAAACCTTTCAGTGGCCACCCTGTATAATATATTCCCTCCGGACCAGCAGCACTGTTCGTTGAGGTATATATATAGCTTCTTGAAGTTCAAGCATAGTAAGTGGCCGATTATGATAGAAAAGATTTGGTTTTGAAGTCCAATCGCGATTTTTCAGCTGAAGTTTTAATTTTCTGATAGGACTAGTCGTATGCGGTCGAGTCAGACAATTTTGAGAATACAGACCAGGGGGCATTTGCAATTTCAGCATGGAGTACACAACTGCCAGTTGGCCATTAGGGAGGATAGAGGATGAAATTTGCCATTTAGTTGTTTTGTTTTTCTCCATATTATTGTGGAACCTGTATTTTTATTAACAGAACTTGCAAATCGGACCCAGGAGTCTATTTTTGCTTTCTTACAGATATGGCCAGCTTTTGCTCTGAGTTTCTTATAATTTATAAAATTATTGATAGTAGGATATTTACGGAATATATTCCAGGCTCAGTTTTTTCTTTTTTTTTTTTTTTTTTTTTTTGGCAATCTTACAATCCTCATTCCACCAATAATTTATGTATTTACGGGAGCTTGACTGTGAGATGGCAATAGATGCAGCTGCTAGGATTTGTTTAGTAATATGGTTGGTGACAATGTCAATTGGACTAGATTCGATGATCTGATTATCAAAGGATACATGCTAAGTGTACCTTGCCCAACCAGCCTTGGAAAATTTCCATTTCATGCGGTTTTCTGAAGTTACAGAGTGTTGTTATTGGTTAGATTTATTGGTGCATCAGCAACTCAGGCTGTAATGCACTAATTACTGTTTGATATTTACTTCGTTTTTCTTACAGGAGAGAGGGGGTTCAGATAAAGTGATATTTATTAATAAATTTTAGAAAAAGAAAAATATCATCCATGTTCTCTCGATCTCCTAGAACACACTGTAGTGTTAAATGATTGTAATTATGAAAATTAGAGAAAAAAGCTGTTTTCCGTTCTTTTTGATATTGCGGGCATTCTATGATGATATGCTTTACAGTTAGTGGGCATAAACAATTACTGCATTGTGGAGGATCACTGCTTGTTAGTAGATAGCTATGGGTGAGGAAAGTATGACCAATGCGTAATCTGGCTAGAATAGTTTCTTCCTTTCTGTTTCGTCTCAGGCTCGATTGCCACTGTTTAGGTTCTTTCTTGATTTCAAAAAGTTTATTATTTGTATGATCTCTCCACATGCGTGTCCATACTTCTTTATATGTCTGTTTGATAAAGCACTTATGATCACTATAATGAGTCCTGAAATTATAGGGCATCACATTTGTAGCAATTTTAGCAGCTAAATCTGCCTGCTCGTTTCCTAGGATTTCAACGTGTCCAGGGATCCAGCAAAATATTACGAGTTGTCCAGGTCCATGAAGTGCTAATAACTGTGCAAAGAGTTTCTGTACCAGAGGATGTCTAGGGAAGGATTTGCACTGTAGAGTATTAACGGCACTCAACGAGTCTGCATATATGATGGATTTAGCGTACGAGGCTTCTTTTATATTCTCTAGGGCTAATGGAATACTATATACCTCTAAGGTATAAGTACTGCATTCTGGTGGGAGCTGTCTGGAGATGGTGGCATTTGGTAGTACTACAGCTGTTCCAACTTTATTACCAGTTTTGGATCCATCTGTGTATAGCTGAATGAAGTCTACCACTAGGGGTCCAAGCGGCTAAGTTATTTAGTTAGCACTGTTAGAAATAGAAACAGAGAGATGGCCTTCCTTTCGGGGCTTTTCCCTAATTATTCTAGGGTGAAAGTGCAACAGTAATTTATAAATAAGGAAAACGATAGTTGGAACGAAATATAAAATGTTGAAATGCTTTTTTTTTTTTTTTTGGATTGCACAAAAATCACTTGGTCACGAAACGCTTGGCACCCCGGAACGATTACGTTAGGAAGCCCAAATGTTCACTCAACAAACTTTTATAGTAAAATTCCGGAAACTTTCTGAATGAAACTGTTGTGATTTATCTTCGCATATGGAAAACTGGAAGCCAGTGTTTTTTAATAAAATATATATTTAACAAGGATTTTGACAATTTTTAAGACAAATAGAAAACTGAGGGATCGACTGGGCTTAAAACCGTGTTTTCAAAAGCATCTTTGTGCGGGGAATAAAGTTTAGCTTCTACACCCCCCTCTTCAACTTTCTTGTCTTTAAAGCCCTCTAATTTGCCAATACAAAGTTTGTGTATGACGGTTAGATTCTTGTGGTCATCACAATGGTGGTGTAAAAATCGAATCGAAAAGAATTTTCTTATCCATTGTTAGGTCACAATAGTCTAAATGCAGTTAAGGCGTCACAGTAATTCAATCCGTGTCATTTCGTTTTGCCTTCGAATACGGAAAGTACTGAAAGATAAAACTTGCTTTATAATAAGCTTATAAAAGAATTATCAAACTACAAATAGATTTACGAATAGTTATATTGAATAAGTTTCAAAGGAATCAACTATGTGTTTCTTTTTTCCATGTTGTTCGTCGTGGAAATTATTCGGCACTTGTACGTATATTTGTATTACAATAAAATACATTTATATAATAAATTATTATTAATTTCATAATAAATTAATATTTGGTTTAGTACTGCATAGCATGACTACTTTTCTTGTTCTTCAACTGTGTTGATTGCCGTTATTTCAATATTCAGTTTTCAAAAGCGTACGATGGGGTTTTTATATCCAAACTAATTGAAATTTTCCTCAGACAGTAGGATCCATTTGTTTATAATACGATTTTAAAACTTGTCGACAGAACTACTACTGCTGGGGTAGTGTGGTTTGAGGGTTTCTATGCGTTTATTTAAGGGGAGCCGTTCTCATTTCTTTATTTCAAAGATTTCAATAACATCAAATGCATATAAACTAACTAAACGAAACCGGCATAAACACATCTGTGTGATATCTTGAACAGACAGTAAAACTTACTTTAAAATAAAACACCAAATATAAGCGATCTATCTCATCTATATATATGAACGCCATGACTTTCTGAAGTGCAAATAAAAATCATACAGACCATGGCCATTTGGAAAAAAAATAATCTCCAGAAATAAATTCAAATTGAAATTACAAGAGATTTAGACACGATTATAGGAAATTTTCGCCAGAGAGCTGTAAATTACTAAGATAAATAACTGACTAAGGTCAGCTGGTTAGTTACCGATAATAAACATCAACATAGGTTTGTTGCTTTTTTTTAATAATTATTATAATTTTATTATTTATTTTTATGTAATTTTATTTATTTTATTTTTTTTGGCCAGTGTAGCAAAAAAACTCGTGACTTCAAACGAACTACATATGGTTAAAATTCTGTAAGATGTAAAATCTTACAAGTTTATTTAAAATAAAGATATTTGGCTTTTTTTTTTATCTCAAAGTAAGATTAAAATAGAAGAACGTTAGAATTAGTGATGGAATAGTTTAAGCATGAGAATTAGGAATGGTAGCTAAGGAGTAAACTATCAATTCCCATAATGCAAGAGAGCAAACAGGAACAGCATGACTAGGTAAAGGGGTGGCATTCCAGAATAGTCGGGAAAAGGGTTGCTTGAGAACGAACAATAGGATGGGAGACGGGATTAGACGAAGCGCCTCCTTTGACCTCTAACACCGACAGACCAAAACAGGAAATGAGTGCACTTCCAGTGTTCGTTTCAAATTAAAACCGGCATCAGGCTGACTGATATTTGAGTTTTCTGATACTTTTAAAAAGTCAGTGCGAAACGAAAATGAGTGTTTGTGGAGGTTGCCAGTTGACATCAAAGAGTCATGCTGCCTGTGAAAAAAAAAAAGAATGTTCGATAAAGTTGTTGGTTTGCACGCTAGGGAGAAAGCCTGGGTGAAAGGTATTAGCAATTGAAATGGAATGTAAATTAAAAGTGTAAGGGAAGAATTGGTTGGAGTCCTTAGGGTACACGTCCCAAGCCTGAGGGGCAATGTAGAGTTCGGGGAACAAAAAGAGAGGGCGCGCGAAAAAAGAGGAGAATTTATCGGGAAAAAAATGCAAGAGTTGAGTGAAATATAGTGAGGAGATAGTCGACGAAAAAAGTCGAAGTGAGGTTATCGGAAATGTAAGGGAGTGAAAAAGAAGGAACGAACGTGTAAGTGGTAACTAAAGGGAGTTCGTCAAAGATTACGTAAGAATGAGAGAAGAAGATATTCATAAATGACCAAGTCCACCGAGGAAGGCGTTAATACTGAGAAATAGTCTTGAAAGGCAGAGTAGTAGGCCTGAATGCCGTACGATATTTCCCTGGAGGGCGGATGATAGAAGCCCTGATTGAGGAAAAGGTAGAAGGACCTAATGGAGACATCCGGCCAGAAATTAGAAGTAAGTGTCAAATAGCATAAGCACACTTAAATTATTAGAAGGACTGTAGGGAATAATAAGAGAATTATAGGGAAAGGTCATATGGGTTGTTGGTTGGTTGGGTTTTATTGGGGCTTTAGCAACTAAGGCTATAATGCGCCAAAACCTGAGTCATATGACAAATATACACTAAGATATATGTATGTATACGTAGATGAGTGGAGTAGTGGTGTTAGAACATAGTAATGAATGGAGAATATATGGAGATGGTCAGATTACATGAATGAATGAATGTCAAGTAACAAATTTAGACTTGGTAATTAAAGGGGATAATTAAGGTGAATGCTATCATATATGATGATCCAGATGTACTATGGTGACCAAGTCAGAGAGTGTTTTTTTCTATTGCTGGTATGAACGAGATAATTAAAATAAACGCTAGTTTGTAGGATGGTTTCAATGGTATCGTGGTAATTTAGCTGGAGGGCATTTTGATTAGTATTGCTATATAAGAAGAGAGGATTGTATTACAAAGTTGAATGTGGAAATTGAGTGTGATCAAAACGAAAAATTGATTACACATTAGAGGAGTTATTATAATGAAGAATCATGAAAGTTTTAATTTCCTAGTGCAAATAAGTGATGTACATGAATATAAAATTTCATAACCGATTAGTTCACACAATGTACCATATGTTGTGTTGTTATAATGTGTATAATTATTCTTAATCTCTTTTCCTGGATATACGTGTAATAAAGAATTGTATATAGCCTTTAATGAAGTTGTGACTAGTCAATTTGAACACGCAGCCCAACCCGAAGGAGGAATATACTTAATATAGAAATTCCAAAGAACCCGATTTCTTCTGTGAGATATACGATTCAGATGCGAAAGGTGGGGTGAGGAAAAGAAAAAAAAAGTAAAGGTTCAAATAGAATATTGGCATTCATACAGGTTAAACCCTCCGGCACACACATTTTCAATAATAACAGAATTCAGACTGACTAACATTACCGTCCTACTTAGAACGGCTTGCGGAGTCATTATACAGCTGTGATGGAAGACTGTCTCCAAAGATGAATACCCATTCCCCAAAGAAAATGAAAGTCACATTTATTTTCATAAATTAATTTTTTTTTCGTTAAAAAATATGTCTTATTTTTAAATATGAATGTTTTCTGTTGCAGTTACACTTCGGGTTCCTGTTGGCTTTATGCTGCAAGCAGGAATAGATAATTCGGCAAATCTTCGTACTCGACTGATTAATCAATTGCATTTGTTGCAACGAATTCATAAAATTCTTTTATTTTTCTTCCAGGGATCATATTAACCCTATGTCCCAACAGAGAAATCGAGGTTAAAAATGAGGATTTCAATAGTTATTCTGAAGATAGCGGCGAGTCAACCGGTTTTTCCGTTTCCGACGTGTTTCCACCACCTCCAATGCTTCAGAATTGGTTTCCTGAAATCCCTTTCGTTCTTAACGGTGAGTGATTTCCTATATGCTTGGGTTTCGCTGTCTTAAATTATTTTGTGGAGAATGAAAATTAACTCAAAGGTGTTTATTATATTACTAAACAGAATGCATTCATAACGTACGCACTCCAACCAAAAGTTAAGAAAAAGCTTGTAACATTGAATATGTATTTATTGAAAGGAGTCTCGTCTTAGCCTAATTTTGGCAGTGATGAAGACTTCAAATACGTACTACATTCTGTATAAGTATTTGGATAATACAGCATTCATTATCTGTATTATTCAAAAGAGGTGTGTTTTGTTCGTGCCCTAAACTGCAAGTCGTTCAAGTGAACATGTGAGGTTTAAGAATCTGTTATTTTACTTCAATCTTCTCTGTTAAAATATCTCTTATTATTCTTTTATAGATATGTAACTACGAAATATATTTCCATGGTTACCTCCATATAAATGGAGACCTGGATTTGTATCAAGATAAAAATAAATAATAATCACACTCTTCTTATCTGCAGCCAGCTCATGAGAGAATCATTTAAAAAAAAATCTTGAAACATTTACAGTTGCGATGAAAACTGTGTTTCACATAACCAATTAAGGTGATCTTCAGAAAGAATTTAATCGACTTAATGGTGATTAGTTCAATTAATCGCCAAAGAAATTAAGGCAATGAGGCATCAGCAGCTTGTGTCTGTAATTGCGTTTCCTGTACGGTCAGTTTCGTTGCTGGAAGGAAAATTAACTCAATGGTGTTTATTATACAGTATTACTAAACGGAATGCATTCATAACGTGCACTCACCAACCAAAAGTTAAAGAACAGCTTGTAATACTGAATATGTATTTATTGAAAGGAGTCACGTCTTAGCCTACCTCTTGCAGTGATGAAGACTTCGACTTCGTACTAGTTTGTGTATAATTATTTGGATAATACAGCATTCATTACCTGTATTATTCAAAAGAGGTGTCTTTTGTTCGTGCCCTAAGCTGTAATTCGTCGAAGTGAACATATGAGGTTTAAGAATCTGTTATTTTATTTCATTCTTCGCTGTTAAAATATTTTTATTAAGATTGTTAACCATTATTCTTTTATATATATGTAACTATGGAAATATATATCCATAGTTACCTACATACAAATGGAGATCTTGTGGATTTGTATCAAGTTGAAAAAAAGATAAAAATAAATAAATAATACTCAGACCCTATCTGCAGCTAGCTAATGAGAGAATCATATTTAAAAAAAAAATCTTGAAACATTTACAGTTGCGATGAAAACTCTGTGTTTCACATAACCAATTAAGGTGATTTTCAGAAAGAATTTAATCGAGTTAATGGTGATTAGTTGATTTAATCTCCAAAGCAAATAAGGCTATGAGGAATCAGCATCTTGTGTCTGTAATTGCATATCCAGTACGGTCAATTTCGTTGCTGGAGGGAAAATACGATATTCTAGAAGAAAAAGCCATGCGACCCCTTCGTTGGAAACCGACTAACTCAGCCACTTTGTGAGAAAGTCGATAAAAATTCTTCGCGGCATTATTGCAATTCGAACACGGGCCCTTTCTTCCCATTGTGAAAGGACAGTGATTATATACCACTGTGCTATCCGAGAGGTTGCAATTTTAAAACGTGTATTCCATTTTCCCACTTTCCCTTTGTTTGTAGTGATTTTTTTTTTTTTTTTGGTTGGATAAAATTATTTCATTTTACTGTATATTGTTTCCGTCCGATAATACATTTTCTCTTTTATTTTCTACTTCTGAATAAAAGATTGAACCAAATCCTGAAATACGCCACTCGGTCAGTGAATTTTATATTCAGTAAGCTAGGAAATATAGTATTTTATCATTAATGTTGTTTAACACAGATACAAAAAACAGGCTTGAATAATTGCAACATTATCTTAGGACGTGTGCAGTCATGAATTATCCGATAATGCACTCTCTCGTTTCTGATCCGATGCCACCAATCAACTCGGACTTTATTTGCAAAATGAAATCACAATACTAAAAAACATATTATTTTATTTTTCTGGAATATTGCTAATTATATAATTTCAAAAAAGCCCTTCAACATATCTGCTTATTTGGAATATATCATATTTAATAATCTCTTTTTTTCTTTTAATGTTCACATTTATTTTTTCAGTATTATAATCCAAGGGAATATTTATGACTGATTTAAATGTTGTTTGTTTTCTCATTAGATTTGAAAGAGGATGATGAAGAGCAGTAGACTACAGAAAGTTGGAATTACCATTGACTGTCACACTAATTAAAGTGGGATCTTTATCAGAAGTTCTAGTTTTCCATAACTAAATGTTGATTGAATGTAGAAGCTCTGCCGGGATAAGAGCCCAGAAGAGCCTGTACGAAAAGGTTGCTGGCTACAAAACGGATGCAAGTTTTATGATACTCTAGAAATACTTCTAATGAATAAACTCTACCGTTTGGTTTCTATATCAGAGGCACTAAAATGGAGGGCCATGCCTTTTTGCTTCCCTAGTTTGAAGAAGCTGGAGTCTTCATCATCAAAATAAAAGGTTGCGGTTGCATTGATATAGCGGTGCTAACAGTCGGTTCCATGGTTCTGGCACTGATATCTCCCAGTCAACTTCTTCAATCGTTGGGATGAATTCTATCAGCCGATGAGGAGAGGAAGCTTACAGATGTATCATTATCAGCTTCGTTTGGGGCTACGATCACTTCCCCATGTTTAGTCAATGGTTAATGCTCACGGGACTAAATTTTTGTCTGGTTCTTCCTGCGACAAAGTTGCGTCAAATTGCTGAGGCCCACGGCGTTTAATTTCTGGAGTAAGTTTAGGCTCAAACGTTATTCGTAAAGGCGGGCAGATATTCATTCACTCAGACTTACTGAAGCGACTCCAAATGACTGTCGTCATTTTTGGATGATCCTTGATTTTATGGGACGGTCTTGCAACAAGACAATATGAAGGCGGGCGTTAGAAGTGACTTTCAGTGGTCACAGTACCGGAGAGATAACAAAGGCAAAACAGAACACATTACAATAGTTATAAAGAGATTAGGCGACTATTCAAGCAAACTGCTCTAATTATTAATTTTTAATCTGAGCTCACACGCTGCCTACCATACTCTATACGTGTACGCGTTGAACTGTCTTAGAGATCGTAGAAACACGATTTACAGGAGAAGGAATCAATTAAAGGAAATAGTGGCTTTCAAGTTTCCACAAAATTAAATGCCAATTTAAGGATTCTTTATCGGAAATGAACTTAGGAACACGACTGATGAGTTTTTCATGGTGCTGCAATTTTGAATAGTGACGATGACATGTTGAAGAATTGCTGCTGGCGGACGCAATACTATTATCTATTAGGATTCTAATTTTTGCCGGACTGACGAATTAATTTTTTTTTTGTAAAAGTAATTTAAGTGATCTTCTTCTTTATCTTCGCCTTCTTGCCACGTTTATATGGGGTTAGCATTTCTGTCCTTAATCGTTTTCCTCCATTCCTCCCTACCCTGGGCTTCCTCTCCTCCATCCTGTCTCCTTTAAATCCTCTACCAACTTGTCCTTCCATTTCAGCTGTCTCCCCTCTCTTCCTCTTCCCTATCTCCTCCAACTTTTCGCACCTCTTCCCCACATACTCCTCACTTCTTCGTTCCACATGTCCAAGCCACCCAAAGGTAATTTAAGAGATATGCCAATAAAAATGGCGATCTTCATTTTCTTCTTCCGAGAGATGATGGGAGTTTAGCACCAGAATAAGCAATATAAGTTATGAACGAAAAAATAAACCACTTTCGAGAATATAAAGAAAAGAAAAAAAAAAAAAACAATGAGTTTTTTTTACAGTGGATAAGAAAAAATGCGTATAATTGACGTGCTGTTAATATTCATGTTATTAAAGAAGTCAATGTTACTTCTTATGTACTAAGTGATTGGAATCAATAAAATGCAGATATTTTTTAAATCTGTCTTATTTTCATTCGATTGTATTGTCACAGAGCAGGCTGCTGACCCTGATAGTTCTGAAGGAGATATAGTTCTACTAGTATTTCCTCCATTTGTAACGAATATGAAATTCTGTCTCTTCGTCAATAATACAAATGACACTCCAAATATTAGACTGGACTCAACTTTGAACCATGATATGTACTGGATGTAATTTGTCCAAAAGATGGCCAATATCAGACATTAAACGTTTCTCATTTTTGGCCAGTGAGTGTAGTATCCAACGAAAAGAAAAGCAGTTGTGAATTTACACCAAAATAATAAGGGTACCTGACATAGTTCCATAACAAATAAAATTAAAAATATGTTTCTCAATAGAGATAAATTAGGATTTTTCATCTTATTCAAAAATTAGTTCGTTTGTTGTATGAAAAACAGATATACTTGAAATGGAATGCATTCCAAAAGGAGATGGGATATATTTCACAAGTTTATAACTTCTCTCATATCTATTTTATCACGAAAATTCAACAAAACACATACGGGTAGTGAGGGAAGGTCAAAGAATGTGTGTTGTTTTTAATATTGATTTCGTTTCGCATTTACAAATTTTGTTTAATAATCGTTACTTTAAATAAATATTGGCCAATATCATAAACTCCAAACTTTTCGAGTAATGAACGTAGAACGTTCAAAAAGTTACATCTGCTTTTTAAATGGTATGCGCTAAGGCCGCAAGTTTCTGTGGGGCCTTGACCTCAGTGGGCACGCATTCCAAGTGGGAACTGGGTACCAAGTGGGAACAAAGGGGAGAGTATTAAATACACCAGCTGCCGTTGCAGATGAACACAAAAGTTATTTTGCATCGATATTTACAAATGAAAAGCCTTTTGTGGCAATGAGAAATTGTGGGAGCGAAGTTGAAAAATATGTAATTAATGATATTGAAATTTCGCAAGATTATTTAATGAAAAAACTTTCGCGCCTACAGGCCAGTAAGGCTCCTGGAGTTAATGGAATATACCCTATAATCTTAAGGGAGGCGGCAAGTGAGCGCATTAAACCATTGAGGGTAATTATGCGAGCATCACTAGACTCTGGGGAGAATCCCTTGGATTGGAAAAGTGCCAATGTATCTCCCATACATAAGGGTGGCTCTAAGAGTGAAGTGGGAAATTATCGACCTGCCAGTCGGACTTCAGTGATAGGTAAAATCATGGAGACAATGCTAAAGGGTGGAATTCATGATCATTTAGATAGAATTGAAATTCTCATGGATACTCAGCATTGTTTTGTAAAGGGAAAATCATGTTTAACAAATCTGGTTCGCTAGTTTGAAAGGGTCACTCACGAGCTGGATTTAGGGAATAATTTCGACATTGTTTATTTAGATTTCAGCAAAGCTTTTGACCAAGTCCCACATGAGCGGTTGCTTTATAAGCTGGAACATGTTGGAATCACTGGGAACTAGAACGTTCAAAAACTGAGAAAATCCTTAGATGGATAGCTGGATGGCTTCAGGGCAGGAGGCAGAGGGCTGTGATAAATGGCTATTCCTCAGATTGGGTTGATGTAAGAAGTGGATTTCCCCAAGGATCAGTATTAGGACCACTGTTGTTTATAATTTTCATAAACGACATCTATGAAGGGATAGATGGTGTGATGCCTAAATTTGCAGATGATGTTAAAATTGGTAGAGTAGTTAATGATCACTGTCAAGCTGAGCTTCTTCAGTGAGACCTATATAGACTTCAGGAATGATCAGAAAAAGGGCAGCTATGCTTTAATCCAACAAAGTGTAAGGCATTATAATTGGGAAACAGTAATCCCAAAATATCTTATTCACTAGGCGGAGTTCAACTAAACCCAGTATTGGAGGAAAGGAACTTGGGTGTTACGAAACGGTCAGACATGAAATTCTCTGAGGATTGTGAACAGGTTGCAAGGAAGGCCCATGGTATCCTATCGACGATCTATCGAACTTTTGCAAGTAGAGATAGGGACGTGATAATCCCATTATATAAAGCTTTTGTTAGACCACACTTGGAATACTATGTTCAAGTATGGAGACTGCACCTAAAGAAAGACATCGAGCTTCTTGAAAGGGTGCAAAGACGAGTAACTCGCCTGGTGAGATCGGCAAAAGGGTGTCTTTTGAAGAAAGACTTCGAATATGTGGGTTGCAGAGTTTGGAAACTAAATACCTTAGAAGAGATTTGATTGAGGCGTTTAAGGCTCTGAGAGGCATCAGTAAAATGAATGAAGACGAAATTTTCAAGGTTATAAATGATGCTAGAACTAGGGGAAATAAATTCAAGTTACGGGGGGAAATGTTTACATTGGACTGCAAGAAGTTTAATTTTAGCCAGAGAGTTATAAATTACTGGAATAAGCTGCCTACATGGGTGGTAGAGGCTGACAGTTTGGGGAAATTCAAAGATCATCTGGATAGTACCTCCGGGTCGGGGAAGCGCATAGGATGATAGGTTTAATTTCCGTTTCTTTTAATAATCATTATTATTTATTTATTTATTTATTATAATTTTTTTTATCATTGTTATATTCGGTTTTTCTTTTTTTTTTCTTTTTTTTTTTTTTTGGCTGGTGCAGCATAAGCCATAGGCTTTCTTGCACCATGCAGCCCTTACTAATACTAATACAAAATACTTCTTTTCTGTACGATTTGCTTGTGCAAAGTTTTACACGGTTGATATTTAGGTTATTAAATAGCTTCAGAGTGTGTGCTGGAAACACTCTTCCAAGGCTATCCAACTGTGTAAATTCAGCTCTAAGTTGCGGTTCCTTATATGCCACTAATATTTCTTTTTCACCAAGTGATTTTATCCAGTTCCGGACTTTCGGTGAATCCCCACGTCCTGTTAAGAGCTCAGAAAGTGACACTACGTTATTTATGATGATCATTTGTCTCCGGGGTGTGTCCTCTGTTGTTGTTGTGCTTGGATTTTTCTGGTGCAAAGGCTACTTGGACCATATTGCACATATCAAAGTAGTTAGTACTAATTTTGTTGGTTTCTATAGAAGCAGTTATAAACGGTTATATATACCTATTATTTCAGATTATTCCAGTGGCCAAACTGATCACCGGAATAATCTCGGAGCCAAACATATGGATACTGTGCAGCTGGAGAATCCCTTAACCTGGACTGAGGTCAGCTCCAACACTTATAGCCAACCATAATAGACTAGCCCTTAGCGAACGTTTTCTCCCTAGGCAGATACTCACTACTGTCCA
Source organism: Mastigoproctus giganteus (assembly GCF_048544385.1). NCBI lineage: Eukaryota > Metazoa > Arthropoda > Arachnida > Uropygi > Thelyphonidae > Mastigoproctus > Mastigoproctus giganteus. Next base: position 150,005,010 of record NC_143577.1, read on the forward strand.
AGAAATCGACGGCGAACTCTACAAATTTGCCAAGAATCGCAAATACCGGAGAGAGATCCTTGATGACCTAAACTCAACAAGCAAACTGTACAGTAATGTCGCAGTATAATAAATTTAAAAAGGATATCTGTCTAATATTGTATATAATGTAAAAAATACTGTATAATATTTTTATGAATATATTGTGAATAATTTAACTGAACCTTATTCTATTGTTGGTCCTGGAGAATGAACCCGAACTTCGATGTGTGCTCCGTCCTCAAGGCCTTTCTTTATCCACCAGCCAATGTGAAGCCCCTGGCATTCCTGTCGTGAAGGGTACATTGTATACATCCTTTTGTACACAATAAAAATTATATATATTCGTTTCAGAAAGGAGAAAAATTCTGCAAGGTTTCAATTTTCGCCAATGATAGGGCTAATTGACAATTCCTCTACGTTTGAAAAGAGAAGTAGTAGTGGCATGCGTATGAACTTATGCAGTATCACCAAAAAAAAAAAAAAAAAAAAAAAAAAACCACAACGACAGATGGAAGTTTGTCCCAGCAATTAACCACCCGCTGGCTAAAGGCAAATTTCCGCACATCTGTTCTACATCTGTCTTTCCTCAAGTTGAATTTATGCCCCCTTAGATTGATAATCTGAACAAGTGGAAGAGTCCCATCATAATTCAGCGTGCTGAACCCATTCAAGGCCTTATACACCTCCAGCCGCCGCAATTTGCAGAATTTAAGCCTCTCTTGGTAAGAGGATCCCTTCATTCCCCTCACCAATCTTGTTGCCCTTCTCTGTACACGCTCAAGCAAATCAACATCTTTCCTAAAATGAGGTCTCCAGATCTGTACGCAGTACTCAAAGCGTGGCTTGACCATTGCCTTATACAGAGAGACAATCACCTCCTTTTTCCTGTTAGCAAAATTCCTGTATATCATTGACAAAACTCTATGAACTGCCCTGGCAGCCTGTCTGAATTGCTCAGAAAACTTCACATCTGACTGCACAACTACTCCCAGGTCCTTTTCATTCTCTACCACTGTCAGTGTAGTACCACAGAGTTGATACATTTCTCTGGGGTTACTTCTACCCATATACAGTACTTTGCATTTGTCAACGTTAAACTTCAGTTGCCACTTCTCAGCCCATCTGCCCAAATTTTCTAGATCCTGTTGCAGTAGCACACTGCCATTGCTGTCATTAACAACCCAGCCAACTTTGTATAATTTGTAAACTTTGACACCAAGCCTGATATACCTTCATTAATATCATTGACAAATATACAAAACAACAGTGGACCCAACACCGAACTCTGTGGGACTCCACTAATAACATTAGTCCACGAAGAGCAGCACCCATTGATTACCAACCTCTTTCTTCTCCCACTCAACCATCCTTTTATCCATTGTTGCAACTTACCCTTAATACCATTCTGCTCCAATTTGTACAGTAGTCTTCCATGCGCAACTGTGTCAAAAGCTTTCCTGAAATCCAAGTATATGATATCAAAATTATTTTTTACATCCAGTTCCTATGTAAATACATCATAATATCCAATCAAATTTGTTAGACAACACTTTCACTTAACAAACCCATGCTGTGTCTGAATTATTGCTGCAGTCTTGTCTAGATGATCCTGCAATGCATCTTTAACCAGCGACTCCATTATTTTACCCGGAACAGAAGTTAAACTAACTGGTCTGTAATTACTCGTGTCATCCTTCGATCCCCCTTTGTAAATTGGGGATACATTTGCAGATCTCCAGTCCGAGGGGACCTCCCCTGAATCCAAGGATGCTCTTATAATTATGGCTAAGGGTTTGCTTAGTTCCTTTGCCGCCTCCTTTAATATAACTGGATAGTTCCCACCCCAGGTGCCTTTCTTATGTTGAACTTCAACAATTTCTCCTCCACTTTGTTCTCAGTTATTACAAAATCATTAAGCACCCTGCTACAAGTTGATAACCTTCTGGAATTTTAAAACCTTAATGAATAACTCCGCATGTGTGAATGTAGATGCAAAATACTCATTCAGGTTGTTTGCTATCTGAGCAGGATCATCAACAGTCGAACCATCGACTGTTCGTTGATGTATTTTATTGCGAGTGGCCCGTGGCAATATGTACACTGTGGAGGACCATTACCTGATAACAGGAATAGACGGGTCAAAATGAGTGTGGCCTATTCGGGCTCTTGTCAGGACTACATCTTCTTGTCTGTTTTTGCGGAAATTGGATGCCCATAATTGAAGTACAGGTTTAATTTCAGGGAGTTTATGTATATGCGTTTCCACTGAAGTGTCCATCGTTCCTTACATATATTTCATATATGAATTTTGTAATCACTGAACGGTACCAGAAAATTCATTGCAGCTGTACTGGATGGATGCTTGGCAGCAGCATCTGCAATTTCGCTTCCTGGTATTCCAGTATGGTCTGGGATCCAGCAAAAGCCAACTTTTTGCCGATGATCTTTGAGACGAATAAACTCTGATGAGTTGTAGTAATGGATGAGTAAGTTGGGAAATCTTTGACATTGCTAGTCTGTATATATTATGCTCTTTTCGATTGAGAGATGGAAAATGTTTTCCAGAGCATGATTTATGGCTTATAATTCAGTGGTGTAACTACTGCATTCTGTTGGAAGTGATACAGATAATGTAGGTCCTCGGTGCTCTTTGGAAGTCTTTCCTTCTTTTAAATAAATAAATGAATAAATATAATCCTTATTTTGTACAAAATGATGTATGCAATGTACACTTCACAGCAGGAATGCCAAGGGCTTCACATTGGCTGGTGGACAAAGACCCTGAGGACGGGGCCCAAATCGAAATTCGGGTTCATCTCCCCAGGGCCAACAATATAATAAGTTTCAGTTAAATTATTCACAATATACTCAAAGATATTAAACAGTATTTTTTAATATTATATACAAAATTATACAGACATCCTTATTAAATTTATTATACTGCGACATTACTGTGCAGTTTGCCTGGTTGAGTTTAGGTCATCAAGGAGCTCTCTCCGGTATTTGCGATCCTTGACAAATTTGTAGAGGTCGCCTTCAATTGCTTGGACTGTGATAAGCATCTGTTTGGGGAGGAAACGGTCACTAAGGGCTAGTCTATTATGGTTAGCTATAAGTTTTTTTTTTTTTTTGGTAGTTATTGGCGCATCGGCTTCTGTGGCCATAGTGCACCTCCCACGGTTTTTTGCAGTACTTTGATCCAAGCCCGAGGCGGGATTCGAACCCGCGACCTTTGGGTTGCCAGGCAGGCGCTTTACCCACCCGGATAGCTATAAATGTTGGAGCTGACCTCAGTCTGGGTTAAGGGATTCTCCGGCTGCACAGTTCCCATATGTTTGGCTCGGAGATTATTCCAGTGGTCATTTTGGCAGTTAGGGTGAGGCGTCTTTCCATTATAAGGTTTGGCAGTCGGGAAAAATTCAGTGCGGTTGCCATCGCAGTTATTCTTTGTTGGGGTGGACGATGATGTTTATGTGTGATCCAACGAAGGAGCCAGTATTCAGAGGAGTACACACGCTTGATATTCGTGGGGGCTGCAGATGCCCATATTTCTGAGGCGTATAACACGACGGAGTATACAGAGGTGTATACGTACCACCGAATCACATCCAGATTCTTAACGTGGAGTAGTTGTTGTTTGGTAATCCACTGCATTTTGCAGAATTTTGTTATGAGCTTGTCAATATGGGGCTTGAAAGTCAGTTTGAAATCGAAGACGACGCCCAAGTCCGTAAGTATATTTACCACTGGAAGGAAAATACCATCTAAAGCTTGGACTTTGACTTCAGTGGGTTGGTGTTTCAAAGAAAAGACAATTTGGGCTGATTTCGCAGGATTAATAAGTAGTCCAAATTTATGAAGATAAGATCCTAAGTCGTATAACTTTCGATTGGTATTTTCATTAATTTTTGAGATATGTTTGCTGGGGTTAATCTGAGCGTGTTGCTTAATATCGTCAGCATAGTACATTACGTTTTCTCTCTGTTGCACAAACGGAATAATGATTGCAATAAATAATGCTCCGGAGAGGAGTCCGCCTTGGGGAACTCCCGCAGTGATTTTTCTTGAGATTATATCTTGATCCGCTGTAAAAAGAATGATTCTGTCAGAAAGCACGGTTGTGATAAACCACAACATGTTTTATATGGAAGTAATTTTCTAGGATGTGAACGAGCGAGGGAATTCTGATTGAGTCGAAGGCAGTTTCCAGGTCGACGTAAGTGAGGACAAGTTCTGCTTAGATTTTTTTTTTTTTTTACTTGCATTTCCTGCTTTTTAGCGCTTGTTGTCTTTGCACTCGTTGTTTCGCACTTGTTACCGTTATATTAGGTTAGGTTTTGCCACATTCTGCCCACAAATGGCTCAGAAAAGATTTTCATACAGTGCTGAATTCAAGTTATGAGGAGTTGTATGAATTTTATGATGAATAAAACTTGTTCAATAACTTTGTAATACATTTTTTTGAAATTTCGGGCCCCAAAATTAAGGTGCGTCTTATACATGGGAGCATCTTATACATGGGGAAATACGGTATATAAGTAAAGAAATCCTCTAGCTCTGAAAATGGTGCTGGTTATCGATGTTAAATTGGTGACTGTGGATCTTCCGGGAATGGCATAGTAAATATGTGAGGCATGATTTGATTGGTGATGATTGAAAGCAATGCCTTCTTATGTTTCAAGAGGCTGGTAGAGCGAGAGACTGGCCTGAACTGTTTAATGGGGGATGCAGATTGGCATTTATGATGTGTCCTCACACCACACATATGCTCCAGAGAGGGTGAAAGTAGTGCTGCGTTAAGACACAGTTAAAAATTGAGAGTAGTGGATCGATTACTTCTCTCCGTAGTTGCTGAATCTCAGGGGTCCACCAGGGAACTACACCAGGCAGTGAGTTTTTTCTTTTTATAGCTGTTGCACTGGCACTTGTATAATTTCTGTTACCTTGCGTTGGCATGAGTCAGGATCACTTCATTGATCCAGCAAATGTTGGTTATTTTCTACCGTTGCAGTCAAGGAGTTCCTGAAGAGCTTCCAGTCTGCTTTAGTTATGGCAAATCTGTTATGGAGTTACTTAATTGGCGGTGTTCTTGTTAGCGTTCTCGTAATTTGAAAGGTTATAACACGGTGATCTGACGTTGTCTACGAGTCTTGCATCCTCCAGTTGGTCACAAACGATGCAATACTTTCTGTAGCAAGAGAGCCGTCAATCGTGAACTCCCAAAGGGTGTTGCAAAAGGTCGGGAGCTGGTATAGCTGATTAAGGACGGAGATCTGGAAGCCAAAAAGGAACTACTCAAGAAGTTGGCCGTCCCTGGTACCCCGTCTATCCGATGTTGTGCTAAACCAGGTTGGTAAACGACAGTTTATGTCTGCGCCAATTATTATCTTTTGATTCGATAGTACATCAATGAGGTGTTGTAAGTAATCAATTGCAAAAGTGATCTCTTCTCCGGTCCTACAATATAGTGCGACAATGTAAAAGGCTGTAATAATGTGGACACAGGCAGCCCAAGCGGTACGAAGTTGTGTAATCCTGGTAGCAGTAATATGTTTGTTCCTGATTAGGATAGCCACCCAGGGTGTGTCCACATCCGTCTGAATTATCTTGTAGGTCAGGGAATATCCCATAACACTTTTGACGTTCACATATGGCTCCTGGAATATGACAATATCAGCATTTCCTTTGTCCGCTTTGACACGGATTTGGTTGACCATTGCTATGACCCTCTGCGCATTTATTTGAAAGATCTTAATCATAGTAGTGTTAAACTTTTTTAATACGTGTCTCCATAATTGATTCGTCCTTGGTGTAAACGTCTGGCTTTTATGTAGGTTGGACACTTGGGATCCCTGATTGAATCGTTGTGGTCTATTCTCAGCGACTTGCAGTTTATTCAAATTGGCTCTCTGGCTTTGTTGGGGCAGCACCATAATCATGCCCATTCTCAGAGCTGTGACCGCAGGTGGGGGGTGGTTTGCATGCATGTGTGGGAGGTGTGGCCGTATTTGCCGCACTTAAAGCATTTGGGCAAGTCCACATGTTACCAGGGCCGGGGATACAGAATTCATTATAAAATCAGTTGTTGCAAAGTGGAAGCGGCGAGGAAGACAATGTAGGTCTTGGATTTGCTGTCGGTGAGCGAGGGAGGTCAGTGAGAGGAGGCCTGGTGAGAATTTCAAGGTCAGCAGAGTTCTAGAATGTTCAATATACGCTTAAGTCACAAGCAAATCTAAACACTGTCAGCAAAAAGTGGGTACCCCACCCCAGTCAAGGTCGACTAGATATATTCGTGGCGGCCAAAGATAGTGACCGCACTCTCCAATGCTATGTCTATGGCGGCGTGGTGACCCGACCCATAGACAATAGTGCCAGATAAATAACGAAAATATCTCAGCGGAGAATCCAAAAAGAAATCAAAAATAAACTTACTCCCAGCATGTTACCGGATTTCGGAGTTTGTATTGCAGTTATTCATTTATTTTAAGTTAATTTTTTTCTGAAAGTTTTCGGTTGCCCAAATTTGGCATCACGAAATCAGGAGCAACCCCAGTGGCAAACGATAATCACATTTTAGCGCTGTACCAACTGTACTGTCCTGATACTCAATGCTGTTCTGCTTGTCTTTGACACAGTATCACACTAAAGCGTCAAATTCGTTTTAAATACAGTTTTTAAATTTGTATTTTATAATTTATTAGAACCATCTACTTCTTTTCATGAAATGGAATGATCCATCACATGTGATATGCAGCAAGTTGGAAATACGTAAGAATGCTGTATGTGCAAATCAGTGCAAGAATGCGCAAGTTTAAAGCGCAAGTCCGATGGCAACTATTATGCCATGTTCGAAGTCCTAAATGGTAGTCGGTGCCGGTACGAATATCTCAGAAACTGCAACCCTGCTGTGGTTTTTACTTAGGACTGTGTCTCGAGTGTATCCCGACTGGTCCAGTAACCAAATAACATTCACTCCGTGACAATCAAAAATTTCACAACGTCACTTGGTTTGAAAGGTCTAGATTCGAGTCCCATTAACGACTGGAGGAATTTCTAAAACCCTCTTCAATCGAGGATTTAATTAGCCGACCTCAGACGGAATTTTTCCCCGTGAGTTTTTCCAGGTTTTTCAAACCGCGCCACATGCAATTGGCTCGTGACAATACACACACACAATACACAATACACACACACACACACATATGGACATGGGTTACGGGAGACCGTTAAAATAGTAAATAATAATCAGTGCCGGATTAAGGTACGAGCCAGAAGGGCCCTTGCCAAGACGCCATTTTTTTAAGGAGCGCTAAATTTTATAAATCATGAAGAAAAAATTATATATATACATATATATCCTTAGTAAAGGGGCGCCGAAAAATCTTTCTACTCCGGGCGCGGAAATACCATGGTCCGGGTCTGATAATAAATAACATCCAGCCAATGGTGAACCTGTGGTCGGAAACAGTTCACTGATGCCAAAGTCCAACGGAGGCTGGCAAGACGTGTAGGGTAACAAAGTCTAAAGTCAGTCAAATAACAACATAGTACAAGTGGTACCCAAGGAGGCATTTCAGAATGGCCCTCGCGATTAACATAGTTGGTAGAATCTCTGCCCTTCCCCACACCGGATAAAAAAAGACCCAAGTTTAAATCCCGTCGATGACGTGCGGAAGTTCTATGGCCTTTTCACAACGTGGTTAAATTATTCGATCTCAGGCGAGGGTAGCATGGTTTTCCCCTTCTGGAAACTCGAATTTTTCGTCCAGCAAAACAATCACAGAATACACCCATAATATATACTGCGCAAAATGGCCTAAATCGTCGCTGATGCGCCTGAAACCCTACAAAAAATTTTTCGAAACTCCCAGCTGTAGGATAAGGTACTGTGACCGAACCGGATTTCATGCCTGTCAAGAAAATGTGAAGGGACGATTACGGTGGGCGCAGGACATCAACACTACACAGTGAAGGATTGGAGAAACGTTGCCTAGTCTGACGAATCCTGGTTCCTCCTGTTTCACTCCAGCGGAGAAATATATGATGGGCATATTGGATGAGTGCTGTTTTTATCTATTTCTTCCAGTTATCAGTCCAACTCTTCTTTAAGTATACTTGCGCCTTCCAATTCCACAAGACTGGTTAGTAGTTCACTCCAACAGCTTCTCCATCCACTTAATGGTGTTTCAGAATCATCTATCCAGGTGATTGATGCTTCTGGGTAGCCAAGAGGTCAGAACAGAACACACACACAATACACACAAACCGACGTCACACACATCTGGCCCATTTGTAGTGATACTGTTCTTCACAGAGATACGAGGCGGAGTTGAACTCGCGTTCTAGGAGCCGCCCTTTACAAAAACACATGTCCACATTACTCCCAGCATAGTCCACATGATGAGGAATCCGGTTGCATACGTTTTAAAACGAAACTCATTGTTAAGACTAATTTTAAAAGAAAAAATTAGGAGCAGAAAACTTGTAAGCAAGTAGGGAGACAACAGCACCCTTCTGGCAATGCACTGTGGGTGTTAATTGGGAAGGTGTATTTTGGGGAAAAAGATTGCAAAGTGCCTCGGCAGAGCGGGCTACCGCCCGCTCTGCCGAGGCACTTTGTGTGCGGGATGGAAAACTTTGTGGGATGAAAAACTTTTTTTCTTCTGAAAGATAAAAACACGTTGTCTCCCTCTGTTGTTGGGACCTAAAAATAAAATTAAACCTATGCGTTTCCTTGGAATTTATCCAGTTTATCTGCAACGTTGATGGGTAAAATCTATTCCGAAGTAAAATTTAGCAGTAGTTAAAAGATTATTACCTGTTCTTGAAAATCTGAAAATTAAGTTTAGTCCCTAATAAGGAAAGAGATGACGTTGGTCAAGATTACTACGCATATCACAGGCGATGAATGCTACTGCTGTGTTTAAGATTGTCATTATCAGTTTGATCTCTGTTTGTACGCTTCATAAAAATAAATAAAATAAATTTTCTGTTTATACTCCGGCACGACAACCAAGTCAGTAGAGTTTACAATAAATCGTCAATACAAATATTTATCGTATTTAATAGTCACGGGCTTGAACCCCGGTCCACTCAAGAAACGCGTGCTATGCACTCTCGCTCCTGACCACTGGGCAAATGACTAGTGCTACCAACTACGATACGTCCGTCTTGGAAAAGAAAAATGTTGTTTTCCATAGGCGTTTGTATACGCACTTAACTATTCGAGTTTTGTTTTTTGATTTCCAGCCATCTCTCTTGTCGGAGGATGTTAATAGCTCAATAAGACTATCCAAAAACCAATGGCTAGAATTGAAGTCAAAACTTTGTGAAATTGTACTCCTGTGTAAGGGCAGAAGAGACTTTACATCTCCACCGGTTAACAGTTGAAACATGTAATTCCAAGGCAACTTGGAATTAAGAATAAGAGCACTCACAGACAAAAGGACAGAAGTTCAATTAACTCTTGAAATTTCCGAGCTGGTGGTATTATACATTAAAACAGCCTTTATTGATGATTTATTACAGTTATTGGAATCAGAAAAACCATTATTCCATCTAATGGAGCTAACAGTAATGGAAGACCTCGATCCGGTACGTGATCGACTGAGATCTGAATATTTTCCTGGTTCGTTGGAAATACCATTTTTACCTGATTATGAACACTATCTACGCACAGAAAGTTCTTTTAATACGTTGCAATTTTTTTAGCTAAATGTAAGAGAGAAGATAGACATCCAAAATTCAACTGTTATGTCATCTATGATGAGAGAACTCGAGGCCAGTTATTCTCGACAAAATAGTGCTTTCCAGTTCAGGGAAAAAGATAAAATTGTTGCGCAAGGTCTTTTCTCCGTTCTAGTATAAACTTGCTAGGGTTCCAACAATTCTCAGTTATGGTGTGATGTGTCAGTTAGGAATAAATGTTCTTTGCAAGAGTTACACTAATATTTGCATCCGGAGAAACCTGGCTTTCATGTAATCGTCTAGTAGTTAGTTAGGACAAATCCCGTGTTCTAAAAACTTACTCAGATGGACGTTGAGCAAATCTGCAACATCAAGATCGCGTTGTGATTATTTTCACCTTTGACTCCTTTCTATTTGATTAGAATCAAAAGCGCCGCCTTAACAGTTCTTTATCAGTAATCCATTCAAAGAAATCATGTGTCATCAGAGAGTAATCAATAGGCAAAAATTAGCAAACAAAACATGGTTTATTAAACATACTAAATCGTTACAAAATACAGTTAGACAAAACAGTGTATAAGTCTTTAGTAAAATAGCCTTGAGCTTTTATACCTTTACATATTTAGGTAACCAACGGATTAATTAATAATGGTATGGGTTTGCAAATTGTTATGTTCTTCATGAACAATCGACAGCCAAAGTGCGTTCATACATCGCGTAGCTGACGAATATTACACCACATTGGTGGAACATGTAAGATTGTAGGCCATGATTAATATTCAGTCTTACTATTTAATTATAATATTCAGTTATAATATTTAATTATAATATTCAGTTTTAATGTTAATTAGGATTATTCAGTTTTAATATTTAATTATAATTAATTCTAATTAAATAACGTCCGGTATTCATGTACAAGTTATAGTATCTATTAAATATGAAATGCTAAGTAAAATAACAAAACTCTCATCAAAGTATGAGTGTGCGTGAGGATCGATGTCTTTAAGCACATAAAAAATATATAAAAGGGGGGGATGGAAGTATGTTCGACTTAGCGCAATTAAGTTCCATTTATAATTAAATAACGAGGGTTAACTTACCCGAATAATTCAGCAACGCCTCAGGAACTGTAGTTAAAGGACAGTAGTTCATCTCGATTCCTTCCTATATCTCATTAACGAGTTTTTAGCCTTCTTCTTCTTCCGACTTTTCGTTTCCCCTTCTTAAGAATATTTTCTTCACATTCTAAAAAAGATTATCATTGCGACGGCTCTCTATCTTAACAAAATCCTAACTCAAACTCCGCTAACTGCCCTTACAAGTCACAGCTCTTTCACTGACCAACTCTCACTGTCCAAGGCTCGGCTCCAACTACTTAGAACTCCGACTTCAACTATTCCCACACCCTAACTGTTAACCGAACTTCCTTCCCCCCTATTTCCCTTCTAGTTAGTTTCGTCAAACGGAAAAACATCTGGGGAACTGTATTTTTACAGCGTTCAGACTCAACCGAAAATCCGATTTATGAAAGTCGTTGAAAGAATTACATGTTTGTATGAGGTTCGCACAAAAGCCAAAACGGACATAAAATCGTCTACTCCGACACAAGAAACTATGAAATAATAAACACTCTGCTGATGCCTGAATCAAACACAATACTAGTAGTGTTCTCCGAAAATCTAACTCCCCTGTTTTTCGTCAACAATACGCTTGCCCGCTCCGAACGAGTAAATAACGTACGGCAGGCGTCGGACGGTGGTTTTGGAATTTCGTGGGTGCGGCTCTGCTCCCATGCGAAAGCGAAAGTAATTCTGCCTTCTCCGGCGAGGTAAATATCGTATGACAGATACAGTGCAGCAAAAAGTATGAGGCCCTTGTGCTCTCTAAGAATGTACCAATACGGTTAAAAATAAATGCATTTTTAACACCCCTCCGCGCCACCAGTAGATTTTGCGCAAGTGAAAAGAAAATTTCACATGCTCAAAATTTAAAGCATTACACAAACTCAAAGATTGAGCATGGGGCCTTTAGGGGGGGAAAAAATCAGACATCTTTCCTCTTACATAATCAAATTTAACCTAAATTAAACAAAAAGTGTGAAATATAACAATGTGTTCAACATATAGTGTACAATACATAAATATTGTTGTCTGAGGATAATTACTGTTCATGTTTTTACACTTTTGCACATGACAACCTTACCTGGTTGGAGAAACAACAACAACAATCTTTGCAGCAAAAAAAAATTAACACAGTAAAAAGTGGTAAGTGTTCTTGGAGAATTATGACGGTGTCTCTTGGTTTTACTCATTTCTGTTTATTGATTGTGCTGTAGGATGTTCTTTTTGTTCACTATTGTTGGTTCTGGACCATCAAAGTTCTGTCGTATTGGAGAAACTATCTTTCATTATCTGAAGAATCGGTAAGAGTTCATCTCCTCTGGAACATGGAGGATGTAGGTGATGTGTGACATCCATCACCATTCGATGCAGTAACATGACATGAAACAAATAGAAGTACAAAAGTATTAATATCTGTCCTTGTTTCTAATATTGTTTACAAAATATGATGTATATCTAACACAAAACAGAATTCACATCTATGACAATTAACAACCAAGACAGTACATTGTATATATAATGTTATTTCAACCTTTGTGTAATTATATATTTAAGCTAAATTGAACGTAGATTAGCCATCCCTTACAATACATAGTCAGGGTTTAATACAAAAAAAAATGCTTAAGGAACAAACAATTACAATGGCTACATCCACAAAAATATAAAAGAGATAAAGAGTAACGTATTAGATTAATTGATAAGTAATTGATAAGTAATTGTACCTGAGATTATATAACTATTTATGCAGTATAATAATAATCAGTGCATAAATACTTCTGACAGATGTTGCACTTCTGTCAGTCACTTCTACACCTGTTCAGAAATTGTACAATACTAATGTCTGACATTCAATGGTTATATATGTTTAATACATATATATAGATAGAGCTAAGATTACATACATGATAATTCAATACTGCAGTAACATAAACTGGTTACAAACTGTGATTATTATGAAAACATATTATGTAATTGTTCAACATGAACATCTGACAGTAATATATCAGTCCTTATTTATCTCAACATTCAATCTGGTCAGTAGCCTTCTCCAACTTCACTAGTCCTTTAAACTCAAGCTACTGAATGGAGGTATTGGTTGAGTGCATTGCACAGTGCTCCACCAAGCGTTTCCAAGGACACAAGAAAGGGTTGTCTCTTGGTAATGGTAATAGTTCCTTATCTGGGCAAGGAGAAGTCCCTTATGTCTACTACTGTTCTAAAGGGAAGGGTCTCCTGTAGGAATTGTGCTTTTCAACCCCTTTGGTGAGAATTGACTAGCACAGCATAGCAATCAGGTCGATCCATGACCCAGAGGGTCAAGAAGTTGAGAGCTCCTTGCTCTTGAACTGAAACCATGTACTGATTGTCACATCCAATTATGAGAATCTCCTTTGCTGAGGGTGCATCTTCTTCACCTCTAAACCACAGGATATCAACAAACAACCTGTTGTTGAAGGGGATGATTAACAATCTGCCGGGGTTTTCTTGGGCCGACTGAGCACCAAGGTCTTCAATGGTTTTGCATGGACACCATCTTGGCCCACATCTTTGTATGCCATAGCTCTCCACAGTCACAGCATCCGTGTGAGGAGGAAGGCTCTCAGTTTGGTCACAAAATTTAACACATTCCTGACTAATAATGTTGATGTAACTGCAAGTGGGAAGAGAGAAAAAAAAACACAAGCAAGGAGAATAATTCCACTTATTCACTCTTTCTCTCCTCACTCTTCCCTTTCAGTCAAAAGATTTGTTTCATTTACGTCTTCTCGTATTATTTTGAATCACAGGAGAGGGATATCTTAGGTCATTTACACTTCTCATTTACTCATTTCATTCACTCTTCCTGTTCTCACTCACAACCTCAAATGTCACTTTCTCGATTTCCTTACATTTCATTTCAGAAACGAATCACTCAATTTATTTGCAAAACAACACATGTCATGCACGGAAAACTAACAAGATTCCCATCCCCAAAAAATATACTTAGAAACCATTCTCTTATTTTGAAAAATCGCCCCTGATTTTCCTAATTAACACAGTGTCTTATTCATCAGCAGTCTGGAACCTTGAAGGCATGAGCATGAGTACAATACTCAGCAGTCTTGTTTCCGTTTCCTTTTCCATTATAGTTGATATTAACTATGTGTTTGTTCTATATTGACTTATCTACATTCATATGATATCAATCACTCCCTTAATTTCATCCATGATGGAGTCCTCAATAGTAGGTAAACTTTATTTGAAAAAATTTAATTATGGAACTAGAAATCTGATTTGTGTTGTTTCACATCCTTATCTGAGAGCAAAACTGAGAGGTGTTTTGTTTTTTTTTTTTCCAAAATAGCACAGGGAGATGGATCCCAAGTGTAGATCTTGAAATTCAGATGTTACCTTCTTTTCCTTTAGTCTTTTCTTCAGGAAAAAGACAAAACAAGTAGTACCTGGGTGGAACCAGCCGTTCCCAGGACAATTGCTTCACCTCGTCCCCAAAATGAAAGAACCAAATATGATTTTTTTTTTTTTTTTTTTTCTGGATCCAATCACCTGAACTTAAATTTTAGCTATGCAATGAGAGAGGGAGAAAACAAAAGTGACCAGGGGCTTACTGGCCATGCCCTAGACAAAATGCACCCTTCCTCTCTGCATTTAATCCTGTATAATTTTATAAACTTGATATGTTTGTGCAAAAAAAATAATAATGTCTGTTCAATAGAAATATTCTATCACTGGTCATATTTGATCAGAAGCTGTAGTGCTAATCTCCTTTTACTCCCCTTTTCTTTTTTTTTTCGGATAATGATTCTTACTTTACATGGAATTTAGGTTTTTTTTTTTTTTTTCTTTCCTGTGTTTCCACCATCATCATTCAATACTCTGTGCTTGCTGCTCCATCTATTTACACAACTGCTGATAAAACATACTGACAGAATCCAACAAAAATGATCAATATCTTCACCTCTATGGTTACGTTCTTTGATCCTTTGTTTGCCATAACTTCGCTTATCCCCTTTTTTTTTTTCTCATTAAGGTAACCTTTTCCATATGGTGAAAACTGGGCTTGCTCACCAGTCAACACAGGTCCCACTGTGTCTAACCTGATCCACGTTTGCTTTGGTGGCATCAAACACATTCTGTAGAAAATAACTGGTGGGTTCCTAACAATCTATGATCCAACTCTGCTAGCCAATACGATTCGGCTGCTAGCCTCTGACATATACATAAGGCCTGCCAATTAACTACATATAAATACAGAAAAGAAATGTCACTCTCATGTGCCTCTCCTGTTCCAACAAAGAAAAATTGTCCTGTTCCTTCAAGACAGAGGAAACACAATAGTGAGCCTCCTCCCACACTGTTCTTTCATTCTTCAGGGTTTCTATCTTACAATTTCTCTCTTTTTTTTTTTTTCTTAATCTCTCCAAGCATCTCTAAGTGCGCCTGCCCAATCAAATCCTTCGCCTTCAACTCTTCGGTTTAACCTCGCTGCCAGTGGCGCTCCTAGCATCCACTGAAAGGTCCTATCCACCATACTTGGCTGTTCATCTGGGTCTGCAGTTCTCTGTTCTTCACTATTTTGATCTGGAGGTTCACTCCTCTGATTCTCTGTTCCTATGGTAGGATAATTTTGTTCTGCCTCATCTCTTCTAACTGGAACTGACTCGGGCACCACTTCATTTTGTGGTGGAGAGATACTAGACACCACAGGAGGGGGGTGAGTCACACGGCTACGTAAGTTGTATGTGTGAGACTGGGTGGGTACCTGTGTAATTCTGTCTGAACTTCCAGACGGCTCTGTCCTCCACTGATTCCTCGATGGGAGAGAAGACAATGGGATTGATACAGGCAAACTCACCGTTCTATCTGGTTGTAGTCTCACAGGTCTGGGGTGTATTGGTGGAATCAAAGCACATTCTTCTAATATGGGCTCATCAAAGATCCAAGTTTCCTTCGGCACTGTCTCTGTACATGTCTGATCCAGTGATTCACTATCTTCGGGTTCTTCTTCCTCTCCTATTCTAAGTTCGGGAAAAACTTTCCGATCGACAACCTTTGTCAACCGATCCACATGCACTATCTGCCTGTCCTTTGGGTTATACAGATTTTGTATCTCATAATTGACCAAAGAGGTTTGATTAATTACCCGGTATGGACCTGAGCTTAATCGGGCCAGTTTCTTCGTAGTACCTGTCTTTATCTTAGGTGTGAACAGGTAAACTAAACTTCCAACACGAATATTTTTATCTACTGCCACAGCAGTTCTGCGTTCTTCTTGTTTCTGTACAGCCTCTTCCAAATGTTGAGACACAATCTCATAAGTCCTTTGGAGACGTGCACACATTTGTTCTGAGTAGTTTTCTAACGAGGCATAGCTCCGTCTGGTTTTTCCCTGCCATAGGTCAGATGGTAACACTAAATCTCTACCATAGATTAAGAAATTGGGCGATTCCTGAGTAGCACTATGGGTTGCTGCATGGTACACAGCTATCGCTAATGGCGTCATTTCATCCCAGTCTGATTGAGCCTCATTTATGACATGCGATAAAATATTTGCTAAGGTGCGATTTAGACGTTCTACTTTGGCATTTGTTTGCGGATGATATCGAGACGTATGAATTTGATGAATATTCAACCTCTCACACACTTGTCGTACCAAAGAGGACATGAAATTTGTGCCTTGGTCTGTAAGAATGTACTTAGGAATTCCATGCCTAGCAATCACATTATTAATAAAAGCTGTAGCAACTTCATCCGCTTTTTGAGTCTGCAGTGGGACCACTTCGGCATAACGAGTAAAGTTGTCAACTGCCAACAGCAAATACTTGTTTCCTTTCAGTGTCATTGGGAGAGGTCCCAAAATGTCTAATGACACCCTCACCCAAGGGGCGTTTTCGACTGGGACTCTCATCAGAGCCGCTTTAGCTTTAGGATTATAACCTTTTCGTTCCATGCAAGATGGGCAAGATTCAAGATAATTCCGGATGTCTGCGTACATGCCTGACCAGAAAAAGTCCCTTTTAACTTTTTCCAGTGTCTTCTGTAACCCTAAATGGCCTCCAGAAAGTAAATCGTCATGGCATGATTTTAAAATTTCCCCCTTTAGACCTTCTGGAACGACTAACTGTTCATTTGGGTCTTCTCGGGTGTTTCCAGAGCCAGACAGAGTATAGTGGTACAATAATCCATCATTACTCATATAAAAGGAATCTGGCACTCTTGTTGATGCCTGGAGTGTTCCTTCTAGCGCTTCGATTAATTTCCGCAAGATCGGATCTTCTCTCTGTAGAGTTTTGATCAAAGTTCTGGTTTGATTTTGAGGAAAAATCACTGGTTCCTGATTTGCCTCTGTTGATATTGGAGCGACTACCTTCATATTTCTTTGTTTCCTGTGCTTTTTCTGTGACTCATCTTCCTCTAACACAGGTCTAGAAAGGAAATCTGCATTTGAATGAACTCGACCAGGGCGGTAGACAATTTGAAAATCGTATTCTTGCAACAACATGCTCCAGAGGGCTAATCTAGGCGATGGGTTCTTTAAATTAAGCAAAAAACTCAATGGTTGATGATCAGTTATTAGTGTAAAGTGATTTGACACTAGAAAAGGTTTAAATTGCATGACTGCAAAGATTATAGCCAAGGCTTCTTTCTCAGTAGTACTGTAGTTCAATTCTGACTTTTTTAACAGTCTAGACGCATAAGCTACTGGCTGTCTAGAATTCTCATCTATCTGTACTTCTAAGCATGCTGCGACACAATATGAAGATGCATCAGCAGATACCACGAAAGGTCGGGAAAAGTCAGGGTAGACCAACAAAGGTGGGGTGGTCAGAACAGTCTTTAACTGGTCAAAAGCCTGCTGCGTTGAGCTGTTCCAGACGAATGGTGTTTCTTTCTTCGTCAAATTTGTTAGAGGTCTCGCAATCTCTGAAAAATTTGGAATAAATTTCCTGTAAAATCCTGCCATTCCTAGAAAAGATCGCACTTGTTTCGCAGTTCTTGGGGGAACTGCATCTCGAACAGCAGCCACGTTGTCGGGATCGGGGCGAATACCTTCAGAATTGATTAAATGCCCAAGGTATTTTAATTGTTCTTTTAGGAACTCACATTTCTTAGGTTTTAGCTTAAGGTCGTATTCTCTCAGACGCTGGAAAACCTTTTGCAGCTTCAAGAGATGCTCATTAAGGTTGGGCGATGCAATAATTATGTGTTCAAGGTAAGCGAAAATCGATTCTTCTCCGAGTCCATGAAGCACTAATGATAAGGCTTTCAAGAGCGACGAAAATCCATTCTTTAATCCATGCGGTAATCGAGAAAACTCATATAAGGATTCTCCAGTAGTGAAGGCAGTTTTGTGACGATCACCTGGGTGCACCTCAATTTGCTGGAATCCACTTCTTAAATCAAGAGAAGTAAAATAACGCGCTTGTGCGAGATGATGGAGTACTTCACTGACATTAGGGAGAGAATAATTATCAGAAAGAATTTTAGCATTTAATTTTCGAAAGTCCACACACATCTTATAACTCGAATCAGGCTTTTTGACTAGAACTATTGGCGCTGCATATGGGGAATGGCTTGGTTGTATGATGTTTGATTCCAATAGTTCATTTACCTGCCTTCGAACTTCATCTTTTAACAAATATGGAATTCTATAGGCTGTCTGCTTCACCGGTACATTATCAGTCAGTCTAATCCTATGCTTTAACACCTTCGAGTTTCCTAACTGAGCTAGTGATTTAGCGAAAATATCTCTATACTCATATAACAAATCGGACAGTTTATGCCTTTGATCATCTGTCAAGTGATCGAGGTCAAAGTCTTGCAAAGTCACCGGAGCTGTAGTTTTCTCATTAGCTTCCTCACCTGTAAAAACAACTGTATTATCCCTAACACCCTCAAGACTAGCAATATTCATCCCTTTGGGAAGGTGGAGGGTTTCATTAGTCAGATTGGCTACAAGAACAGACACTCTGCCATCTGGACCTAATCTGTCTATTGAGCATTTGACTGCTAGGTCATCACGACCTAAGTTAGAGTTAGGTTCTGTCAACACTAACTGTTCGGCAGAAGCAGCAAGATGGTTACAAACAGCCGTTACTACTGTTTCTGATGAGGCGGGGATCAAATGTTTGGAAGTTAATTTGGCTACCGATGGTTTTAAATTCAAATACTGGTCTCTTACGCCTTGCTCCTCGCTACCCTCTTCCCTTAAGCAAATGTTCAAAGGGGCAGAGTGTATAATTCCCTTACCCAAGTCTAATGTAAACGAAAATCGCCTTAAAATATTTAATCCTAAGATTACATCGTACTGGTCCTTAAAATTTCCTGAAGCTACCAAAATCTTATCCCGAAAAGTCGCCTGATCTAACTTAAAATTTACTGTAATTTCTGTATGTATTGGAACCACATAACCTGAGACTCCAGTTACAGTTAAATCTGGACGTCTGGGATTCAATGATCTATCATGCTTAATTTTATTAAATAAATCTGTGCATAAAAGCGATACACTTGCTCCCGTGTCCACCAAAAACTTGGCTGGGATGCCTTGAACGTACCCATTAACTAGCGGCAGTTTGGCATCATTATTTAATATATACACCCCATGTTGTATATTTCTCTGATAGGCATAAGATTTATCGAATCTATGGAAATTCTGGCGAGGGGAAGCGGTTTTATTGCGTTGGAAGTTCCTTCCGTTTCGCACCATGTTCCTTCTTTGTCATAAATACCTCTCCCCATTTTGCCTATAGTCTACATGATTTGGTGATCTTCCCAAAATAGATCTGTGCTGAGTTTGATCAAAGGTACATTCATCTCTGGGTGTTCCCCTTCTTTCCCTTGTAAATGAGCTCATATTATCCCTATTTCGATTGTTATTATAGATTTTATCTGTTAATGTATCTCTATTTCTATTAAAATTACTGCTCTTTCCATTAACATAGGCTGTCCCATTTTTTGGCACTGCAGTGTATTCGCGCGTCGAGCGCCAATCATGCCGAGAAGGAGAAAAATTCGGCACCGGCCGATAATTACTTGAACGGCCGCAGCCAGCAAAACGATTCTGTCCCTGCTCCCTAGCGTCTATGTGATTCGGTAACCCATGCTTCCGGTCATAATTCGGTTCTCCATAGCGTCGGTACTCGTGATTGTTGACCCCATTCGTAGCATATCCTAGCAGCGCCCTTCCTGACTGTGAATGCCTTATGGGGAACGCTACGCGATCGTAGAAAGGGGGGAATGCATAAGTTTCAGTATTAAAATTTTGGCTTGGATGATACCTGTTATTATCTGCGCTTTGTGTTTTTAAATTATTATGTGTAATATTATTTACAGCTAGTGTATGTAGCAATTGCTGTAGGTCTTTTATCTGGTCCTGTAATGGCTTAATGATTTCTTTAAGATAGTTTTCTTGTTGGTCCCATATTTCTCCATCACTGTTATTCTGACTATACATGGCATTAATTGACCTGTGTTTTGTTTCTGTAATAAGCTCGTTGGTTTCCTCTCGTTTCGCCACTGTAATTGCTTGTGTGAAGGTGAGAGGATTTTGTGAAAGAACCAGCCTCCTGATCTTATTTGAAACGCCCCTGAGAAATTGAGCCAGCATTGCCTGATCTAATATTGATAATGCCTCTGGCGACTCACTTTTCGTGTTAAACGCTAAACGGGCCAAATTTTTAACCCTCGTAGCAAAATTTGCTACGGTCTCATTAGGCAATTGTACAGCATGTGAAAAATTATGTAGACATGTCACACTAGGTTCCATTTTTTCGAACTGAGCCAAAAATGCATTTTTAAACACACTATAATCTTTTTCTTTACGTAAGTCTACAGAATTTGCGAGGAATTCCGCAGCAAGAGAGCGAACTTTGGACTTACAGACAGCTATTAATTCGCAATTTCCCCAAAGTGCTAATTGTCCTACACTTTCTAGCATTTCAAAAAAATATTGAACAGACGGACCTTCATCTACTTTGCCGGAGAAAACTGGCACTAAACCCAAATAACCAGCAATATTTGCCAAATAAGGTCTGCCCATTTCGGGAGGGGGTTGTGTCTCCTGGGTTCCAAAAAGTGGAACAGAATTTTCTATACCCGAGGTTTGGGGGCTTTGTCCCTCCATTTTGACTTAATTAGTGTCTGTGTAAAATTAATGTCCCCCAAAATGGTGTAAAACCTACCTTTCCGTTGAGCTGAAACAGAAATATATCGTTAATAACTAGCAATTCTAAAACGAAAGGTAATACAACATGTAGCAACTCGTTTTATTCTTATTTTTTTGATAAATTTTCTAGTTTAAAACATTACAAGTTGCTGCCTGTTGTTCAATATGAGTGTTTCTGGAGACGTCTGTGTTATTTGTATTGCTGTAAAAAAAAATATGCCTATGACTAATCTCTGTACACACAACAATCAGTGCTGTCCCAATCCTTTCTATTAGAAGTACTTTCCTCAGTCTACAACCATCAGAATCATTTACGGGCATTCATATAAATCGGGTTTTTCATCCCGCAAGGACACACTTGAATCCTGGACACAATTAGCACCAGTGTTGCGCAAGGTCTTTTCTCCGTTCTAGTATAAACTTGCTAGGGTTCCAACAATTCTCAGTTATGGTGTGATGTGTCAGTTAGGAATAAATGTTCTTTGCAAGAGTTACACTAATATTTGCATCCGGAGAAACCTGGCTTTCATGTAATCGTCTAGTAGTTAGTTAGGACAAATCCCGTGTTCTAAAAACTTACTCAGATGGACGTTGAGCAAATCTGCAACATCAAGATCGCGTTGTGATTATTTTCACCTTTGACTCCTTTCTATTTGATTAGAATCAAAAGCGCCGCCTTAACAGTTCTTTATCAGTAATCCATTCAAAGAAATCATGTGTCATCAGAGAGTAATCAATAGGCAAAAATTAGCAAACAAAACATGGTTTATTAAACATACTAAATCGTTACAAAATACAGTTAGACAAAACAGTGTATAAGTCTTTAGTAAAATAGCCTTGAGCTTTTATACCTTTACATATTTAGGTAACCAACGGATTAATTAATAATGGTATGGGTTTGCAAATTGTTATGTTCTTCATGAACAATCGACAGCCAAAGTGCGTTCATACATCGCGTAGCTGACGAATATTACACCACATTGGTGGAACATGTAAGATTGTAGGCCATGATTAATATTCAGTCTTACTATTTAATTATAATATTCAGTTATAATATTTAATTATAATATTCAGTTTTAATGTTAATTAGGATTATTCAGTTTTAATATTTAATTATAATTAATTCTAATTAAATAACGTCCGGTATTCATGTACAAGTTATAGTATCTATTAAATATGAAATGCTAAGTAAAATAACAAAACTCTCATCAAAGTATGAGTGTGCGTGAGGATCGATGTCTTTAAGCACATAAAAAATATATAAAAGGGGGGGATGGAAGTATGTTCGACTTAGCGCAATTAAGTTCCGTTTATAATTAAATAACGAGGGTTAACTTACCCGAATAATTCAGCAACGCCTCAGGAACTGTAGTTAAAGGACAGTAGTTCATCTCGATTCCTTCCTATATCTCATTAACGAGTTTTTAGCCTTCTTCTTCTTCCGACTTTTCGTTTCCCCTTCTTAAGAATATTTTCTTCACATTCTAAAAAAGATTATCATTGCGACGGCTCTCTATCTTAACAAAATCCTAACTCAAACTCCGCTAACTGCCCTTACAAGTCACAGCTCTTTCACTGACCAACTCTCACTGTCCAAGGCTCGGCTCCAACTACTTAGAACTCCGACTTCAACTATTCCCACACCCTAACTGTTAACCGAACTTCCTTCCCCCCTATTTCCCTTCTAGTTAGTTTCGTCAAACGGAAAAACATCTGGGGAACTGTATTTTTACAGCGTTCAGACTCAACCGAAAATCCGATTTATGAAAGTCGTTGAAAGAATTACATGTTTGTATGAGGTTCGCACAAAAGCCAAAACGGACATAAAATCGTCTACTCCGACACAAGAAACTATGAAATAATAAACACTCTGCTGATGCCTGAATCAAACACAATACTAGTAGTGTTCTCCGAAAATCTAACTCCCCTGTTTTTCGTCAACAATACGCTTGCCCGCTCCGAACGAGTAAATAACGTACGGCAGGCGTCGGACGGTGGTTTTGGAATTTCGTGGGTGCGGCTCTGCTCCCATGCGAAAGCGAAAGTAATTCTGCCTTCTCCGGCGAGGTAAATATCGTATGACAGATACAGTGCAGCAAAAAGTATGAGGCCCTTGTGCTCTCTAAGAATGTACCAATACGGTTAAAAATAAATGCATTTTTAACAAAATGTACTCTGTGAAAAAAAAAAAAAAAAAAAATATATATATATATATATGTGTGTGTGAGTGACTATTATATTTATGGACATGAATTTCACATTCTGTTGCTAGTTAAGAAAATAATTCATATATGATTACTGGTATCTTCTTTAGAATTTGTCTATCGGTTACCCTATAAAAAATATTCTTTTTTTTTTGCAAATATTATCTGTGTTGAATCTTTAGTATTAAAGAGAAAAATAACCTTTTAAGCATTTAACAACTACTTAATTTGAAATCTTAAATAGGTTTTACACATCAAGATATACAGAGATTAGAGGAAAAAAAAGATTGCAGATAAACTTGATAACACTTCAAGAAACGCATAGATTTAATTTTAAGCTTTTCAAAAATAGGTAATAACCTTTTATCAACTATTAAATTTTGCCTAGGAATAGATTTTACAAAACACATCAAGTATATACAGAGGTTACAAAAAAATTACAATCATTGCAGATAAACTAGACAAGACTTCTCTCTCTCACTCACTCACTCACACACACACACACACACACACACACACACACACACTCGTGTGTGTGTTTTCAGCTTTTCAACAACAGATAACCTTTTAACCACTGCTAAATTTTACTTCAGAATAGATTTTAAACATCAGCATTGCAGATAAACTGGATAAACTCCAAGGAAACACATACGTTAATTTTTAAACTTTTCAAGAACAGATGGAACTTTGGTCAAGAAAAACTTTAAGAATACAGATAATTTTATTTTCAGGTCTCAACAACAGATGGAAACAACCCATTTTAATTCCAAAGAAAAGCAGTATAACAAGCAATATAACCTTCCCAATTAACTCCCAGAATAAAAATGAATTGTCTAGTTCTCGATATTCACAAATTACAGCTTTTGATAAAAATAAACAATCATTGCAGATTAAAAGACTTCAAGGAAACAAACAGTTTTAATTTTCAGCTTTTCAAGAACAGGTGGAACTTCGGTCAAGAAAAACTAAGAATACAGATTTTATTTTCAGGTCTCAACAACATAGGGAAATAACGAGGTGTTTTTATCTTTTAGCAAAAAAAAAAAAAAAAGTTTTCCATCCCGCACACAAGGAGCCTCGTTAGCGACGCGCGGAAGCGGCAGCGACGGCCCTCCCCTACAGCATAAGCATCCCCAAAATACACCTTTCTAATTCACTCCCACACAATGCATTGCCACATAATTAACGCTAAAAATATTCACAAAAAGTCACTATGACGTCACAACCGATACATTCAAATACTATATCTAACCCAAGTCTAATGGGGAATCCCGCACAGTCGCGAGGTAAGATCACCGAACATAACCTTGGTTCAAACTCCAGAAAATAAATTGAAAATTAAAAACTGAATTTACCATTATCGCCATCTATTGAGAGAAAAACAAACCAATGCCATAAAAATATAAAACGATTTTTCCACCCCCATGTGTACCCCCACCCATTCGCAAAGGATTCTGGGTCAAATCGGTTCATACAACATCCATTGCTACTAAGGGATATTTCGAATGTGGCTTCAGCCAAATCCTTATATGTCTCTCAATCATTTTATGCATGTTTTTTTGTTGACTATTCTTTTCCCATTTTTTAATTTTGATTTACCACTTCAAGGTGTGCCTGTTTCTTAACATTCATGAAACGTGCTATTTCAGTGTTTGTACCGGTTGTAATCTTCTAGGTGGTGCGTTCTTTGTCTCTTCCTATACAAGTTTTGTTTATTTTCAAAAATTACTTTTAATTGTGGGCTGAACCAAGGATTTGCCCTGACTGACAATTTTATTTCCTTAGATGCTCCATCTCGCGATTTATGTAAGAGTGATTGCGAGTGACTTCTCGCTGTTCGTAAACTTAAAATGGGGTTTCGGGGTTGTCGTTTCGCTACAGTGAATGGCATAAAATGAAACGACGATGCCGCCTTAAAGTGAGCTAAAAAATAACACGGTTTTCAAGATTTTCAAAGCTCTGGAAGACCTATTGAGCAAGTGTGCGTTTGTGTGTGCGCGCAAAAGGAAGGTACTTTGACGGTGATTAGATTAGGAAGCCCAACTATTCACTCAAAACTTTTATAGTAAAATTCCGGGAACTTTTTGAGTGAAACACTTGATTTATCTTTGCATATGCAAAACAAGAAAGTGTTTTTTAATAAATATATATTCAACAGCAATTTTTATAATTTTTAAGGTTTACATTAGTGTATTCAAAAGCATCTTTGTTTTTATACCAAACTAATTGAAATTTTTCTTAGACAGTAGAATCCATTCGTTTATAATACGATTCTAAAACTTATTGACAGAACTGCTGCAGTAGTGTGATTTGAGGGTTTCTACGCGTTCATTTAAGGGGAGTGGTTCTTATTTCTTTATTTCAAAAAAACGTCAAATGCATATAAACTAATCATACAAAAACGGCATAAACCCATATTTGTGATATTTTGAACAGATAGTAAAACGCAATTTAAAATAAAACACCAAATATAATCGAACTATCTCATGAATATATATGAATAACATAACTGTATGAAGTGCAAACAAAATCATACCGTCCATGGCCATTTCGAAAAAATGCTTCTCCATAAATAGAGCACATATATTCAAATTAAAAAACAGAACAGATTTATTATTATTATTATCCATATGGTGCAAGGAAGCCTGAGGCTTATGCTGTACACGATTCTAGAAAATTTTCGCCAGTGAACTGTGAATTCCGGGATAAATTACTAACTAAGGTCAGCTGGTTAGTTACCGATAATAAACACCACATAGGTTTGTTGTTGTTTGTAAATAATTATTATAATTTTATTATTTATAATTTTTTCCTAAGAAAATGAATGTAGTTTCTTTTTAAATATGAATGTCTTCTGTTGCAGCTACACTTCGGGTTCCTGTTGGTTTTACAGCAAGGAGGAATAGATAATTTGACAACTCTACGTCAGCATCTGATTAAATAATTGTATTTGTCACAATGAATTAATAAAATTAATTTTTTTATTTATCTTCCAGGGATCAGATTAACCATATTTCCAAATAGAAAAGTCCGGGCTAAAATTAAGGAGGATTTGAATAGTTTTTCTGAAGATAGCGGCAAGTCAACCGGTTTTTCCGTTTCCCACCTGGGTCCTCCACCACCAATAATTCAGAATTTGTTTCCAGATATTCCTTTGGTTCAGTAAGATGGTGAGTGATTTCCTATATACCTACGTTTTGATGTCCTAAATTATTTCGTTCAGAATGAAAATGATCAATGTTTATTACATTACTAAACAGCATGCATTCAGAACTTTCACTCTCCAATCAAAAGTTATGGAAAAACATGTAATCACGAACATATATTTTTAGAAAGGAGTCGCGTCTTAGCCTACCTTTGGCACTGATGGAAACTTAGACTTCGTACTAATTTGTGCATAATTGTTTGGATAATATAGCATTCATTATCTGTATTATTCAAAAGAGCTGTCTTTTGTTCGTGCCCTAAACTGCCAGTCGTTGAAGTGAACATATGAGGTTCAAGTATCTGTTATTTTACTTCAATCTTCTCTGTTAAAATATCTCTTATTATTATTATTTTACATATATGTAAGTACGAAATATATTTCCATAGTTACCTACATATAAATGGTGACCTGGATTTGTATCAAGATGAAAAAAATAATAATAATTATACGCTTCTTATCTGCAGCCAGCTCAGGAGAGAATCATATACAGCTACGATGTAATTTTCAGGAAGAATTTAATCGACTTAATGGTGATTAGTTGATTTAATCTCCAAAGCAAATAAGGCTATGAGGCATCAGAATCTTGTATCTGTAATTGTCTAACTTGTACGGTCAGTTTCGTTGCTGGAGGGAAAATATGATATTCTCGAAGGCAAAACCATACGACCCCTCGTTTGAAACCGACTAACTCAGCCACTTTGTGAAAAAGTCGATAAAAATTCTTCGCGTCATTATTGCTATTCGAAAATAATCACAATAATTGGTAAATAATCACCATCCTTCCATTGTGGAAGGATGGTGATTATTTACCACTGTGCTACCGAGAGGTTGCTTTTAATATTACAAAACGTGTACTCCACTCCCACACTCTTCCTTTCGTTGTAGTGGCAGTGATTTGAAGTGATTTTTATTTTTGCTGAAATGAAATTTCATTTTATATTGTTTCCGTACGTTAATATATTTTCTTCTTTTGAATAAAAGATCGGACCAGATCCTGAATTACGCCACTCGGTCAGTGAATTTCATATTCAGTAAGATATTGTCGGGGGGAATATTTATTGATTTAATTTTGTTTAATTTAATTTCTTTCGTTTGTCTTTTAATTTTAATTTAATTCCTGCTGAAGTCTCGAGTTCACACCACATTACGTAAATCTGACTGCAATTCACAGAAAATTCTAGATTCTAGCGTGTATAAAGGTGGGTGTTTACAGAAAATTAAAGATGCATTTTTTTTTCAAAAATATTTACAACCTTTAATGAACATTATATACAGAAGTATAAAAAAAAAAAAAAAAAAAATTACATACAAGCATACCAATTTCCATACATTTGGACCATACTACGGTACAATACACTACCTCTCTCTCTCTCTCTCTCTCTCTCTCTCTCTCTCTCTCTCTCTCTCTCTCTCTCTCTCTATTAACTAGTCTCAATTTACAAATTATTAACATCAGTTTGTATCAGGTGTATCTTACTTAATATGAGTCCTCGATGATTACTCAATCATTCTCTTACATTACCAATTTTTATCACATACATCATAGTGCGCATAGTACAGTTGTTGTTTTTATTATTATTATTTGGTTTTTAGGAGCATTAGCAACTAAGGCCATATTGCTCCAGGGATATGCGGTGGTCATTCCCTAACCTTTCCGCATCCTCCGTATTTGGTGGTGACGGGCTCGAACACCGATCTAATCAAGAAGCGTGTGCTACTCACTGATGCTCCTGCCCACCTGGCTACGGAGGCGCCTATAGTACAGTACTGTGTTAGGGTCAGGGGCCGCCTGTGGTTTCCCACATCTACGCCACATGTACACTCTGAAGAAATACAGAACTACTCTAAATGCCAGAAAAAGTGTTCTGTGTTGAATACGTACTTTTGTTGGGTTCTGTTGGGTGTCCTGGCATCCGGCTTCAGGGGCCCTGGTGGGACCCCCAGGTTGCCCGCACACACCGCTACGAGGTAGTCAGGTTGCCCATTATTCTCTGGTTAGTCTCTGCAGGGTCGCCTAAGCTTCACGACAGAGACCAATGTAAAAAAAAAAAAAGTTAGTGGGTGAGCTTTAGAGTCAAGAAAGAGAAGATTTGGAGAAGTATGGGGGATGAAGAAGAAGGCATCTCCCCAGATACATATAAATGGTGGACATCCATCAGGCGAAAATAGGGGATGGGAGTGGGAAAAAAGAGACCGTGCAAGGTAGCAACAAGCGTGATCGCCATTTGGCACAATCTTCTTACTCTTCTCATTCAGGTTCGGTCGTGATGTTAATTTCACTGGTGATGTCATCCGGTGATCTGTATCTAAGTCAGTAGGGATATAAATAGGAATGCAGATGTGGCTGTCCTATACTGGATCTTCTCAGATTTGGTGGTGGTGTAGTCTCATTTGCTGGTAGGCCTCTGCACTGATTCCCAAAATATAGGTGGTTGTCTTCTCTTGGTTTGGATGATGAACCAGATAGTGACTATTTCCACTGTATGGTTTTCCGTTGCGTAAATAAATCCTGTGCATAACGCGTAAAGGCGATATAGTCTTTTTTTCTTTAGAGGATGTGCTGTTCTTGGTTTTTAGGAAGGTAATATATCCTATTCAAGAAGAGGCATCTCAAGTCTCCATATATTTCGCACTCGTACATCAGGCTGTCCCACGTTTCGAGGGAACCGCAGAGGCATTGTGGGTTTTCGGTGATCCCGAGTGCAGTGAGCTTTCCTCTGATAGATCCATGGCCAGTTAACAAAAAGATAACATAGAGGTCAGGGGAGAACCATGTGGGAAATTTCTGGTATACTGTTGCTATTGTAGGAATGAATTTTCTGGTGACTTCTCCTTTTGTAGACTGTCTCCACCTAAACTGCCGCCGACCGGGCTAGCCGGGTGGGTAAAGTGCCTGCCTGTGGCAACCCGAAGGTCGCGGGTTCGAATCCCGCCTCGGGCTTGGAACAAAGTACTGCAAAAACCTTGGGAGGTGCATTATGGCCACAGAAGCCGATGCGCCAACAATTACCAAAAAAAAAAAAAAAAAAAAAAACCTAGACTGCCAGACCTCCTGCAAGCATGCAGTGAGGCGCTTCTTCTCGGCCGTGATGTTATTTGAGGGGTCGGTAGTAAAGTCCAGACAGGAGATGGCTTTACCTTTGGAAAGCATATAAAGCAACCCACATTTGACTATTTCCAGCTCTAGAGGCAGCATTTGCAAGGCATGGGTGCTGTCAATGCAGCAGGCCCCAGTGATGGTGAGCAGGATGATACGCTGAATCGAGTCAAGCTTCCTCTTGTTAACTGCTGTGGTGGTCTTTGAGAACTAGAAACCGGATGCATCGGTAATTATGGGGATGAACATAGCCTTATAGAAAATGGTGAGCGCGCGTCGATTCAATTCCCAATCACTTATATCAGTGAAACTCATTTCAACTCTTATTTCTCTTTTTGTATACTTGTTTCTGGCCTTTAACACATGAAATGTATTACAACTGGTATCCACTTACCTCAATAATGTTCACTATAAATCACTCATTCTACCTTATTTACTCTCTAGTAACCATCTTAGTC
Source organism: Mastigoproctus giganteus (assembly GCF_048544385.1). Classification (NCBI taxonomy): domain Eukaryota; kingdom Metazoa; phylum Arthropoda; class Arachnida; order Uropygi; family Thelyphonidae; genus Mastigoproctus; species Mastigoproctus giganteus. The sequence goes on from NC_143577.1 coordinate 150,034,968, forward strand.
ATCCCGCTTTACTCATGAGGTTTCTCAATTAATAAAATTTCTTTCCCTTTACAACCTCATCTGGTGTGTTATCACCTGGCCTAATTTAATGATATAGGTTAACATATCCCTAGAGTACCATCCCTATAAATATAATTTCTTTACTAATTCCCTTATACTATTACTTTCCTTATTACCCCTGTACCACACTTACATTATTTCATAATAGTAGTAGTTGTGGCATGTGATGCAAGAAAGCAAGTGTATGAGGAAAAAAAAGAAAAAAAAAAAACACCACACCATTCCCTCCAAATGCCTGTCTAGTTCCTTCTTAAATTTATTCAACCTATCAACTTCCACAAGGACAGATGGAAGTTTGTTCCAGCAATTAACCACTCGCTGGCTAAAGGCAAATTTCCGCACATCTATTCTACATCTGTCTTTTCTTAATTTGAATTTATGCCTCCTTAGATTCGTAATCTGAACAAGTAGAAGGATCCCATCAGAATTCAGCGTGCTCAACCCATTCAAGGCCTTATACACCTCAATCAGATCACCGCGCAGGTGCCTAGTCTCCAGCCACTGCAATTTGCAGAACTTAAGTCTCTTTTGATAAGAGGATCCCTTCATTCCCCTCACGAATCTTGTAGCCCTTCTCTATACACGCTCAAGCAAATCTACATAATTCCTAAAATAAGGCCTCCAGACCTGTACGCAGTACTCAAGGCGCAGCCTGACCATTGCCTTATACAGAGGGACAATCACCTCCTTTTCCCTGCCAGCAAAATTCCTATATATCATTGACAAAACCCCATGACCTGCCCTGGCCGCTTGTCTGCATTGCTCAAAAAACTTCATATCTGACTGCACAATTACTCCCAGGTCTTTTTCATTTTCTATCACCTTAAGTGTAGTACGACACAGTTGGTAAGTTTCTCTAGGGTTACTTCTACCCATATGCAGTACTTTGCATTTGTCAAGGTTAAACTTCAGTTGCCACTTCTTAGCCCTAACATCTAACATAATCATTTAACATTCATAACAAATTATCTCAACCTTAGTAACTAACTTGCCTAATACAACAGGAATGTTCCTTTTTTTAAAAGGATCATCCTTAATTCCTTACAGAGTTAGGTTATGAGTTCTTGAGTTCAGAATTCAAGAAAAAAAACAGGAACAGACACGTTCCGGAATGGCCGCTACTTCCAATTTCCTTGCGTCCGGTCTTCCTTCGTGCCAGACGGGCTTTCTTCCATTTCTTGGGCGCACTGCCTTCCGATGCTGAACCAGACTTTCTTTCTCTTCTTGGCTCACTTATCTGCACAACTGACCATTATCACTGCCTTCCGATGCCGGACTAGGCTTTCTTTTTTTCACCTTTACTTAAAACTTAACAACCGCCTTCACGGACTGGCACTGCCTTCCGATGTCAGACCAGGCCTTCATTCTCTCACGTTTTTTTTCTTTATCTTGCTACCATGAGATGTGAACTCCAACCACCAAAAAATCTATTCCCACTTCAACACGCAAACTCACGACCCTTTCGACCACAGAGAAGTCAGATACAGAGCGGACACTTGCTCAATGACCCACCGGAACCTTTTCTTTTTCCTCAAGCTTGGAACGCCTCCCCATGCTGTTTATTTTTTTCCTTCCTATTTGCTAAAAAAAACTCACCCCAACTGTCTTCCTAGCGCACAAACCAACCCTTCTCTAGAAATTTATTTTTTTTTCACACGGCAGTATGATCTTTTCATATTTGCCGAGTCACCTCCAAAAACTCATTTTCGAGTTCACACCTCTGCTAAATATATCGAACCTAACCCAAAATTCAGTCACCCTGACGCAGTTTTCTTTTCATGCGATCACTGGACGTCCACTCATTTCCTGTTTATTTCCTAACGGTGGCTTAGATCAAAAGAGACTCTTCGGAAATCCAGTTTAACGATCCTATTGTTCTTGCCCTCAGCAACCCCCTTACGTCTGTTCTCGAATGGCACCCTCTACCTAGTCCTACTGTCCCTGTTTGCTCTTTTATATTACTCGAAATTACTTATTTCCAATTAACCGCTATTTACCATATACGTCTATAACTTTCTCATCCCCAAATCCAGTGTTTCTTGAAACTGCAATGTTATTTACATTACAACTAAATACCCAACCTTACTATCTTTAATTTAATACTCTCTTTCCATCGCCCTTCCTGGATTTATTCTAGCCAAATAGATATTTCTATTATATTTGTAAGATCTACTTCTTACAATATGAACTATAGTACTTTATCATTAATTTTGTTTAACACACACACAAACACAGACCTGAATAATTGCAGCACTATCTTAGGACATGTGCAGTTGTGAATTGTCGGATAGTGAAATTATCCGATAAATCATTGTCTCGTTGCTGATGGGATGCCACCAATCCACTCTGACTTTATTTGCAAAATGAAACCAAACAGAAATCACATTAATACTAAAAAATAAAATACTTTATTTATCTGGAATATTGCTAATTATATAAATTTAAAATTCCCTTCAGCATATATCCTTATTTGGAATAGATCATATTTAATAATATATATATATTTTTTTTTTTATAAAAAAAACTATTTGAATGTGCAATATTGTTTAGAAAATTGGGTAAAATTTGCCTTTTTGGTCTAAGCAATGTTGCAATAAGTAGATGAAGAAGAAGACGTACATTCTTTTTTCTTTTAATGTTGACATTTATTCTTTCAGTATTCTTATAATCCAAGGGAATACTTATGACTAATTTAAATGTTTGTTTTTCCTTTAGATCTAAAAGACGATTATCAAGAGCAGTAAACAGACTACAGAAAGCTGTAATTGAACCATGATTCTTACACCAATTAAAGTGCCGATCTTTAATTATCAGAAGAGCTAGTTTTCCAGAATTAAATGCTGCTTGAATTAGAAGCACGGCAGAGCCTGTACGAAAAGATTTACTGGCTGCAAAACGTATACAAGTTACATGATACTCTAGGAATACTTCTAATGAATAAAAAAGTGTACGGTTTGGGTTGCTATATTAAAGGCACAAAAATGGTGGAACGTACCTTTTGCTTCCCTTAATTTGAAGAAGCTAGAGTCGTCACAATCAAACTAACAGGTTGCGGTTGTACTGATATAGCGGTGCTAACAGGCCGGTTACAGTGAAACTTCTCCTAACGGACACCTCTCGTTAACGGACATTTTCAAATTCCCCAACTCACCTCCATTGGTTTTAATGTGTTTTCAGCTTCTGTCTAGCGGACATTCTCTGTAATGGACGCGGACAGGCAATCTGCACTGTTTCGTTTAGATTAACACTTAATTTGATCTCCCCATAACGGACTGCGAGAGAGCTCACGGCCCTTTTTCTAGGAACTTTTCTTCCACATATTGCCTCAATCTATTTTCTATTTCCGATTCTCTGAATTTTATCAAGGTTTACGTCGCGGTTGTAAACCCTTTTTCAAGAATTTTTAAGGCACGTGTAAAACTTTTGATGAATTCGGCGTGGGCAGGGAGGGGAGGAATATAGTCAGCCTTTCGTCTTTTCAGTTTCAGTTTTCAGTTTTGTTCAGTGTCGTGTGAAGTGCACAATGTCTTCTCTCCCGCCGGAACAGCCTATTGGCGACCCAAATCCGCACTCTCTTGAGCTGATCTTTCTTTCCAAAATCCTTGGGAGGAGAGGCTTGCCTCTCCTCGCCTCCCCAATTTTCTCACTCTGGTGGGGCACGGGCATGCCTCACTACCTGCAGGGGCTATCTACTCTGTCGGCCCCTTATTTCCAACCTCTTGCCCCCAGTCTTCATCCTTCCCCCAAACTTTTGTCTTGCACAGCGTTTAGCCCTACATTTCAAAATCAAAAGAGAACATCAAAATTCTTTAAAACTTTCACTTTCACCGCACAGCCCCACGTCGCGTACTATTGATACTAACTTGCTAAGTATCACTAATATCAACCTCGATTTATTTATTTATTATAATTATTATTATTTATTTATTATTTTTTTTTATTTTATTATTATCATTATTATTATTTTTTGGTCCTAGCCACTGAAATCCCAGGAAAGTAAGTGGCAAGACCAGCCAGAATACAAATATTGGTAACACCCGGCCGGCCTCCCTGTGGCAGGTATTGGTAACGTCGGGTCTCACTAGGGGCCCGGCGGCTAACAGGCCGGATGAACAATGGGCACAACAAACTACACAGTACATATCCCACACACTTTTAAATCTCTGGCTTGTCCGATACAGAGAACATACGCGGAGATGGGAGAAATCCCAGGTGCCGTCAGACCCCGAACATACCTAATACCTAATGTCTTCTCGTAAACATTTAACTTTAAAAGATAAAGTCGAACTCATTAATGCGTATGATCGGCAAAAAAATAGTGTTCGCAATCTCACTACAAAATTCAAAATCGGGAAGACTCAGGTAAGCGACATCCTAAAGAAAAAAAATGAACTGCTCAAACAATTTTGGCAACACGGAAATGATCAGGTTCAAAAATCATTCCCGAAAACTGTTGGACTTCAAATTGACAAGTTACGTATGAGTGGTTTTGTCGCGAACGTGCTAAAAAAATTCCCATTAATGGGCCTATTTATTAGGGAAAAGGCTTTGGAGATTGCGAAATCTATGGGAGTAAATGAGTTTAAAGCTTCTGTGGGATGGCTAGACAAGTTCAAAACTCGGCATAAAATTTCTTGGAAAACTGTAAGTGGTGAAGGTGGATCTGTTGATACTGGGGTTGTAACAGAGTGGACCGTCAAATTGGAAGATTTATGTCGTGATTTTGAAGCTAAGGATATTTACAACTGTGACGAAACAGGGTTGTATTTTTAAAGCTCTTCCTGAAAAAACGAAAAGTGCCAGGGCGGAAAAATTTCTAAGGAACGCTTGACTGTACTATTGTGTACAAATATGGTGGGAGACTTTGAACAACCTCTTGTTATAGGAAACCCACAAAATCCTCGTTGTTTCAAGGGCATAAAGTTGAATCTTTTGGATGTTGACTGGAAGTCTAATAAAAAAGCGTGGATGACACGAGATATCATGAGCGAATGGATAAGTCAATTTAACCAAAACATGATTCGTCAAAACAGAAAAATTATTCTTTTCATGGATAATGCTGCATCTCACCCGCACATTGAATTGTCCAACATTCAAATCATTTTTCTGCCACCAAACACATCTGCAGAGTGTCAGCCCTTGGATCAAGGGATAATAAAAATATTAAACTTCACTACAGAAAACGTGTTTTAAGACATCTCATTGCAAACATGAACGATGTAACATGTGCGAGTGACCTTGCAAAGAAAATCAGCATCCTAGATGCGATTCAATGGATTTCCTCTTCGGTAAACGCAATTAGAAAACAAACTGTCGTGAACTGTTTTGTAAAGTCTGGCTTCTCAAACGCAAAAATTGAAGCTGTGAACAGCAATGTGGAGCACCAAGAAGAACAAGAACTTCAACATCTATTGATAATATACGATACTTCCGCTACAAGTGACCCTGGCTACAAAGATATAGACTCGAACCTCACTACAGAAAATGGTGCTCTAGATATCAACGACATTATCATCGATATTTTTCAAGAAGTTCCTCATGAGGATGAAGAAATGGAAGGCGGTCATTCTGTCGAAGAACATATTACCGACGAACCACCGATGAAAATAGAAGAAGCGCTCATACAAATCAATCGTTTAAAAATGTTTTTCGCCGCTGAAGAAGATACTGAAGGACTTTCGATGGTTTCTTCATTCCAAACAAATGTTGAAAACAAAATTATCAGCCGGAAGAAGGTGCAGAAGAAAATAAGTGATTACTGTATGCATTTTTCTTAAGATAAAGTCATAATATGCATAGCACAATTGTATGCATATTATTTACAAAAATATTGTGCAAAATCTGTATATAATTTAATTTTACATTAAACGTTTAACGATTTTTCTTTCTTTCTTTTTTTTTTTTCTCCCTCAGACTTCTTGTTAGCGGACACTTCTCTCTAACGGACACATTTTCGTTCCGCATGGCTGTCCGTTAAAATGAAGTTTCACTGTATATGGTTCTGACAGTAATATCTCCGAGTCATCATAATCTTCAATCGTTTGGATGAATTCTGTCAGCCGTTGAGGAGAGGGAGGTTATAGATGTATCATTATCAGCTTCTTGGTGCTACGATCACTTCCCCATGTTTTATGTTAATGGTTAACTGCTCACAGGACTTTTTTTTTGTCCGGTTCTTCATGCATGGAAGTCACGTCAAATTGTTGAGGCACATGGTGTTTAATTTCTGGAGGAATTTTAGTCCCGGACGTTATTGGGAAAGACGGGCAGAACATAATTTGCATGAAACAGCTTCACTGACTGACTTAATGAAGCGACTCCAAATGACCGTCGCAGTTTTTGGATGATCCTTGATTTTATGGAATGATCTTGCAACAAGACCATATGACGGCGGGGGTCAGGAATGACGTTCAGTGGTCACAGTAGGAGAGGTAGCGAAAGCAAAGCAGAACACATTGCAATAATTCTTATGAAGAGATTAGGCGAGTATTCAAGTAAACTGTTTGTGGCAAGACAGCTCACAGGTTTGTTTCAGGAGTATTCTTGAAAGTAGAAGTGAAGGAACGCACTGTCTAATCTCTGCTGAAGGCAATGACCTAGATATCACGAAGTGGGAAAGTACACGACAATCGTCCTAATCTAAAGAGGCCAGTTTTATCATTTGCGGGTGCTGCGGGAATATTCTTAGTCAGTCACGTGTCTACTATAGCCTGGCTACTGAAGTATTGTGTCGCATTGATACACTAAGTCATAAAAATGATATATAATGAAACATTACCTGAGGAAACTGCAGGCGAATTGATACCATTAACGTACAGGTCGTCGCTAAGTGAATTCTCGACAATTTTATGTGATTTTCGACTCGCCACCTGCCACACCCTATACGCGCATGCGATGAACTGTCCTAGAGATCGTTGAAACATGATTTCCAGGGGAAGTAATCATGTAAAGGACATAGTGGCTTTCAAGTGTCCACAAAATTAAAAGCCATTTCAAGGTTTATTTATCGGAAAAGAACTTAAGAGCATGACTGAGTTTTTCATGGTGTTGCAATTTTAAACAGTAACAATTTGAGGTCAGGTTGAAGAATTGCTTGGTTGAGGAATACTTGATAAAAATCAACCGAAAGAGCAAGCTGGCTTTAGGACAGGATTCTCAACTATGGATCACCTTCATGTAATATCATAGCTAATGGAGAAAGAAAATGAATATAAAACACCATTATGCCTGGCATTTGTGGATTATGAAAAGGCAATTGACTCCATACAGCATAAGGCAATGTTACGGCCACTGGAAGGCAAGGCATAGCACCCATACATTATGATTTTGAAGAAAATATATGAGAACACTACCTACTTTATTAGACTAGAAAAAGGAGTTCGACAAAGTGACACAATATCTCCGAAGTTGTTTACTGCTGTCCTTGATGAAGCTTTCAAGAGGAGTCATTGTGAATGTAGGGTGCCAAACGATTTACAGAAGACATTGTAATTATAAGCCACTGTCCCAAAGAACTAGAGCTTGTTGTTGTTGGTGGTGTTATCTAGTTTTTAGGAGCATTAGCAACTAAGGCCATATTGCTCCGGGGATATGCGGTGGTCATTCCCTGACCTTTTCGCATCCTCTGTATTTGGTGGTCACGGGCTCGAACCCCGGTCTAATCAAGAAGCGTGTGCAACGCATTGCTGCTTCTGCCCATCTGGCTACGGAGGCACCAGAACTCAGGGAAAATCTTAATCAGTTATTGAGTTAGTAAGGATTTCGGAGTAAAGGTGAATATGGCTAAAACAAAAGTAATAATGAAAGTATGCCATAGAAACGGATATAATAATTGAAGGAGTAGAAATTGAAAAGGTGGATTCATATACTTATCTTGGACGGGTCATTAGCTGTAACAAAGATAAATGGTTGGAAGTCAAGAGAAGAATACATTTCGGACGGATACCATTCAGAAAATATAGTCACATACTGAGGAGCAATATATCCCAATATGTCTGAAACGTAAAAAAAATTAACCGATGTATACTCCCCACCATGACTTATAGAAGTGAAACTTGGGCACTCACCAAAAGAATGGAAGAGAAGCTGAGAACTACACAGCGAACAATGGAACGAATTATATTAGGAATCAGACTGTTAAATAACAAGAGAAACACATGGGTTAAGCGATAAACACGAATAAAGTACATTCTTATCAAAACTAAAGAACTGAAATGGTCTTGCAGATAGCTCGAAGACATGATAACGAAAACTCCTGGGTAGTAAATGGTTGGGCCACTGCACAAAACAGAAGGAACCAGAAAGTTGCTAGATAGGCCTTCATCCTGCAGGGGATATTGAAAATGGCTGATAATGATGATGGGGGGGGGGGGGTAGGGAAAGACCTGTCCAATTCGGATTTCAAATTATATATTACAGTACCTCACTTCAACTTCTGACCTCAACAGAGGCCTGGCGGCTAAATGGCCAGAAGAACAACGGTACACAACACTACTCATGTACAATATCCATACACTTTTAAATCTCTGGCCTTTACAGCGTACTGTATCACACGACAATTAAACTACGCGGAGATGGGGGAAACCCCTGGTGCCGTTTGACCCCAAACACACTTTAGACTTTACACTTTTTGCCTCACTTCAACTAGACAGCAGATAAGATAAGAATCTTAACGTAACCAAAAAAAAAAACACCTATTATTTTTCCACCACCCGAATAATTAATTGATCTGCCGTGCTGTGTGTTTTATGTCCGTTAATTGCGTGTGTTCTACGCTCGATTTGTCTGTTTTACTGAACGAAAAACTGCAGTTTCTGAAGGGAAAACCTTAGTATATACGCCTGAGACCGACTACCTCAGCCACTGACTGAAAAAAGCCAATTGAAGTTCCTCGCGTCATCAACGGGATTCGAACCCGGGCTTTTTCCATCCTGTGTGGGAAGGACGGTGACGATACAACTGTGCTACCCACTCAGACAATCTTAACGTAACCGACACCCTCCATCCTTGAAAGACGTTTCTGATGATGCTGAGTAGTTATGGGGAGGAAGAATAGTCATTGCATATAACGGAGTTTCGCCATCTAGTATAAGGAGTGTACGACGTTGATAAGCTTGTGCTAGGTGTGTTTGACATACATTATGAAAAGAAAAAAGGACGGATAAGAATGCCCGTCGGTTATGCTTTCCGATTAGCAGTGCGGGTGAAAGGAGACATCTTCTACTGGCTACACAAAATGCTTTTATCGAATTTTTATGTGATAGAAGTGGCGTGTTGGAAGCTTATAGGATTGCTATTTCATTATTCCAACAATTCTAAACATTGCCAATAAACAACACTTCAAAGTATCACGCCAATGGATTCTAAGCGAATCCATTGGCGAAAAATTGTTATATTAAGCTTTTTTCTTTTACTGGCTGCATCCCGTATTCTGGTGCATTAATACATATACGGGATGAAAGTTTGCTGATATGGAATGAAATTAAGCTTGCTTTTGTTGTGTAACATTTGTCTTTGTCTTAAGGGATTCTGCAAAATCCTACCAATTATTTAATTTTTTTCTTACAAAAATATATTTTTATAATATGTTACTTACCTAACTCATATGAGCACCCAGTATATAGAGTTTTTACCTTTCACTAACCACGCAGAATGATTTAAAGGATTTGTATCGGATTTTGAAATTTCTTCAGCGTTTTACCTGGATATAAGATAATAAATTTCTGAGCAATCCTTTTTTGGACCGAAACAGTCAACAACAACAAAACAAAAGCATGACATATTAATCAATACTTTATATCCGAATGAAAAGAAATATAATGAAAGTAATCTGCAATAAGCAAGCTGTGATATATTTAATTGTAAGTGGAATTTTTTTTTCAAAAATACCACTGAATAATTGGTATCAGTAATGTTTATATCAGATGATAAAATCTCACCACCTCTCGAACAATCTTGGCGCAAATAAAAGCTCCCCGTTTTCATCGGCAAATCGATGTGTTAATTACTTAAATAAAAACGAAACTGTTGGTGAATGCGTCAGTCCGCCAACAGTTTGAATTATAAGAGATAGTGGAATTACATCCATCAGCAGAAACTAATCAACATGTTCTCAGTTGTCACTATTTAAAATAGCTATACCATGACAAACTCATCAGCATTCATTCTCTTATTAAATATTTATTTTGTTGGAGATTTGGGGTTGGGGGAGCCGATTTTTTTTTTTTTTTTTTGCACAAGGGCGCGAATATTACTTATTGGCCCTTATTTCCTCTGGTTTATAAAAGCAGTATGTGAGTAACTTGAAATAAAAGTGGATCAGTTGTATCTCAAGTATTTTCAAGTATCAAAGTATTATTTTATTTCAAGTATGGTTATCCAGGAATGATTCAATTAATTTGCCTCTGCTATCCATGGTGGAAGATCCCCAAAATGGTTGGAGTCCTTTTAAATCACCGAGCATACATACAAAGGGTGGTAGTTGTGTGATAAGATTGTTATCACACATTGTTATCATTCGGTTTAACGACACAAGGGCTACAAAGGCCAAATTGTGTCTGTTCATCGTTAATTCACAAGCATATCGTTAGAGAGGTTAAATGATATGCTTCTGTACAAGCTAATATGTTTTAAATATAATAAAAGTTCTGCAATATTCGCTTCATTTCCTAAGAAATGAAATACATCAGGTGACGTATTCAACGTGGAGAGTGATTGAAAAGTGTTTGACTGGATGGCTGAATGTAAGGAACAATAAACCAGAAAATGACGGACCGTAAGTGCGTCTGACAGGATGAGCACTGTGGTGGGTTTTCTCCCAATAATAGAAAGAGATGAGCGTGTCCAATTCTGAGACTTGCCAGTACCACTTCCTCTCGTCTGTTTCGTCGGAAGCTAGACAGCCACAACTTTGGATCTTCTTTTACCTGGTAAAGTTTATTGTTCGTGTCACATTTCCATGTCTGTGACAATTTATGGTAGCACGCTTTGCGGATAACAGACTTATAATCAGAGTGAGGAACCTGAGGATATTGCGAGAGAGCGGGTTGAGGATGTTTAGCGGCAAAGTCAGCACTTTCATTTCCCGGAATGGCTGAATGGCCAGGGATCCAGCAAAAACTGATTGAACTTACTGCAAGAAAATAGCTGGGAATGAATCTGTTTCAATGTAGAATGCGAAGAGGAGAAATTCTTCCTTATGGCAGAGAAATTCTTCCTTATGGCAGGGAATCTGTAAATTATGACAGATGAGATGGAAAGCTCAATAATCTTACTAAGCGCTAACTTAATGGCATACAATTCAACTGTGAAGACTATGCAAGCTAGCGGTAGTTTGGATGAAATTGTACATTATGGAAAAACTGCCGCAGCACCTACCATACTGTCAGTTTTGTAGCCATCTGTGTAAATTTTACAGGCATGGTTATTCATAGTAACATGAGCTGAATTAACTGTATGGTATCGCAGGGAGGTATATTTTTCCCCCACTGGAGAAAGTGTATATCTTGAGAGGCAGACATATGTCCAAGGTGGAACATGTGCAGTTTTGTCTTTAAAAATTTCATTTAATTTGACATTCCAACTGTGAACAAGCTCTTTGATCCTGAGCGAGGCAGGTCTATTTTCATTTGGCTTGCTCTCATAGAAGGCTTCCCAACGAGTATTATAAAGATACTTCCGACTTGGGTGCGATGGTAGACTCCGGATCTTAGTAGCGTACTGAAGCAGTAGTGTTTTTCTGCGCAAGTGTAATGGGGGATCATGCGCTTCAATATAAAAACTTTGGATCGGAGAAGTCCTGAAAGCTTCTAGCGCAGTCCTCAGAGCACTGTGATGGATTACATTTAGCCGTTTTAAAGTAGTGTTCCGGGTAGACATAGCAGGTTGCACAAGAAAAACCATATCTTCGCCACTAAAATTTAAAGTGTAATATATGTAATAAACACATGGAAACTCATCACAGTTAAAGTGCTGGTCAGCTACACCATCATTACACGGCTATTATGAGAGAAAGAGTCAAAATATTGTCCTGCTTTTGAAATATTAAAATTAGAAAATGAATTTCTGCTTTCGCATTTTTGATCATGTAAAGAGACGAAACGAACCCGTTGTTACTGCAGATTTTTGCATAAAGAGTGTGCAAAAACCTGCAGAGTGGCTTTTAGTCGTCAAATAGGTATAATCCATAAAGGGAAAACGGGTGGCGGTTTGGAGTTCACTTTCCAGACGAGTTTGAACGACACTTTCTTTACTAACATAGGATCACATCTACTTAGTTTTGCAACTTTAAACAAATACATGTGATCCAATCTCAGGGTAGCTGAAAATAATAATAGAAAATAATTTTACAGTCGATATGAAGTTTGCTGAACAGTGCAAACGGGTTCTAAAACAGGAAGGTTCTGTCAATGATATACACAAATGTTATCAGTAGGGATAAAATCAGTGTTAAAAGAGGTAGTTATACATTCTAAAAACTGCATACAGGTCTGTAAACCTCATTTCAGGAAGAACACATGTTTTCAATGGTGCACAGAACAGCAACAAGGTTAGCTGAGAGTACAAACTCCTAATCAAAGAATCGTGTTCAGGCCTAGCTGTTCAATTCAACGATGACTAGCTGTAGCGCAACACGAAGATTCTGTTGGAAATGCAGAAACTCAGTTTTAAAGTGTGAAAACTTGGAAGGAGGAGTCCAGGCATACTATCATCAGATAATCTTAGCGATCGGGTAAACGTCTCTGCTTCCTTCTCGCAAACTTCAAGCGCTGTTTTTGAACCTATTCAATCCTGAGGATGAAGAATGGATGAGTTAGCACAATTTGAGTGCATTAGATACTGATTTACTGCCTCAGAATCGGATACCCTTATGGCCACAGATATAAGGCGAACTTGAACTCATAAGTGGTTTTGTTATGTAACTGGTCAAAGTTCGGTTAATTGAACTGTCACTGCTCAATGTAATCATGACAGCCGAAATTTAGTAATAGCAACGAATGGGCCTGTATTATTGTAAATTTAGTAAACTAAAACGTTTTGACGCTTCGAAAAAGTTTGAATTAAATTTCTTCTGTATTACAAGAGTGATTTCTTTCTCTGTACAGTTGCAAAGATGTTCAATTTTATCGGGAAAAAGCTGGTCACCATTAATCAAATCACGAGCGGAAAAATCCAGAAGCATTGCCGCTAAAAATTTCAACTATTTTCATATTCGAAATAGAATGTCCCATCACCTAATTAGAAGTCTGCAGCGCTATCTCGATGGAAAAGAAATTTAACTTTTCGAGGCTGTTTGAAAGGCCTTTCTGACATCCTTTGCTCCAAGTCCAAATGAATTTTATAAATGTGGTATTTAAAATGTTTATAGAAAATGGCAGAAAATCACACGAACCGAAAGAAAATATATAGTTAGCGAAACAGTACTGTAAATTATATTCAGAAACATTTTTAAAGAAAACTTCACCTTTTAAATCTGTATGTTTAAATTTTATAAAGGGATATTTTAAAATCAAAATAAATATTATAAAAATAAAAGAGCTAAGAAAGCTGGAAACAACTAAAAATTAGTATCCTCTCCTGAAGTTCAAAAATAACCTCTTCAGTAGCAGTAGTAACTTTTAATCCTCAGCAGAGGACAGTAAAATATGAACAAATTTTCAGCTGGATAAGAGAATACGAATCGGCTAAGAAGCCGCACCCACCATCATTGCAAAAGGAAAAAAAAAAAAAAAAAACAAATCGGATAGCACTTTATGCAGTATCATTTCATTTGAAGCTTCATAGCGATTCTTCCATAATCATTTCCCTTTGAGTTAAAATACTTTAGTTTTAAATAAACTTTTTATAAGTGTTTTTCATAAATGCTTTTAAGTTAATCCTAATGGAAACAGGAGTCTGATAAAATTTCTGTAAACTTTATGGTGTAGAATCGATTAATAGTATGTATGCATTCTTCGGCTAAGAGTGCACGCATACTCTAATCCGATATGTATATTACTTTAGTTTTGCTTGAAGATAATCTTTTTGACAATTAAATTTTATAACATGCGAGTATAATGGAAATATGGGCCGATTTAACATTCGCGTGAGTGCAATTTTTCGACAATTCTCTGATATACTTTAAATATCATGCAATAATTTATAAAGTTCAGACTATTTATTAACCCTGCATATGCCAAAACACAAATGTATTCTCATTAGAATTAAAGAAAAGTAAACTAAAGCAACTGCAGCTGTTCGTCTTTTTACAGAAATGAGAAAATACAGTACACCAAAAAATCAGGGCGGAAACTAATTTTCGGAGAAGTGAATATTGCGGGTGGGGGGAAATAAAGAAGCTACTAAAAAAAGTTTTGTATATCAATTTATTTAAAAATGTACTGAATGTAGTTATTGAACAAAGAGGCAAAAGGATAAAGTGTTTAGGGTCAAACGGCGCCAATGATTTCCTCCATCTCTGCGTCGTTTTCATTGCGATTGATAGAGTTCGTCGTAAAGGCCAGATTTAAAAGTGAATGGATTATGAGATGTGTAATGTCGTGTATCGTTGTTCTTCTGGCCGTTTAGCCACCAGATTCCTGCTGAGGCCCAACGTTTTCCGCACTTGGCCCTGTGGAGGCAGACCAGGTACCCCACTAGTTTGAATTTTACTCTGGCAGGTCCTCCCACTTAGTTTCTTGGGATATCCGTGGCTAGGACAAAAAAAAAAAAAAAGCACACGCACGCACTTTGTTGGTTAATTGCATTAGTAGCCTCGCTTGAGTTTGAAAGGCTGAAAGTGTGGACAAAATCATAAATTGGAAATTTATATTTAGATGTGTGACGTATTCGCTCGAGTGCAGATAGAGAGGGGGGAAGAGAGAGACAGAAGTATGGAGTCAATAGGGAAGGCGATCCCGGTTTGGTGTCATGGGGCATGTCCCATGAAACCAAATTGGGTTCGCCTTCCCTATGTACTAGCCAAGATTACCATAAAGAGTTTATGGTAATCTTGGGTGGTACTGGTTAGAATTAAATCTGTTTTCCGCACTGTAAGGTAAAGGGGTGGCATAGTGGCAATAGGCATGCCCCACTGGCACCAAACTGGGGTCGCCGTACATATGAAGTTCTGTCAGTAATTCTCTGCAAGGATAACTCATGGTATTCTTGAAATGATATATACGAATTTCGCCACCTGAGTCAAGGAGGTGATTACTCCATATTGTTAGACACTGGTCAAGCTGCTTCTTAGTACTGCGTACAGGTCTGGAAGCTTCATTTTACGAAGGATGCAGATCTGTTGGAACGAGTGCAAAGAAGAGCAAAGAGATTAGTCAAGGACACAAAAGTGTACTCTTAAGAACTTGGCATGTGAGTGGTGACTGATTTTTGAAATAAACTTCCAACTGTTGTCGCTATTGTGGTTATTTTGAATATACAGTAGAAGCTGTAAATAACTCCAAAGGGAATGAGAGAAATGGTCGTTATATCGATCATTCATAAAATCATCAACAAGTAAAAGATTGAACATTTAATGCGATTCTACTAATACAATTTGAATATATTATACATATTATAACCTTATTTATAATATGTATTACAGTATTAAACAAGAATATTGTAATAAAAAAGTAAAAATATAGATTAATATCCTCCTGACATCGTCTAAGACTGCTCGCCTATAACATAAGTCGCCTATGAAGAATTCATGTGCGATTAATGTTAGAGGTGGCACTCTTCGATGATATATTACGTACTCTGAAATAACTGTCAGTTTAACGAACGCGCATTTTGTTATTTCAATGAATCCCGTGATATTTTTATAACTTATTCATTTAAAATCTTTAACAGTCATTTTCACTGTGTACCTACACATACTTTTGTAATAACTATAAGTTTCAGACTTAAATACAATTCTAATTAGGCGCCTCCGTAGCCAGGTGGGAAGGAGCAACAGTGCGTAGCACACGCTTCTTGATTAGACCGGGGTTCGAGCCCGTCACCACCAAATACGGAGGATGCGGAAAGGTTAGGGAATGACCACCGTATATCCCGGAGCAATATGGCCTTCGTTGCTAATGCTCCTAAAAACCAAATAACAAACAATTCTAATTCGGTGAAATCAATAAAAATAAGCTAAGTGCGTACTGCGCCTCTTGTTTTCCCTATCCACATTAAAAAGTAATTAGATTCGGAATATAGTTGATATACGACTTCTCTTTGAAATAACAGAATCCTTTAACACTTAGCGATTGTGTACTTGGAGAATGTGTGTCAATATACACTGATCGATTTACTTAACCAGTTTCTATATATTAACATTTTCTACATTTTTGGTGAAATCTGGTACTTCTTAAAGTGTTCTGCGATACAATAATAAAAAAAAAAAAAAAAATTGCAAGACGGTAACTTATTAGTAGTGTATTATATGCTATTATCTGTTTATTATTTCACATCAATAGCCACCCTTTCCCTGCCAGGACGGCTATGTCCAGAGGGGGTGTTGTTTACAATATTAGACCACACTTGGAATACTTTGTTCAAGTATGGAAACTGCACCTAAAGAAAGACATTGAGCTTCTTGAAAGGGTTCGAA
Organism: Mastigoproctus giganteus; assembly: GCF_048544385.1. Classification (NCBI taxonomy): domain Eukaryota; kingdom Metazoa; phylum Arthropoda; class Arachnida; order Uropygi; family Thelyphonidae; genus Mastigoproctus; species Mastigoproctus giganteus. Next base: position 150,051,601 of record NC_143577.1, read on the forward strand.
GACGGGTAACTCGCCTGGTGAGATCGGCAAAAGGGCGTCCATATGAGGAAAGACTTCGAATATATGGGTTGCAGAGCTTGGAAACTAGGCACCTTAGAGGAGATTTGATTGAGGAGTTTAAGGCTCTGAGAGGCATAAATAAAATGAATAAGGCCGAAATTTTCACAGTTATAAATGATTCTAGAACTAGGGGCCATAAAGACTGGATTGCAGGAAGTTTTATTTTAGCCAGCGATATGTAAATTACTGGATTAAGTGACCTACATGGTTGGCAGAGGCTGATAGTTTGGGGAAATTCAAAGGCCAGCTGGTTAGTTTCCTACAGGAGTGAAATGAATAGATTGTCAGGGTTGATATTTTGGTTATTAAACATCTTTAGAGTGTTTGCTGGTAAGAATCTTCCTACGCTATACAACTGTGTAAATGCGGCACTGAGTTGCGGTTCCTTATCTGCCACTCGTATTTGTTTTTCTCCGGGTGTTTTTATCCAGTATCGAGATTTCGGTGATTTCAGGCGTCCCGTTAAGAGTTGAGCAGTTGTCATTATATTCCTTGTGGTGATCATTTGTCTCCAGAGTGCGACCTCTAGATTGGAGTAGCTCTTGAGATGATAAAAGTCTTAGATGGAATTCTGTTCGGCCATCTCAAGAGCGAGTATTCTAGTCCTAGGAAAGCTTTCATACTGCTTTCAGGAGCTGACCACATTTGTGATGAGTATAGGGGAATTGGAATAACACATCTGTTGATGTACTCCTTCACTAAACTGAACTCCTGCTTGGTTGTCCAAAGTGGAGCATATGTTTTCCTCCAAATGTATGAGAGGTGCAGAGGGAAGTTCAGCCCTTCATCCCACTTGAGTCCAAGATCAACATGTGAGAGAACCTTTTCGACAAGGATGTCGTTCACGGATATTGCTATTTTGTTAGGATTTTTTTGATTTTTTTTATTCGTGAAGGTCATTTGTGCAACCCGATACAGTCTAGGCATTTTTGGAGGTCTTTTATTTGTTTTTAGCCATTTGGTTGCAGTAGTCGGCAGATTTCTAGCTTGTGGGCGAATAAAAACTTTCCTTTCTATGTCAAATAGTGCGTGTATGTATGTATTATATGTGTGGGCGGCTCCTAGAACATAAGTTCAACTTTGCCTCGTTACTTTGTACTTTTTTTTAATAGACTGTCAAGGTAAAGCTAGTGTGCTTAGGGTAAAAAAAATAATAATAAATAAATAAAAAAAAATTTCCACTCGCACTGGAATTTTTCCTGCAAAGGAAGGAAAAGGATAGTTAGAGAGAGAGAGAGAGAGAGCGAGAGAGAGAGAGAGAGAGAGCGAGAGAGAGAGAGAGAGAGAGAGAGAGAGAGAGCGAGAGAGAGAGAGAGAGAGAGAACAAAGGTAAGAAAAAGAAAAAAAAAGTTTTTCATCCCGCACAAGAGAAAGAAGAAAGAAAATAAGTACTGTGTGCGTGTCCTGTCATATTGTGTTGTGTACTGGCTTTTTGGCTACCCGAGAGCAGCAATCAAACAACAGGCCAGGCACTTCCAGGCACTCTTCCTAGCCGCAGGAAGGCAGGCAGGCCTCCCCCTACTATCTGCTCGCCCTCTTCACTGAGGAACGGACGCCTCCGTAGCCAGGTGGAATGGAGCAGCAGTGCGTAGCATACACTTCTTGATTAGACCGGGGTTCGAGCCCATCACCACCAAATACGGAGGATGCGGAAAGGTCAGGGAATAAACACCGCATATCCCGGAGCAATATGGCCATAGTTGCTAATGCTCCTAAAAACCAAATAACAACAACAACTGAGGAACGAGTTTTCCAGGGAGGAAGTAGAACAACTATCTAAAGACGAAGAGGGGGAAGGGAGAAGAGAGGAGGGAGACTTTTCTGACCCTGGAAAGTCCCAATCCAGGCTGGAAAAAAAATAATAATAATTTATAATTAAAAAATAATTAATTTTTTCTCCTTTACTTTTTTTTTTTTTTTTGCGAAATCGTGGCTGCCCCAGTTCAGAGGAGCAGAACGTGAGAAGGAATAAAAAAAAAAAAAAAAAAATTCATCCCGCATGGGACCAGAAAGGGAAAAAGGAACTGCAGAGAAGAGCTACTGCAACTCCTAGAGCCAGAGCAGACCACAGAGACAGAGAGAGAAGGAAAATAATAATATTAAAATTAATAATAATGATGAGATTATGGGTATTAATTATTACTGGGCTGAGGTTGAGGTGCTGGGTTAGCGTTGGCCAGCAGGTTACGACGCCTTAAAAAAAACTCCTGGAAGGAGGGGAGGCTGTCGGATCTAGAAATGAGGATAAGTTGCTCCAGTTGGTGAGTTCCAAAGCTAGAGACAGTTGTCTTTAGTTGTTCACGTTGTTCTTCTTATAGATCACATTCGAAAAGGATGTGGAATCAGATCTGTGTTGATTAATTCCGGTTGGTGGAGCTTGTTGTTAAGGGCACCGCGATATAAAATATATAAAAGTGCCATATAAAAACTTAAAAAAAAAACAAAAACTCAGCCTATTAAATTAGGACCAGCCATAATTTCTTATATATGCCCATATATGTATTATGTCTGTAAATTCCGTGTGTTCTCTGGTCGATTTGATTGTTTTGCTGGACGAAACAAACTCTAGTTTCAGGGGAACAAAACCTTGCTAACTACGCCTGAGACCGACTAACTAAGCCACGGAGTGAAAAAGGCCAATTGAAATTCCTTTCTTCATCGACGGGATTCGAACCTGGACATTTTCCACCCGGTGTCGGGAGGACGGTTACTATACCACTGTGCTACACGCGCAGACAACGACATGTACTGACTGGAAGGAGTCTAGGTAGTGTGTATGCGGGGGCATTTTCGAGGACACGTTATGTCAAGGATCTGGGTATATTCTTACCCTGTGTACGCCATATCCAAAAATTCCATTACTTCATACAGAATCTCCCCCCCCCCACCTTTTCACACTACTGAATACACAATGTATTGTCAAACTAATAGAGAAAGATAACCTGCCAAACACTTCCGCATTCATTGTACAAATATTCGTGGTCTCACTTCTAATCACAATGATGTCCATTTCCACTTACAGTCTACCAAACTTAACATACTTTTCCTGCCAGAATTTCAGTTATCAATTGATTCCTGCTCATCTCAGTTGTCCGAATTATTTATTGACTGGTTGTATATTTCCTTTCGCTTCAAAGGTGGTACTTATGCATATGTCCGTTCTGATGTTCCCCGTCAGAGTCTCAGTAACTTGGGATCTCCTCTTTTTGATCTTCTCTGGGCTTAAAACCTCTCTACTACATTTTGTTAATTTCATCTGTTGCCTCTATCGTTCTTCTAACTCCACTATTCACTTGGAACTCTTTGACATCTGTCTTGGAAACGTGAACTTCTCCAATCCAACTTTCCTAACGGTGAGGTAATTTTTCTCGGTGATTTTATTTTCACAACTGCAGCTGGCTTCAGTTTTCTAGTTATACGGACTCAGCTGGTCGAGTTGCTGAGGCGTTTTCAATTACTAATGACCTTGCACAGATTGTTCATTTACCCACAAGAATACCGGACAATCCTAACCATACAGCCAACACGCTTGATCTTTTTCTCACAAACAACCCTTCTAAGTACACGTTCGAAGTGAGTGTTCCTTTAGGCACCTCAGATCACCACTTGGTGATGATCTCTTCTCCAGTGGAGCCTTTCTCTCAAGGCCATTCCCAACCTAGTGTTGTTTAGCATTACAAGAAGGCAAAACGGGATGATCTATGTAATTTCTTTTCCTTCGTTTGATTACTGTTTCTAAACTTCTGATGTCAACATTTGCTCAGATTGTGTCAGTGGAATTATTATTATAGGGGTGGAATCCTTTATTCCACACTACTACACCTGAAAATCTCGTCCGTTATCCCAACCTTAGTTTTCCATTAAATGTGCTAAGGCTGTTCAAGAGAACAATGACGCATATCGTAATTGGCTCGTATCCAAATCTCCAGGTTCCTTTTCTGCCTACACCAAAGCGCGCAACAATTGTAAAGCAGAGAATAGAAAACTTGCTTCTTTTCCAAATGATAGCGAAGCATTCTGGTCTCTTGACCGTGTTTGGCTTAACGGTCTTCTAAATAAGCTTCCATCTTATGATTTTCCAACTGTGTTTTGTAATTGGATATCCAGTTTTCCATTTGACCATCACTTTTCCCACAGCCATCTACCATCACTGTAGATGATGGCTCTCTGTCTTCTAACTTCTCCAGTAATGCTAGTGTTCCCCAAGGTTTAGTTCTTTCTCTCACTATTTCTCTGTAGTATATTAACGACCTTCTTCCATTGACAGTAAATCCTATCCATAGTTTTGCTGATGATAGCTCCTTGCATTTCGCCTTTAAGTTTGAGAAAGATTACCCTTCTCAAACAGCTTCAACTTGTCGATCCACTACCAATTCCTTAAATGCTGACTCCAAATAATTTTCCAGTGGAGCAATGATAATCTAGTTGATTTAAATCCTTCTAAATCTCAGTCTTGTCTTATATCTCGCAAAAAGGATTCTTCGGCTCCTACGCTAAGCATTGATGACACTCCGATTTCTTGGAAAGATCGTATATATGTCTATTGGAGATTATCCTGACTTCTAATCTCTCTTGGCATAAGCACATTACAAATATTGCTTCCTCTGCATATAAAAAACTGGATTTACTCTTTCGTTTGCTGTGTGACTTTTCTTCCAAACAGCAGTTCACTCTGTACAAATCTCAAGTCCACCCTACCATGGAATATTGTTTCCACATCTGGGGCAGTGCCCCGAAACCTCTCTGAGGCTTCTAGATTCCATTCGAAAGCGGCTCATCTTTAACAGTCTCTCTCCACTATCTGTCTCGTAGACGTTCTGTTTCTGCTACATGCCTTTTCTACAGATATTTCCCAGCGTACTGTTCTTCTGAATTGGCTTCTATAATTACGGCTCTATTCCACAACAGGCCGAGCACGTGGCGCAACCAGCCAACTTTAAACTCGCAGAACCAATTTTCTTCTTCTTCATTTATTCCTTCAACTTCTCGTTTCTGGAACAACCTGCCTTCGTACGTATTTCATGAAAATTACAATTTACGGAAGTTCAAATTTAATGTCAACAAGTATCTTCGTTCGTCTTTTCACCCTCCAACCCTGCACGGTACTAAGTACTATAGGTTCTAATACCTCTCGTGTTTGGGGTTCTCATAAAAAAAAAAAAAAAAAAGGTTTTACTAGTATCTTTTCCACAGCTCGGGAAATCCTCTTCCCAAGATATTCTTTTAAATATGTGAAATAATATATCGATAAAGTAACATCTATGTATTATAGATATATATACAGTAGTGGGAATTTGTCTGGCCCAATTGTTGCTTTACTTGGGATGCTGCTCATTGCTCTTTTTAAGTTGTCTTAATATTGACTTCCTTCAATTCCACGTTGGCAGTCACGATCTGATTAGGGATGATAGTTTCCGTAACATTCTTGATTACTTCTTGCATCTTGTTAATTTTTCTTCGCTATTAACTCGGTTTTCTTTGACGGGTGTTCCGAATGTGGCTTCAGCAGTATCCTCAATTGTCTTCAGTCATTTTATGCATTTATTTTGTTGTCTATTCATTTTCCTCTTTTTAATTTTGCTGTATCCACTTCAAGGTTTCTTAACCCTCACCAAACGTACTCTTCCATGTTTGTACCGGATGTAAACTTCTGGGTGCCCTGTTCTTTGCCACTTCCTTTACACGGTTTGTTTATTTTTGAAAATTACTTTTAACTGTGGGCTGATTTGCCTTGTCTGACACTTTTATTTCCTTAGATGCTCCATCTGGCGCTTTATGTAAGGAGTGATTTCGAGTGACTTCTGGATGTTCCTAAACTGAAAATGGAGCTTCGTGATCATCGTTTCGCTACAGTGGATGGCATCAAATGAAATGACGAATCCGCCTTAACATAAGCTAAAAATAACACAGTTTTAAAGAATTTCAAAGATTGGAGAATCCTGGCGAGCAAGTGTGTTCGCGTGCAGAAGGAAGGTACTTTGAAAGCGATTAGTCAGTAAACCTAACTGTTCACTCAATAAACGTTTATAGAAAAATTCCGGGAACTTGTAAAATGTATGTCTTAAGATTTATCTTCGCATATACAAAATTTGAAGATAGTATTTTTAATAAACATATACTCAACAACGATTTTTAGAACGTTTGATACAAATAGAAAACTGAGGGATTAAGTGGATTTACATTCGTGGGTTCAAAAGCATCTTTGCGAGTAGGATGAGATTAGCTCCTACACCCTTCCTTTTCTCAAGTTTAATACTCTCTGAATGGCCAATCCAAAGTTTACGTGTATGTTAGATTCTTGTGGTCATCAGAATGTTGGTGTAAAAATCATTTTCAAAAGAATTTACTTATCTGTTGTTAGCTCACAGTTGTCTAGATACAGTTAACGCATCACAGTATTTTGATCCGCGTCATTTTAGTTTGACTAAGATTAGGCAAAGAACTAAGTTAAACTTGGGATATATAAGCCGATTATATAACAATTATAAAGAGATTTACCTATAATTATCAAGAAAACGTTTTGAAGGAATCAAATGTCTCGCATACCTCGCTGCTCATCTTGGAACACTTTGCATTTGTACGTATATTTTTACTACTATAATACAATTAATTTTTAGTTTAGTACTGCGTGCCATTACTATTTTTATTATTTATTTATTTATTTTATTTTTTTTTTTTTGTTCTTCGACTGTGATGATTGACGTTATTTTAATGTTCGGTTTTCTAGTTCACGATGGTGCTTTTATATCGAAACTAATTAGAATTTTGCTTTGATAGCAGCATTCCCTCGTTTAAAAATTATTTACTACTTTGCAACCCGAGAGGGGGCTTTCAATTTTACAAAACGTGTACGCCATTTTCCCACTTTTTCCTACGTTGTAGCCGCAGTGATTTGAAGTGACTTTTTTGTTGGATAAGTGAAATTCCATTTGATATTGTTTCGGTCTGTTAATGTATTTTTCTTTTTTTTTTTTCCTACTTCTGAATAAAATTTCTGATCAAATCCTGAACTACGCCACTCGGTAAGTGAATTTTATATTCAGTATGCTATGAAATATAATAGTTTATTATTAATTTTGTTAACACACAAAAATAGTTGTTGATAACTGCCGCAGTATGAGGTGGTGTGCCGTCGTGATTATCAGATAATAAAATTATACCGTCAATCAAACGTACTGCTCTCTTGTTCCTGATGGCATGTCGAATATCAACCTGTGACATTATCTGCAAGTTGTGGGTTGCCTAATCTCAACACAGGAAAACAAACCGAATCGTAATACTATTTTCATCTCGAATATTGGTAATCATGTAAATTCAGCTTGTCCCCTTCTTTTGGATACGTTTAATATATTTTTTATTAAGAATAATAAATAAAATTATTTTAATGTTGCAATATTGTTTAGAAAATATGGAAAAACTTGAATTGTTGTTGTGCAACATGTTAGTAAAGAAGAGAACGTAAAATCTTCGTTCTTTTAAATGTTTATATTTATTTTTTCAGTATTCTTATATTCCTGGGAATATTTATGACGTTTTAAAATATTTTTCCTTTCATTTTTCTTTAGATCTAAAATACAAACATGAAGATCAGTACAGTGACTACACCTGTAATGGAAAAGTGGATTCGAAGTGGTGGATGCCGATCTTTAGATATTACAGGAGCAGATTTTCAATAAACGAATGGTTTATTCAGAAGTACCTTGGAGCCTGTACAAAAAGGTTTACTGGATCAAAAATTAAAAGTCCAGTTCATGGAATTATTGGTGGTGGATCCTGCTTGGAATATATGAAAGGACCTGGATATATGAAAGGTTGGAGCTGAATCGAATTATCCTGATAAATCAACGAGGAGATGGGGGGAGGGACTCCGGTACCGTCAGACAACTAATACACTTATACCTGATAACGACTGTCACCGTAACGAAAGCTCATCAGAGAACAACAGCAGCTTTCAATAAATCTTATAAAAGAGTGCAGACCTGCTAATGTATCACCGCAATATTTTGCAAGGCAATGTAGATGTTTATGTATTTGTGACATTTTGATTAAAGCAGTTGTTAAAATGGTCTTCTACAACTGCAAACCGGAATCTTCTATTAAAGAGGTTATAGTAAAATAGTTTAGTTTGTTCATGCCTGTAATGTTGGTTGGTACTGGTTAGAATTAAATCTCGTTTCCTCGCCGTAAGCACACTTCCCTGGGTTAATTATTTCTCCATTTACTCTTAAACCTGAAAGGAGAGACTGGAGTACAGTATTATCAGACATTATGGCTGCTGGTGGTCGCATTCAGAAACAAGACAAATCGGTCATTTCAAGTAGAAATGTTATTACTTGAATTTTCTTATTTCAGAAAAAAGAATATTTATTGAAATATCTGTCACACTATGTATCTATCGGTCGGTGTCTTTATACGTAACTCAACTCGAATTTCAAGAAAGGCATTACTTGATAACATTTTTCTTTTAATAAACACGAGGTATGATTATAAGGTTCTAAGACTTTAATTTTAAAAAAATTAGGTTTATAGAAGTGAACATAGTTATTGAAGAAACAGCCAAAGAGGTAATTGTACAGTGTGTTATGTAATTCTGTGAGCAGGTCTTTGCTAGGACAACTCATGAGGTTCTGCCAATGATATATACGAATACTGTCAGCGGGGTCAAAGAGGTAATTACAGTACCCCGTTTTGTAAGGCACTGGTTACGCTGCTTCATGGTACTGGATACAGGTCTTTAATCCTCATTTTATGAAGGATTGTTTGTTTGTTTGGGAATTTTTTAGGCGTATAGGCCTAAAATGGCGCACTATGGCCATAGACATGGCCATAGTGCGCCATTTTATGAAGGACACAGATAAGTTGGAACAAGTGCAAAGAAGAGCAAGAGATTGCCCAAGGACACAAAAAAGGTACTATTAGGAACTCGTCATGTGCGAGGTGACTGATTTTTGAAATAAACTACTTCCAACTGGTGTTGCGAATTTATCAGAGGATTCTGTAGTTTGAATATACAGTAGAATGTGTATATAACAACCCCGAGGGAATGAGAAAAACGGTCGTTATGTCGGAAGGACGGCATATCGATCATTCATAAAATCAGCAACACCCCATGTAAAAGCTTGAACATTTAATTTAATTCTACTAATACAATAATGGTATTATTTTATTTTTAATATGAACTACAATATTAAACGCGAATATTGTAATAAAAAATTAAAATTCAGATTAATATCCTCCTGACATCGTCTAAGACTGCTCGACTCTAACAGAAGTCGCCTATGAAGAATTCATGTGCGGCTTTTGTTAGGGGCGAGCACTCTTCGATGATATATTACGTACTCTGACATAATTTTCAGTCGAAGAGCAGGCATTTTGTTATTTCAATGAATCCCGAGATATTTTCTTAACTTATTCATTTAAATCTTTAACAACGATTTGCATGGTGTACCAGAAACTTTTGTAATTCCCATAAGTTTTAGAGTTAAATACAATTCTAATTCGATGAAATAAATAAAAAATAAGATAAGTGCGTACTGCAACCCTAGTTTTCCCTATCCATACTCTAAAGTAATTAGATTCAGAATACAGTCGATATGTGACTTCTCTCCGAAATAACAGCATCCCTTAATACTTTTGGGATTCTGTATTTGGAGAGTGTCTGTCAACATACACTGATCAATTTCCTTAACCAGTTTCTATATGCTGTTAACATTTTCTACATTTTAGGAGAAATCGAGTACTTCTTATAGTGTTTTTGGGATACATGAATAAAAAAAATTCAGGGCGTTAACAAAATGCTTTTCGATGTAATTTTTGATTGTCATGTTAGAAGTTTATACGATTGCTGCTTCTATGTTCCAACGCTTATAAAAACAGCGAACTCAATGGCGAAGAAGTTTCATATCTTAAGCTTTTTTATTTTATTCGGTTACATCCCTTATACTTGTGCATTAAAACATGCATATGGGATGAAAGTTTGCTGATAGGAATGAAATTAAGCTTGTGATAATAGCGTGCGACATTTATCAGAGAATTCTGCAAAATCCTAACAATTATTTAACACTTTTGCTTATCAGAAAATATATTTTTTAAATATGTTACTTACCTACCTCATATTAACACCCGCACACAATGATTTACAGGCGTATCTGATTTTGAAGTTTTATCTGCATTTTACCTGGATGGAAGATATTAAATTACTGAGTATTTTAGTACTGAAACAGTCAACAACAATAAAAAAATCATGACAGATATATTTATCAAAATTTTATTTCTGAATGAAAAGAAATGTAATGAAAGTACTCTGAAATAAGCAAAAAAAAAAAAAAAAAACAAACTCTTTGCTGTGATATTTTTGATTTCATGTTGATGTTTGTTCAAAAATACGAACTTGCGTAATCAGTATCAGTAAAATTTTTATGAACAAGGTGTAGTGCCGTGTGCAGCGCAGGCACACATCACACCCGCCTTAGTCCGGCACCGGAGAAAATATTTCAGTTTTATGTTTCGTGAGTGGAAGGAAAATGGACTGCGCCGTAATAAAACAAATTATTTAACAGTTTCTAATCTTCCTACTGTGATCAAATAAACTGTTTAAAAGAAATCTGAAACGGTCTTAATTGGATTTAACCAGAATTCCTTGTATATTAAATGTGAGGTGGAAGCAGACTCTGAGCGAAGCCTTCCTGGCATAAGAATTACTTGATCTTAAGAGGCTACACTAAATCAGAATATTAAAGCATAATGGAATAACTTACGATGATTTTATGCGGAATTACGCCGTCCATTTTACCTATATTGATTCAACCAAATGTGCATTCCACCGTTCCTTACTGCTAAATATTCATCCATCCCTTCACTACAAATTGCACATGCTGTTACTGTTAATGTTTAATAATTTAAATCGATCGATTATTTAAATGTTGCAATGAGGAATTATGCGTCACTACTTAATTTTAACTTCATAAAGAGAGAGAAAGCGCGACACAGTTGTGCGTGCATGCGTGCGCGCGCGAACGTGAACTAGTGCTATTCAAAAAGAATCACACCGTATTTAAAAATTAATAACTTATTTTAATTTATTCCTAATTTACTGCTGTGCAGGGTTATTATTTCCTAAAATAATTTAAAAACCGTCTATCTGTACTATAGAGAACAAAAAACTCTCCATAAGACTGTAACATTATATAAGGTTATATATATATATATATATATATATATATAATATAAAATAAAAATATATAAAAATAAAATAAAAATATAGATGGAGAAGTTATTAAACACAAAATGCCGAGCCTAGTTGAAGAAAAAAGAGAAAAAGAATGTTAAGATCCTATAAAAAAAAAAAAAAAAAAAATTAATTATTAAGTAGAATTAAATCCGAATTAATGCCGAATTAACAGGCCAATTATATGTACAAAAGCTGAAAGAAAAAGAGGGGAGGGTGATAGAGATAAAAATTATAAAATAAAAATTATAAAATAAAAATTAAAAATTGGTACATAGATCAGGTATTTCATCAGGGGGCTACACCTGATCATGTACCAAACACTGTGTTTCTATGCAAACTCATGTTGATGGAGAAGCTGAAGAAATGAAAAGGAAATAAAAAGGAAATAAAAAATATAAATTTTTTTTTTTTTTTTTTTTAAATTTTTTATAAAAATTTTTTATAGCTCCAGAAACATGAGTGAGGTAGCCCCAACGCAGTGTATTTAGATTAATAAATTAAGTAACGTAGTGTATTTGGAAATAAATTGAATAACGCAACCGCAGTGTATTTAGATTAATAAATTAAGAAAATTGAGTAACGCAGTGTATTTGGAAATAAATTGAGTCGATAGTATGTAAGAACGCCAGTTTAAATCGAAAGTATGTAATAAATAAATAAATAACAAGGTAGCGGTATAGAAAAAGGAAGCAATGCAAGGTAGGGGAGGGAAAAGAAGTTAAAAATACAGAGGCGAAGATAGTGAGAACGAGGAAAGTGAGAATGTCCGAATCACCCTCGTATTACACTAATAGTTCAACGGACGGAAAAACGAAGAGTAGAAAGTAGAAAGATGTAAAGAGAAGGAAAAGAGTTTAAAGGATACTAGGCAAGCTGGGGGTGTAAGTACCCAACCTCATAGAGAGGGCCTTGGCTGTGAGAGTGTTAGTAGAAGTGGAAATTAATACCGCTAGCTTGTATTGTATATTTTACGAAATAAAATAAAATAAAAATATGAACAGGAGGAAAATTAAATACATACGATAACTGGCAGAAACAAGTTGAGTGAAATATAATTAAGAAATGACAATAAAATATGCAATCATGATTAATAAGGTACAATTATGTGAATATGATTAATAAGAATGGAATGCAAACAGAGGGAAAACTATGACAACGATGGTGGAGTTGCTCAGAAGAGAAGAACTATGGGAGCCCTCTGTGGTCAAAATAAAATAGAGAAAATAAAAGATTGGACATAAATAATTATTGATATTAAATTACGAAAATGAAAAGAAAACTTAGGAAGTGAAAGAACACGAACATCGTTCTAATAGAAGTTATAATAGAAGTCATTATGTGTGATCACTTTCCAAGTGGTGGAAATACCACCATTCAAATGTACAACTATACAAGTATCGAATTAACCCTAATCAAGGTGGAACATGGTGAAACCGAATTTTTCTTTAATGTAATCAGAGAGAATTTTTATAATAAAATTTAAGAAATTAATAGGAATGTCATTATTGCGAAGTTTGGTATAAAGATCATTTAATGCACCAGCGAAAAGTGATTGATTGCTACTAATATTAGCTAAACGGATAATCTGTGTGCAGATAATATTTTTATGAACCTTAATCGAAATGTTCGAGTTCCAATTTGTTAAATAGATAATATTAAAATTAAATTCGCTTCTTTTGTCAAATAGTTCCAAATTATGACGAAGAGGAGAACTATTTAAAGTAATACTTAAATCCTTATTTTTCCTGTTTTTCCACATCTTTGTTTTCATATTTCATGTATTTCATTTAATTTTAGCTATCTGCAGCTTTGCGCGTGGCTACTTTTAAATGCAACCCCCACTCCTTCCCTTTAGATGGATTCGTTGCTAACACAATTTGCCCTATTTAATTTTTACCCCACTTGTCATGCACTACGTCTCTTTAAACAATACGGCGAGTCAGCACTGTGTTGCCCCTAGTTCAGCTAGAAAACGTGTTGCGCTACATCCCACTCCTGAGGATGTAGTGTTAAATATTAAACAGGAGAATCGTTCCCTTAACCCTAACCAACCTGAGTACATTACACATATTTTAAACCAAAATTTATTTTTTCAAAAATGTTTAGATAAACGATGTCTCACTTGTCCCATGATGGATAACTCCGAATCCAAATCTAACTCTACTTATCCTCCTTTTTGTAAAACTAAAAATGTCATATATTTGCTCACATGCAATATTTGCAATGTTAAATACGTAGGCCAAACCACAAATTCTCTTAATATCAGAATCAATGGGCACAGATCCAAAAGTAAAAATCTTTTACTTGATAACATTTTAGATACTGAAATAGAACTTTTCCATTTTCACCACCATGGCTTCAACAACGTTAAAATTAAAATACTTGCCATTATCAATGACAACGTTCTTCGTGATTATTATGAGAATCTATTTATGTGCACTTATAAATCTTTATATCCCTACGGCCTAAACAATAGATTTTTTAACAAAACTCTTTTAAGCAATGGTTGTTTAAACACCAGCCACTGCATTTACAATTTATTCCATCTTAGTCATTTCTTCAATAACAATAAGCGTAGATACAAACGTGGAAATAAATCAAATCGTCATCATAGGCATATTTGGCACAATTTTCGTAATATTATTAGCTCCTGGGACAATACCATTCTTGATGTACACAACATTTCTCTTTTTCTCTTTAATATCAAAAACTCTATACTTAAAGCCTTAACTTTATTTATTAGCAATTTTAAATGTAAAAATATTCAACTTAAGCATATTATTTTAGACATCTCTCTCTTTAGACTAGGTCGCATTACTACATACAGTAATGAATACTGTACTATTAAATTTACTCATAGTTGGTTCGATAAAATTCCTTGGCATTATTTACTTAATAATCGTAATAATATTCTCCCATTTTATAATCATTTCAAGTTCAAGATCCATCACTGCTTCAACTATGAATCTCCTATTGGACTCAAAATCTGTAATTATAAAACTCTAGCTACTAATTTAGGCAACTTACAAGCTTTAGATCTTCCATGTCACTGTGATGATCCCATATATGCTCCTTACGTTGATCAACATCATAAACATATTATTACTGGTAACTTGGACATTATTAACAACATTCCACTAAAGTCCGCTATGGAAAAAGGTTTTAAATTCAGACCAGTCCATAAGGCCAACCTCAATAATATATATAAAGATATTTATCTGAATATCTTGAATTTTTGCAACAAGTTAGCATATAAATATACAATACCCCACGAAGCTTTCTATAATTGGATAAATGTCACATTTCAAGACATTAAAAAAATTATTTCTAAAACTTACTACCTTTATAATAATTCGCATACCAAATATTTTAACCTGAAAAAAGCCATCTCAGATTTACAACAAAAATTTATCATCACTCCGGTAGATAAGGCTTCTAATAACTTTGCTATCTTCTGCAAGCAATTTTATTACACCACCCTCAAAAAGGAAGTAGAAAGTAGTTCCACCTTTTTACGCTGTAATCTCGGCAGTAATACCATCATCAAAAAAATTATAGCTTTGCATAAAAAATTGCATACCAAAATTCGCAATTCTACTTTGCCTTTCTTGTATATGATAGCCAAATTCCATAAACATCCAGTTAGCTTCAGATTCATCACTAGTGCCAAAAAAGTGGCTGTTATCATCCAGGTAAACAATTTTTCAAATTGTTAACTACTATCCTTATTAATATCCCTACCACCTGGATCATTAACAACAACCACAGTATCATTAAAATTTTTAATTCCAATGCATATTCCAGCATATTTAGTATTGAAACATATGACTTCACCAACTTATTTACCTCCTTACCGCATCACCTGATTGTTAATGTACTTCATCAATTGTTCCTCAAATACAAAAACGTTATATCAACAGATGAGGTCACTTGGAATAACTACATCAACCTCTGTATCCTAAACAATTATATCTATGATGGTAGATATGCTTATAAACAATCCATAGGAGTTCCCATGGGTTCACAAATTTCTAGCATAGTATCTAATCTATTTCTCCATTATTACGAACATCTATTTATTGATAACAACCCGAACCTTAATTTTTATGCATTCCGCTATGTTGATGACATTCTTATTCTCAACATTCATTTTGAAAATATTGCTAAATCTATATATCCAACTGAACTCACTCTCAATAAAGAAAACTTTGGCAACCAACATGCAAATTTTTTGGATTTAAGTATTACTTTAAATAGTCCTCCTCTTCGTCATAATTTGGAACTATTTGACAAAAGAAGCGAATTTAATTTTAATATTATCTATTTAACAAATTGGAACTCGAACATTTCGATTAAGGTTCATAAAAATATTATCTGCACACAGATTATCCGTTTAGCTAATATTAGTAGCAATCAATCACTTTTCGCTGGTGCATTAAATGATCTTTATACCAAACTTCGCAATAATGACATTCCTATTAATTTCTTAAATTTTATTATAAAAATTCTCTCTGATTACATTAAAGAAAAATTCGGTTTCACCATGTTCCACCTTGATTAGGGTTAATTCGATACTTGTATAGTTGTACATTTGAATGGTGGTATTTCCACCACTTGGAAAGTGATCACACATAATGACTTCTATTATAACTTCTATTAGAACGATGTTCGTGTTCTTTCACTTCCTAAGTTTTCTTTTCATTTTCGTAATTTAATATCAATAATTATTTATGTCCAATCTTTTATTTTCTCTATTTTATTTTGACCACAGAGGGCTCCCATAGTTCTTCTCTTCTGAGCAACTCCACCATCGTTGTCATAGTTTTCCCTCTGTTTGCATTCCATTCTTATTAATCATATTCACATAATTGTACCTTATTAATCATGATTGCATATTTTATTGTCATTTCTTAATTATATTCCACTCAACTTGTTTCTGCCAGTTATCGTATGTATTTAATTTTCCTCCTGTTCATATTTTTATTTTATTTTATTTCGTAAAATATACAATACAAGCTAGCGGTATTAATTTCCACTTCTACTAACACTCTCACAGCCAAGGCCCTCTCTATGAGGTTGGGTACTTACACCCCCAGCTTGCCTAGTATCCTTTAAACTCTTTTCCTTCTCTTTACATCTTTCTACTTTCTACTCTTCGTTTTTCCGTCCGTTGAACTATTAGTGTAATACGAGGGTGATTCGGACATTCTCACTTTCCTCGTTCTCACTATCTTCGCCTCTGTATTTTTAACTTCTTTTCCCTCCCCTACCTTGCATTGCTTCCTTTTTCTATACCGCTACCTTGTTATTTATTTATTTATTACATACTTTCGATTTAAACTGGCGTTCTTACATACTATCGACTCAATTTATTTCCAAATACACTGCGTTACTCAATTTTCTTAATTTATTAATCTAAATACACTGCGGTTGCGTTATTCAATTTATTTCCAAATACACTACGTTACTTAATTTATTAATCTAAATACACTGCGTTGGGGCTACCTCACTCATGTTTCTGGAGCTATAAAAAATTTTTATAAAAAATTTAAAAAAAAAAAAAAAAAAAATTTTATATTTTTTATTTCCTTTTTATTTCCTTTTCATTTCTTCAGCTTCTCCATCAACATGAGTTTGCATAGAAACACAGTGTTTGGTACATGATCAGGTGTAGCCCCCTGATGAAATACCTGATCTATGTACCAATTTTTAATTTTTATTTTATAATTTTTATTTTATAATTTTTATCTCTATCACCCTCCCCTCTTTTTCTTTCAGCTTTTGTACATATAATTGGCCTGTTAATTCGGCATTAATTCGGATTTAATTCTACTTAATAATTAATTTTTTTTTTTTTTTTTTTTTTTTATAGGATCTTAACATTCTTTTTCTCTTTTTTCTTCAACTAGGCTCGGCATTTTGTGTTTAATAACTTCTCCATCTATATTTTTATTTTATTTTTATATATTTTTATTTTATATTATTTATATACATGTATCCTGTTTTGCTGCTTTGCGCATTCAGGTACACGTACTGTTTTCCTTATTTTTCCTGTTTTTCCACATCTTTGTTTTCATATTTCATATATATATATATATATATATATATATATGAATATGAGTTAAGTTAATAGTGGTAAGAGTTTTTAAAGGTAAAATATGATATACTAGCTTATCAGGTAAACCATAAACCATGGCAGGTACTCAACGTGACCTGGAAAAAAATCAATCTATGCCATGACATAAGCAATAAATTATAAACATATATAAAAATACCATTAAAATGTTAATTATTGCAATAAGATACATTGAAAGGGACTTTTTCGAGGGCTAACCCTTTCAATGTATCAACCATAATTAACGAGCTATCCGTTTCTGTAGTCATCGTCCAGCATAACTATGTCCAAATATATGTAAAATAATATATATATATATATATATATATATATATATATATATATATACACACACACACACACACACACACACACACACACTTTTTTATTATTTATTTATTTTTTTTAACTATAACAAATTTCAGTAGGTTACTGTTCTTTGCATATAATAATAATAATAAATTTTCTGTTTATACTCCGGGACGACCAAACGGTCAGAGGAGTTCACAAGATAGATAGAATACAAGAAACAGCACCGTATTCAGTAGTCACGGGCTTGAACCCCGGTCACTCAAGGCACGTGTACTTATGCACCCGCGCGCCTGACCACTAGGCTACAGCGGCCTGTAGCCTAGTGGACAAAGACGTCCTTTTTTTTGTCTGTGTCCTAGTGGACAAGACATAAAAAAAGGACGTGGGCCAACAGTAAGTTCCTGTGACGAAGCTAATATATATTTATGAATGATATTGATGAAACGTATGTCAGACTTAATGTCCAAGTTTGCAGATGATACAAAAGTGGGCGGGGTTGTTAATGACGGCAATGGCAGTGTGCTACTGCAACAGGATCTAGAAACGTTGGGTAGATCGGCTGGCAAGTGGCAACTGAAGTTCAATATTGAGAAATGCAAAGTATTGCATATGGGTAGAAGTAACCCCACAACTGTGTAGAAGTAACCCCACAACTGTGTAGAAGTAACTGTGTGGTACACTCGGGTGGTACAGAATGAAAGCGCACTGGGGGTAATTGTGCGGTCACACATGAAGTTTTCTAAGGAGGCCCACACGCTACCAGTGCAGGTCGTGTGGTCTTGTCAGTGATATAGAGGATTTTGCTAGTAGGGAAATGAAGGTGATTATTCCCTTGTATAAGGCAATGGTCAGGCCACGCTTCAGTACTGCGTATAGGTCTGGAGGCCTCATTTTAGGAAGGATGTAGAGTTGCTAGAACGAGTACAGAGAAGGGCCACAAGATTGATGGAACGACGGAATGCTCTTCCCAAGAAAGTTCTGCAAATTGCAGCGTCTGGAGACTAGGTACCTGTGAGGTGTATAAGGCCTTAATGGGCTGAGTAGGCTCAATGCTGATGAGATTTTTCCTCTTTCTCAGATTACGAACCTGAGGGGGCATAAATTCAAATTGAGGAAGGACAGTTATCGAACAGATGTGCGGAAATTTGCGTTTAGCCAGCGGGTACTTGATTGCTGGAATAAACTTACATCTGTCGTTGTGTAAGTTGATAGCTTAAATAAATTCAAGGAAGAAGTTGGCAAACGTTTAGAGCTAACGGTTGTGTGAAATTGGATTTTTTTTTTTTTTTTTTGGTTGGTGCTGTATAAGCTTGCTTTCTTGAATCACATGCCTCTACTAATGCTAAATCATGAATACAATTATTCTGTTTAGCTGTCAGGAGTTTCAACCACATTCAACTGAAAGAGTGTGAGCCCCTGCTCTCTCTCTTGACCACTCGGCTATCCAAGTAATTACGTGCTTGAAGAAGGCTGCTGTTTGTATTTCTTTACAACTGAATGGAAATATATACCCCACACACACACAAGTTTGGGTAGTCGTACTTAGCAGTCGTTTTAATGGCAGAGTGAACAATCTGTCCGTTACCTTCTTTTACCTATGTTACCTTCGGCGTTCCCCTCCATTATCCAGTCCAGTATTTTTACTGGCTGCATTTTCATGGAACTCCTAAAGAAGTTTCCTGAATGTGTTTATTGCGTAATATTGCGTAATAAGTAGAAAATGCGGATATGATAGCGATGTTTTGTTATCCCTACTCTCAAGAGGCTGCAAAAATATTCCAGGTGTGTTTTAAAGGAATACCAATATTTCTTGTCGCAACTTTCATGGAGTTAAATATTACATATGGCTTTCTTTGAGTACGTATAAGGAGAATAAAAATATGATCTTGCGAGAATACAGCTGAATATTAAAGTATTACATAACCCGTCAAAGTCAGAAGGCGTGATAAGAAAAAAAAAAGATTTCTCTGTTGTTGTCTAACATGTACATTTTAAAGTCATTAAGAAGCAACTTTTTTTTCACTGAAATTTATATTATGATTAGAAATAATTATATTTTTATGCTTCTTTTGTTACAATTGTTCTTGGACCACAAATCATTGTTTTAATAACTCTAAGAATAAAAACTCTTTTCACGCCAAATTCGTTGTTCCTATAGAGATTGCTATGGGAAGTGGTGTTTTAAAACAGATTTTTTTTCTCTATGAATAAACGAAAAAGAAGAAGCATCGAGCCACAGCTAGTTTAAATTTGGCCTTCAACTTCCAATTCTGTATCTTGAGTAGAGAAACCTGGATTTTTTTTTGCTTTTCTTCCATCTTTTAGCGAAGTCTACTTGCATGTAGAGTTTCCTCCATAAAGAAAAGCGAAAAAAAGCTGCCCATAAAATCTTTTATAGAATCATTTCATAGTATAAGTGTTTCGGAAGAAATGGGCGAATGAGATGGTTAAGCTATACCTGCGTATAAGAAAAGAGAAACTTCTCAAACTGAGCTTAATGACGACTGGCACGGAACTCTCTCGAACTACTGAAAGGTAAAAAAGCAGCATGCAGCATTCCCGAACGTGCGCTACAGAGCACCTGTCAGAATATATATCAATCGAAAAGGATATTTCTGTTCTGAATAGGAAATGGGGTGGGGGAGAATTTTTATCTTTAGAGACCCAGTTAATTTCAGTACGGATCTCTGACGTACCTTAATGGTGCGCCTTTTCATGAGCAAATAAAACAAGAAATGTAATTCTGGAATGCGATTTAATAAAATATTGCGTAATTTGGCGCATAACTGAAGTGGATTTAGTCGCTTCAGAGAAGCTGCAGTATAAGGTGCATAATGTGATACACATTTTCCATGCAGAGGATGCAGATATATCGTCCGATCTATCTGCTTAGAATATGGAATATAAATGATGCAACTGCCAGAGAACTCTGCACATTTGGTATATAAACTCCTCTGGAAGGCTGCGAGGATACATGCACACAGTTTGGATTTCGTTTTTAACTCGTTATCAGAATAATTCGTTCACAGTAAACTAGCAGACTTGTTCCTCCATCAACACATTCCGCCACAGAATATCATTGCTTAATGGATTTTGTACATCATTCCGATTCTTTCAGCATATTTCCAATCCCTTCTGATTGTAAATATATTTATAACATAAAATAAGATTACACAGAAAAATCTATAACAGTAATGTATACTTCAAATTTAATTAATATAATTCATGATGAATTTGTTTTCATGTCTTGTGTGTATACAACAATTATTTCTATTTTTTACGCTGTAACGTATGATTCAGTCGTTCTAAGATCTGTACGTTAAATTTTACAGTTCACTGATTTGCTTTTTGTCGATTTAATTGTTTAATACAACAGGAGCACCATCTTCCCTGAATTCCGATTTCTCACACAGCTAATGAATCGGCAGCATGATGAGAGAGTGGAAAAACATTCACGCACATAATACTAATGGAATTACACATGAAAAAACAGACCTGTTTTCCGGAGCCCCTTGTATATGTAACTTAGAACTGCAGCGCTCTGCTAAAAAGTGCTGTATCACATTTCTTCTGCTAAAATAAAGCAGTTCTAATTTTTTTTTTTAATTAGCAATGAAAAAAAGTAACTCAAGTAAATAAAAAGTAACTGAGCGGATGTAATATCAGTTCGTCTATCATATACGATGATAGATTTAAATTATATGTCCTGCTGGAATTTTTAAATGCTAAAATATAAACACTTCATTCAATGCTTAGCTTGTTGAAAGCAAGACTGCTTTTGTTATATTATTTTTGTTTGTTTTACAAAAGCCCATTGAAGTTCCTCTCATCCTGGTATAAAATTTCCTAATTTTTTTCGCAAACACTGGTATACCATATCTAAGGTCATTACAAATACACTGTTCAATAAAATTAAGAGAACAAAATGTTTTTCATGAATATTTGATATAATAGGCATCCTGGCATGCAAATTCCGAGTATTCAATAGAAACATATTTGAAAACTTAGAGCTGCACATTATGCAAATTATCCATGCCTATAAAAACACGGGTGGCGAACACATCACTTCATTCCCGTTTTTTAGCTTTCTCAGTGGGATAGCCACATTTCCAGCACTCAGGAAGGGCAAGTCATCGTCGTTTAGATTATTCATTGAGATGGTGGGCCGTTGGACGAATTGAGGTCGGGCAGTTGCAGGCGGAGTTGGCTTCATGTGTCACGCAGCGTTGTCTCGGCACTATGAAAGCAGTTTCAGGAGACAAGAACCATTACAAGGAGAGCTGGCCAAGGTCGCCCGAGGGTTACGTCAACCCTATCTGGTTCTAACAGAAAGGCGGAACCAAACGATGTGCTGTCAACTATTTCTTGAGGTAGCTGAGGCCGCAGGTGAAAACATTTCAAACTGGACTCTATTAAGAAGGCTCATTTCAAGTGGACTCCACGCAAGGAAGCCAGTGGTTTGTATCCATTAATCCGAAACTACCGCCAAGGTCGTCGAAACTAGTGCCATGGAACATGTGACTTGGAGCTCTGACAAATGGGGGCATAGTTCTGTTCTCTAATGAGTCCCATTTTACCTTATAAATGGATTCTAGACGACATTTCATCTGGAGACAACGAGGAATGCGGTACCATCCTTCCAACGTCAGAGAAAGTGAAAATTATAACTGAAGCGGTGAATAACGATCAACGGCCGCACCCCTCCTCATGTTTTTGATAGGGGTACCGTAACTACGCAGAGGTACTGAGAACAGATCCTCGAACCCTATTTGCAACTTTTTAGGGGTGCGGTTGGCCCAGATTTTCTTTTCATGCACGGCAATGCCACTGTACATAGCTCTCAAATGGTGGAGGAATATCTTTAAACTGAAGATTATTATTATTATTATTATTATTAGTGGTGGTGGTGGTGGTGGTGAGTTTTTTTTTGCGAATTCTAGGATTTCCCCCATTCGCAGCTTTGTCATCTTGTGGTGAGGTAAGCGCCATGTGTGTAGGTGGGATGTTTTGTTGTGTTGGATGGTCGGCATCAGGCGATTTAGCAACCAGGGGGCAACAAACGCGAATTTGATTATCCCCCCTGTCTCTCGTCTCTAGCTGCACAGAGGCACTCGAGATTCATAAGTATTGGCTCCAGCTGGTAGTCCCCAGAACCGATGGTCTGCAAAAGCCCATGGAAATATAGGAAAGGAGAGCGGATGTATAGTAAGGAGGGAAGGGAGTCTGGGAGAAAAAAGTGATAGAAAGATGGAAATGATAGAAGTAGGAGTTGTTAAAGTGATAGAGTAGAGCGCTGGACAGTATGTGCAGGAATCCTACCCCTCAGTAGGGGTCAGCAGGCAGCAAGAAGATATTCAACGAGGCCATTGCCATCGGACTTAAAAGCGATCGAAGATGTGTAGTATGCCCTTGGGCGTTGCATTGCACGCCGACAGCCAACTCATTGGTCACTTGGTGAGGTAAGATCTGAGCCAGTGGAAGAATGGGGTTTGTTATCACAGAATCTTATAGACACCCTTATATCGAACGTGGTTCACCACTGTGAGGCCTGTTTAGCCGTTGGGGGAAATCATAAGCTGTACTGATGTCATGTGACCATATTTTCGAGCATCTTGTATTGACTTCTGTAATGTGACCTTTTTTGGTAATTCTTATACAACCATTTTAAATGATCCTTATACTTGGCCGAAATTTCTCGCTCTCTCTCCTCTTTGCATTGTTATTCTATGATACACCAGCATACCAAATTTTGCTCTGCTTCATCGCAACTGCACGAGTTACGCCACGTTTCCCACGTGTTCTGTTAATTTTGTCGATTTGTGTAGTCACAGAATAAGAAGTATGACATGGGGTCTCGTCCTTCTGATATGGGATTTTCCCGACATGCTGCCACAACTTAGGCATGTAACGCATTATTGTCCAGTCTACATAGACCTCAGCATTCATGGTATCGTATTTGAATTGCTATTTAAATAATTAAATGCACATGGCATAATACTTTAAGAGTTTAGTATCTATATGATATCGGTGTTTAGATACACCATAGACACTCTTAAAAAAACTACAAAGTAGTTGTTGTGGGCATCATTTGCTCTTTCTCATATTGTGCTCTGCCTTCACGACGAGTTGCCATGATGCTGCACTACCTCAAATAAGTAACGCTTCACTAATAGAGAAGACTATTGTTACTTATTCTCAGTGAGTACCACCACCCAGACATGTTTCAAGGCTATTGTGAATTTAATGTGAAAAAAAAACCCATTGGACCAGATCAAACAAATGAATTATAAAATTCAAACCATTTGTCCCTATTAGACTTAGAAAAGCAAAAAGGTAGAGGGAAAGTAATAGTAGTAGTGGAAGAGGAAAAGAAACATGTCGAAGAATGAAAGGGACAGTAACTCTTCAACTCACACCACTCAAAAACTCAAATTCCTCCAATGGGTAACGCTTCCCCAGTAGAGAAGACTGTTGTTACCCATTCTCGGAAACTCCGTGAATATCAGGCTCCCCAGACATGTTTCAAGGCTATTGGCCTATCATCAGTGGGTGGGCAGGTACCCTAGTATTGCAGACATGACGACCCAGTTGTGAAGTTAATCGCACAATATGAGAGATGCCAAAAGGTGTATAAGATAATATTTAAATAATTAAATGCACATGGCATAATACTTTAAGAGTTTAGTATCTATATGATATCGGTGTTTAGATACACCATAGACACTCTTAAAAAAACTACAAAGTAGTTGTTGTGGGCATCATTTGCTCTTTCTCATATTGTGCTTTGCCTTCACGACGAGTTGCCATTATACTGCACTACCTCAAATAAGTAACGCTTCACTAATAGAGAAGACTATTGTTACTTATTCTCAGTGAGTACCACCACCCAGACATGTTTCAAGGCTATTGGCCTACCATCAGTGGGTGGGCAGGTACCCTAGTGCTTTACCTGCCCACCCACTGATGGTAGGCCAATAGCCTTGAAACATGTCTGGGTGGTGGTACTCACTGAGTATAAGTAACAATAGTCTTCTCTATTAGTGAAGCGTTACTTATTTGAGGTAGTGCAGCATCATGGCAACTCGTCGTGAAGGCAGAACACAATATGAGAAAGAGCAAATGATGCCCACAACAACTACTTTGTAGTTTTTTTAAGAGTGTCTATGGTGTACCTAAACACCGATATCATATTGAATTGCTATGCACCATTTATCATTATTGTACGTTTTTATCGGTGGAGAATTAACATACAATATGCGGCACACAAACAATACGAAGCACGTATCATTTCTAGGTGAAATTTTGATTTTTTTTTTTTGTTTTCAAATTTTAGTTTTAAAAATTATTTAAAAATAAAACAAATTCATTAATATAAAATAAAAAAATATATGAAGGAGTTTATTTATGCATGGGTTAATGCACGCACATCATTTATACTACCAAGTTAGTTTTAATGAATCCTTTTAATCATATCTCATATTGTGAATACCCTCACAACGAGTTGCTATGGTATTTTACTACCTCGAATAAGTAACACTCCACCAACCAATGGAGAACACTATTGTTATTATTATTCTCAGCGGAGAACACCACCCAGACAGCATCGTTTCAAGGCTTTTTGGCCACTCTTGAGTGGGTGAGTAGGTAGGTGTTGCAAAAATGACAACCCAGTTATGAAGTATAACTCCACAATGAGAGATGCCTGACGATGTGCGATGGTTTAGTCTTTTAGACTAAACCACTGCACATCATTAGGCATCTCTCATTGTGGAGTTTAGTCTAAAAGACTAAACCATTGCGTACCTCCAGATGAGGATATTCACAATATGAGATATGATTAAAACGATGCATTAAAACTACCTTTGTAGTATAAATGATGTGAACCCATTAACTCATAAATAAACTCCTTCATACGCTGAGGCTTTAGCCAAGAAATGTCTTTTAGAATAAAAAATATAATTAAAAAAATATACTTTTTATGTACAAAAGTATAGCCGGTTCAATAGTCAGACCACCAACCATCCTCCAACTTAAATCTGTCCGCTGGTCAAAAGCCGGCCAGTTCATAATCTTACTTGGAAAGCAAAAGTTGAACTCCGAATACTAAATTAATCCAGACTAATTTAACTAAATTAGTTCAGATTATAGATAAATTTTCACCAAAACAAGAATTCATATTCAAAGGATATGGCGTAATCCATAGGCATTTGACTAATAATATTAAACATTTCTCATAAAATCACAAAGGACAGTTTTCTAACAACACAATTCACGTCAAGTGACGTGAAATATTTTTAACTGCGAAGATAAAAGAAAATTGTTCGCATGTAAAATAGAAATAATTATAGAGAGCAAATGAAAAGAGTGACTTTATTTTAAAATAATAGGATTAGAAGTTAAGTGCATGAGATTTAAATACTGTACTGAAAATGTTTTTTTTTTCTTATCCATTCGCTGTTCAATCCAGATTTGCCTATGCATGTAACATTACGACTAAGTCCGAAAACATAATTCACACAAGTACACTTTTAAAACAGTCATTAAGTTCAATATACTGGTTATTCAGATTCAAGTCTATACTCACTTTAATACAGGATCTTTTTACTTTTTTGCCAAAAATTGGACCTTATCGTAAAATCCAAATCCGTCTTAAACTAATAAAAGTAACTGGAGAAAACTTCCTCTCTTATGTTCATAACCGCAGTACAATTTCGTTTCGGGAGCGGCAAGCAAGACCTTTTTTTTTTTTTTTCTGGTCACTTCAACTGTGGTTTTTTCCACGGAAAATGAGATCGCCTTTTCATTGCCAGAGTCACTGAAAACGCTTTCTTGTGGTGAGCATCGAATCCATTTCTGTAGTGCGCGATATACAGAATCCGCTATGGACCTGACAGAAATTCAATTTTCTGTTTCATTTCTTCCTTTTTTTGTGGTTGCGTTTAAGGCCGTGTTCACAAGAAAACGTATTTTTCGTTTCTAACCTCAAGCCGGATATGTTGGACAAGATTAACTGCACTGTGGCTAGAATCCAATAAGTGTTGTTGTAGGTTCTTCCAAGCAAGGTATTCACTAAGATTCTGGTGAAAATGTTACAATGAAATTTTGACTTCAATATACAGCTATCAATGGTCTATGGGATGACAACAAGTCCTGAATGCATCCCAGAGTTTTCTTTATTATATTTTCGGTCTTTCAAGAAAATTTTAGACAGTGTATTAACTAGCTCTCCACAACTTTTGATATTCCAACATGTTCCTTTTTTGAGGATTTAAAATGAGTTAGAGCTCAGCTTGTGATTTTTTTTTATATCTATCACAAACAGTTAAGGAAAATATAAATAATGAATGCGAGTAGTATTATTGAACATATGGAGAACGGAAACGACAATCTCACACAAAATGCTTCAATATTATTATTATTATTTTAGGGTTGACCGTAATTAAATACATTAACCCGTATTTGTGTCTGTAAATTGCGTATGTTCTATGGTTGATTTGCCTGTTTTGCTGGACAAAAAAACCCCAGTTACTGGGGAGAAAAACCTTGCTATCTACGCCTGAGACCAACTAACTCAGCCACGGAGTGAAAAAAGCCCATTAAAGTTCTTCGCCTCATCGACGAGATTTGAACCCAGGTCTTTTCCACCCGGTATGGGGAGGACGGTGACGATACCACTGTGCTACGCGCGCAGACAAAATGCTTCAATATATCCTTATATGAGTACAATATTCCTCAGACGAATCATTAACGCTATTGCTGACAGCGCGTTTCTTTCAATTATATTTATTACTCGCCTTTTAAAAATCTTTATCTGCCTGTTTGTAGAAATATAACATTTTATACAATAAAAGTAATTTAACCCATCACAGCAGTTAGAGCTTTGATATAGTTCATCATTTCCAAATAATTACCAAGAGCGCACACCTAGATAATGAGTATGCTAGCAACTTAAGCACTTTTGCTTAAGATAAAGAACATGAAATAGGAAATTATTAGATTTATCAAGGCCTGGTTAACAATATTATGTTACCAGAAATCACAGGACACTTACAGTACGAACGAAACATGTATTCATTCAAAGAAATGAACAACTTTTTGCATACCTTTGGTACTAATGACTACAATACCTCACTGTGTTATAAGAACCCCTTTCTATTACGAGCTGGTGGTAGTGTGCTTCACTCCTTTAAAGAAATCTTGAGCTCTACAAAGAAAAAGTCACTCTTGACCTTTAAAGAATTCTACATTCATCCCGTTGTTGCTATTTGGGGTTGCAATTTTTGTTTCTGTTGTGCAGTTAGAGTCAAACATCTTGCATTTAAAAAAAAAAGGTCACACGTCTAACGACTAGATCCATCTTTCATTATTTAGTCGCTACTTTGTTATATGGAGCAGTAAGTAACTTATTGCTTTAAAATTTTAGTAAGAGTTCGTAGAATTCTAAATAAATAAAGAAAAACGAACAAATGGAACAAAACCATACGTGATCAATTTTTGCTGCTTCTAGTTAACTGTAAAACCTGCATGGTCCAATTCACTTCTGAATAGCACAGCAAGAGCAGTTAGAATCTGTCTGTTAGAAGCGTCAATGACTTGGGACAAAGCCTGCAGCAGCATATTTCACTTTCTGGAAGAATTTCTGATATTCCTCAGGCATATATATTCACTTCTTACTCAGTTTACTACTGATTTAGATAACAGAGAGGTGAACTTTCTGTCAGTAAACATAAATCGAAGTTGTCTTATTTCTTTATGAAAGTTTCCCTTTGGCAACATACTCTTCCACTTTCACAATAAATTTTCAGCGTATCCAAAACAACAAAAAAATGCATTTATTTTTATATCAAAGTAAACACGTAATGTTTTTTCTTTTAAGAAATGGAAAGTATTATTATTTTCCGTAGAAGGTATTACTGGTTAGAGCTGTATTCCAGAACGGATAAGTGGTTTAACCACTTATCCGTTTTGAGAGTTTTAGACGTAGCGTCCCGTCGATGAACGCAAGATTTTCTATAGTCCTCTTCAATCCAGGTTGTAACTGATGTCAGATGGAAGTACTAGAGTTTCTCCCTGAGTAAAATAAAAATTATTACCATTGTTAGCGTTAATTAGTATGAAAACGTGAATCTGCGCTATATTGACCACTATACATATATTAAGGTGGCTAAATGATCCCATATTATTATGGAAAGAATATTAATTATTTTACCAATAACCACAGTAATATGCAATCAACAGAACTACTATATAATAGCAAATAGCCCAACTTACAAATTTAGACCTAGACCTAAATTTAGAGTTGAAAATTAAAATATTCTCTTCTCTTTGTTATTTATTTTTAAAAGCCATTCGAACTTATAATTATTCCCATCCTTATAAAGAAGCTACGACAAACACGGCAAAATTGAAGAAAAAATCTATGCATTTCATCAGGAATTATTTCAAAATAATTCACATCAGTTGAACGATTTGAGCAGTCCACGTATCCATGTTCTCTTGCCCTCTGATTTTTAAAAGAATGTTTTTCTGAACATCTTCAGTTTTTTCTCTTCCGTTGGTCTTCACTTACTTCATACCAACATATCATAGTATTAATAACGCAAGTATGAGAGTTGTTATTACAATTGGAGGGTATTTTTCTTCACGGGAAGTGGCAACCGACTGAAAAGGGTCCATATATTGTTCTGAGCTGTTAAGAGGACGGGAGCGAAGATGCTAAATGAGATTTTAGTGTCCCTTACTGTTATTATCTTGATCTGAAACATCTTTTGAAGATGATGAAAGAACCGTTACCGACATCTGCTAAGGAACGTAACGTGATAAGTGAATAAAGGCGAAGCTCTATCATGATCGTTCTCCAACAACTCACTTCTGCTGACGTCACATACTAGATACAGGAGGTCACTGTGAAAGGTCGTTTCTGCGGATTATTTTTGCTTAAGTGCCGAGCAACTAAGGTGGTTAGCATCACGATACCATATCTACAAACTGTGCGTTTTGTGGTATAAAACACACAAGTTAATCGTAAAAATAAAACTCAACGCCATTGCGAGAATAAGAAAATCATCCACAGCTTGAAAAGCCGGTATTCCCATTGACGGAAATGGAATACCGCTTTTCCAAACGGAAGAAAACTGGCGTAGCCACTGTGCTATCAGAGATGCCTCTTTGTGTGGTGTTAACTTTCACATATAAATCGTGGTTTCAGTAATATATTTATTCCATTATTTTTCATTTTGAATAACACAATTTTTCTTTTCGTTTTCTAGAAATTACTATTGTTAAATTCTATTTCGATTTCAAAGAAACAAAAATGGTGATTCTGATCTTTATTAAACTTATTGCCATAAAAGTAAAGTAAAGTAAAGTGCAGCCATTATCAACCCACTGCAGGGTGGAAGCCTCCTCAACAATTCATGCTGAGGGAAATGGACCATAATCTGCCAAGCTGGTCCAGTGCGGGTTGGCAGATCGACCGTATTCAGCAGTCAGGGGCTTGAACCCCGGTCTACTCAAAGAGCGTGTGCTACTGCACTCCCGCTCCTGCCCACTCGGCTACGGAGTGGGCAGGAGCGGGACTCCGAATAAATATAATATTCGATCTGTAGGTCGCTATTATACTATATTGTTTGAATAACTGTAAGGACGGGGAATAACTAAAAAATGAGAAATTAAGTTTCGTACTTGCATATTCCTCAGATCTTCTCCAAGCCATATAGTGATTCAGCTGTCGAAGAAATTCAAAAGCGTTTTGCAGGTTCAAGGGGATGTTACAATTAAAAAGATAGAAACTATTTCCTTAAAATCAATCCAGCAAATAAAAATATTTGATTCACAGAGAAACAAACCATTCAAGAACAGATATTTTTAAAAATTAATTTAGTTTAAACTTCGCGAGGACCACACGGGCAGAGGAGTTCACAAGACAGAGAGAATGCAAAAGCATTCACGGGCTTGAACCCCGGTCACTCAAAGCAACGTGTACTCAAACGCCCCCCCCCCCCCCCCCCCCTCACTGACCACTCGGCTGAGGCAGCTCAATTTCAAACTGCAAAAACAATGCACTCGATTTCTTCCGTTTCTTTAGAAACCCAAAATATTAGTTATGATTGTTGTATCCTACTGTTGCTAAACTCCTATTTATTCAATCCATTAATTATTTCATTTAAAATAACAGCATATCCGTCATTTTCATTTCACTACTTAACAGGGTTTTTTCTTTATATTTAATTTGTCATTTATCACCTCAACTTCGCGACACACCTGGTATTCCATACACTCACCACATATTCTTATACCAATCAAGCACTTTCAGATGTGCTTATTACAATTCAAATTTTGTATACATTTCTTCCGCCGTATATTCTTGCAATTAAGGACTGCTTGAAAAAATAAATTACTACAGACAATAATGCCTTCTTTCATGCAGATTACTTCTGATACAACGAGAGAATTGCTTCTATTTCGAGACCCGCTATGTCGTAAACTATGCAACTTGTATTAGGATATTTGCATCACAGGCCTATTATTAAAGTCAACTAAATTAACAAAAACTAAATTAACTATTAAGCTGCAAATTAATCAAAGACCATCAAATATCTCTTAAAGAAGATGTGAAGCATCTAACCAAATTAGACAAGAAATGAACACTGAATCGAACATAAAATACATAAAACTATAGCTGCATAAAGGACATCCATCCCTAAAGGAAACGAGGACCCCTAAAAAATTCCCATTCATATGGATAAAAAACCTTTAACAAATGGAGTACTGGTTCACTCATGTAGATTACCAATCCTCTGAACTACCATACCGACTAAGGCCATTCTAATGAAATGGTACAACACTTAGCAGATGTAACCTGACCAGAAGCGTGACTATTTTTCAGAATATAATCTTCAAAGGACAAACAGTGAAGTTCCACGATTCAATTTATTTCCGTGGATTATTCCACTGCATTATTTCATGGGAGGGAGAGAAATATGCAAAAAAGAACAGAAAAAGCGAAGCAGAAGAGCCTCTTTCCCCTCGTATAAACTAGTAGGTCAGAGGCGAAGAAAGCTTAGATATCCAGAAGAGAAAAAAAGAGATAGAAGAATAATCAATTTCACTTGGAAATCCGTGTGCGTAACTGTTTTTCCTCCTATTGAGGGGTCCTGAATAAACGAACAATGTTCGTTGGGAGTGCGTAGGAGGGGACGGTAAGCCCTTAACGTAATTATTAAAATTGTATATAATGAAACCGTTTTAAATTCCACTCTACACATAAAATTAATGGTATATGGATAATGGCGGATTTGCCAGATTTTTTTGGCTAAGGGCCGCTTTACTCAATAAATGAAAAAATAACGAATGTCTATGGATAATCATAGATTTATTGGCAAATCTAATTGCTGAAGTTTCACTAGTGTCTAACTTAAACTTAGTTGTGAATATACCTAATATTAACGCGAAAAACTGGATAATATCCTGTTTCAAAATGAATGATGTGCAACTAGTTAAGAATTACCTCAATTTGGTTACTAATATTTTATGCACCACATTTAAAAAACTATTTTTTTTTGCAACCGAGCATACAAAGACGTTCTTGTAATACCAATGTATACTGTCCTATCCCCTTTAATAAAAAAAAAAAAAAAAAAAAACTGAATCGCATATGCTACATTAGTCTCCAATTTAAAATCAATATTCTTACTTTTTTTCCTCCCGGATTCTTTTAGCAAAGCACATTAATTTACACTCCTGAGAGAATGAATAGTAAAATGCATGAGTTATGATTGAAGGGCCCTTATTTGGGTACTGATTAAGTTTGTCCAATCATTTACTTTTAATTTTTTATGTAATCTTTTAAATAATTTTACTTAAAAATACTACTTTATAATTCACTGCATGAAATTCGATGAATTTATGACACCTGCTGGTTCTTAGAGAAATATTATCAAAGACGCTTCTGTAATTTCTTTGCGCACATGGGCACGCATGCATACAAGCGTAACAACTTCAACCGCTCTCTGCTTTTTATTTTCAAAAGCAATGTTTTTACTATCAAACACGCCCCAACTTTAACCGAAGTACGGTACTAAGTACTATAGGTTCTAATACCTCTCGTGTTTGGGGTTTTCATAAAAAAAAAAAAAAAAAAAAAAAAAACTAGTGTAAGCTACGTTTCCTCTTTCCTCCTCACTTCATGTATTATATTATCCCATACTGATGGGTTTTCATACAGCTCTCTCTCTAAAACAGATCCATACTTCCTTTTTTAATGATTTCACCATCTGTTTCATTTCTTTTCAGCTGTTTTCTGGGATATAAGCTTGGTTTTCGAGTACGAATGACATCATTTGTTAGATATCTGCATGCATTGCATCTAGGATGCTTAATCCATCTGTTGTAATGTTCTTTTACAGAATAGATAACAATTCATCTACCAAATGTGCGTGTTTGTGGCAGTGCAGGAACTGCAATGGCATTGACATATTGGACACATGCTGAATACATAATTTGTTGCACAAGTTACTCTCTTGGTTTGAATTGTGCGGATAGTTCGTCTTTTAATAAATAGCTGAATCTGCTTCAAACCTTCATGTAAAATTTACGGAGCTATGTTAAAACTACTCTTACTCCAAATTTAAATACATATTAAAATATATCGAGGTAGACTGTAACATGTTTTGGTAGTGTTTATTAAGTTTTATATGGATCCCTAGTTTCATACAAAATTTTAAGGCAAGAAAGACGCAAGCATAGTTTGCCAACAGTGGTACACTGACTGGCAAAAAAAAAAAAAAAAAAAAATTAGAAACCTTTATTTGGCATCTAGTAGAGACATCTTTACCCGAATTACAGTCCGTACATGTTGTGACGTGAATTCTATTATGTGTCTGAGAGAGTCTAGCTTCAGATTCGATCATTCTTCCATCAGAATATTCTTCATCGTTGTAGACTGTAGTGTATTCTCTACAGACCACAATATTGTGGTCGGTAGAGAATGAAAAGCTCAACCGTCCTTTCAAATATACCCAAAACATTCTCAACTGGATTCAGATCTCATTCATTCTCAACTGGATTCAGATCTACTCTGGCAGACTAATTTTACACGGTGGATAGCTGCTTTATTCTTGAAAGAATCCGCCGCAAATTGGGTAAAATTAAAGCACTGCAGGGTGATAGTGGTTCGATACGAATGAAAGATATGCACTGAAGGTAGCATGACCTTCTAACGGTATGAGTAAGTCCGTACCAACAGCATATACTCCATACCATGATACAAAATTTCCATCGCTTGAGTAGTGGACACAAGGGACTCTGGATGTAGGGCTTCTTGAGGTTCACCCCACACTTCCACCACACCATGGTGCAAAAGAGATCATCTTGTCTGATGATACTCGTCAGATCACATGATCTTTTCCTAATGTTCTGCAATCCAGAATTAGCGTTGGCGAACTACTCCAGTCGAATATTTCCATTTTTACACAAAAAAGTGGCTTTCGTGCAGACACACGACTACCAAATTCCAGGTTCTTCAATTTCAGCACACAGTTCCGTTGGAAATAGGTATTTCTTGCCTAAATTGAAAATTTTAGTCATTTGCTGCTCACTGGACCTTTTATTCTGATAAACCATTCTCTTTAAATTCCTGAGATCTCGTTCTTGGTGTACCGACTTTCTGCCGCATTTCTTCCTGTTTTCAAGCTGCATTCCATTCTCTTTCGTCTGCCACTCGTTGTACAATTTTGCTTACTTTAGACACACCAGTGGTTTCCTTTGTTTTCTCATTGTGACTCCTTCTAAACGTGCTCCAATAACCTTTCTGAAAATCCGAAAGATCACCTGTCTTTCCCAATCGACTAATTACTCCAAGGAATTCGTGATCATATCATCTAACAAATTACAATTGTACACCGTATATTTGTTTTTGTTGACGTCAATTGCAAAAGGTTTCTAATTTTCAGTCTAATTGTAACTATTCCATTGTTCCTCTTTCCTTTGACTCCAGTTTACCTATGGTATTGCCCCACAAATTAAAAATAAAACATTATCAGATGTGACTATGAATAGTTTTAGAGTGGTAGCGGATTTTTTTAAAAAGATTAACTTTTAGTGATCTTCTTTAATCACCTACTCATGTATTTACAATGGGAAATGCTAGAAAAAAAAATTCCTGCTGCTGTGAATCCATGCATTTTCAAAAATTACCGAACTTTCAAAAGCTGCAACAACAGCCTTATAATTAAAGTTAAAATGTCATAAGCATAATGCCACCATCTTCATATCTGCACCTCGCCATAATCTGGTTTCACCGACGAAACATCATAAGTTGATCATACCACCAAAACTACTCTACTTTTGCTTTTACTACACTGTCATTTTTTTTTTAAAATTACTAGCCTATATCACTCACACTTCATGACTATAGGCACTTTCACAACGAGTTCCCCACATCTGTGCTCTAGCGGCTAGAACCTAGCCTGAACAGAATGGCCAACTTCAACAGACAACCCAAATGCAGTATTTCAAAAAAATAGACAATTCTTACTGTATTGTTGAGAACATGTTTCAAATTGACCAGAATCTGCTCCAGTCTGTCTCGAATTATAAAGCGACCATCTCTGAAATCTCAAGAAAATGTTACGGGCCAAACTGCCAGTGTGAACGTTATGGTTCTCAACTTTCGATCCCGCCCCATCCAGATGACGGTGAAAATATGTAGCTCCAAAATGCGCAGAACGGTTAAGCCTGCGAGACTTTTGTAATTCCGTGTAACAAGAGCGTAAATTTTCGATTTAGTGAATTAATCAATGTTACTTCTTACTTTTTCTATTATACTGTTTTCGTTTCGCCTTGTTCGACTATTTATCTGTAGGAATAGCTGTCGCAACCGTTGTCTTATTAAATAATCTTGACCTAGCTGGTAGCACGACAGTTAATCAGTCTTTTCACTTCGAGTGCAAAAGGTTCGAATCTCACCAATGGCGCAAGAAAATAAGACCCCCACCCAATAAGATGGCCGAGTTAGCCCTTTTGAGGTAAAGGTTTTATCGCCTGGAAGGGTTGGGATCTTTCTCTAGTAAAAGGAGCAGACGGACCACAATGTATTCAATTTACCGTATATAGAGACAGGGAAGTATAGAGTGTACACAAGAAAGGAGGGTATAGCTAGAAATATGGAGGGTGTGTAGGCGACGGCATCCTCCAGGTTATCAATGGAGCAATAAGCGCCATTAGTTGAAAGGGGAACCCTGGGAGGGGGATAAATAAGACACAGCAAGAGAGCTGCGTATAAGTTGCCACTGGCGAATCAGGTGGTCAATGGGCCAGTTAATCCTATCCAGGTTAAGATCGGTTGGCCAGTTAGGTTAGGATCAGATGTTTGGAGTGTTTCTATTCTGCGTTGGCAATAGGATGCTCCGTCTTGTGAAGAGGGCTTGTGCAAATTTGATAAAGTCATAGTAGGGCATGGACATGTGTTATTATTAAGGGCGGTTCCTATAATGTCAGTTTAAATCCGCCTCGTATCACTGTAATTTTACAGACTCTGTAAAAATGAGCCAGACGCATATAGTTGTGTTATGGTTGCGTAGTTACTGCGAGTTGTGTTGTTTTGTGCCGGTCTCTTGGCTACCCAGAATCACCTGGACAACTTGCTGCTTCTGAGTACTCGTCCACACCACGTGAAGGTGGGCCAGTTCCAGTGGATAGGAAGTTTAGTATCTCATTTTAGGAGATGATAACAAAAAAAAAAAAAAACAGTGAGAGCTCATCCAGAGGGAAAAAATTGAAATGTAAAAGGGAAAAAGAGGAGGAAAATTAAATATAACAAAAAAAAGAAAGTAGAATTTAAAATTCTTAACACTTTCCTTCATTGAACTCTTATGCACTGTCTTCATAAAGTATTTATACCATACATATTCTTATTCCATATATACGCTACTAACTAACCACGGAAAATTTTTATAACGCACTAGACCTATCCAAAGCCATTCATGTCAGCAGAAATTTTCGCCTTTTAAACACCTGATTGGCAATCACATGAAGGGCATTTAGGTTTACGTGAGTTTCAATAAGTTTGGTCTCTTGACCAGGAAAAATTGTTCGTACAGTAGTTTCAAATTCTGTCCTGATGTCCAAATAATGTGGACAGTCATACAAAATATGTTTCCAACTCTCGGCCTCTTCACAAAAGCAAAGACGTATATTGCTCAATCCAAACTTATACAGTTATATATTTAAGGAACCAAGTCCTGTAAGAATATAAGAGCTGCGCATGCTTATAGAGAACCATTTATTTGTCCTTATGTCCATTAAATAAGCTCGGAACATGTCAGGGTGAAAGTATATAAGTTAAAAAAAAAACTTTAAACTTACTTTTGTATTCGTATGATTTTGTTCTTGCAATATGGTTTTCAGGAGCATATTGCTCCGGATATAATTTCTGTAAATTGCGTGTGTTCTGCGGTCGATGTTCCGTTTGCTGTACGAAAATCCCAAGTTTCCGAGAGAGAAAAAAACAGGCTACCCTCGTCTGAGACCGATTAAATCAGCCACGTTGTAAAAAAGGGCCATAAAAATTCCTCATGTCATCACCGACAGAACTAGTCTTTTCCACCCGGTGTGAGAAGGCCGGTGATTCTAACAATCCAATAGGGAGCCTACTTGTATAATGATGGGCGTGTGTCTGAAGTGTATTGTGTACTTGTCTTGCTGATAGGCATCCCACCCCAAACATGAATGCAGTTTGCGGATGCACCCAGTGTGGATATTCCCCCACTGACTATGTTAACGCCATGTTGACCCGTGAGTAACCAGGTGTGGCATGCGGATATTGGCTTCATCTGGTCTGGTTAGTGTGAGATTTTTTTAACATAACATAGCCTAATAGCGACCGATCCTTCCCACACAGGGCCCTCTGACTTTTATCTCTCTATACACCTTGGTCACTGCCCAAACCTCGCCACCTTCCCTGCCAACATTTCGCCTGGTGGGCGCTACCACGCTAAGCACTTCTGCTATACTTAACATTCCCCCAACCTGTGGAGGGTAGGTTTCCTCTACAGGAGAGTCCCCTCTGTTCCCGATTCTCCTATATTCCTGGTGGAATGGGGACAAAAGAGTGGAGCTCCTTTCCAACGAAACGTAATCTTTTTTAGGGGACGTAGCAAGCTCAAGCAACACCAGGATTTGCCCCAGCAAGAGTCCTTACACACTACTTGCTGACGCAACTCCTCGTGGTAGGGGAATGGCAATGGGGGAACCTTGGTTTTCCAAGGCCCTTTGGCTAAAAGGCCAGATGAACAACAGCCCAACACAACACGATGCGAAACGTACACATGTACTATCTGGCCTTCAGAGAGTTTGTATTGAGTCAAAAGTACACAAAGTTGTGGGTGACCATCCCCCCCGATGCCGCTTGACCTGCAATACTGAACAGTAAACACAAATATACTAATTTCCAGAGATAATCGAACCACGTATTTTTTTTTATATAAACCCCAAACACGAGAGGTATTAGAACCTATAGTACTTAGTACCATGCTTGGGTTGGAGGTTGAGAAGACGAAAGATGATATTTGTTGATATTGGACTTGAACTTCTGTAGACTGTAAATTTCAGGAAATACGTATGAAGGAAGGTTGTTCCAGAAAACGGCAGTTGAATGAATAAACAAGGAAGATGAAACGTTGGTTCTATGAGTTGAAGTTGGACAGTAAATGGATGTTGGCGGCACGTGTTCGGACTGTTTTGAAAGAGAGAGCGGGAATTATAGAAGCCAATTCAGAAGAACAGTGCCCAAGGAAGTATCTGTAGAAGAGGCATGCAGCAGAAACAGTGCGTCTATGAGACAACGAGTGGAGAGAGACTGTTAGAGATGAATCATTAATTAACCTAACTGCGCTCTTCTGAATGGAATCAAGAAGCCTGAGAGAGGTTTTGGGGGCACCACCCCAGATGTGGGAACAATATTCCATGGCAGGGCAAATTTGCGATTTATGCAGAGTGAGCAGCTGTTTGGAAGAAAAGTAACGCCGAGAGAAAAAGAGAAAACCAAGTTTTTTAGATGCAGAGGAAGCAATATTTGTAATGTGCTTGTGCCAAGAGAGATTAGAAGTCAGAGTAATCCCCAAAAGAGATATATAATTTTGCCTAGAAATCGGAGTGTCACTAAACATAAGAGCCGAAGAATCCTTTTTGCGAGATATAAGACAAGACTGAGTTTTAGAAGGGTTGAAATCAACTAAGTTGTCTTTGCCCCACTGGAGAATTACCTGAAGATCGGCATTTAAGAAATTGGTAGCAGCTTTTCGAGAAGTTGAAGCTGATTGAACAGGGCAAGGTTTTTCAAAATGGAAAGTGTAATGCAATGTGCTATCATCGGCAAAACTATGGATAGGATTTCCAGTCAATGGAAGAAGGTCATTAATATACAAGAGGAAAAGAGTGGGGGAAAGAACTGATCCTTGGGGACACCGGCATTAGTGGAGAAGTTAGAAGACAGAGAGCCATCTACCATCACCCTCAGTGAGCGATCAGAGAGAAAACTGGATACCCAATTACTAAAAACAGTTGGCAAACCATAAGATGGAAGCTTGTTTAGAAGACCTTTATGCCAAACACGATCGAAAGCCTTGGAGATGTCAAGAGCAACTACTTGTGTTTCACCGAACCTTTCCATTGAATTAGTCCATAAATGGGTAACATAAGCCAGAATATCACCAGTGGATCGACACTGATGGAATCCATACTGGCGATCGTTGATCAGATGGAAGGTTTCTAGGTAGTTTAAGAGTTGGCGGTTAATTGATTTCTCCATTACTTTAGAAAGAGTAGAAGTAATTGCAATGGGATGATAATTGGATGGGAGGGATTTGTCACTCTTTTCAGGAACTGGCTGGATATAAGCAAATTTCCAAGCACAATTAAAAACACCTTTGGAATAAGAAAGTGAAAAAGGCGGCAAAGAATAGGAGTAAGTTCAGGAGCACAGGTTTTGAGAACAAGTGGAGAAATACCACCAGGACCTGGAGCTTTCTTAGCATCAAGATTCGTAAAAATCCTTCTGACATCCTTTTGACGGAAGACCACAGGAGGCATTGAATGGAGCATGTTGGGAATGGTGGGAGGTGTTTTACCAAGATCATTAATATATGAGTTGGAAGAAAAATGGGATGCTAGCAGGTCAGCTTTATCCTTGGCCGAAATGACAACAGAACCATCCGGTTTGGACAGAGGTGGGAGCAGACATAGGCAAAAGTTGTGGCCAATAGCTTTGGCAAGGGATCAGAATGCTCGGCTGCTAGGGCAAGAAGCAAGTCTTCTACTCATGCGATTTAAAGTGCTAGTTGTGAATATTTGAAATTACAAGGTTTATAAGAGTGAACGGATGAGGGAGTGGCGTGACTGCATTTCTCGCCTGAGGCTAGCTCGGTCATGGTTGTAAAAAAAAAAAAAAAAAAATCGGAAAGAAGTGAAAATAAGCCTGTGTATCTCCTGTCTTAAAATTAGTTTTCTGGTTAAACAGTGTTCAACAGCGAGTATCATAGCTTCAATTAAAAGGAACGGTATAGAGAACTATTGCCAACAAATATGACCGTACTTTGAAAACAGACATTATAAATGTCCTCAACAATCCTGGCCGTTGACCCCTGACGACAAATCGGTTTTGTAAGTTGTGTAGCAGCATCCTTATTTTGTCATTTTATAATTATTTTAGCAATTTTGTAATTATTTATCTCTTATTACAAATATTTTATTTTTTACCTTCTATCAACTCTGTCTCCCTCATTTTCCCCTTTATATATATTACGGCGTACGCTGGCTGGAATATAATTGTTCCAGAAAAGAAAGGAAAAAAAAAAAACATGGTGGGAGAAAAACAAATGATATAAAAATAGACTATTATTTTAATAAGCAACATGGGATTAATGCGAATAAACCAAAAGCCGTAAAACTATGCAAAAGTTTATTTTCTTACGAAATTAAGATTTCTTAAATAAAAGTCGTAAAAGTCGTGAGAACAGATATATTTCAGAGGAAATGTTTGGTGTGTTCTAAACGTAGTCGTGCAGGAGAATCCCTTGGACTGACAAGTGAAAAATTGTTAAAAGAAAACAAGGAAAGTTTTTCTAAACTCCGCATCTGTTCTCCATCAGCACAGTTATTGAAAGTAATAGATATAAAGGAAGCGATATTCATCGATATATTTCCCAGGAGGAAGAGGGGATAGTTCGCAGAGTTCCTCATTGATATCACTCCCGTTTGCATGTCTGGTGGATATTTACCCAACGAGATCTAAGATTTTTCCAATAGTTATCTAATGAAATCTCAAACGACGTGGAACACCTGGTGTCCTCCATCATCAAAGCTTTTTTGATACAAAGATTTGTTTTTCTTGGCTGCTCGCAGGAAAGTTTGCATCTGTTATACAGGCAACGATTACCTGGTAGAATTCTTCACAGAGAGGAAAAGTTTAGTTTTTAAACAAGCTGCCTTGTCTTTTTTGTCACTGTTTTTGTTATATTATTTGGCTCATCTAACGTTCACGGATAAGACAGAAATGTCTGTCTTATCAATAAACATTAGATGTTGCACTTGGAGTTGGGAACTTTCTACATTATCGTAATTAATCCACGTACACAAAATTTTAATGAGTTCCCTAAATGTAGAACGAAAAAATACTATCAAATGAATTGTATTCACTTTTATATATCACGTTATTAAGTACAAAAATACATCGCAGTTACTTTTGTAAAAAAATCGTTACAGTGGGCAGCTTCTCATGGAAAATATAACACAAATATTGTGAAATGTTAATACACAGCACTTAAAACAGAAACAAGAGAAAGAGTGAGGGCGGAGTTGATTCTTAGGGGCGCGTTAAAGATGCAAAAAAACGGATGAACATTTTTTGATAATACAGAGGTGAAAAATGGTTTGCTGTTATTAGGGAAAAAATGTAGCACATTCATTTAAAGCGTGTATTTCGCAAGAT
Source organism: Mastigoproctus giganteus (assembly GCF_048544385.1). NCBI lineage: Eukaryota > Metazoa > Arthropoda > Arachnida > Uropygi > Thelyphonidae > Mastigoproctus > Mastigoproctus giganteus. The sequence goes on from NC_143577.1 coordinate 150,093,304, forward strand.
TAATAGGTGAGGCGCCTGCGTTGGCTGCAGATGCGAGTAGGCAAGTTTCCCGAAGTCTTCGGTGTTGCTGAAGAGTCATAAAAACATGAAAAAGTAACTTTCTTTGTGAAAAAATTTCCTAGCAATATGACAGGTTGCAATCGGCCATGCATCTCGATCATGCGAACACCATCTGCTGCCGACTTCGCCGATATTTTCGGAAAGATTCTGTAAGTTACATGTAAGAGTACCAAAGAATTCAGATTTAATTTTCTTAAAAAATACGCAAATTAAAAAGTGTAGTTTTCATGGTAACCGCAAAATGAAAAACTGTTTGGCCTATAGTGTTCGTCGTCAAAAAGACAAAATATGCGGGAGGGAGAAGTTTAAGGGCTCAGAAGCGAGCCTAAAGAATTTGTTAACTGGATTTGAAATGAATATAATGGAAAGTTGTTCCGAAGAAGGAAAACAAAAATGTATTAAGAGAATGGAAGATTAGTTCGAATTAAACTGCGATTGGATGACGGCTACTTGCTGCACTGTTCCTAACATTCATCGAACAAGTTACAGGATTATAAATGACCGTTTTTATTTAGAGTTATCATTGAAATCTCAGGAAAAGGAACTCACTGCCATCTTTGCAATAAGACAGATAATTTTTAGCAGGACATTATGGTTGAAGTCTTACTTGAATTCAACCCAGATGAGAAAACTGGATGATATGGAGCATACTTGAACACTTCAACCCAGATGAGGAAAGTGGATCATAATGTTGCGAGAAAGAGAACAGGGAACTGTTCATTTTCCCAACAATTGTTATCTAGAGATCTGATTTACCATGAGAACTTCTAAATATGCACTACTCAGGAAATTCACGCAGTTGCATTTTTTGCGCTGCTGCACTGCATTCTTTTTAAAGAATGCAATGATGTTTTGTGGCAATTGAAAATGGATACGCTTCCCAAAGTTATGGGAGGGTGGTTTAAGGAAGTGAATACATTTTTACACAAAGCAAATTTATTCACTTTTGTACTGGGAGAGAATGGGCAGCCCTGCAAATTGAGAAAATGAATATATAGAAGTAAACAAAGTCGTACTTAATTAAATAAAAACTGCAATTGATCAGTTCACACATTAATAACATAAAATGGCAAACGTTGCTTTAATGAGAGAATGAGTCAGGCTTGCACTAAGCACAGTAAATTAAAATAACACTAGTGAAATGTTAAACATTTCAGCGAGGAACCATTCCTTTCGATTGTATTCTTTACATTCGAAAAGACTCCACTAAACTTTAATTATATTTTAATCGGGAAAAAAACAAAAAAAAAAACGAGAAATCAAAATGCCACATGGTAATCAAACTGAAGTTCAATGCTGTGATGTCACATCTCATATTATAGAGGAAGAAAATTCATGCCAATGCCGCTACAAGAATCGAAGAGAAACAGCAAATAGCTGTGCTACCACTGCTCAGATAACGATACACGCTAAGCTCCTATTATCAGACATCATTCCTGTTATGTTCGCTACTTTGTGACTGCTAGTAGTTACAATTTAGTTATTACAGTTTATTTTTTATTATAGGTGTTGGGTTTGGATCTGGTTAATGAGTTGAGTATGCAAAGGATCTATTTATCCTGCCCATTCCAGAGAATATTCATTGTCCACAAACTGTCCAATACTATCTCTAAACTGCGCTATCGTGTAAATCAAAGTGCATTTTCCCATCACTAATGGTCGGTCAAAATCAAAAATTAAGCAACGTTGTTGTGAGGAATTCCAAGTGTACGACTGTCATAAGTCGCAAAGGATCAATATGGACAACTGAAACAATCACGACATGTTGATCGAGGAGCAATGCTGGTGTCGTCCAGTTCAAATGGAATAAGGTCCTCTCTGAATATGTTCATATTATGAATACTGATTTCACTTCTGATAAAGAAAACTTCTGCTAACAACAGCGCGATTTGTAAAAATTGGATATGTGGAATATTCCTGGAGAACCTGACAGAATTTTATGTGTAGAAGATTACATCTAGTAAAGATACAGTTACTATTCACGGAACATCAATAAAGGAGCAGAATAAGTATCTAAATTACAGGAAAGATCTAATTATAGAAGATACATTTCAACTAAATTAAAAGATATTCTATTTCATTATTTAAATACTACCATGATGTGATGTTTCGGCGACGAATCAAATGAAAATAATATAAAAAAAAAAGTCTCTCCCAATTTAGAAGCATTGTAAATATAACGGACATAAATTCCGTATTATCCATAAAAATCTTGAATTCTATTATGCATAATTTCCGCCCAATAAATAGAAAGCGATTACAAGTATATTTCAGTCAGGAAAGGTATAAAAATCCTATTCATATGAACTTGTCATATATACTTGTCAATGAACGAATTGTAAGGACCCGTCCTTACATTAATTAATAAAAATTGTTAAATATTATGAGAATGTTAACTGTAGTACGAATAGTGGTTTTCTGGTACAAACAACATGGATTAAGAAACACTGGAATTCAAAAATACCTTCCAGTCACTCTCTGTTTAGTAGTAGCTTGTTTGTATAGAAGTTCTTTGACGAGTCAGTGAAAGTAATATACCATGACAAATCCCCCATTAAGACAGAGGCAGATGCACCATAGTAAGGGCCAAGAGTGCTTAAGCTGGCCCTCTTAAAGATTTCACGGTGAAACGCTATTAGAGGTGGGCGACGTCACCAGGTGTGCGCGCGTGAGGTCACGGGAGGAGCTGTGACGCTTCTCAGTTGACCTGAACTTCCGCTTCTCTTTCTGGATTGTTCTGGTATGTTCGAGGTCCACGGACGTTGGGGCACAAAGAGTAAAGAAGACCCGCCCACGGAAGAGGAGAGGAGACAAATGAGAACACAGGAAAAAGGATGTGCAGATCTCCTATTGGCCAGGAAGAAAATAGAGGGAATTTTGAGAGGGAGATTCTGAAAAGGTTTTCGTGGCATTCTGGAAAAGTTTTCGTGAGATTCGGAAGAAGTTTTCGGAGGAGTCGGAAGAAGTTTTCGGAGCGGTCTGGAGGATGATTTGAATGAGTTGGAGAACGATACAAAGCAGAGCGGTAGTCTAATTTGGGTGATAGCTGCAGACCTGAGGTAGATGGAAGCAGTGATAGAAATTCTGCATATCTCGACAGCCAGTAGGAATGTTCACCTGTAAACATGGAAGCCATGGTGAGGAAGAATCACACCCTGAGAATTATATAGGCAAAGCCAGTCGAATGAGTGGTCGAACCATTGACCTACTCGAAAACCCCTCTATCCACGGAAGAAGAAATGCTGACCGGTAAAGAGTATGCGACACTGATTGATTCCAGCCGTGCAGTACCCAGTAGGGAAGCACCATAATCACCGAGGTCCCCAAATGAGCGCCCCCGCATTCCAGTACCTGAATGACCGATATGAAAGGAAGCCGAGCAGAGAGGGAAGTTCCAGGCCTAACACGTAAGTGCTAGAGAGTTTACCAACATAGGTGTACTTAATTTATTAAGGAGAGGACTTTAAGATAACTAGACATATATGGTTAAGGAGGGAGGTTTAAGTAATGAATATATGAATAAAAGTGTTAGGTATTTAAGACGGACGTAGCCTATAATCTGAAGTGAAGCTCCTCATATTAATGCTTGCTGGAAGGAGAGGGTATAATAGATAACTAAGAATTGTTTAAAGTTGGGAAAGGTTTTTATAATATGTATGAAATTGAAGGTTGAAATTTCAGTTTATTATGAGTTGAATTGTGGAGAGTATTTCTGATTTTGAGTAGGGGCTAATTAATAAGTGATATATATATAAAGGTATAGAGGGTTAACTGTTCTGAAAGGTAATGTTAAATTGAATCGATTAATATTTCCTGTTGACCTGAATGCAGAAAGGGTGTCTAATTGAATAAATACAATTTTTTTACAAATTGAGACACGAACTCTGAAGGTTTTTGTGAGCCAGTTCATTGGCGGGTAGTTGTTGGTTTATTATACAGACTGTTCAGAAGAAGAGTGGGAAGAATCTATGTAAGGTGTATGACACGACCTATTGAAGTCCCTGTAAAGAACATGAAGAGACACCATGTCATAATGAATAATAATGTGTATTAGAATAGGATATCAGATGATGAAACAATTGAGTTTGAACAAGATATTTACACATATAAAGGTTAATGAATTAACAAGTCACCAGCCAAATATAGTTTGACCAAATACTATTGCTAATTTCTGTATGATATGTTAATAAACATTGTTTTATTTTACATTCATGTGTTGGAGTCTGTCATTCCGAAACTCAGCCAATCCTGTGGAGAAATACTTAAAATAATTAAGGTCCCCTACGAGTCAGGTAATCTTCTGAGAACAAACAAGTCAGATGCTAAGTGGGAGGATTGGACTACGGGGATATACATATAAAAAAGGGGATAAATTATAATAATTAAAATATAAAGAAAATTAGGGCAACCAAGAAAAACAATAATACCCAAAACCCCCACAATAAATACCCACACCCCCACAATTGGCGAGAACCCACCCCAACCCCCACAGAATAATAGGCTTTTCTAATTATGCTACTCAATTATGGCACGATCTGTAAAGTATTCCAAAGCTGTGATCAAGCGCCACTATAATATTCTGTCCAAATTGGAAACTAATTCATTTTTACTAAAGTATAATAACATTCATTAATAATATAATGGTATGTCTGAGATAAATTCCACCCTGATTTCCTTGCTAATATTACAAATAAATTCTCTTTCTTTGTTTATGCCCAAATGGAAATATTTTAATAATTTCTCACACGTTATTCCAAGTTCTATAACGGAGGGAAGAACGAGGATAAAAAAACAAAACAAAAAACGTTATTTTCTCTTGAAATTGTCTGGGGGCTTTGTTCCCTTGTTTGCCCCCTCTGCTCTTCTAGCAGAAAGAACTCAGATAACCAAGACTACTCTGTAAACAATTCTGGAAACAGTTTCACTAGCAAACATCAGAAAAATGTAGAATATCCTGCCGTGACAAGCAGAAGAAAAGTTATTCAAGATACGAAAGAAATAATTCAGAAAGACTAGCAAGACAGTTCGGTTAGGATATCAATTTCTAATAGGGTTGTCGGATTACAAGGACTACTTTTAGATTTTCATCGGACAAACACAAGAAAGAACTACTTTTCTTTGCTCGATAAATATTCAAAGACCCTAAAACCTTTGCGAAGATCTGGTTTGGTTCTCCTTTTCAGCTGCCCAGTTTATATTAATGTGCTTGTCCTTTGTGCAGTAGAATTGTTTGGTGGAAAGAAAGAAACTTGTCTGCCGTGATGTATATCAGACAAATGTAGAACAAACGGTGAAAAATATAGTGCTAGTGTGGCTGTTTAAATACTAATTAATTAGAAAAAAGAAGCACAAGAAAATACCATACAACAACGGTTTTATTAAGCGATTAGCATAAATCAATTCCTACAGCAGGACAAGCTGCAACGCACAGGATCCACCCTTCTGCTTAAGAATGATTTCATGAACCCCTCGACCCACATTTGTAGCCTCAGGTACGTGAAACGATGCAATAAGGACGGGACTTTTGTGTATGAGTGCACTTAACGAAGTGGTAGCGTTATTTCCTTTGCTTAGATTCCTTCGTTTAAAGAAAGCTTTCGTGACACCTTCCAATCACACGCCTTGCATGCTGCTGTTGCATTAAATGGATGAGGGAAGACAAGCACGCCTCCACTGAGATTGGCGGAAGTAATTCTGCTTGCTTGTCCAAGGAAACTAGGTTTTGCAAATATCGATCCTTCTTTCCTTGATGTTAACAATTACTTCTCATTTTAGATTTCCACATTGCAGTTTAATAATAAAATGTTCTGGCAAAAGGAAGAGTAAATCCCGTTAACAAAAACAAGTTGGAGAACAAAGAAATTAGACTTCGTAATCATCTATAAATATTACAATAAGCTGAATAATGAAACGAAGAAAATAAGAATTGTGTGGGGTATTAGAAATTGAAGCAATAAAACACGCATATCTTAGTCGGGATGCAAATAAAAATTCATCTTCCTCTCCGTTATCATCTTTACCGATCGATCTTGGTACCATGCAGCTCTTTCTCATAATTCTACTGCCACTAGAGCACTCTGTTTAATTTATAAAGAAAAGATTAATGTAGTTCATTATACATATTTACATTATAATGTAATTTTGTTCAAATATTGCTATTCTTAATGATAAGTTTCTAGAAAATCAGTAACTGTTCCCTCGGATTGTCACCCATATCTAAGAGTATTTATAGATTACTAGTTTGGTAGTACTTTAATAGAACCGTTAAATCAAAGTAATTTTTATTAAGTTACGATATTCAGTAGCGGGAATTTCCGATTGGTATCGAAAACTAGAATATTTCTAAAGAACCTTTGTAACAGTCCAAAAGTTCTCCCCAACTTAACTTTATCTTCTTTCTTATCTTCTTGATAAGGAAGAAGATACTGTTGAAGGCTGTTATGGTCCTTGGATGTTAGGTGCATCACCGACTTAGACCATAATACGCCGCGCATGTCTGTAAGTTACGTTTGTTCTGTGGTCGATTTGCCAAAATATAGTTTCCGGGAGCAAAAACCACCCACCACTCTTTCGAGACCAACTAACTCAGCTACGTTGTGAAAAAAAGTCCATAAAAATTTCTTTTATTGACAATATTTGAACGAGGACCGGTTTTATCCGGTGTGAGGAGGACGGTGCTTTATATACTGTACTACAGCGAGAAAACTGATAAGTATGCAGGAGCATAACTAAAAGCATGCTAAAGACTATGCGGCTTCAAAAGTATTTGAAGTATTAGATTACTTCAAATTTATAACACAAAGACGTTCATCGTGCAGAGCATGCATATGGCAAGAAGGAACACTGCATCCAAGTCTGGATGTCACTTCTAAAGAAGGATATAGACTTTATAGAGAGGGTGCAAAGAAAAGCGCATAGAGTAAGAAAGAACTCTTTGGATGTTCTCTATGAGAACGGCTTAGAAGATGTGACCTGAACAACTTAGAACTAGATAGCTTAGGGAGGATTTGATTGTATGGTATATATAAGATTAATAAGGAGAGCAACAAATGAATGAGGGAGAAATATTCTCATTAGTAAGGGGTCAAGAACCATTTCAGTGGGAAACGGATTTTTTTAAGTTTAACCTAGATATTATGAAGGCGCCTCCGTAGCCAGGTGGGCAGGAGCAGCAGTGCATAGCACACGCTTCTTGATTAGACCGGGGTTCGAGCCCGTGACCACCAAATACGGAGGATGCGGAAAAGTCAGGGAATGACCACCGCAATATGGCCTTAGTTGCTAATGCTCCTAAAAACCATATAACAGCAACAGATATTATGAAACTTACCTTCCCGCATCTTATTACGAACATTGGAAAAAGTAGCCTAAAACGATTGCCAGGTGGACAGTTTGGCACAATTCAATTAGAATGAGTATAAATTTATATGACATACAGTAAGCTCCTGTTTATTGTACGCCATATCTGTTTACAGCCTTGCTTATAGCGCTATCCCACTTTAACACTCATTTCTTCTGATACCACGGTCAATCCTATATGAGTGAAGAATGCACGAAAAATGCATGACACTTTACAAGTATCATGCATATTTGTAAGGTAAATGAGAAACAGAAGTGTCCCCAACACTGATTCCTGAGGAGCTTCACTTGCTACATCGTACCATCCTGATGAACGTCCATTTATGACTATTTTATGACCATTTATGACTATTTTCAGGCAGTCGTTGGATCAAGTCTTTGATCCAAAAGGATCTTACCAGTAACCCCAATCTGGTCCAATTTATATGACAGCATTTCATAGGGAAACTTGCCATATTACGGAGCTATAACTCAGAATATAGTAGATACAGCATTCGACATGATTAATGATTATTAACTGCTGTTTATGGATGTTGCTTTTTAGTGGAACACAGTTTATTTCTTTCTTTTAGTTTTTTGTGCTACGTACGTTGGCTGAAACTTGCGTTTCAGCCAAAGTTGATACATAGCCCAAGTCTTTATACAATGTGATTCCTTTTAGAGACTTAAAATTCAACAAGAACAGGTTTCATGACAAGATATATAGGAATCTCACTGTGACTGTAATCCATCCCAAATTCAAAATTTAATGAATAAAGAGGAAGAAAAAGTTAAGCAGAACAAAAGAATTTGTTCCTATAAAATTTGTACAGAACTTTAGTTAAAGCGCTTAAAACGGCCCGAAAAGACAAAAAATGGGTGAAAGACTGCACAAAAGATTTAGTTCTTGTAAGTTAATAGTGCATATAACTGCATATATGAAATTATATATAATTGTTCGTTTTATCATTAACTATTAATAGACATAAAAATACCACTCTTGTAAATCGAACGGAGGATTTTTCAAGTAGCGCAATTTGTTCCACTTTATATAATAGCTTTTCATAAGGAAACGTGTCAAAAGATTTATTGAAATCAAGCTAAATAGTTAATAACAATAATTCTGGGTGGCAGGATGCCAATACTCAACGTCCTTCCATTCCGTGTAGAAAAAGCCTGACTTCAAATACCATCCTTATTTTTACTTCCGGAATCTTGATATATATATATTTTTTTTTTTTTTTTTTTTTTGTGTACAACAAACAGGAGAACGCAATTTACAACAGATATAACACACAGCGGGCGTGTGAGGTTCTGTTAATTACTAAATGGAAAATGTTTTTTTTTATTAGTAATTACAAAAAAAAAAAAAATCTAATGATTTTGGCTTTTTCTGAAAGGAGAAAGTGAAGTGGGCTGACTTGACAACGCTACCACAAAGGTCTTCTAGATAGGCGACTAAGTTGGCGATGTTGTAACAGAAACAATGCCCTTGTTACATGTTGTGGAATTGAAGATTTTTTATGCTGTCTGCTTTATTTTATTTTGAACGATGTCATGTAATATAATGTGTGTTAAGCGCCAAAACAATTAAGAAATGAGGCGGGTCAGAATATTGTATCTGTAAAAATTTCGTGTATTCTGTGTGGTTGATCTCCCTGTTTGATGGTAGTAAAATTCGGATTTCGAAGATAAAAACATGCTACCCTCACATGACACGAATATTTTAGCCACATTGTGAAAATTAGCACATAGAATGCTTCGTGTCATTGAAGGGATTCAAACTTGGGTCTTTTCCATATAATTGCAGTCTTCCCCACACAGGAGAGAACGGCCATTATATCAGCTGTGCTATCCCACGGGGGCTATTTTGAAGGAAGTATAAGGTCAAAGTCAACACAGCGACATTCTGGAAAAAGGTTAGGATGGAGCTCAAGGTGTCCGGAGGAATACCCATAAGCGCATCTGTGATCCAGAGGAGCTGCACAGCAGATCCGATTCCACACATCGTATCAAACACTAAAGTTGTTTACAGTCGCGCCTGGCCGTTGTTCTTGGATCATGGAACAGCTGAAACAGGCCCCAGTGAGGAGCAATTCGCGTTACACGGTCTTCAGATTATTAGGTGGGTATACAGATGAGAACAAATGCCTGGGGATCATAATCTAGCCGAAGTGTATTCTGTCCGCAATGAATCTCGAAAGAGGCGACGGGGGCACGGTGTGGGACAATATCTAGCGTATCATTAGCTTCAGTACCAAAAAGAAATTATCCAATCGGAGCACAGTACTAGCTTTAATAATTCGGTGGTGCCCACCCTCTGAAGTTTTATTTAAATAAGCCCCGCAAAGTTCAAGAAAGATAATGCTTTATCCGATACATCTTGGCTGGGGAAAAAAAAAACAAACCGCGGTTCAACACCCGAATCCAACAGAATGCACTTTTGAATTAAAATTTTACTGGTTAAAAATCTCAAAACGAGATTTTTAACCAGTAAAATTTTACCTGCTGATATTAAATACAGTACACAAATGCTGCTTTTTCTGTCCAGGAAATGACCATTGAGAACAAAATACTCAGTTACAATAGGAATTTGCAACAAGTCTACCATTTCCATTAAAGTTTTCAATCAAAACAACGTATACTGAGAATATACGTTGTCTTAATATGTTGTCTATCCAAACACTACGACAACCTACCCAAGAGTTGGTATGTCCTCATCCTCTTGCCACCATTACCACTACCACATGGTGAGATATGGATTCTGTAAGCCCTCTGCACGTTGCAGGAAGTGTGTATGTTGTACCATGTTGCCAGGATTGCATTCCGTGGATCTCTGACAGCCCGTAGTGAAGAATCCAAACTTCGGGTCTATCGATCTACGGCGCACAATAGCCACTGCTACCAATGCGCCAGAAAAACATACATATATAAAAATCATGTTGATCGACCTAATCCCAGAGCTGCTCTTTTGGGATTCATATCTGGAGAATTCGGCGACCAAGGTTGCAGATGGAGCCCACTTTCCTGTTCGGCGAATCTCTCTAATAATACCCGTAACGTGGCCGGATACGGTATCCTGCTGGAACACACCTGTGCCATCCCAGGAGACAATTTCCCAGTATATGTGGCGAACAGGAAAGGTGGATGCATGTAATTTTATGTAGGGAGTATGAAGACCAAAGGCAGACTTTGATGGCACATATTCTTGGCTTATCATTTGATATACAGTACATTTACTTATTGCAAATGGTGACTGTTTTAATCCATTTCAGAAGTTTTCAGCTGCTGTTTTTGCAAGAACTGTTCTCCGAGCCTTTCTTTGAGAGGCAAACCTGGTGACTGGATTACTTCATGGAGTTTCTTGATGGACCCGATTCCTTGTGTCGGTTCTGTGATTTTGGAGAACGTTGCATTCAACTATTGGTTTCTACCTCTGGCTAGTAGCTGGACCTGATTCATGGTGTTGGGTCTAGTGCTCTGGTTAGTTGTCTTTTGTGCAGTGATAATGAATACTTCCTTCTGGATTCTGGACCTGATTCATTGCGTCGGGTCTGGTGCTCTAATGATTCTATTATCCATGGCGTATAGTTGGACATTTATTGGACAGTACCTTTATTGGGTTTGGAGGTTCCAGTGCATGTGGTATAGCAAATGAGGAAATATTCAGTCGAACTGTAATTTTTGAAGTTTATAGTTGTGCCATCCAGACTATTGATTATTAGTAGTGTGTGTTTTTCCTGCTGGCTCCCTGGTATGGGCAACCCAGGGAGCGGAATTGCTGGCACTCACTACCTCCAGTGGGTGCGAGATTTCATGCGCGAATTACGCTACAGTAAAATCAGACCCAGGTAATTCAACATACTTTTCCAGGCCTGCTTTGTAAAGACTACATATTCACAAGTTCTCAAGGTAGAGTTGGGCTTATGCCTGGGAGCTGCCCTGATTAACGAAAGAACGAACACACACACACACACACATGTTTAATGATATGTACAGAGTATCTAATTAGATGTAAATATATATTGCATATAAATCATGTATATGCTTTGATGTACATAATCTGTATATTGCGTGTAATTAATAAATGAATGAAAAAAAAAGAAAAGTATACACAGAGCAATATGGCCTAAGCCACTGATGTTCCTAAAACCCTACTACAACAACAATAGTGACCGTTTACGGCTCTCCGCTCATAAACAGGGAGTCCATGAGGGGAGAGATGTACCTGATAAGCCACATTGAAAGGTAGTTTTCCGCATTCAAAGTGCAGCCTGTGGTTATACGGGACTCCATGAGATTCTCGGGAACACACTCCTCATACACTGCCACTATCTGCCTGTTTTTGTTGCAGCCATTCTTCTCTGCAACTTGGCGCCGTAACCCTATGTACATGACATAGCACGAAACTTCATTCATGAGAAAAGGAAACTTTTTTTCACGGTATTCCATTGTCTAGTGATGCCGTTTGGATACAAATTTTAGGTATCGTTGGCGATGGGCGACCATAGGAATGGGTAACTTGCCAGGCCCCTAATCCAGCGGTTCATATGGAGGAGAGTTCGTTGGAGCGTATACTTAGAAATAACACTCGTGTTCCCCTGATTTCATAGTCAAGAACAACTGTAATATTAGGGACACCTAAGAACGTTCTCATCTGCCCGTGTATATTATGTCTATAAATTTCGTTGTCTGGTCGATTTTCCTGTTTTGCTGGAAGAAAACCCAAGTTACGGGGGAGGAACCTTTACCAATGTCTGAGATCAACCAAGTTAGCCATGGAATGAGAAAAGCCCATAAAAGTTCCTGGCGTCATTGATTCGAAACTGGGCCTTTTACACCTTGTGTGAATTGGAAGGTGATTATACCCACTGTACTACAGGCGCAGATAACGTTCATTGTCAGCTATTCTACTGTTTTACGTCTATCTGCTCACACAAAGTGAGACACGTTCACCACGACCATCGATGAGGCCTGGGCGCCCGTAAAATGCTGCTCTGTCCACTTTCCGTCCATTCACTACAGCATTCTGCGAACGCCCACAAGATTAGCAAATTTTGTAATACTGCCACCCCACAATCATCCCATTTTTGAAGTCAGTCAGACCACGGCGCTTGCCCAAGTACTTCATTTGGATCGCATGCCACGAACCTACAATATCACATTTAGAACACTGTTCGTCAATGGTTTCTTTCATAAGTCCTTTGTTAAACTTTTCATAACTAATATCAATGTAAACTTTCATGACATGTCTCTAACTAAGGAGAAAGAAGACTATGACAAAATACAGATTCAAATAGAACAAACGAAGGAATTAAACAAATGATGTACACGTAACAAGAGGAAATAAATATAATTTGTTTAATACGTTTTGAGTCATTACCCAGCATTGGCTCTGATTTACTCTCCCGGAAACTCGGGATCTTTGTCCAGAAAACCTGCCTCAAAACACAAGGAGCAATATGGTCTCAGTCGCCGATGCTCCTAAAGCGTTACAACAACCATCACTCAACCATAGCTCAAATTGTATAGCCTGAATTCCCTCGATGGCGAAATCTTCTCTAAGCAGACTGAATAATTTCTTGTCCTCCGAAATAAACTTCACTTGGAATGGTTTCAAAACATTCCTATCATCATCATCGACAGAATTTCAACTGTTTACAAGCGATAACTCCAATCCAGGCAAGGAAACCTGTGTGCCTATGAGGTACGAGCATATCGTGTTATCAGTATAGTAACAGGATATTGTAAGTCTACCAGTATATTTTCTGTTTATACTTCAAACGACTACGTAGTGTCGGAGGACTTTACAAGATAAGTTACAGAAATATTATTCTATATTGTGTCATCATGAAGAGTCAATCACGTGGGGTGTATAGGTTTTTATTTCCATAACAAAGAAATAGCTTTGTGACGCTATTTCTTTGTGATGTTTATATTTTTTTTTATTATTATTATTATTATTTTTTTTTTATGTGAAGCCCAAACACGAGAGGTATTAGGACCTATAGTACTTAGTACCGTGCTTGGGTTGGAGGTTGAGAAGACAAAAGAAGATATTTGTTGGCATTGGACTTGAACTTCTGTAGATTGTAATTTTAAGGAAATACGTATGAAGGAAGGTTGTTCCAGAAAACGGCAGTTGAATCAATAAATGGGGAAGATGAAAAGCTGGTTCTGTGGGTTTGAAGCTGGACAGTAAATGGATGTTGGCTGGTGGCGGCATGTGTTCGGACTGTTTTGAAAGAGAGAGTGGGAATTATAGAAGCCAATGCAGAAGAACAGTGCCCATGGAAGTATCTGTAGAAGAGGCATGCAGCAGAAACAGTGCGTCTATGACAAAGCGAGTGGAGAGAATCTGTTAGAGATGAATCATTAATTAACCTAACTGCCCTCTTCTGAATGGAATCAAGAAGCCTGAGAGAGGTTTTGGGGGCACCACCCCAGATGTGGAAACAATATTCCATGGCAGGGCGGATTTGCGATTTATACAGAGTGATCAGCTGTTTGGAAGAAAAATAATGCAGAGAGCGAAAGAGAAAATCAAGTTTTTTAGATGCAGATGAAGCAATATTTGTAATGTACTTGGGCCAAGAGAGATTAGAAGTCAGAGTAATCTCCAAAAGAGATATATCATTTTGCTTAGAAATCGGAGTGTCACCAAAAATAACCATAGTAGCAGAAGAATCCTTTTTGCGAGATATAAGACAAGACTGAGTTTTAGAAGGGTTGAAATCAACTAAGTTGTCTTTGCCCCACTGGAGAATTACCTGACGATCGGCATTTAAGGAATTGGTAGCAGACTTTTGAGAACTTGAAGTTGATTGAGCAGGACAAGGTTTCTCAAAATGGAAAGTGGAATGCAATGTGCTATCATCGGAAAAACTATGGATAGGATTTCCAGTCAATGGAAGAAAGTCATTAATATACAAGAGGAAAACAGTGGGGAAAAGAACTGAACCTTGGGGGATACTCGCATTAGTGGAGAATCTAGAAGACAGAGCCATCTACCATCACCCTCAGTGAGCGATCAGAGAGAAAACTGGATAACCAATTACAAAACAACAGTTGGCAAACCATGAGATGGAATCTTGTTTAGAAGGCCTTTATGCCAAACACGATCGAAAGCGTTTGAAATGTCAAGAGCAACTACTTGTGTTTCACCGAACCTTTCAATTGAATTAATCCATAAATGGGTAACATAAGCCAGAATATCACCAGTGGATCGAAACTGACGGAATCCATAATGGCGATCGGTGATCAGACGGAAGGTTTCTAAGTAGTTTAAGAATTGACGGTTAATTGATTTTTCTATTACTTTAGAAAGAGTAGAAGTAATTGCAATGGGACGATAATTGGATGGGAGGGATTTGTCACCCTTTTTAGGAACTGGCTGAATATAAGAAAATTTCGAAGCAGAAGGAAAAACACCTTTGGAATAAGAAAGTGAAAAAAGGCGGCAAAGAATAGGAATCAGTTCGAGAGGACAGGTTTTGAGAACAAGTGTAGAAATACCATCGGGACCTGGAGCTTTCTTAGCATCAAGATGCGTCAAAATCCTTCTGACATCCTCTTGACGGAAGACCACAGGAGGCATTGAATGGAGCGTGTTGGGAATGGTGGGAGGTGTTTTACCAAGATCATTAATACATGAGTTGGTAGAAAAATGAGAATGCTAGCATGTCAGCTTTATCCTTGGCTGAAGTGAAAACAGAACCATCTGGTTTGGACAGAGGTGGAAGCAGAGATGGACAAAAGTTGCGGCCAATAGCTTTGACAAGAGACCAGAATACTCGGCTACCATTAGGGCAAGAAGCAAGTTTTCTACTCTTAGCCTGTTCAAACTCTAGTTTAGACTGGTTGATAACTGCTTTGCAGTTGTTGAGAGCTTTGGTGTAGCCAGAAAATGAAACTAAAGTATTAGAAACAAGCCAATTACGATATGCAACGTTCTTATCTTGAACAGCCTTAGCACTTGTATTGAAAAACCAAGGTTTAGATAAAGGACCAGATTTTAAAATGGAGTGTGGGATAAAGTATTCCATTCTTGGAAGAATAATTTCACTGACACGATCTGCGCAAATGTTGAATAATTGAAACGGTAATCTGACCAAAGAAACGAAGAAAAGGAATCTCGCAGGTCATCCCATTTTGCATTCTTGTAATGCCAAACACGAGGTTGGGAATAGCCATGAGATAAAGGCTCCATTGGAGAAGAGAATCACCAATTTGTGATCTGAAGTGCCTAAAGGACCTCTCACTTCGACCGTGTACTTAGAAGGGTTGTTTGTTAGAAAAAGATCAAGATTATTGGCTGTATGATTAGGATTGTCCGGTATTCTTGTAGGTAAATGAACAATCTGTGCAAGGTCATTAGTAATTGCAAAAGCCTCAGCATCTCGACCAGCTGGGTCCGTGTAACTAGAAAACGGAAGCCAGCTGGAGTTGTGAACATTACAATCACCAAGGAAAATTACCTCACTGTTAGGAAAGTTGGACTGGAGAAAGTCAGGTTGCAAAGAGAGGAAGTCAAAGAACTCCAAGTGATTAGTGGAGTTGAGAGAACGGTAGGAACAACAGATGAATTTGACACAATGAGGTAGAGAGATTTTAAGCCAGAGAAGATCGAAGAGAGGAGATGATTCCAAATTGCCAAGTCTCTCACAGGGAATATCAGAACGGACATGTGCACAAGTACCACCTTTGAGGAGAAAGGAATCGTACAACGAATAATTTGGGCATCCGAGATGAGCAGTAGTTGAATCAACCGATAACTGAGATTCTATCAGAAAAAGTGCATGAGGTTTGGCAGACTGCAAGTGGAAATGGACATCGTTGAGATTAGAATGGAGACCACGTATATTTGTGAAACGAATTAGGAAGTGTTTGGGAGGTTTAGATCTTTCTTTCGCAGATATGCTTGCTCTATTAGTTTGAGAATTCATGGTGTATTCAATAGTAAGAAAAAGTGGGTGGGACATACTGTATGAAGTAATGAAATTTTTGGATATGGAATACTGGGTAAGAATATACTCAGATCCTTGACATAACGTGGCCTCGGCAATGCCCCCCCCCCCCGGCATACACACTACCCTGTCCCTCCATTCACTAACTGGCAAAGTACAGGTAGCAAGATGATTATACACTAGCTGATCCAGAAGCCTCCTAGAGAGTTACCAATAGGTTCGGTCCGTTGTACTAACTAGCGGCCGGCTTGCGAACACCGTTTTAGAGCTGTACCCTCGAAATGTAAGGAATATTGGATCTCGCCACGATGTTCATTATAACCTCAAAAGTCATCAATCATACTGCACGATGGAAGAGATTGGGAAGGGTCGACCGGAACTTAGCTCTAGAAACAGGGTTCCGCCACTTCAAGCCTCCAATAAGCAAAATCGTGGTATTGCACCGGTTGATGAGTCATCTACCATCTAGTACTGCCTGGTAACATAGAGGGGCGGCATTGCTCCATGCGGTGTGGGCGCCACCATGTACTTGTGCATGGAGGTTATACCCAGGATTACTAACAGTCCCAACATCGTAAGGTGCAAGCAGAGGATTTGGCTGTCACAGACCGTCCGGACTTCTCCGAAATTAGGTCCACTTGACTTGAATGTCACTCGAATATCAGTTCCATCAGCGTTTTAGACTCCCAGGTAGCAAGTACAGCTTGTCTGGCATATCTGAGAGAATGTCTGTGACAACCTCAAGGACCAAAGGAGTAACGTTTTAGTATGTTTCTATGCGTTTTACTTATCCATTTAGGTGTCTTTCAGTTTTGATATTTAGGGTTTCTGATTAAAAAAAAAAAAAAAAGCTTGGTCACAGTTCGTCTGGTATGCTATTTTACACTATATTATTACATTTACACATGAAATTATGTTCGCAAGCTTATCGGAATAACGCAAGGTAAAACCAAATTAATTCAGGTGAGCACAGAAGGATGGAGTAAGGTTTACTCTGATATGTATAGTTTTTTAATTAACAGAATGGATAAAATGGATGAATCTTTCAAAATTTGTATGGAAATGTTCCATAAAAGATTTCCGTTAACTGACCTTGTGATATATCCAGTCTTTGGAAATTAATTGATGCTTTCATTTCGTGCTCTAACTGTATCAGAATTTGTTTTCGATGAAGTGAAACTTATTTAATAGATCCAGCAGAGCTGGTGGTTTCCCATGAAAGCAAATCCTATTATACTCTAAAATAAACTGTTATGTGCGGAATGAATTGAACACAAATTATTCGGTAGGCGACAGCTCAGCCAGAATATCTCCACTACCTTGTCCCAAAGGTAATCCACAAGACTCCACGTAGAACTGTTGATCCAATTAGAGTTTAAATGTGATTATTATTTAAATAAAGTTCATTGTATCTAGATCATTTAATTATGCAGGACACAGCAGAGAGAAACATTAACAAACGTTTAAACATTCGAGATACTGTATATATATATATAGTGCATTAATATTTACGCAAAGGATTTTGAAAAGATACGATCGGTTTATGTTGATGTAGGGTTTATGCGCATCAGCAACTTAGACCATATTGCGCAGTATATTTTATGTCTGTAATTTCGTGTGTTCTCTGGTCAACTGACTGGTTTCCGGGCTTACTCGAAAACTCTAGTTTCTAGGTGGGAAAAAACCTTTCTATCCACGCCTGAGGCCGACTAACTCAGCCATATTGTGAAAATAAAGCCTGTAAAATATTCCTTGCTTTATTGACTGGATTCGGACCAAGGTCTTTTACATTCGGTGTGGGGAGGAACAGTGTTTATGTGCTACTTGAGACGGCTATCTTACGATCTATATGTACATAACGCTCTGGTTGAAGGTGATTAGTTTTATTGGGAAACATTGTCAGGGAAAAGGGGAATATTTTTTGTGACAAGGATAGGTGAACCAGAAGCAGGATATGTTTGCCGGGTGCAACAATTGATAACGTTACCAAGAGAAGAGATTGTCAAATTTTAAAGATTGGTAAAGAGAGCATTATTATTCATGTGTGGACTAAAGATATTAAACGAACACGAACTGAACATTTGCTGGATACATTTAGGAACATACTGAAAAAATTCTGCCAGGTAGGTTAGGATGTGTTTGCAATTCTATTCAGACGGGATAGGCAGGATTGTATGCTGAAAGCCTTGTGGATTAACTCAACACTTGAGGAAATTACATGATTATATGGGGAATTTTTTTTATAAACTTGGCCCTCACGTAAAAATTTCTGTTTGTTTGCAAGACGTTCTGAGAGTATCAATTTTTCAAATCAACGGGATAATAAAGACAGGGTAACAAACCTAAATAACTTCAAGGAATGTGCCAGGGTAATAAACCATAGAAGAATACTTAGTCTTACCTGTGTAAGAAATACAGAAATGTTGCCAATAAAATTGCTGAATTCGAACTCCCGGGTAGGACAACTAATGCTGACATAATAGGGCCACAGAAACGAGGCGCCACCGGAAACTGGGAAGAGGAGTTCCACTATTTTATGTATAATATATTTAGGAAAGATAGGGAAGAGAGAAGGGGTGGTGTCGTGCTTCTTATCAAAACAATCTGAGCGCGAAAAGGGCTTTTGCTGAGTCTGAAGTCTGTGCTGACAGACGGAGCCGTCTGTCAGCACAGAATCTGTGTGTCAAAAATTAGTTGGAAAGGAAAGGTATCATGGGAGTGGGAGTAATATACAAAGTAGAACAATGTGAAGAGCATGACGAGAGTCTCTGCATGCAGATGGAACGGGCAAGCGAGCGTGAATGTCTTTTTATGGGTGACTTCAATCTTCCCCAAATTACCGGAAAAAGTGGGAGGGAACTCACCTCAGGGATAAAAATTTCAAGAAAGCTAGATTATTATTTGTACCAGCATGTTAGAGAAAAATACTAAGGTCTAAAATATTCTTGACTCACAAATTATATGATATCACAGGGCTTAAAATACAGCAATGGCGAGTAGTGATCACGTAGTCATCAGTTGGAAGATGTTATAGTTAAAGGAACGGGTTTTAATTTCAGAAGAGGGGAATTTGACAGTTCAAGGCGCTATATGGCATTTATTAATTGGGCGGATTGCAGAGTGAGGGAGAACACAATTGAATAATGGAGCACCTTTAAAGAAAAAATTACAGAAGCCATTAACGCATACATACCATAAAGAAAATACTGCAAGAGGAGAATGCCGAAATGGATGAGTGTGGAGTTGTCAGGTCAAATAGATCAGAAAAATATTTCCTGGGATAATTACAGAGCGATGAAAAGTACTGACGCCTACAACATCTAACAGTTGATTTGATAATAGTTTAGATAAGGTTCTAAGAGAGAAGTCGGGGACAAGGAATTTATGTATGCGAATACAAGGAATAAAAAAGCGAATCAGATCAGGCCCTTCTGCATTGGGATGAGAAAGTCTTAGACAACCCAGCTGATGTTGCAGATGAATTAAATAAGTATTTTGCATCTGTCTTTACTGAAGAATGACCCTTTATACTAAGAAGAGGCTGTGTGAGTGAGGCTAAGTCATATTACATTAGCGATTTCGAGATTACAGGTGACTATTTATTAGAAAACTTGCGAGCATAACGGCAAATAAGGCTTCCGGAGTTGATGGCACACATCCACTAATTTTAAGAGAGGCTGCGAGGGAGTGTATTGAACTACTGAAGTCGATTATGAGGGCATCTTTGGGCTGTGGAGTGATTCCTTTGGATTGGTAAAGTGCCAACGTATCACAAATACATAAAGGCGGTTCTAAGAAAGAAGTCGGTAACTACAGACCAGTTAGTCTGACTTCAGTGGTAGGAAAAATATTAGAGGCCATAATTAGGAGTGCAATCCATGAACGTAATACACATCATGGTTTTGTTAAGGGAAAATCATGTTTAATTAACAGTAGGCTACTTTGGTAGAGAGTTACTCATGAGCTGGATGTAGGGAACAATTTCATCATACATTATTTCGATTTTAGCAATGCATTCGACTCAGTCCCTCTTGACAGGTTACTATACAAGCTGTAACATGTTGAATTAGAATTTTTGGAAAAATTCTAAGATGGATGGTAGGTGGCTGCAGGGCAAAAGGCGAGGGTTGTGATTAATGGATATTCTTCAGACTGGTGTAAAGTTAGAAGTGGGATCTACACGAATCGGTTCTTGGACCACTGTCGTTTCTGATTTTCACGAACAACATCAACGAAAGGATACAAGGCCCGATATCAAAATTTTCACGTGAAATGTAAAGATTGGTAGAGTACTTAATGATCAATACCAAGTAGCGCTTGTTAAAGATGATTTTGAACAGGGTGCAGGAATGATTTTTAAAGTGGCAGCTATATTTTAATGCAGCAAAATGCAAGGTATGCTACTGGGACATTGCTTTACGCTTGGGGAACAGTAACCCCAAAATGAATTATAACTTAGTAGAGTTGAATTAAAAACAGTAGAGATGTAAGTGATCTGAGAAGTGTAATCAGGCAGCCAGGAAGGCCCACGGTGTCCTATCGACGATTTATATGACATTATCCTGTAGAAATAGGGAGGTCATAGTCCGACTGTATAAAGCAATTGAAAGAGCATATTGGAATACTGTGTTTAAGTATGAGATCTGATCTGACAAAAGATATTGAGCTTCTTGAAAGGGTTCAAAGACGGGCAATTGTCATAGTGAGATCGGCTAAAGGGCGACCATACGAGGAAAGACTCCGATTACGTGGGCTACGGTGCTTTGGCAACCAGGCACATCAGAGCTGACCAGATTGAAGTTTATAAAGTTCTGAGAGGATTAGTAAAATGAATGACGGTGGAATTTTCACTGTTATAAGGAGTTCCAGAGGGGCATAAATTTAAATTACACGGAACGAGGTTTTAGACCACATTGTAGGAAGTTTTCTTTTAGCCAGCGAGTCGTTGATTGCTGGGACAGGTTGCCTTCGCAGTTAGCTGGGGCTGACAATTTGAATAAATTTAAAGGTTAACTTGACAGTTATCTAGGTGACGAGGGAAGCAGATAATTTTTATTTTCTAATCTACTCTTTTTTTTTTTTAACTGTCAGTGCAGCAAAAGCCTTGCACTATATGGCAATTGCTATTCTATACCACAAAAGAAATTTGCTATAGTCTAATGCTATCCAAGCAGTGGTTCACTTTTCAATTCAAACTTTTAATGACTTCCCATCTTAAAATTATTTAAACAAAAACGTAATTCCTCTTCGTCTACTTAAAATCAATCTTTTCAGTTGCGTGTTGCATTTATATTGCGTGTTACATATATTTGATTGAAGAATACATAGGCTTTGTTTGGGTCAAACTGTGAAGTCGACAGGTACAGAAAAATTGAGAAGTATAAAATTCGATGCTTAACTCTTCTGGTAGCTATTAGGAGAATCTTACACATAGTGGCCAGCTTAGTCAGTTTTAGATGAGGGGTCGTCGGTTTTTCATTCAGTAAAACAAAAAAAAAATGTATCTACTATAGATTGAATTGCTTGCAATTTACAGGCACGATAAATGCAGACCACATGGTTCTTTCTGCCTGTGAAAAAAGAAAGCAAGCATCAAATTTCTGTAACACAGAAATGCCGAACTTTTTTTTTTACGTTGAAAGCTCTTCTGACCAACGTGATTCAACAATGCTCGCTCTTCAGTAGTCAAACTGCTTATTAAGAATGTTAATTTCAGAGAGCATCAAAAGTTTTTTTTTTAAAATGGCTGAAAAGCTTTCATTTTTGAAGTTTAATTAGATCGTTTAGGTGAAGAACAGGAGCAACTTAGACTGTATGGCTTTGGTATATTTTGCCTGTAAATTTCATGCATACAATAGTCGAATTACCTGTTCTGCTAGATAGCCGATACAATAATCGAATTAAAAACAGAGCAACGTTCCCCCAAAGAACTCGCTTTCTGTTTGAGAAGCGCTCGTAAAAGTGTTTTATTTCTTTAAGGTACTTCCTACAGAGATGTGAATCCAAACCCCACATTTTCTACACGGTGTAAGAGAATAGTGAAACTTCTTTACTGAATAACTCGCAAAATCTGAAGTATAGAGTTCTTAGAAATGTTTTAGCCAATCCACAAAGGTTTACATATGGATACGGGGAGGTACTGACGAAGCACATTCACTGCTTCGAATTCTTAGGAGCCAAATTTAGACTTTTACCTACAAGCACACAGATTTTTAGCTTATGCAGATAATTATTTAGATAAACAAATGGATACGAATCGAAGACAAAAAAAATTTTTATATTTTTGTTAATCGAAGCATAAACATCGCAGGTGCTCCTTATGTCACAGCAATATTAATTCACGAATAACAGATTGATTTAATATTGAATATTTAACTTTTTTTAATGATTTCTATTCGAAGTTCTCATCTTCCGCATCATAGGACTGCATACACTACACATGGTGAATGTGAAAAGGCACGCAGTTATACAAGCGTCAAACAGGCAAAGATCAAAAATAAGGAAGAGGAACACGATGCAGTAGTAAGCAGCAGAAGAAGAAACTTCTTGAAGACGAGAAGATGGCTTTGTCCGTGGGGAAGCAGTAAACACCTGAGAGCTGCTCAGTTAACTTGTAAGTTGTTCGTATCTAAGTTGCGACCTACTGCGACGGAGGACCTACCTCGATATCACAATCACAGCGAAAAACCTCAGGACTAAATGCCCGAGTTATGCATCCTTTGCAATTATTACTTGAGAACAGGACATCAAAAAGATTTTGAAGGCAGAAGCCTGGCCATAAGTTCCAAAAATAAGGCCGTTCTTTTGGGAGTTACAGAAATTAGAACAAAATAGGCACGAGACAGTATAGCAGCTAAAATCAAGAGAAAGAAAAGGGGGCCAAAAACGAACCAATATTTTTTCACGAAATGTCAGAATTATATTTAACAAACTGCACATATTGCAAGCAATGATATCAACTAATGGCCACGACTTTGCATGGGTGAGTCTTGGTTCTAGTAATAAGGATCTGGATAAATTTTTGCACAATGCATCATTTAATGCCACAGCTAACTCTAGAATTTCTATGAAAGGAGGAGTAGTCATTATATTTAATAAGAAATACAAACTCTTAAGCCATTCGAATTCATAATGAAAGCAACTGGAATAATTTTGAGGCTGTAAATACCATCGTTCAACTTACGCTTAGAGAGTTGCAAATAATTGTTATTTATTGTCTACCAAAACATTGCGAGAGCACCGAATTAAGCTGCAAATCTAGATTGTTAACAGTATTAGAAAGAAGGCAACATGTATTATTACAGGTTACTTAATTGCCTGGGGCTGTTACAGATGCTGAGGGCGCACAACTCGAAAGGTAACTAGGAGTCCTGCATCTCAGACAAGAAGTCATGAAGTGAGCGCTCCAATGAGAGGTTGTAATATTCTTTATGTGCATAATTTCGTAATTTTCCCAATGGAGCAGCTGCAGTGTTGCAGCGCAAAGCCACTGCAAGCCATTATGCGTTGTATGAGAAGTGACAATAGAATAAAAAGAAAATGCGAAATAAAAGAACTTGAAAATATCATATTCAACCAAGTTTTTCAAAAATAAGTTATCATATCAGTGTTAAATAACTTCAGTTGGGAAAATCTTTTACATTTGGAACTTCATGAGGCAATCAAATTACTAACATTCGAATTGGCAACAATTGGAAAAAAAAAAGAGCATCGAACCTGATTAATATCGGGAAGTTTTCGAAGACTTGCTTCTCCAAAACGCTTAAACAACAATTTAGAACAAAACAAAAGGCATATCAACAGTGAAACAAGTGTTCAGGATTTAACGCAATATAAGCAAAGGTTGGGTTTGGTTTGGGTTTTATTGGCGCATTAGCAACTAAGGCTATAATGCGCCAAGAAGTAGCAAAGGACAAAATTTGTTAAATTAAGAAGCATGAATTAAATAATGGAATTTATATGAGGCTATGAAAATCTAAAAGAATTACAGATAAAAGAGAGAGAATATATTAATGAGAATCTAGTAAAGATGTGAAGGACTGAAGAAGCCAGCTGAGAGAGAGAAGAAACTGAGAAACAAAATAAGCAATATACCTTGCTTGTTTGTTTGTTTTTTCTGGATTTATTGGGCGCATCGGCAACTATGACCATAGTGCGCCATACATATGATAATTATGCATGCCATTTCTTCTCAAATAGAGAAAATCTAAAAAAGGAACCAGAAAGTAATTTTTTTAAAGTTATAAATGCTTGAGACATTTGTTTCATTATTTAAAAGTGAAGTAAGTGTAGGAGGATCTTCTGTTGTGGCTGGAGTGCAAAGATTCTGGCGTTCTCTTGTATATTTTGTGCATTCAACCAGAATGTGTTTCACTGAGAGCATTGTATTACAGTGATGACATTGAGGAGGTATCTCTCCTCTTAAAAGATAACCATGAGTGATATTTGTGTGACCTATTCGCAGACGAGCCAATATTAACTCCTGATGTCCGATTGAACTAAAGCTGGAAGGCCATCCCTCAAGGTTTGGCTTGATACTTCGAAGTTTATTATTATAAGTTGATTTTCCCATGTTAACTGCCATTGGCACATGCATTTTTCCTGGATTATTGGTTGATAGTCTTGATGAGGCACTTTCCACTTGTTCTCAGGTGGTAGGTGAGCTAATTTGGCAGCATTGTCCGCTAGTTCATTTCCAGGAATTGCCATATGTCCTGTGACCCAGCAGAAGTGTATGTTTTTTTCCCAAGTTCTGATAAGGTATGTAAAGAGCTGACTGATATACCTTGCAGTAAACAACAAAACGGGGCTATTTTGAAATCTATCAATATAAATAAAGAACAACTCAAAGTCACAAACGGACTGCCAAATAAGCAAACCATGGGACCAGACGATATATCATTATTTATCATAAAAATCTTGAGTCCATTCATTACAGATATTATTATATATATTTAAGTGCATAGAAATGGGCCTCTACCCACCCGAGCGGAAGGAAACAGCGGTCACACTCATTTCAAAAATCAAACACCCAAAAGTAATAAATGATATCAACCAATATCAATTAGCTATTCCCTACCAAAAACGTTGGAAAAAAAGCAATGAAGTCGGCGCTCACGTCCTATTGCTTTGAACATCAATCACAACAACTCTACTCAGTGATAGAGGGAAGATCCACAAAATTATCTAGTCGACACTCATTAACAAGGTACATTTGTATGTGGTGTTTCTGGACGTGTTCTTATGATAATAGCATCAGCTGATGACAGTGACAAATATTGTCGTCATCGTGCAAATCCTTAGGGAACATTTTCATATTGAAGAGAATCCGTTTGAAATGTTAATGAAGGCCACACCACAGAGGATACTAAGAGTGAGTTATAACTGAGTAAAAGCTGAAATTAGACTACATTCTAGCATTATGCAAGGAGGCGTTCTCTTCGTCTTCTTTTTGCGGCTGCAGAAGAGCCTCTGTCAAGTGAATATGATAATATTGTCGCATATGCAAACCGATCTCAAAGTTTTCATATATTCAGATAAATATACAGATCAGAAGGCTCTTCAAGAGAAGACAGACCAAATATTCAAAGGCTTCTACGCCTTTGAATATTAGAAAACTACTTAAAGAGTAGCTTTCTAAGCCTAGTAAAATCAACACAGAGGTCAGTATTAACAGCTCAATCTGTAAAAAATCGAAAGTTTGATTGGAGTATGGCATCTATGATAAGACTGGACTGTCACAAAGATAATGTGGTCTGACGAGTCTCGATTAACGTCGAGTCTCACTTTTTTGCCCCAATGGCTGGAAAGACGGATGGACTGGGGCGAATGCATGGCCTAAACCTCACGAAGCCATGCATTCAATTTGTCTCGTTCCACTATTCAAGCAGCTGGAATTGGTATCATGATATGTTCCTTCTGTTCTTGGTACAGACTGGATACATTCAAACCATTAGAAGACCCTGTTATCACCAGTGAATACCATTCTGTCGTATCAGACAAACTTCATCCTGCAATGCTTTATTTTTTACCCGGTTTGCGATGGATTATTTCAAGATGACAAAGCGACTATTCGCCTCAGAAAAAAGGAATTCCAACGTTTACCCTGGCCGCCTAATTCTCCAGATTTGAATCTAACTGAGAATATCTTAGATATGTTGAAAAAGGCAGTTCCCTACCCACCACGATACAGCAATGGACAAATATCCTGATGTTAGAATGGTCAAATCCAAAGCTAGATTCCCTCAGACACTTATTGGGATGTATGCCAGGACGTGCATGGGCTGTAATTCGGACAGAAAGTGAACCTACTTGATATTGAAAAATTTTGTTTTTGGTCTTTTATTCTACTAAGTATTACACTGTGATCTAATATTGAATGTGTAGCAAAATGGATGATTTTATAAGCTAAAAATATATAACAACAATGACAACGTCTGGAATGTATTAAAACAAATAAATTGGTGCGTGTAAATTATTAATGGAACGTGAAATACATAAACCCGATACTATAAGCCCGTCTAAGTTCAGTTCAATATTTAGAAAGTTCTCGGTTTTGAGTGTCTCATTTTAAAGATTCTACTGTAACTTAAATATGTAACCACGCAAAGCAGACCAACTGACCAGAGTATAGATACAATTTAATGTAAAAACATAATTTACTGTTCAACTCGGTGCAAATTCAATATCAGCCCGCACTGCAAGAAATTACGTAAATCTAGGACCTCGAGTAGACTGCAGCGCATTGAAACGCTGTTCTGGTTCGTCACATAGGTAATGTTCGTGCACATACTTGTTCATTAAGGAATGTTCCGTTTTCCTAAAATATTCCATTTCGACGACTGTAAATCACTACAGAACAATATTGATATGAAGAGAGAAATCTAATCCAGAGTGGTTTAAAACCACAGTTTGTCACAAAGCCTCTGCAACAGATAATCAACGTTTCTGGAGTCATACTCCTTGCAAAGATAATTACTTTTGCGAGTGATTCATCAAACTTAGCCAACATAATAGCTGCTCCCAACAGACGAAATACAAGAAACGAACAAAAATTCAAATCCAACCTCTTCAGACTCAAACAAATGGACAGAATGTTCCCCAATGCATCCCTTCACCTCATAAATCATCAAAACATTGATTGAAAAAGATTATTCAGCTGTCAAGCCTAGATGAGTCAGATTTACAATCAGATGAAGAGAAATAAACAGCATCCTGCCTTCAAACCAGTAAGTAGTAACTGAAAACCGAATGTGCTGCTCTGCAAAATATCTTTATAATACATGAGTTTAATTCATATTCATTGTTAATGCTTATATGATTACGCATATTTTATTTCCTTTGTACCGAATTATCTGTATCCATCAGAGCACATCGCTAAGGAGCCATGTGCTCTGATGGGCTTGCTGTATTTGCCATAAATGAATTTATTTATTTAATATTTAGGAATTTGATGGAAACGTTTGCACGTATTTTAGTAGGGATATAACTATCGGTTGAAATTTTAATTACTATCTATGGTAGTATTTGAAGTATATCTTAAAATGTTTTAAAGTATTTTTCCCTTTATAGTATTTTAAATAAACATCATAGGACTTCCTCTTTCCTTTTTTTTTTATGTAGGCATTTTGTTTTCTCCGAAGATGGAGCAACATGCAATAAAGTACCTTCTTTTCAACGTACCACATTCTCAGAAAGTGGGTAGCGACATTAATGAGTCCGTGCCATTGTATCCTATTTGTTAAACAGCGTGCTGAAGTTCAAAGTGGCGGAACTTCCTGTAGGAATGCTGACCAGCCGATTGCGTTCAGAGTACACAGTAAGAATTTTATCGTAAGTAATCATCGATTGACTGAACTTTTTTTACGAGTCTGTTGACATTTTGCAAGGTACACGCAATCAACATTAATCGACCAATTTAAGTTGAGTAAGAGCTTCGCATAATCGATGGTACGAATGTTGGCAACTAAACAAAAAGCGTCGTAGCCGTAGATAATAACGGCAGTCTTGGAACAGTGCTGTTTAAATTAGGACGAGTTTTTAATAATGGGTGATGCATGAGCTTATCCTTTCAAACTTAAGAACGAATTGGGAAGCAGATTTTGGAAACACTCGTTTCCAAAATGAATAGTTTGGTAAGTTGTGCGTTTGGTCTTTATGAAGAGCCCATAAAAATTCATCGTGTCATTGTCGTCACTTGAACTTTTCCAACCGGTGCAGAAAGGATGGCGAGTATATCCACTGCGCTGAACTAGAACGCCCAAATTCAATAGTGGTTCACCAGTAATTAAAATTTGAACCCCATCTTCAAGGGCTTGTGCTTACAGTAATCCTCGCATAAATGAGTAATCAGACAATTTAATGTACTGACTAGACAATTTACTGCCAAACTCGGTGTAAATTCAATATCAGGGCGCAGCGCAAGATTCTATGAAATTACGCAAATCCGACTCCAAGTAGACTGCAGAGTTTGGAACGTTGTTACCGTTCGTCACAGCGGCAATGTTCTTTTGTTTCAGACGTTGTTCCTCTTTGTGTTAATTCATCATGCATCTTCAATTCATTTTGAAGTACATCTTACGTAATATCTTAAGTTCTGCCACAGTGTGTGGTTTCCTTAGGAGTACACATACCAACTATTCTGCCCAACAAAATTAACAGAACACGTAGAAAACGTGGTGTAACTTGTGTAGCTTGCAATGAAGCTAGACAAAATTTGATATGTTGGTGTACCTTAGAATGATGTTGAAATGAGGAGACAGCGAGATGTCTCCTCATTGAGTAAAATGGAGATTTATAGGAATTGTGTAAAAATTACCAAAACGGTCGCATACAGAAGTCGATACAAGATGCTCGAAAATATAGTCACATGACATCAGCACAGTGTATGATCCCTCCAACGGCTAAACAAGCCTGACAACGGTAAACCATGCTCGATATAAGGGTATCTATAATTTTCTGTGGCAACAAATCACATTCTTCCACCAGCGCAAACCACAGCTCATCAAGGGACCGAAGAGTTGGCTCAGTGTGCAATGCACCGCCCAAGGTTCGATCGGATTTAAGTCTGCTGATCGAGCTGGCCAAGGCAGTAGTTGGCCAGCTACAAACCCCTGGCTTGTAGCCGTGAAGGGAGTTGTATACAGCAATGTGCTTTCTGTATATAATAAAGAATTCTTCTTCTTCTTCTAGTTGGATATCTTCAGTTTAAAGTTTGAGCTGAAGAGAATAAGCTGGAAACCTCGACAAATAAAAGTAGAATCTTGCTCCTCAAAGGACGTCTTGACATCAGAAGACCACCAACCATTCGTTATAAAGGACACGCACTCAAGAATCAACATACATTCAAACATTTAGGTGTTACCCAAGATGATCGCAGAACTTTCATGCCACATCTAAAGTCCCTGAAAGAGAAGGCCAAGAATTGCATCAATATGCTTGCTCGCTTCACTCACAAAGACTGGGGGCTTAAGGGACCTGCGCTTCATCTTCTTTATTCAGCTGTTTTTGTACCATTCGTAACACACGGCTCTGCCGTGTGGTTCCATCGTGTGTCCATCATCAGCACTAAGAACCTTATCCTGCAGATACAACTGTTGATGTTAATAAAAATGACTCGGGCATGTAGAACGACATCATCAACAGCACTACAAGTATTGCTGCGCTGTATTTCCCTTGACCTCCAAGCGGCCTTCACAGGGCTTTCCCATTCTATCAAAAATAACAAAGAACCTGAATTCCTCGGGATAAAAACATGTATCGATGCAGATCCAAAACAAGAACTCCGGCGTACTTGGCAGGAACTTGTCTCCCTCTGGAAAATTAGTTGGGATGATTCCACCAAAGGCAGTACTGCCAAGCTATTTCTGCCTAGTGTCTCCTACCCCAACAACGGATAACCCAACATCTACAAGAGATATGGCAACATGACTGGGACACTACAACAAAAGGGGCCATCACAAAACGATTCCTTCCATCTATAAGTTCAACTAGCCCAGAACCTCCACCCTGGTTTTCGCCTGGCCTCCATGTGACCTTTATCATCACCGGCCATGGATCCTTCCAACAAAAACTGACCGCCATGGGAATAGAGAATGATCCACGTTGCCACTGCGGCGAAGAGGAGTCCTGGGTGCACCTCAAGTATGAGTGCTGCGGCTACAACATTAGGCTTAAATTCCTCACCACAATACAGAGAAACCCTCGCAATCAAGAATTCACTCTGCTACTCGAGGAAGATACCTATAAGGCATTAACCACCTACGCGAAGCAAACATTTACATTTAGGTGAGCTAAGATTGCAGAACTCAGAGCCCAAGAACTAAACCGGACCTGCGTGGGATAACTCTCCATCCCCCCAGAACAACACAGACATGATCATGCTAACCCTAATAGGGTAGGATCTATTGCAGGCACCATCCAAGGTGCGGGATGCTGGCACTCATCGGAGTGCGGGATTTAAAAGTCATTGCAAACCAGAAATGGGTAGGATATACTGCTGGCACCGATCTAGGTGCGGGATTGCTGGCACTGACCTCAGTGCGGGATCTACAGGCACTGTGCCATTGGCAATTACACAGGGGGCGCCTGTTCCCTGCGACTTTTAAACCCACACCCTTTCCTATACTTCGCCTAAACTAGGGTGGATTTATTCTCTCCCCTGTCAACCCACCCAAATTCATTCCCCCTCCAATCCTCTCTTCTTCTATGCTCCTCTCTCTTTTTTTTTAAATCTCTTACTTTATTTACTTATTTTATTTATTTATATATATATTTTTTTTATTATTTATTATTTTTATTATTATTAATTTTGTCTTCGTCAGGAAGCTCAGGCAACCCTGGCCGAGGCCAGCCAGAGTATAATGGGCAGCCTGGCTCACCTCCCAGTGGTGGTGGGGGCGGGCAACGTGGGGTTCCCTTAGGGGCCCTGCGGCTAAGCAACCAGAGACAGAACATAGCACTACTCTGTCATAAACCAGACACCACACTTTTTCTGGCTTTTTCAGAGATTCTGTAATTCTTCAGAAAGTACCATGGTGCAGATGTGTGAAACCACCGGTGGCGCCTTCCACAAAACACTATTCCACTATGTCTCCTACCCCAACAAACAAAGACTTGACTCGTTCTTCCCTAATCTACATACTAACTTTCTTCTGACAGGTCATGGGTCATTCAAAAAACGACTTCAGGACTTATGGCTTGTAAACGATGCCCATTGTGAATACGGAGAACTGGAGGACTGGCACCACGTAATGCATTCATGTGACATCTACTTGGACCTAAGTAATCAGCTGATACTGGTCTAAATTTAACTACACTCAGTCCGGAGAGCAACCTGTTAAAATCAAAAGAAGCCTTTTTAACTTTTAGTAGGTATGCCTCTGCAGTCTTCAAAAGGCGCTGATATCATCTCTCCACGTGTGATTCTACTAATCACACGTGGAGAGATGATATCACGTGTGATTCTACTAATCAGACATCCAGACCAGACGTTCTGAAACCGCTCTGCCTCTCCTCTTACCTACTCATCCCTCATCACCGGCCACAATGTGAACTGAATGAACACCCAACTGGACATCTTCCTCATAGGAAGAACGGCACTGATCTGAAAGCAAACAAACTCAGTGTACCTACCCACCTTTGCAGGCCTCCCTTGTTGTGCAAGCTGTCTTCCTTTCCCTGGCATTCGGTGGGCTCCCAGACAAGAGGTGATTAATACTTCTCCCTTCCCGCTGGAGGATGGCTTCTTTCCTCATCCTCCTCCTTTTTCCTACTACGACTCCACCACTTGTACTATCTTCCCAACTTTCTTCCCTGTTTTTTTTTTTTTTTTTTTTTTTAATTGGTCTCCGTCCAGAAAGCTCAGCCAACTCTGGCTGATGTATGATGGGCAGCCTGACTCACTTCCTATGGTGGTGGCTAGCAACGTAGGGGCCCTGCGCCCAAGCAGCCAGAGACAACAGAACAAAGCAATACAGCCTAAACTAGACACTACGCTTTTTCCTGGCTATTTGCAGTAGTTCTGCATTCCATCACAGAGCACATAGGCTCAGACGTGGGAAACCACCGGTGGCGCCCTACCCTAAATACTATGCCACTATATTCAGTTGCAAGATATTCCTCCACCACTAGAGCTCTGTGTGCAGTGGCATTGTCTTGCATTAAAAAAAACCTGGGCCAACTGCACCCCGAAAAATATCCCAATAGGATTAAAGAACTGTTTTCGGTACCTCTGTGCAGTTGGGGGACAAGTATTAAAAATATGAAGAGGGTTACGACCATTGAACACCGCCTCCAATGTAAGTGACCCTTTCTTTCTTTCTCTGATGTTGATTGGGTTGGTACCGCATTTCTCGTTGTCTCGAGTTGTTATAACGTATAGAATCTGATCGTAGGCAAAACGGGACTCATCAGAGAACAAAATACCCTTTATCAGGGCTCCAAGTCACATGATGGCACTACTTTTGACAAGTTCTACGCTGGTTTGGGGTTAATGGGATCAAATAATTATATTAGGGCCACCCATTATTTCTAATATATACCCATATACGTATTTTGTCTGTAAATTGCGTATGTTCTCTGGTCGATTTTCCTGTTTTGATGGACGAAACAAAACCCAGTTTCTGGGGAGGAAACCTTGCTATCTACGCCTGAGACCGACTAACTCAGTCACGGAGTGAAAACAGCCCACTAAAGTTCCTCGAGTAAGGGGTTAATGGGATACAAACTACTGGCTTCCTGTGGCGCCTCCGTAGCCAGGTGGGCAGGAGCAGCAGTGCATAGCACACGCTACTTGATTAGACCGGGGTTCGAGCCCATGACCACCAAATATGGAGGATGCGAAAAGGTCAGGGAATGACCACCGCATATCCCCGAAGCAATATGGTTTTAGTTGCTAATACTCCTAAAAAAATAAATAACAACAACAACTGGCTTCCTTGGGTAGAGTCCACTTGACTTGATCCTTTTTAACAGAGTCTGGTTGGAAATGTTTTCACCCGTAGCCGCAATAACCTGAAGAGACATGATGTCATGACATCGTAGGGTTCCGTCTTGATGTTAGAGGCAGATAGCGATCAATTCTGGTTGAGCTATCTCTCGAGCGACCTTGACCAGCTCTTCTTTTTTTATGATTCCTGTCTTCTGAAACTGTTTCCATTGTGCCGAGACGACTGCTCGTCTTCAAGTCGTCCAACTGCCCACCATCTAAAAGAATCATCTAAACGACAATAACTTGCCATCCTGAGTACTGGAGATAGGCTATCAACGCTGAGCAAGCGAAAAAAAACGGGAATGGAGTGATGCTATCGCAACCCGTACTTTTTTTAAAAGCATGAATAACTTACATAATATGTGGCTCTAAGTTGGTAGATCGATTTGTATTGGATACTCAAAATTTGCATTCCAGGATGCTTATTACATCAAATATTTCCCTTCGGCAACATCGTTCACAAGAAAATATACATAAAAACATTTTATGTTAATTTTGTTGAAACAGGTGTCGAAACGACACATGGTGTTTCTTATGATATGGAATGTGCCTGTTCCTGAAGTATGTCAGGCTCTTTGAAAAACACATGGCATATTTCACGTATAATAACGCCAAAATTTTAGCTCTTCAAGCAGATGACCAACACATACATCTTGTTTTTACACTACAAGATCTTACTAAGACAAAACAGGATGATGAATGGCCCAGTATGAATGGCCCTGAGCGGGACTGCTTGGTACGCTGGTCTACCCCAAAGATTGACCATTTATGATAACCCACTGTATCTTTTAGCTAGCCTGTAGTCGTGTGTGGGATCTTAAAATAACTTCGACATATTCCAGTTTATACAGCAGCCTTCCGTGAAGGAGAGTATCCTTAATGGAAGTAAATGAAGTCATAAGAAAAAAATATATATTTCAAAAATGCACATCCTTCTCAAAGTGCGACTTCCAGACCTGTATGCTGTACTGAAGATGCGGTCTAACCATTGCCTTAAACAGGTTCATTGAAAAAGGTGTCCGTGATTTTTCTAATTATCTTCGGAAATATATGATCGATTGCTGTGATCGTAGCAGCACACAGTGTGTTAACTCACTAAGCTTTATTTGACACCTCAACAATTACCTTGGCTGCGCCGTGAGTGTGCGCAGAATGACTCCTACGCGCACTTCCTCAGTCAGTGTCAGTAAGATGGCCACCGTGCAACAGAAAGCGCTTTGTGTGTTGTGTTACGCTGAATTTAAATCTGTCATAACAGTGCAACGTCAATACCGACGTCAGTATTGACGTTGCAATACAAAACTCCCCACAGCATTCATCGCGACACAAGCATAGTGAACGAATCTATTCCACCTTCATACAAGGGGCAGAAATAGTCAGAAATACTACAAAAGCCATATACAGAAAATTCTTCTTTCTTGAATATTGGTCCTTATATGGCTAAAGCGGAAATCAGGATTTCCACTCGCAATATCCACACAGAAAATGGGCCCAACCCTAAGCTCCCGCCCTAACATCTACTCATAAAAGAGGCGAAATAAGGGTATTTCTATGCAAATTACTCTCAGAAGTGGCTATTAAGCTTGACATCACAATCACGGTCACTGCAGCTCCATCCAGACATGTGAACCGGGCAGCTCTACATCTCTTAACTGAACAGGCTCCAACAAATGAACAAGTTATTTCCCAAGTCTGCACTTCAAGTAATTAATCAACACAGCATCGACTGTCACAAAATTGTCATTAGCAAATCCGACAGAATTGAAATAGCCATCCTGATCACAAACAGCTAAAGGCTTCATCGCTACAAGTCCTGCCACAGTGCCAACCTAATTCCAAGCTCTAATCATCAACTGCCCACACATGAACTTGAGTTTGAAATGAATAGGGAAGATTTCCAAAGTTGCTGAACTATACCAACCTAAATGTGTAACTAAATTCTGCGTATAAACTGCCTTCAAATACAAATGTGGTACTAGAGATAACCAATCTGTCAGTAAATCATGATTCTAACAGTGTTTTCGTTTATAGCGGAGTAAATTTTGTTAAATCCGATTAAGAGGATCTGATCGGCTTGCATGCATTTTAGACAATAAATGATTATTTATTTATTATTATTTTACCCTTTCACAAGTTTGAGCTATTTTCGAGTAATAATAGCGATTCATATACTTCACAATAATTAATCGAATCATCACTTCTCCAGATATGGAACCGAGTCGTATGTTTTATTTTCTTCGAGCAATCTTTCAGCCACTTAAGTTTTCGTGTAGTTTGAAGATTGCGAAACAAATCTGCAAACAAAAAGAGACATGGCATACACAATCGAAAACCTATTAATGACAAAACATATATCCTGCTTCAAAAAATTACCAATGCAGTTTTTTTCAGCAAACGAATAGGCTAAACATCACAATGCTCTACAAGTTACTGGAAATTTCTCAACCTGATGTGATATATCGAACTTATTTTATTCATTTAAAATTCCTAACCAACTTGTAGACCTAGTAAGCCATTACTGAAATTGTTATGGTTAAGATCTATAAACAGTTCTTCTGTATATAGAAAATCTGGAAGGGCTGTTAAATGCTGTTAAAAATACCTGCTTAAAATTGTATGGTATGCGATATTCTTTCATATATCTCATATACTTTTCTTGGAATCTGTACTCTGGGATGTATTATGCAGACTTTTCCGTGGTTTGTTGTTCTATTTTAAAGTGTGGAATTGTGCAGTTTTTGACTCTATAGCCAAACTAATTGGTCTCGGACGATTATCTGATTGTAGTCTCGCGGAAACTCGGGATTTTTGTTTCCAGTAGATATACAAACCGGCCGAATTCATGCAAAAACATGTGTTCTGGCGCGTCATGACCTAAACTGCCTTTAACACACAATACCAAAATAATCTTTCAATAATATAAACTAAATGAATGCCTCACGTTGTATAAATTAATCTTTATTTAGTCAATTCGTTAACATTATAATACCATATTTTTCCTGATTTATTTCAAGGTTGCCGAAAGGGGAATCATGCTACAATAAATGGTACCTGCGTGCACTGGTACCATTTATTTGCCTACTTTATTAATCTGAGAGGGTTGTTTCAGTACTTTTTATAGGGTACAATAGAGAAATAAATTAACGATTTTTAACCTCGGCACAGAAAGTAAAAGATTATGTTATGTACGAATATGAAATAAAAAATATATATTTATATTTTAGGCCACTAACGCAGTACAACTGAAATAAGGCATAAATAATGGTTTTTCAATTTTAGTGAGGTAGTGTCCTAACTAAAAAAGCAAATGCAGTTTATTTTAAATTAAACTGTGAGAAAGCAGCTAAAAGGAAATGTCGAATTTTTTTTTTTTACTTGTCTAATTAATTACAAGGTTTCGCTCTCAATTTTCGCATGCTAGAGGGGATCAAAAAACAGCCGCATTCCTAATCCTCACTCTGTGAGAGGCACAACAAAAAGCTAATAAAATGCTTGCTTTGCATTTAATTATGCTGTACTTTATGAGATTTACTTTTTAATTTACAAACAAAATTATCCTCGCGGATAATACTGCGGCTACGAATACTGTCCTCCTAAGCCGTGTGGAAAATGCGTATTTGAATTTCGTTAAGACGGAAGGAATCTGAGTTTTATTAACGTTGTGGCCGAGTTAGTCGGTCTCAGAACAAGCGCAATTAAAAGTCAGAGTACATAAATGCTTCATAGCCTTAATTTCTTTTGCACAAAAGCAAAAAAAAAAAAAAAAAAAAAAAATGCGATACACATCTGAAAATGAAATCGTAGTTTATGTTGTGAAAGTTACATCCAACTGGACTTCGAGAGCAATAAAATATACAAGAACACCGAAGTGAAAAGGTGAACATTAATGTATCCAATTTCGTTTACAATTCTAGTCGTATCGAGGTCAGTAAGTTAAGCCCTCCCGATAGCACACGAATTATAATCACCATCCTTCCCCATCGGGTGGATAAAGCCCAGGTTCGAATCCCCGGCAATGATAAGAGGAAATAATTTCATGGGCTGTTTTTGCTACGTACATGAGTTAGTCAGTCTCAGGTAAGGGCTGCATGGTTTTTCTTTTGTAAACTCCGTTTTTTCGTTCAATAATTAATCGAATCATCACTTCTCCAGATATGGAACCGAGTCGTATGTTTTATTTTCTTCGAGCAATCTTTCAGCCACTTAAGAATACAATAAATCGACCGAAGAATACATACAATTACAGACACACCTTACTGACACCTCATAAACTTACTTTTCTGCTTAACACAAACGCGCGCACATACATCTAATCTATTTTCCATCTTAAAACCATCGTAAATGATGCCGTTGAGTGAAAACAAATAAAAAAAATAACGAGACAGCAAGACTATGTATAAATTGTATCTCCTGGAAAGCAGGATTTTTTTGTGACTTGTTCCAACCAGATGCAAAGCAGCTGAAATCATACATTACGCTCCGTGGTTCTAAACGGCAAGTGGTGCAAGGCTAGCTTGTCTATTTTTGGAATTAAAAAAATAATTTCCTTCCATATAAGCAAATTCCCACACACTCCTTGAAAACTCTTCGGTAAGTGCTTTTCTTAATTTATGGAATGAATACCAGGACCTCTGGACCTGGTATTAATGCAAATGGATGGAGAGAGAAACATTCCCTTAGTTGTGGGGAAGAGCCAAGTTTTGATATGATCCATCACAAAAGAGCAATAATTGAAAAACGAATGTTACTAAAACTAGTTGTATTTCGTTAGGAATAAATATACACGTATTAAAAATTAAAGCCATATTCTAATCAACGTTAATTTTAACTATCATAGGTTTGTATTTCGTTCTCTTGTTTAAATTCAAAGCAATTTCGTAAACCACATATGATACTGTACTGATGCTAATCAAATATATGTTGATTTGACACATTGTACAAGGTTTTAATTTGAATGAAGAACTTAAAATTTCAAAAATTGCGAATGTAAATTACCTATTTCAGTTTCATGGAAAGAAATAAACAAGGGATCAACAACAACAGCAGCATTTACAGCAGTTAATAATGTGTCCAAAAGTATTCACATTTTGATCCACATAAATAAAACAAAAATATTTTACGTTCATAATGGTACAGCTTTTTTTTTTTTATTTAAATATAGCCTAACCAGAGAGCTAAAAATGTTGATTCATTGTTCAAGAAAAATTTCCAATCTGTAAGTACAAAAGGGCACAACCCTTATCGACAAAATTGAACGATTCATTGTCTTGCAGTCTGACGTACGATCTATCAGTTAGCTGCGTACTACGAGTAAAAGGCCGATAATAGACTCCACCCAACTAATCACCCCAGAAAAAGTTCGTTAAATGCCTGGAGTGTGGGAAGGGAATTACTTTCTTTTCCCTTAACTCAACGCTTTTTTTTTGTGCTTCCCAAGCGGAACCAAGAAATCTTCCGAAAGTAATCGCAGAAGCGGAAGGCTTCTGCACCAACGAGCATTTCGAAATTTGACGAATACGTTACAGACTTCTCCTTTCTGTATTCCGTGGAACGACGACTATTCAGAGAAATGACTTCGGATATCATTTCGACTTCTGATAACAACAAAATAAGAATATTTTTCAGTTTTCGTCGATAACTGACAATTCAAAAAGTGTCTGATATTGGTGACGGGTTCAACCTTCGTGCAGTTTTCAACAACTACTCAGGAATAGTAAGGAACATCACTCCAGTAACCAAGACTTATTATTAAATCTCATATCAATCGAAAAGGCCATTCGGGTACTATAACACCATCATAAAAGAATAATGAATTTATATTCAAGTATTTTGATATCTGCATTGTTTTTGCAAATTTCTCCTTAGTGAGTTAATAAATTTCACCAAGATCAGCATACTGTACCAAACAAATCTAAATGAAATAAGCAATGTGATTGATCTCCAAATTCCACTTATGCAAGCTGTTGGTTGGTTGGTGGTGGCAATTATTGTGTGGGTTTAACTACGAAAAGCAGCAAGTATTAAATGTACCAATTTCGTAATTTGGTTTGATGACTAAAAAAAGATGAAAATTGTTGTGAGAGTAAAAGAAATGTTTATCATCGATGACAGAGGCCAGAAGAATTTACATATTCATGTGGCTGTATATAGTATATATGGAATTTAAGGCAATCAAGATATTCTGGCGCTACAGTTCACAATGGACCGTGAAAGCTGTCGTGGCAGAGCACGGCTGGAATCCTCAGCCTCGTTACTTAGCCAGACACAGTCCAAGCACACCACTTCTGGGTCCTTCCTTCACTCGGCAACTTTACATTCGGCAGCTGTACATCCTTGAAACTGAGCCAATATAAGTACTTGGCAATAAACAAACGTTTATTGCCAAAATACAGGGAAGAATATCACCTAATACCTGGGGGGTAAGAATTATCAAAATTTAGAGATACCATAGAAATAGATTTATTAGAAAAACGGGAAATCTTCGGCACCCAGTCCTTAGTTGCATTTGGATACAATATTAAGATGATACTTCTCTAAAAGGACTTGGAATAGAGAAGGGCGAATCGTTTGTCTCTAGAATTTGCTAGAGACCAACTTGTGACAGTCGAAGCTATGTTGATTAATTACTTGCTGGAGAATATCTGTCCATTTGTTGGAGCCTGTTCGGTTCAGAGATGTGGAGCTGCCTGATTCGCATGTTGTCTGCAGTGACTGATGGGGAGAGTAACTGCCACTTCCGAGAGTAATTTCCACAGAAGAGTAGATTCAAGGGCTTGCGCGTGAGGTTCTGGGTTTGCCGCCTGGATATTGCGAATAGAAGTATTAATTTATGGTTTCGCCACTTGAAGACCAAATATTGAAGGGAGAGGAATTTCCTATATGTGGCTTATGGGACTACTAGTCATATTCCTGACCCCTATGTGAGGATGGGGTAAATGCGTCACTCTACATGTTTCATGTTTGGTAATGAATTTTCTGTGGCGTATTGTCATTTTTTTTTCTTGATAGATCAGCCACTTGGCTCTATGATTTTGTTTTTTCACCACAAGAGAGAAAAGAAAAAGAGCATAGTGGCAAAAAAAGGAGACTTTTGTCAAAAATTGTGCCCAGACCTTTGTGTCAGTCCAGTTTTGGTGGTGGAGTGCCTCGAATGAGAATATGAGGGAAAATATACATAATTTGGGCAGATTTATTTATGCTGATGTCTACATTAATGAAATAAATTTTATTTTTATACTGCGGTCGGCTACATAGGATCAAAGGAGTGAAAAGGTAGAGAATACGCGAGCGTATTACTTGCCAATTTCCCAAATTTTGGGGGGGGGGGGATGTAGTTAAATTATCGCCATAGCCTTTTTAAAAATGAAGGAATTCCATTTTCAAATGTTCTTCGAGTAACGAACTAAGTTTAATTGTAGTTGCACTATAATTTAAATGAAATCAAAATAAACGTAAATCATAAAATTTAAATAACATCTTTTAATATAATGGGAGAAATGATAAACGCCTATAAATATACACAAGACGGATTTCACCGAACACCA
Organism: Mastigoproctus giganteus; assembly: GCF_048544385.1. NCBI lineage: Eukaryota > Metazoa > Arthropoda > Arachnida > Uropygi > Thelyphonidae > Mastigoproctus > Mastigoproctus giganteus. The sequence goes on from NC_143577.1 coordinate 150,134,202, forward strand.
TGCTCATCCAGTATGCTAGTTTTCATATGCCAGTTATCTTAGTGGTGGTTGGTTGTTGTACGGTTTCAGGTGCATCAGAAACTTCGACCATATTGCCCCGTATATAATAATGTCTGTAAATTAGGTGTGTTGTGTGGGCTATTTGCGTGTTTGCTGGACGAAAAATCTGACTTTCTGCAAAACTTCCTTACATTCAATGTAAGAATCGAAAAAAAGTTAGTAACCAAACCCTCTCAATATCATTTAAGAAATTATTTCCTAAATTAGAAAACATACGAGCATGTGAACCTTGAGAACAATTCATCGTTCGGCTGTACAGTTACTTAATATTAATAATTTACTCTCCTGTTTGAAGAGCTCAAAATCCAAACTCTATACTGACTATCGTAAAAGGCAGTCGGTTCCTAAATAAACGAAGTATGTAAGAAATTCCTAGGTATGTACGAGGCCCCGTGAATTAAAAGCAATTAACCCTCGATGATAATTCACAGAATTTAACTTTTTTTTTAGAAAACAATCGGCTTTGTATCCTTCCCTTATCTTCAAAGAACTCTCGCTCTATCCGTACATGTTTATAGGCAAAAAAAAAAAGAAGCCGTGCTCTGTTTTTCGTTATTATCAAGTTCCGTGACATTGATGTAACGATTGTAGTAAGGGTATAAAATAGTAACACCACCCTTTAAAATAAATGAATGCAAGCTGTTAATACTCGTCCTGAAAACAAAAAAAAAAATTCCTTTCAGGAAAAAAAACTATGGTAACTTGACGCATAATTTTATTATTTTTTCTTTTAATTTGCATCCTTTCCATACATATAAACAATTAGCACCAATTTTCTTCCGACAATCTTATTAATGTAAAGACTTTTGTCTTTACATTAATAAGATTGACATCAAAAGACAAAAGTGTCTTTTGATGTCAATTCGCGATTGGCAGAATTGCGCGAATAATGATATCAAATTATTTGGAAAGGAATTTTAAAGATGATCCCTTTTTTATAAAAACAAAACGTAGGGCAAAAGAACTAATTCTTTAAAAAGTTTGTTTTTATATCTGCCTGGAAAATTTTAAACTCAAGAACCCCACTTCTAATTTTTTTACTTTCTCTTAGACATAAAGGAGGTCTGATATTTCTTCTCGGGTAAACGAAATTCAAACAGAAACAGTGCAAGCAGAAATTCGCACAATGTCGACTTACATTTTAAGGTGTGTTAAGCACATGACTGTAAAACGCCTATTGTCTTCACCCAATCGTCAATCCACATATGGATGAATTTTAATGAAATTTATACTTTTCTCTTTGGGAAAAATCTCTAAAGCCATCCCAAATTTCACCAAAATTTTATCGACAGAGTTCCGGCAATTATTTATTCTTCTGTCCGTCCGCATGTAATAACTCGACTATCAATGAATAGATTTTTAGGAAAGTTTATATTTTAATCTTTTAAAACAATTTGTCGAGCCTTTCCAAATTTCTATAAACCAGATATTGTACCCAGAGGCGGATTTAACGGCGGCCACACCGGGCGCGCGCCCTGGGCCCCGACTTCTGAAGGGCCCACGCAAAACCCCAACTTTATACGCAAAACCCCAACAAATTAGTTGAACTAATATGTTCAACTATTAGTTCAAAACTTTGTGATTATTATTATGCTATTATTAATTATATTATACATATATTATATTCAAATTTCATTGGAAATAAAACATTAATAGTACATAATATTTTTTTTATTTATTTAAAAAAATGGTTAACATGTATTTTTATTTTCACTGTTTCTCTCTTTTTTTTTTTTTAAGGGGCCCAATATTTTCTTCTGCGCCCGGGGCCTCAACCGACCTTAATCCGCTACTGATTGTACCCGAAAGTGTGGATACGCCAACTTACCGAATAACCCTCAAGCGATTTGGTTTGCATGAGAAATAATGAAACAATGCCATTATAATTAACTTCGGTTAACTTACTACGTATAGACATGATACATTTGCGCTAACTTATATGTTCATAATCATCTTCTTTTTGTTATTTTGGGTTAAAAGAACCAAAAGAACAAAATGAGGAATTTCTGGCGGATTCCCCATGTTGTTCTTTAAAGAATACTAATCATCCACATCCCTACTTAACTTTTATGCTTTTTAAATATTTCTTAAATTCTCTTTCGATAACATAACATCGTATGTATTCGTCTGCATAAACCAGTTCCATTCAAGTACACGAAGATCGCTTTTTCACATAGATATGAAAGAAAACGATGCATTTGAGTGAAAATGTATAATTACTGTAGCGTGGATATAAATTAGTTGTAAATTAGGGAGTCGGTTGAAATTCTTGTCCGTTTTTAAATTGTTGTAATAGTAACTAAATGACTTAAACGCTAATAACACGCTTTAAAAGTAACGTAAACTGGGGGCCGCTGCAATTGGGGTTTCATCCAGTACACACATCGACTCTTCATATAATCTGCTGCTTTTCAAAACCTAAATATTATTGCAACGCGCAGTAAATATCAATTAATCGCCGGCTGGAAGTTTAACTGTGGCAATACGAAGTCGTATCTCAAGCGCCATTCTAAATACAGCCTCGAGCTTTGTGTGTCTCCGCTGACACATTTTGTTCCTTTATTTGTTGCCAGATTCGCATCATAATTATGCACGTAACACGAGAAGAAAATTTTTCCTAATGAGAATTCATATGACCGTAAAAATCCGAAGAATGATCTGAAGCGAACCAACCATGCATGCGGAATAAATCTGTGCTTAGCGCAAAACACAAATTATTGGATTTTTACGTCTTCTAAGAGCCACAGTTAACTGACAAACAAAGAGAATGGAAGAAAAAAAAAAGAAGAAGCGAGAGCTGGAACAATGCCAACAATTTCTTCGTAGTAACGTAAGACAACTGCTGCGCGTGGGTAATTGCTAACGCTGCATTCTCCCAGTTGCGATACTCAGCTGTAAGCTACACGTACAAAGTAAAGGTGTTTTCAAGTGAATAAGATGAAATATGGGCGCGAAGTCTGCTCAAACAAAAGCGTAAGTCTCTATTTGCTCCTAATATTTATCACTTGACGAATTTCCTGAGTGCAGCGCAACAGTCGGCTTTGCTTCAGCGTACATTTTCTGTAATTGCGAAACTTCTTTCTTTACGAATCAAGAAAGAAACGTTCTTCCATATATTACGGAACCACTTATAACAATTTCCACTTACATTTCGATGTTGTCAGCGGGTCCACATTTTCACTGTTGTCAGCAAGGTTCAAGCCAACAACAATTGTATTTTCTTTCCTTTTTTTTTGGTTTCAAATCAGAAGCAATCTTTTCCAACTTCCACCATCTATTTCCTAACTGATTGAAATGTTTCAAAGGGAAAAGAATGGAACAAAAATCGTCACGATTTAATTGAGAATTGTTTTCATTTAAAGCACTTGGAATTAACGTTTGAAGAGGATGCAATCAGGCATCACTAATGGTGCAGGGTGCTTGAATTATTTAATCAGATATCGATAATCGATTATTTCTTCAGATACTGAGTTAGAGGATTTGATAGTTACCTTAAATAAATGTTCCCTTCATTGCCTGTTTCATGTATGCGGCACCTAGTTAAAAGATTACTATCCCAATCATAGGTTTAAGTCCAGCCTTCCAGACCCAACTGCAGAAGACTGTCCTTGCAATTCTGCTTTCTACAGCATAGATGTTGGCTTACGTTCAAATTCTCCACGGTGTGCCAGGGACATATCTTACAGGAAGTATAACTCTTCACAATTACGCCATTCCAGTTTCTCAGTCAACACAGTATTTTTCTGTGGTAACCCCAACATGGAAGATATCAGTATCTATGGTTTACTTTAGTTCGACGTATGGGCTGAAGGGCGAGAAGAAAGAATATTTCTGGTGTTACAACGAACAACATTAAATGAGATAAATCAGGAAGATAAAACGTTAGTTCTATGAGTTTGATCTTAAACCTAGAATGGATGTTGGCTGGTTGAGGCATACAATATGAGAGGTAACGAAACGATGCCATTATAATTAACTTCGGTTAACTTAATACGTATAGACATGAAGTATTTGCATTAACTTCTATATTCATATGCTTTTGGTTAAAAGAACAAAATGAGAAATTTCTGGTGGATTCCCAAAATTCTTCTTTAAAGAATACTAATCATTCACATTCTTACTTTTACATTTATGCTTTTTAAATATTTCTTAAATTCTCTTTCGATAAGACAAAAATGTCTAACCTGTAAAGCTGTTTCCGCCCACACTCCAGGAGGTTGTGAAACCGAAATCCAGAAGTTTCTTCCAACTTCTGAATTAATCCATCGTTTAATATTAATCTCCTGACAGTGTCTGATGCGAAAGGTTGCTCAGTGTCCTGTATCATAGAAAAATTTCAATGAATATCATCACTATCTGTAATAATTCCATTAATATTTCTGTAGGGTGACTCTAAGAACTTAAATGCATGAACACAATTACTTAAGTAAATCAGAGAATTACTTTCAAAAATGCAAACGACGAAATGGCCATTACTTTGTTTTTATCAAAATCACAAATATTTATTGAAACTAATACTATTATATTAATGATTCAGAGATAAACGACACAATCATTGAATTAATTTTTTGACACTTGATTTTGACGCATTGACTACATCCGTCATAGTGCGCAAAGTCATATCTTACTGGATTTCATGTGCGTTTGTCATAATTTTTCGTATACCTGTGCTTGCGACCACAGGCCGATTTAGACGTTGTTCGAGCTCAAACGTCCAGCGTACCCAAAGGTTAACACTGCTCTCTTCGCCAAGTGTCACTCCTTAGCGTTCTATGTTGTTCCAATCCTGTAAGAGAATGGAGGAATTCCATTCTCTAACACTTTGATTTTGGAATTGTGTTTAGGAGACTAAAACCTGTAAAGAAAACTTGGTGCCACCTCTGATTATGTCCAGTCTTTCCATTTATCACCTATCGCCATAGTGTAACTCCGATTCATTTAGAAATATATATATATATATATTGTTTCATTGTCGGAAATATGAAAACAGTGTTTGGTTAAACTTAAAATAAATGTAAATATTAAATAAATGCCATCTTTCTATTAGTACAATTATCAGGTACTAATAGAAAAATGGAAATCCCAATGCATCCGTTAATTAATGCTGATCAAACACCCCAGGGCATACTACAAAAATAGTCCCCTCACCATGGCCTCCAGAGTGCTGTACACCAACAGTACATCCAGGCGCTATACCCCCTCATGTTGCTTTCTGCACATGCAGATACGGCCATTATCACGATAGAGTTGAAAATGGGATTCATCAGACTAGGCGACAGATTTTCACATGTCGGTGGTCTAGTGTTACCGCTGACTGACATGACCATGCAAGGCGCAGTTTCTTGTGTTTCGCATCAATGGGCATGGGTACCCAGGACGGCTGGAGACTACCATAGCCTATACGAATTAATGTTCGGCGCATAGTCCAGATGGAATTGGTCGTTATTACTACATTGCAATGAATCATTTGCTTCTGTATTACAAGATGAGATACACACGACGCGCACCGCGGGCGTCGATCACACGTGGGGCAGCCACGCTTGACCTTTTGCTGGTTGTTCGACCGCTGTTGAGACAGTCACGGTAGACTCGTGAAACCACAGTACGGGACCACTTAACCATGTTAGCTGCAGTAGAGATACTGGCACGTCTTGCTCTCACAATCATTCTAGTTTGAAGTCAGAAATATCTAGACGCCGACCCATTCTTCCTCGCAGAAGCGCAAAATTGATCGCTACGTGTGCAAACTACAATCTTATGTCAGGCATTCCCGACTTCGAGCCTTCACTATCGAACCAGACAATTCTGTTCCTACACAAGATCGTGTTACTGATGCAAAGCCAACTCAGTATGTGTGTAGCAGTGAGAAAAACAATCGTAAATAAACGAAATAAAAAAAATTATCCCCTGGCCTTATGGTCTTCGCGGCCATAAAGCCAGGGGATTAATGCAAGGCCATCCAATTTTGCATAACTTTAACTAACCTGTTCTCAACAAAACAAAGATTATCTCTCTCTCTCTTTCTCTCTCTCTCTCTCTCTCTCTCTCTCTCTCTCTCTCTCTCTCTCTCTCTCACACACAAGTAATTCATTTCACAATACACAAAAATCGTACGTAATTTACGGATTTCATTGAGATACTTCTAAACGCTATAAGGGCCAATGGAAAAGGAAATTGTGACCTTCATCCTCACTCAGTGAGATAAAGGTCACCTTAGTTTCTCTCAATGAATCATTCAAATTACACCTGGAGAGCAACACGAAAAATAGTCATAGATTTAAGTAAAGGAATGATATTTGTGAAAATAAGCAAAGGAACTAAATGGCTTGTGACTGTGATCACACACAGAAAACACAAGTTCGACCAGTAGCGGTTATCATAATTATGCAAAAAAAAAAGTTTCTATTCAAGGAAGATTAGTTAGCATTATATGCTTCTAAACGCATGATTATCTGCTTTCATTTTGTGAAATGCGTTCCTACTGGAGATGTTGAATCTATTAACCACGACAGAGAGAAAGTAAAAGAAAAAGATAGATGATATGCAGTGATTATTGAAAGAATTGTGTGAAAAAAAATTCAGTTTGGTGAAAATGAGGAAAGAGGGCTACGGAATATATTGAAAGGCCCACTAGTTGTAAAAATATGGCTATACATATCTAGTTAATATAATAAAAAAGTGAAAAGTCACTTGTAGACTTTATAAATGAAGCTAAAATATATTCGAGAGAATTCCAAGGGTTTCATTTAAACATTGTAAGACAGTGGAAAGCAGAGTCACAAATAAGTTTAGAAACAATTACATAACGCGCAAGAAACAGGGAGTGTTCTGTAATCACATCCGATTTCTTCCTGCGAAATTATATAAAGGATCTAGTGTACGCTTTTACTACAAGCTGGCCTTAAATAAACTTATAATTATTCTTAAATCACACTTATACGTATGGCCATTCAAAATGTTCAATAAATGGAAACTGTGCTAATTTTTACTTATTCTTTATATATATAATCAGCTGGTTACATTACAGACGTGCACAGAGGAATATTTTTATAGGTACAATGGCAAGAATGAAGTTCGTACGAGTTCTGTTTAGGATAATAGTGATCAATTGCGTATTTTGCAACCAGGTAATCTATGCCGCAGTGGGTTTGAGAAAAATACCAGTTAAAAAGGGAGACAAAGTATGGGAGAGCTGGCAATGGACCATTTGCTTTAATTACTGTTCATTACTAACGTGTTAAGCTCTGCACGGAAATTTTTCGTACGGTTAAACATCCAGGGTTAGAGCAATGAACTGACCAGTGAAATGTTAGTTTCGTTGGTGCATATATTCTGCCTTGTTTCGAACAAAGGGGAGAAGAATTAAAGATGCCAGATAGAAAGAATGATATCAAAATGTCCACTGTTGATAACTAGTCATTGTGATGTCGACTGATATATCTGTAGAAAATTTATAGAGGAAAGAAACGGAAATAATTGTGGGGGGAGGGCAGAATGGAATAAGACATTAATCTATTTTGCTAGTAATTGACGTAGCTGAACGATCAGCGAAGCAATGCAGTAATACACGCAATTGAGTCGATCACAGTTCCAGATCACATCGCCAATTACGGTTAGTAGTAACATTCATTTCAAATAACTATTTGCAAATTCCTCTTACCCAATATGGCTGTAGTGATTTATGGTTTATAATCAGAACATTAACTTTAATCTTAGTGATAACAAATTTGATTAAGATGACACCAGAGATGCGGGGAAGGAAAAGACTAGGTACATCTGTATAGGTGCCATGAATACCACGGATCTACGAAAGGAACTGTTTGATGGAGCACCCAGCGTGCAAACACTGACGTCTGGATGAGATACCCTTCTACCGAAGACAAGGACAGACTTTGGTGCGTTCCAAAATTTTGCCGTACAAGTTTTCAACAAGTCCTGCTGCAAATAGAGAAAGACCAATGCTGATAAACCTACTTGTGTACTTCCATGGCACATTCCAATTTTTCTTGAGTGAAACAGGCACATGTGGAACGTCATGTAGCACATTCCAGTTTTTCGTGACTGAAACCAAACTGATACATGTAGAACATGATTCCCTCAGCTACGGCAACCAAAACGGAAGAAGTGATTTAACCACAGGTGACACTCGATTCAAACTCCCATCATCTACAGTAAGAGGCGACTACTTTGTTGTTTCCTTTTGGAGGTGAAAACCAACATCCTTTTTAGTAGAAGCTGACTATTTCTTCGTTAAAACGTGAAACATGCAACCTCGTATTGAAAACAAATTCCACCATGCTGTGAAAAACTCCAACATGTTCTTGAATGATCTTATCTGCATGAGTTGATACTCCGGCTAAATCACATTTAAATTGTAATTCCAAGGCGCCACAGTACCTACAACACGAAGTCCTAAGGTGAGGCGCTTCATTTGGCGATCTTCAGATTACGGCAAGGTTCTTTGTGCCGCAGGCGACAGCTGTGTGATGCGGTTCCTGATACTGCAGGCACGAGCTTTGGCAGCTGCTAGACACTCACTAATGATTCAAGAGTACTAGTACAAACCACCAGTTCATCCCTAGTTAGCCCATATTTCATCACAGTGCTCTTTCAAGGCAGAGTATTCGAGAAGGAAAGGTGCTTCCCTGAGTGGTCTTTCAAGTCTGAGTACTCGACGAGGATAAGTGCTTCAGGTTGTGAATTTCATCACTGATTGGTCTTTTAAGTCGGCGTAGTCGACGAGTTCACTGGAAATGTCAACGTTTAACTAAGCATATTTCAATGCTTATGAAGATGACGTACTTGCAACAGATCTGTGTTCATCTTCTGACTACAAATTACTGGTGAGAATATTTCCACAGTTCGACGGCAATTTACTTTGGAGAATACTTCCATGGTGTGGAACTCAGCTTGCCGGGTAATATTCATTCATTAAGAAGACTTTTTTTCTCAGACTGGACGTTACATTAAAATTGTATGCACTGACTGCAATTTCTCATTAGCTGTTTTTCGTGGCAGGGACTCCAAATTCATTTTATATGAACTGCAGAGCTTCAATGTTTGTTTGTTTGTTTGTTTTTTAGTTTTTAGGAGCATTAGCAACTAAGGCCATATTGCTCCAGGATATGCGGTGGTCATTTCCTAACCTTTCCGCATCCTCGTATTTGGTGGTGACGGGCTCGAACCCCGGTCTAATCAAGAAGCATGTGATACGCACTGCTGCTCCTTCCCACCTGGCTACGGAGGCGCAGCTTCAATGTCTTATAATGGTGCGGGTACATGAAGCGCAGAAATTCAATATCTTATAATGGAGCGGAAAGTAGTGCTGTAAGTCTGTAATTATCTGTACAGTATTGTAATTAGTGGCGGGGATGCCAGGAAAGCTGGATGGGACCTCCTAGTACAATAAATAAAAAAAAAAAAAAATTAAAAATACGGTATTTTACCCCAATATCATTTTGGATTATTACAGAGTTAATAATTTGTCGGAAAGAACCAGGAAAGAAACGGTTTGGATGTTTTGGAAGCCCCAAAGCTGTTTAAGCACACAATTCAAAAGTAACAAATAAGGGGTAGTAATTTTTGTTTGGCTTCGTAATTACAAATAAAGTCAGCATATTAGCTTCGCTGTATTTCTTCTTGGTATTGCACTGGAGCTTCATTACCAGAGATTTAAAACACGAGTGAATATAATATACTCTAGTCTGCTTGCGACACGAAGCCGTTTTTGCTGTTATAATAACAAGGCTAAAACACTTTATAAATGAGAAGGAAAAAAAAGTAAAAGTACCCCACAGCGAATGTATCATTGCACTGCATTACTTGGTGCCCCCCCCTTGAATCAATTACCATCAAAAGCGGTTTATGAGTTAGAAATTGGAAGATGTCATTGGTTTCTGCACTTTCCCTGTGGAATTTATTTTTTTTATTTAATTCCTTTATTGTATTTTATTCTACTTAATTTTACTATATATTTAATTCTTTTTCTATTATTATTTTTGATGGCATTAATCAGCTCTTCTCCTTTTAGTATTTTTAGTATTTTTCTCGCTCCTAGATTCTATTGTTTAGTTATTTATAAATTCTGTTCACGTATTCTATTTGCTCGCTATATATATATATATATATATATATATATATATATATATATATATATATATATAACCATACTAGTACTATCTCTCTCTCATCAACGATTCTCAATTTACAAATTATTAACAACAGTTGTATCTTACATAATATGAATCCTCGATGATTACCCAATCATTCTCTTACATTACCAATTTTTATCATTTACATGAGTAAAACTCATTTCAACTCTTATTACCCTTTTTGTATATTATTTTGTTTCTAGCCTTTAACGCATGAAATGTATTACAACTGGTATCCTCTTACCTGAGTAATGTTCACTATAAATCCCTCATTCTACCTTCATTACTCTCTAGTTATCATCTTAGTCATCCCTTTACCACTCTTACGTTACTTCATGATCCCTCAAGTTTGGAACGCCTTCCTAGGACTCACAACCAATCCTCATATTCTAATTTTCCATCCCTTCCTATTTGCTAAAGCATCTCGCCCCAGCTGTCTCCATAGCGCACAAACTAACCCTTCTCTATAAATTTCTTATATATATATATATATATATATATATATATATATTTTTTTTTTTTTTTTATTATTATTATTTTTTTTTTTTTTCACACAGCAATATGGCCTTTTCATGTTTGCCGGTCACCTCCAAAACACTCAGTTTCTTGTTCGCACCTTTTCTGCTAAATACGACCAACTTGCCAAAACATCAGCCATCCTGACGCCGTTTTCTTTTGATGCGAAAACTGGACGTCCACTAATTTCCTGTTTACTTCATAACGGGTGGCTTAGATCAAAAGAGACCCTTTATAAATCCCATTTTCACAGTCCTATTGTTTTTGCCCTCAGTAAACCAATCACGCCCGTTCTCAAATGGCGCCCACTACCTAGTCCTGCTGTCCTGTTTGCTCTCTTATCTTACTCGAAATTACTTGTTTGCATTTAGCCGCTATTTAACATATACGTCTATAATTTTCCCTTCCCCAAATCCAGTGTTTCTTCCAACTTTAACCTTATTTACATTAAAACTAAATATCCAATCTTAAATACTTACTTATCTTTAACTTAATGCTTGGGCATTAATGCTGATTCTCACTTTCCATCGCCCTTCCTGGATTTATTTTAGCAAAACAAATATTTCTATTTTAATTTGTAAGAACTACATCTTACAGATCGAAATTCCGACTGACTAAGATTGCCTCATACGGACATCAGCCAAAAGTAGACGTAGTGTAAGGAACCAGTTTCGAGATGTACAGTCTGTTTGGTAGAGATTTCTTCCTTGAATGCTGTTCTTATTGCTTATATAGAGAGTATTATGGTCTAAAGTTATACTGTGCTGAGCATATTATGCCAATGCCTGTGTTCATTTGCATGTTTTGTGGGGGTGAAACACGGGGAAAAATTTGAGGTAAATCGAATCCCCTTACATACAAATTTATTATAAGCTCTATCAGTGTGTAAGTGTTACTGTACATTTTTATACTGCATTTCCTAAGTTTCTTTCATTTTTATTAATATTTCACGCATTTTGGTGTTATCCACACTCTGGGCGAATAAAAGAGTATGTTACGGTTATCGTTTTTGATTAACCGATTAAAGTACTTAATAAAGCCTAATTAAAAGTTTTTACAAGTGTTTGCTTTCCAAAGTATGATTTTTATCGTGTACATATATAGAATATTAAATCGAAATCCGGTTGCTGAAAACATTTTAAAGGTGAGTAATGCTAATGGTTTCGAAAAATTGTAGAATATCCCTGGTGTTTTTTTTTTTTTTTTTTTAATCTTTGTACTATCTTCAAAATTGAACAAGGCTTTGTAAAACTTGCCTAAACCTTGAAATTCTTTAGCGTATTCCCTAAAGCGAAGTTGCTATCGATTAATAACCATAACTAAAAGTCAACAAAGACGAATGTAACAAATTATGTAACTGCAACTAGAAAAGAACTCTCATTAAAAAAAAAAAAAAAAGAGTCGCCCTGGGAATAGTAATGTGGACCGTGCGTCAAATATTACTTTCCAATTAAGGCACAATGTTATTGAGTATCGCTGTAAAACCAGAGGAATGAGATGGAAAGAAAAGAAAACAAAACCATAAAATATTTTATTAGATCACTTTTATGAGATTTTTATCGCTAGCGGGTAACGTAAATAAAGGGGCCAAACAGGCGTATTTCACCATCTTTCCCTAAGCGAATACGGTCCATTAATATGATGGTTAATTTGTGGTCAGACTAAATGGAAAATATATATATATTTTGTGTTATTTAAGAGGAATTATGTCAAAAATGATATGACACTTTTTCTGTTATCCCTAATGATAATAAATACGAAAAGGGCAGCAAATAAAAAGGCCTTTATTTGAAAATAAAGTATATAATCATAGCATATCTATTTACAAAAGGACCACGTTAAAAAAAAAAGAAACCAACAGCACAGATTGACAGTGCCAGATCTGTTTCGAAATCTCAGTTATATTTTATTCGTTTGTTTTACAAACGAAATCAAGTACAAGGGAGACAAATTAAGTGGACCAAATTACAATTCATTTTGTAATTACTATTAGATGAAATAATGGTTTTCTGTGAATATATATTTACAGAAACCCATATTATAATATGTATTAGTTTTGCTTATTAAAGTGAAAATGAATTGTTTAATTAACCGCAATGAATATTAATTGAATGTTTGGTGTGATTATTAACCATTTTGGATTGCGACATTATTTGTTAAGCACTATGAAGCAATATGATTTAAAAGTGTTATAAAATTACAAAAATACTGACACAGCAGCAATAAATTCATGATTAAAATTTCATTGAACTTCAGATATTTATAACTTGAATTAGGGGTATATGAGATTCACATCGTTTACAGCTGGACACGAAGTACTCAAGGCAGGTTCGATGTGGTCAATAAATCTCTGAACCTAGAAAACTTCATGCAGAACCGTAGGCCATTCATTAAGACTGCATCAGAGATACAGTGGCAATGGATTTATATTTTCGTAAGACATCTCAAGAATATTTTTAAAAAGTTCATCTTAACGGAAAAATGCAGATTGAAATTGAGAAGTATGATTATCTTCGATGATTAAATCCAATTTGTTACAGAAGGAAGATAGATTTTTACGCTAATATTAAACAGATGATTGAGATGAATTTTAAAAGTTAAATTAAAAATATGATGATGATGAAAATAAATGTATGCCAGAATTAATTTAAAGCATTTCTGTTCTTTTTGATATCGCGACACTTGTGAAAGCTTTCCCAGAAATGACCTCTTTTCAACCTATGCCATGTACATATTATGGAAATAAACACTAGCTGCAGTAAACTGCACCTAGTATTTATTATTATTTTTATTATATTTCAGTGATGCTCTTCACGGTGTCAGCGACTTCAGCTTTCAGTTTTTATAATGAACGTGGATTAATTCCTTTATATACATATTCCTTAAGAGAACAGCATAATGCTGTTCCGAAATGCGATGAGTACAGCTCAACTGCAAAAGCGTCCAAGAAATCGAAATATCTCTATCATGAAAAATTTCCTTAAAGAAATCAAGAACCGCATTTGTGTATGTAGTCTTGCTCTATCTTATTGGAAAAATGTTTCTCGTAAATTAGCTTTCGCTCTTAGAACACCAAATGCTGTGGTCTTGAAGTATTTAACTTGTGAATTCTTTATCTGTTTGTACATTCTCTGCTATTAAATCTTACTAGAGGCTCGCGCTGCGCCTTAATAACATTGACAGCTTCATAAAACACTTTTCACGAGAAATACACCATGCCCAATACTTTACATCATTCGGTTCACAACTATTCACGGAATTTTCCTTTAGTGTGCTCCAATTTTTGTGTTCCTCGAGACTAAATCAGTTACAGAGTTAAACGGAGTGAGCTCCATAGAAAATTTATGATTCCTGAAAATGATTTTTTAATCTAAATTATATAAGCAAGATACCTTATCAATGGCATTTCTATATAACTGTTAAATTTTTAATCCATTTATGTTATGAAATATTACAAAAGTGCGCATTTCTTCTCTAGAATTAAAGTTTTCTTTTCAATTCAATTTAGATGTATTCAACTGTAAAATAACTTGTCTGTACTCTTTGAATGATTCCTTTAGTAAACTGTTACTTTCTCATTATTTATTGTGTCATTTCCTTGTAGCTGTTTCGATTGTCGTATTTTCTTCTTTTTTCAAACACTGTCTTCGACAATTCTTTTTCGCTCTATTCTTTTGTTTCTTTAAGTATGGTAATTAGGTGTTCTCCCTAGAGAGACATTCATTACGTCATGAATTTTTCTAGAAAAACAGAAACACTCGCAAGTTAAAATCCCTTTCATCGACAAAAGCAAGTGCCATATAACCAGCGCGTTTTTTTCCCCAATCCCTTTAATGACCATTGACTTATTTTGCTTCATTAATTTCCTCTTCTCCGGAAAACTAGGGACTAATTAGTCACTCGAAGATTTGATGTTTTGAGAAGATGGCGTTTTTGTAAGTTATTTGTACCTGAAGTTGCCTAGAATTGAAGTATACAATTTTGTTTTATCTCTATCATTCATGGTTTCAATTATAACAACTCACTCCATTATACTGAGAGAGAGAGAGAGAGAGAGAGAGAGAGAGAGAGAAAAATATTCATAGAGCAACTTTAGCCTTCACAGCTCAAAGACGAGGGACTTTACGAAATATTTCAAATGCCTGCCATTTAGTATGCATCCTCTAATTATAGCCAGTATTGCCCTCAACGGGTTGGGGAGTTGCTGCTTATTAGAAGACTTGAAAGACGGCATTCCGAAAACAAGAAGTATTACTGTCATTTACTGAAAGCATCATAGCTCTGTCAGCTATTTAAGTCGCATGCCACCTCATCAGAGAGCTCACCCACTGACCAGAATTTGGGTCACAACTAGAATAAAAAGTTGGAAATCACTGGACTACAAAAACATTTAAATATACTACAAAGAAAACGTGGCGGTTTTCAGCATTACAAAAACCAACCGGAGGGTCGCCACAGATAGCTCTGTGGAGGAAGCGCCAGTATTAAAATTACGTCTAGATATATTTAACCGTTAACCTAAAGATACCATCCAGTAGCCTAATTACATAAAATTCGTTGCGTACGAAATACTATTAATGATATACATTTTAAAGATAACTAGTTGTTTGTGCATTATAGCGTTCAGTGAAAAAGCACGAATATTTCTTTATACACATAATTAGTTTAACTGTTTCTAAGATACTCATTTCATCTGTAGAAATTCCTTCCAGCCCGCAAGAGTTCAGCAGATATTTAGTCAGAATTTCTTCGATATTCCCGAACAAGATTAAGTGTATTAAATTAAATAATTAATTTAATCTCACGCAGACAAAGAATCAACAACATCCTTGAATAATTTTACGCTCAGCTTATTTTAATTGTGATAATCAGAGACAAGTGCAAGTAATTATGCCTTTCTGCTAATATATTTTTATGCGAATGGAACCAAATGATGTACTCAAGAAATGGGTCGTTAATTCGACTCTCCTCTTCATCTTCCACTTACGTTGGTTAAGAGTCACTGAAGGCTAATCTGAGAACGAAGCGACAGAGTATACTTGTTTCGACTTTACACCGAGGCACCCACGGACACAAGGCATCTTTTGAAGGCGTGTATTCTATTTATTTGCCAATTTCAGATCTGAAAATTTATTTATGGGAAGAACTAATTTCTGCTGTGATGAAGAATCATCATCTTTCTAAAAAAGAACCCACCAAAATCACCCTTTATAAAATAAATATTAAACAAACAATTTCAGAATGCAGCCATCGCATCCAATAATGCGTCATCTTTGAGAGTTGATAAGTACCCAGACCTATAGAATAATTCGAATTATTGTTTAACAGCACCAGAGCTTATCGCTCATATCCGTATGTGTATTCAGTATCTATATATTGTGCGGACTGATAAACCCGAAATAACCCTGCTCTCCCAATACTAACTGCAGCCTCAATTGGAGAGGATTTTATTAATTTCTTCATTCCTATACCTCCCCAAATGAATGGAAGATGGCAATGCATCTTACTTGAAATAATCGAAGAAGATGCATTCGTCAGCGGCTGGGTAGTTTTCTTTTCTATTTCGAATTCATACCGTAACGTCCTATCGTCAATGAGGCCACCTGATACAAAGCTCATGGACGTACACTGAATGAAGTTCAATATCAACACAAACCTCCTCTCTGCAGATGAGATTTCGATAAAACATGATATATCTGTGCTTCTACAACATTCCACTCGTATAAACCTCTTCAGCCGAAATCGTCCTGTTCCAAAAAAATGGAAATCATCCCTAGAGATGATGTTTTCGGTCTATAGAAGTGAAGCATGCTGTTATGAAGCCTCCTGTGAAAAAAAGTAGCGAGATTTTTAAGGTTTTCGCGATGGCTATTTTACCGAATGGAAATTTTGGAATTCAGAAATTTTTCTGATGAAATGTTGTTCAATACAAAATGAAGTCGGATGCTTTAGGGTAGCCATGCTACTTTAAAAAGCTACTCTATGTCCTTTTAACTGATATAAAATTAAAATGTGATGTTCTCCTTCGAAACTTCTCTAATCATCCTACCACTTTCGAGATGGGCAAGTTAAACTGTCTAAACAGTATCAGACCTGTGATGTATCTCATTCAGTGTATACAGCTGTTCTCTTCGGTAGCACAGTTGATGGAATCGCCGTCCTGCCCACACCGGGTGGAAAAGACTTCAGTTTATGGGCCTTTTCACAACGTGGCTGAGTTAGTTGGTCTCGGGCGAGGGTAACATGGTTTATTCTTTCAGAAACTCGAGTGTTCCGTTCAGCAAAACAGAAAATCGACCAAGAACCCACGCAATTTACAGATTAAATAGATGGCGCAATATGGCTGTAGTCGTTGATGCTCCTAAAACCCAACAACAAAAAGCTAAGCAGTACGCCTGTCTTCCTCTCACTTTCTATCTCTTTATTTATTCAGCGATTCCCATCTTAAAATCAATTAGTTTTCAAATTATCTCAAAGTATGCTAAAGCCACACAGATGACACATTTCGTGGCGAATTAAAATTTCTAAGTTATGCCTACAACGCAGCAAAAAATACGGTTGACATAAAGAAAAAGAACATCATCGGTTTATCTTTTATAAAAGAGAGATGGTATGTTATCTTCAAATCCTTTATTAACACGAACCTCTCAATTCTCCTCTACACACAGATTTCTTATTCAAACATTAGGTATTTTTGCCAACTTTTCTAGACATGTGCGATTTATATTCAACTTTAAAAATGGTCCATTTAATCAAAGAAAAACATTTCAAAAGAGATTTAACGCAGAAAGATAAGAAGCGAACTCAGAAATTAGAGTCGGGCGTCACACATCTTATCTCGCATTCAGTAAATCAGTAGAAATCTGCTCGGTTGGTTTCTCGAACTTTAAATCAACATACGCAGACAAACGACTATTTGATATGAGGGGATGTATGTGGTGTGGTGGCCGCCTTTCCCCCCCCTTCAATTTCAGAAAACGTAATATCGAAGTAGTTTTCTTTTTATTCTCTGCTTGTGGCCTAAACAACTTTGGTTGAATATTCCGCAGCCTAGCACATCTATCTGGAAAGTTATGATACGAACATTTTACAATCACGCAGTAATAAATACAGATGTCAAACATTGCTGGCTACGGTTAATACTTTCGGTTTTTTCGAAGTTGTATATACATCAAATGAAGTTCCAATATATGGGCTGAATTTTATTAAACAAAATATATACAGCAATGCACCACCTCAAAAGATCAAAACCTAACAACTTTGAAAATATGTAAAAATAATCGTTAAACTCATCATAAACAATTTTTGTGTACGATATCATACGAATGCGATTTTGGAACTTGTATTTTTGTTATTACGAGATTTTTTAAATTCACTATTGTCCCAGATTATCCTTTTGTAATGTTTTGTAATATTTAAACTAAAGGCTGCATTTATGCTAATATACGTGTGCAGTTTTAGTTTATAAACTGGCTGACCCCCTTCTACATATCCATTTCATGCACATTTATTACGTGCGTGCTGACACACAGGCAAAACCTAATAATCAGCCACCAAAAGAATTTAAACTGATGCTTAAAAGCAAAAGAACAAACATTAAAACGCGAACGTATTTTTAAATACAAATAAAAAAGGATCAACAATATGCCATTTAGGAAACAAAATCTTTCTGATCTCCAAACAAAGTTAGGCAACAAAATGTTCAACATGCAAATCGCCTAAATGGATAAAAACAGCTTATTTTAAAGACCTCTGTATTTACGCTGCTATCGATTGTAAGAAAGTAGTCTTTAAGTTAATGTCACAGAGACACCATTTGTGTGACACTTTGAGACGGAAGTCAGGAAGGAAAATGGAGGCAGTAAAAAAAAAAAAGTCAAGCCGAAGTAGCCAGATGACAAAGTGGTACAGCTGTAGCCAGATCTTACGAGTGAAACCGAACTACTTCCAGAGTCTCAAATTAACTCTGGAAGAACTATCTGAAGCTGTCCTCTTGTTCACGAAGGACGGCCGTTATCTGGCCCTAAATGCGAGATGTCAGATTCCACACCAACTTAATTCAGAGCTTGCTGAACTTTGAAACATGCTCAGTTGGAGTGAAGCAATTTGTTTATCTATAAGATGCATCAGATAACTTAGGCCATATTACATTACTGTATATTATTCCTGTACAAGTGTGTTCAAACAAGTATAAGTGATGATACCATTAAATTGATCGGAGGACGATCGATAGGACGGTTATAAACCAGATTTCTTAAAGATTTTTCAAGGGCAGATTTCTTTTTTACAGAAGGTTTCTTAAAGGAGGGGAAGGCCATTTATACGACGACAACTGCCGTGCTATGTTTCCTTTCCTCACATACAAATTTACCATTAACATTAATATTGACAGCATATCGACTTGAGCTTAAGAGCAATGGAGAGAACTAGGAAACAGACTCCAAGCCACTAACACATCAGAAAGAGATCCTTCTCTATGTGCTGGTTTGCCTCTGAGCCGGGGATCATTGTTAATGCCATCGTCGGTAGCACAGTTGGTAGGATCGCCGTCCTCTCCACACCGGGTGGAAAAGACCTCAGTTCGAGTCCTGCCGATGAGTGTAAGAATTTTTATGGGGCTTTTTCACAAAGTGGTTGAGTGAGTCGATCTCAGGCGAGGGTAGCATGGTTTTTTCAGATGGAAATTGGGGTTTTTTTTGTCCAGCAAACAGAAAATCGACCTCAGAACATTCGCAATTAGACATATGGCCCTTGTAGCTGGTGCAACTAAAACCCCACATTTCATTTTCATTATTATTAACATAAAGAAATTTATTATAGTTACACACAGAGCGTACAAATAAAGAAGAAATATATGAGCTTTCGGCTATATGGTAGCCTTCATCAGAATTAAAAATACATGAATGGCAGTTGGAATGGAGATGTGCACTGCCAGGTGCGTGAGACGCGAGGTTTAATTGTTTGTTGACGCTTGTGGCTGTGACGCATGATGACGTGGCCAGCGTTTGTCCAATGATAGAACTACTGACTCTGTGATCGGGTTGACTTGGCAACCACTGTTCCTGTTCAAGGATTTATCCGAAGATTTTATATTTAACGATTCCAACCAGGTACGCTTTAGGTAATGGTGGGATCTGTCTACCACCACGACATCGCGGTGTGGGTCGATGTCGTGGTGAGTTGTCCAGACATGCTCGGCGATAGCTGAGTGTTCTACATCCGCTAAACGGATCGCTCTTTTGTGCTCCGAGAGACGTTTCTCGAGTCGACGTCCAGTCTCTCCGGGGCGAGCACCGTCTCTTCAAACCTCAACCGTACACAGTTTTCTGCCCTCAAGGCATTGAAACAGGATTCGTCCATCGTCATTCTACCGGCAGACAAAGGCCGCCGTACGGTTGTAATGGACCACACTGATTACATGGCGAAAGCGCTACTACTTTTACGAGATACTACCGTATACAAACCCCTGACCATCAACCCCAACAGAGTTTTAGAACGATGGGAATCAGAGGTGAATATCCTCATCAACAGTTGGCTGAAACAAGGGAAGATCACAGTCAACCCGTAATCACCTCCGTGCCTCCGGATGTCAGATCCCACGGTTTTACGGCCTACCGAAAGTGCACAAAGAAGACACACCACTGAGACCAATTGTATCCTGCTGTGGATCACCGACTTACGAGCTGTCTAAATTTGTCTCGAGACTTCTTTCTCCTCTAGTTGGCAAGACCACCCACACCGTCTCCAGCAGTGTTGAATTCATAAAAAGGATTCGCACTGTATCCATCTCGCAGGATCAAGTTATGGCATCGTTCGACGTCATATCGCTCTTTACCTCCATCCCTGTGGAACTTGCCATTTCTTGTGCAAAACAACTCTTGGACAATGATAGAACCCTCAACGAAAGAACTGGTCTCACACCCGATGACATTTCCGCCGCCCTCAGACTGTGCTTAACAGGGGGTGCGATCATATTTAATGACTCAGTCTACCAGCAGATACATGGCACGGCCATGGGTTCCCCTGTCAGCTCAGTCACAGCAAACATCGTGATGGAGGAGTTAGAGGGACGTGCGTTTACACACGCACCAGATCACATCGCCTTTTGGTGTCGCTATGTTGACGATGTGTTCGTGGTCATCCCTAGAGACTCAGGTCAGCGACTTCTATCATACCTCAACTCACTATCGCCCTTCATAAAATTCACGATTGAGCTGGAGTCGAACAACTCTTTACCATACCTAGATACACTTGTCCGACGTGAAGACACATACCTGAGGACTACAGTTTATCGTAAGCCCATGTGTGCTGGCCAGTTTACCAACTTCCGGTCAGCACACGCGCGAGGCCACCTCCTCTCCACTGCCCGAACCTTGCTTACTCGCGCCTGGACACACTCCAGCTCCGCTGATGAAAGACGCAAAGAGATCACCAGGGTCAAAGTAGACCTTACGAGGTGTGGCTACCCCATTGACGTCCTCGAGAGGTGTGATCTACAGACACGTGACATCGTGACGACCAGCTACAACACCAACAGTGACGAGCCATCCACGAGGGCATTTATCCCATACTACCCCAACCTGTCACAACAGATCGGTAGAATCCTAAGAACACACGGGATAAAGTGCATCCAACTCCCAGGCAAGAAACTGCGTTCTTTCATTTCCAACGTGAAAACACCTGTCCCCACCCTTCTGCAGAGCGGTTTGGTCTACCGCATCTCTTGCCGTGACTGCACTAGCTGCTACTTTGGAGAGACTGGACGTCGACTCGAGAAACGTCTCTCGGAGCACAAAAGAGCGATCCGTTTAGCGGATGTAGAACACTCAGCTATCGCCGAGCATGTCTGGACAACCCACCACGACATCGACCCACACCGCGATGTCGTGGTGGTAGACAGATCCCACCATTACCTAAAGCGTACCTGGTTGGAATCGTTAAATATAAAATCTTCGGATAAATCCTTGAACAGGAACAGTGGTTGCCAAGTCAACCCGATCACAGAGTCAGTAGTTCTATCATTGGACAAACGCTGGCCACGTCATCATGCGTCACAGCCACAAGCGTCAACAAACAATTAAACCTCGCGTCTCACGCACCTGGCAGTGCACATCTCCATTCCAACTGCCATTCATGTATTTTTAATTCTGATGAAGGCTACCATATAGCCGAAAGCTCATATATTTCTTCTTTATTTGTACGCTCTGTGTGTAACTATAATAAATTTCTTAATGAATCCAGAGCGCGTAGGCCTGTTTCGTTATTATTAACATATACATTGAGTAATCACTGAATTATGGCCACCCCTATGAAAACTGAATGCGACCAGTTGACCACGTGAGGTACGAGAATGCGGAGTTAGTCGACCTACGTAGCATAGATAAGGAGTCATTGGTTCGGTAGGTAGTAAAATTCCGAGCTTGATGGGTAAAAGGAAGGATTTATCGGACTTTGATAAAGGGCAGATTGTGGGTGCTCGACAAGCTGGTGCCTCGATTTCCCAAACGGCTGAACTGGTGGGGTGTTCGAGAGCCGCTGTAGTTATAGTGTACCAGGACTGGCATCAAAATGGTCAAACAACGACCCGACGGCAAAACTGCAAAGGTCAGCGAAAGGTTGATGTAATACGTGAGCAGCGGGTCCGACGACTCGTACAGGCGCAGCACTGTTGAAGTGTTGACTACCAAATACAACATGGGCCAACCTGGAACAATATCTGGCATGACCATGCACCGCACGCATGGGCTATACCAGCAGACGACCCCTACGGCATCCTTTCCTAATCAAGGTTCATCGGCGTAAAAGACTCACCTGATGCAAAGAGCACGCAAGTTGGACGTTAGAAGGCTGGAAGGTGTGCTGGTCGGAAGAGTCACGTTATTTACTCCACACCGTGGGTGGTCGTGTACGAATTTTGCGTCAACAACATGAGGTCCAACACGAATTTGGCGTCAACATCCATCATGCATGGTATCAAAAGTGCAGGCTGGTGGAGGCGGTTGTATGGTGTGGGGCATGTTTCACTGGTAGGAACTTGGACCCCTGGTGCATGTGGAACAACGTATCACTGGTCTCAGTGATTGTCAACTGCTTGCTGACTGTGTGCACCCCGCTATGTTACACTTTTTCCCGAATGGCGATGGTGTCTTCCAAGGTGACAATGCATCGAGCCATAGGGCACTTGTTGTGCAGGAACAGTTTGAGGAAAATAGTACTGACGTCCAGCATATCGATTGGCCTCCGAACACTCTCTGATATCAATCCCATGGAGCACTTGTGGGACACTATGGAAAGGCATATGAGGAGTCTGGGTACACCAATCACCTCCATAGCTGACCGCATTACACACAGCAGGGTTGGCCATACCTCCCGAACGCTTCTGACATCTTGTTGAATCAATGCCACTTCGGATAGCTGCTGTAGTGAGGGCAAAAGGAGGACCTACGAAGTATTAGGTAAAAAAAAAAAAAAAAAAAGTAAAATGCAGCCATTATCAACCCACTGCAGGATGGAAGCCTCCTCAACAATTCATGCTCATGCTGAGGGATATGGACCATAATCTGCCACGCTGGTCCAGTGCGGGTTGGCAGATAGACTGTATTCAGCAGTCAGGGGCTTAAACCCCGGTCTACTCAAAGAGCGTGTGCTACTGCACTCCCGCTCCTGCCCACTCGGCTAGGTAGGTGGTCATAATTCAGTGATCACTCAGTGTATATACAAACACTTCTTATACAATCATCCGATTCCGCGGGGAAATTACTGTTGTTAAAGACCATCTCATACAAATTACTAACAATAAAACACTCAAAATACTCGAAAGAAAAACCCATATGCGTGTATATATGCAACTATTCATTATAGCGGAGGCAGCTGGAACAGAGTTCAACCCCGCCAGTTATCATCGTATTGTTTACAGAATGCTGTAGTTTGGCCAAATGAAAATCACATGTGGTTTGTATTTGCCCCCTAAACCGGCAGAAGAAAAGCGGTCCCCATCCTCATCATGGAGAGTTGGGCCTGTATTAATTTAATTGCCCAAAAAGGAACAGATTCCGCATCCTAAAACCTCTTTCACGAGGCATTAAAGCAGTCATTACAGCAATACTCTGTTAAAATCCTTGATTTGGTTGGTTGCTGTAGAGTTCAAGGCGCATCATTAGCCTAGGTCTACAATATGTCTGGAAATTGCATGTGTTTCTTGTCGATTTGCTGTTTGCTAGACGAAAGAGTCCAGTCTCAGGGAGAAAAACGCCATGCTATCCTCCCCTAAGACCTCCTGAAATTCTATATAAATTATTATAATCAGTAACGTAACTACTGTACCTAAAAATCCAGCACTGTTGGGGGAGGGGATGAAAAGAGCTTCTTAACGTGAAACAAACTACTTAAATATTTAATTTAAAACTTTCCCACGAACCTTTTAAATTACTAAGAAAGGGTGAAAAAAAATTTGAAATTGCGAGTTATATCAAAATATAAGGAACCAAAAAAACAGTAACGGGACAACGTTCGATGTGATAAATATTGCCTCACTTCCAAGAAAAGTGTTCAGAGAGCTAAACTGTTTTAAAAAAGTATGTCAATTACAATATTTATCTGTACGTATGTAAAAATTATATACTAAGTACAGTGGCGGACAATAAAACTGCATCACTCGTGAATTTTGCAAATAATGTGTTTTGCGCTGCATTGTGGGTGGCAGAAATGTTCGAAATGCATTCGTTAGATGGGATATATCTCTCTGTGAATGAAATCTAATAAAAAAGACTCACCTGATATACCTAATTGCCATAAATATCTTCCCAAAGGGTAAAATGCGTAATTAATGGAAATATGAGAAATCATGCCAATGGCAATCATGACAACCAAACATACATTTTATTGCATTTACGTGTACAAACTGAAATGACAAGTTAACGTGATAGTATTAAGTACTTTAAATCATCAAAATAAGTCATCAATACATTGTTGTTCCTCCTCGAGCTGCAATTGCGGCCTTGCAAGCATAGAGTTAATCAACTTCTGGGTATTCGGGTGCCCAATTTTGTGGTACCACAGCTTTACAATGTTATTCTGCTGCTGAATCTTACTTGTTGGCATCTTATGAGCAATTTTAGACGACGTTATGTACCAGCAATTTTCAATAGGGTTCAAATATGGACTGTTGCCGGACCAGTCCAACGCTGTAATGCCAGCATTTCTGAGGTATGACGGCACCTTAAGTGAGAAAAACGAGGGAGAACATTGGTGTAAGTATGTTTTAAGGCTTGTGAGACAAGAAGACAAACTCATCATTAAATCTAAGTAGCATAAAACTTACCAATTTCACTGTGTGGCAAGGTGCTGAGTCCTGTTGAAAAATGCAGTTTTGGACGTCTGTATGGTGGTCCCTAATAACGGGTTTCAGGCATTCCTCCAAGATAGCAGTGTAGGTTTCTGCATTCACCGTTCCGTCAATAAACTTAATTCGCCCCACCTCTTTGCTTGTTGTGCATCTCCAGACCATCTGACCGGCAGGGAACTTTACAATGTGTTATGCAGTCAGGATGGTATGCCTCAGATTTTCGTCTTCTGATATATCGCTTCCCATTCGAGTTATGAAGGTTGAATTTTGATTCGTCAGAAAATATGGCGGTGTCCCATTGTTCTTTGTCCATGAAACATGCGTTTTAGCCCAAGCAAGTTGCTTCTTCATTTGTTGGGTCAACAAAGGCTTTTTCTTAGGCCGATAAGCATGCAGACCACATTCCAAAAGCCGCCTTTGGATAGTTTGTGCACTTGTTTCAACACCAGAGTCCATCTCAAAGTCAAGTTTTAGATCAGGAGCACTAGAATGGTGATTACGAAGGCA
This sequence comes from Mastigoproctus giganteus, assembly GCF_048544385.1. NCBI lineage: Eukaryota > Metazoa > Arthropoda > Arachnida > Uropygi > Thelyphonidae > Mastigoproctus > Mastigoproctus giganteus. The sequence goes on from NC_143577.1 coordinate 150,159,780, forward strand.
TAGCCGTTTCAAATATCAATCTTGGGAAGGCGTAGTCAGTCTCTTACGGCCTGATCCAGGTCTTATCTTCACATAACCGGTTCACGCTTTAATTTCAGTACCCGGAATACTGTTGACTGGTAGCAGCCTATTTTATCAGCGATAGTACGCGTAGAAAGCAGTTTCTGGGACAGAACAACACCTACACTTTTTTTTCTTGATGTCAACTGGACATATGGAGCCAATGCTTACACCTCCGCAGAACAGGATACTAATGAGCGTGTATACCCTTTCAACGCCGTATTTATAGAAACGGCGGATGCAATACCTTACACTTACTGTCTGATGCAAAAGAAGCGTTATCTGACGCAATAACTTTGCTTTGCGACAAACAAACAAAATGACTGTAATCAAACAATATCTAATCTGTTTCACTACAAATGTTACTTTTTTTTTAAGGTTATGCAGTTGTTTTGTCCGCCACTGTATACAGAAAATTAGTGGCATAATATTTGTACATCACGCCGCTAATTTTCTCCTCCACCACTTATAATGAATAATAACAGCAAAAGTAATAGAAAACATTAATATTTATAATCTTCTATTAAATCTATTAATAATAGTTAATCTTATTCCTTACGATTTCTAAAAAATTACATCAGATTGCATTTTTCAACCTATACATATTTTTTGTTCATGTGCCCTAGATGCCCGTTCATGTTGGTTAGAAGAAAATTCGATTTGTGCCAAGATTTTACTCATCTTCGACCGATAACGAAGGAGGCGAGAAAACATGAACATATATTAAATTATTTTAAATCGATTTTTTGCATTTTTCTTTCCTTTTGGCATTTTGTAAAGAGCATATGGCGTCGCTGAACTTATTTCTTAGGATAAATGAAACCGGCAGAGGCAAGGATGAAAATATTGAAAGTGTTTTGGCTTTTTACGTAGAAAGGTGGCACTGTTTGATAAACGCTTTGTTTATTAAAATCAATATAAATATTAGAACCCCCTTCATCGGAGTACTCTGAAACACTTTCTTTCAACGATTGCTGACCAGCTACTAAATTAATGAACGCATCTGTTATTTAATGATCTTCTTTATTATATACTGTGTAAAGTTCTTTACAAGCATTCATCAGAAACTGTCTTTAACAACCCAGAAAATTTGTAAGAATTGTCGCAGACAAGTTGTGCTTTTATTAAAATACCGATTCGTCTTATCTCAAACTATTGTAACTTTGATTTGTACTTTCTAATTATGTCGGGCGAAATTACTGGACTAATGTTACTTCGTTTACTGATAACCATCAGCGGTGAAAGCCATGCTGTGTCGTTAGAACATCTTTGACCATTTCAGAAATCAATAACTAAAAATTTAAGATCAGTAAAATCACGCAGATGCCGTACTGTTTTTGTTTCAAAAAACTGCATTACAAGATTATACAGGTATGCGAAAACGACATTTTCTGTGGACTTGATCAAAATATCAGGCCTTGATAACCACATTGTACCTTCAGGAAAAGAACGCAGTCGACATTATGAGATTTGGCGCACACCGCCTATCTACTTGCCAAACATTATCCACATGACTGGCCTCCGATGCCACAATTTGGCAACAGCCAACTTTTGGGTTACCACAGAATTCTCTTGTGTATAGGGGTAATTCAGCATTTGCATCATCTTTGGAAGATGCTAAAAAAGTTTCAGCAATTCCAGTGGACGTTTTCTGACGAGAGCGGGGTAATACCACGTCTGCTGTCAGTATTGTATCTGTAATGACGTACTAATCAACAGCTGCTGCCAAAATTTGTTATGATCATTACCACTTCCGTTTATGCATTAGATTTTTAATTTTTTGGCTGACTTTTGGAACACCCTCTACATTAAGTTATTATCCATATCTTACAAACCAAGTAAGACTTGTTAACAATTGAGAATATATCGAAAATAAATATTTTTCATTTACTCCAATATATCAACGTGATGAGGGAAAAATATAAGCTGAATTGAAGTATGCCTGAGGTATATGATCCAGGTATCGCGATTCCGTGGTGTTTTATGAGCCTTTAATCACATTTTTGAAATGGCAAGCAATAGTCAGTAAATGATAACCATCATGGTCCAAGTGAAGGCACCATGAAACTTCGTCACTCTGTATACTGCAAAAAAAAAAAATGAAAATGATAATTTGAAAGTCAAAAGACATACTTTAAAATTTTATTGCTTGCGTATTTGGGAATCGCTTGGAAATTAATTTAATTCCAAAAGATGAACTTTTAAATTAAGTTTCGATTATCAGTTTTGAGTTTATTCTTCTGCTTCATTTTTTCTAAGATATTAGTGACGGGACTGCATGAAAAGGGCCACTGATTCACTTTGTTATAAACCTCACCCAAAGGCCCGAATCCCTCTTTTGAAAGGTACTTGTTTTTCGACGTGTGTAAATGCCAAGATATTCGCTGCGCTTTAGTTTTGAATGATATTAGAATAAAAACATTCACCAAATAAATAAATGAGTTGTGTTACGCCGGATTACGCCGGAATCACTTACATATCGTATAATGGCTTTCCAGTTATTTTTACCTATCATTATATGAACTTAAAACACCCTCTGCGTTTGCTCTTTAGACAAGAGCAAACGAATAAACCATTTCGTATATATTTTTTTAATTTTCCATCCAAGAATTCCCTCATCTAATTCCCTAATTGATAATGAAGCATTCCAAGCTACTTATTTCATCTCAAGCTGTTCATTCTGGTCCTTTCTTTGAAATTACTTCAACAGCAGCTCATGTTCGTTATCTAATTTTCTTATATTTAATTTTGCAAAGATGGAGGACTGAAACTCAGAGACAGTGAAGGGAAGGGAAACAAATGAAGACAAGAAAGGTAATTTATTTTTGTTAGAAACTTGATGCACATTGTCGCCATTAATGAAAGCCACTGTTAAAGACAGTAACGGCAACCAGTAGGGGATGAAATCATTAATCACTACACCAACCTGTATATACAGGAAGGAGAAGCTTAACAAGAATTAGTCAGCAATTCCGGGCCACGTCCGTCTAGTGTTACTTCATTATCTCTGGCGTTTACCTTGCCGGAGTAGAATGGAGAAAGGGCGTTTTAGAAGTATTAAAAACATAAAGAGAATATAAATTAAGCGAGTGTCTAAACTTTATATTTGAACGTACCTAGTAATAATATCAAAATGCCTCGTATTAAATGAGACAGACATCGAAGGAGATCAAACAGTCATGATAGCAGAATTAACGTATTTTGGGTCGATATTAGGAACTGTTTATTAAGGTATATGTTTCTAGCCAGATTACTTAACTAAAATTAAGCTGCACCGGGACAGCAGCATACATATTACTTTTTGTCCCACAATATAATCTTCATCTATTCTTGCTACACAATGTTAATTGTCCGTTTCTGTGACAACGGCTTCATTTAGCTCTTTAATCTTGTCATGATACATTTTAATAGGAGATTCGGAAATACTTAGGCCTCACTGTTTTAGGTCTTTTGTAGCAATTCGTTAGCGCCATCAGCTCTATCAAGTATATTCATCTCCCCAAATAAAATTATTAAATTTGGCTTGAAAAGCTAATAGAATTCATTGACAATTCAAATGAGGTTCCCATCGGGGATGATGTGGATGGGCAACAGGATTCTACCATTCGTAGTACAAAGAGTAGTTTAACCATTAATAGACAGAAATCATACTACTAAGCTTTTAGTATTTACAAACAGAGTTCGAGTATTTTACTAACTTATTTCTTTCCCAATTTAAAAATTCGGAAAAAAAGACTCTTTCCGGATTGAAAAACATTTCCCATTTAAATATATCCAAAGTACTATGTATCACGAAGAATGGAAGGAACAAATGAATGTCTTATTTTGGGAACAGCAAAACAGGTAAATTATTGTGGTCACAGATCCTGATGGTATGGTTATCCATAATTCTGGATTAGGTCAAAAGGAAAGCAGCAAACAGACAGCCAATTATCACCTCAACCTGCTTAATTATTAAGCTACTTTTAGCATTACACAGCCCCTAACAACATAGTAGGTTCACCACTTCTCCTTGATTTGGAGAAATTCTGGTTCGAATTTTGTCCATGACTGAAAAATTCTTAAAAGCTTCTTTAATCAGGGCGGGGAGGATTTTCATCAAGAATTATTCTGGATTTTTAAATCCTCACGGTGAATTTTAAATCCTCACGGAGGGTGAATTTGCGATATTAATAACAGAAACAGTCGGTACTCCAAGCATCTTTAAGGATTCGTTCTTGTAATGCCTCCTGTTGGTTGCAGAAGTGGAAAGGAAATTTTTATATCGTGGGGCAGGCTTCATATGCTGAGCTAGTCGGCCATGTCCTGGCCTTTTATTACAGACTACAAAATGATATAGTTAAATATTAAGTATAGCTTATCAGGATGTTATTAAAGTCACTACGTCCTCAATTTAAGACTTTTAGCTTAAGCAACATTGTCAATTTCTTAATTATTTTCTTTCTCTTTTCTTAATTTATTTTCTCCTGATATTTAGTTATTTTTTCTATAATAGGTTCCAAATAATTATGGATTACCATAAATTTTCCCCTCTCTTCTAAATGACTGTTCAGCGGATTGGAAATTATGAAGTTTTTTGTTAAAAAATTCCCATCCTTTTCTATTAAATAACAAAATGTACTTTCTTTATATTACTACCATTTTCGAGCAAGATTAGTTTTTTTTTACTTCCTTTTTCTTTGCTGTTTCTTTTCTTCTTGTGTTGGCGATCGCCAGTCTTGGCCTGCATTGTACTACTCTAAGCACCTCCTCTTTTGTTTCCATACCAAATTCTGTTCAAGAATATCGGCATTCATCCTACGCAAACCACACCATGATAAATTATCCCATTTTGTTGCTTCGGGATGATTTTGCAGGAATGTCACGGATGATGCATAAATCAATAAACCAGTAGTGGTGTAATTGAAGAATAAAAATTACAGCCCCAAAATGCTGAACGTATAAATATGACAACTGCGCTCTTCCAAAAAAGTAAGAAATTTCATTTATTTCCGAGGAACATTGTCTCTTCATTTTTTATTTGTTTCTTTTTTATGATAGAAATGTCTCCTGATGACGTCAAAGGGAAACCAGAGCCATAAATGAAAATAAAACATTTTCAAGAATTATTTCCCTTCGCTTCTATTTGTTCCTTTCTAATTTCTATTTGATAATCAAGATATTTTTCTCTTTAAAGGAAATTGAAGGAAAAAATTAAATTTAATAAGAATTTAATTGGCTTTAACCATTCTCTTTAACCAATTATTTTTTTTTTCCAATTTTCCACTTGTCCTCAAAATCTCATCTCTCTCTCGAAGAACGGTACATTTTTTCACTTAATATTTAGGTGAATATGAATCAGCAGAAAAAAAAAAAAAAAAAAAGAGTAATTCCTATTTAACTTTAACAGTCAAAAATATCTTAACATATCCATAGTTCGACAGTTTCGTTTTCTATATTCAGTCTAAATATTATTTGATATTTAAAGTTATTTTTAATTCCGAGATTGTAACTATATTCGAAGTGGTTTTTGAACTTGGTAGCAATCCTCGCTCTATTATCTTTCTTCCCTAATTCTAAGCCCTCCCTCCCCCACCGCGTTTTGGTCTAATTTTAACCGTTATTTCAACAGAATATCGCGTAGCTGTGACAAAGTTGAAGAAAGAGGACTTCGTTGCCGAATAGCCTCCTCTAGCATCTTCCACACATTCTCAATAGGTTGAGATCCGATGAGGGCCACGGAATATGATAAAAATCCGTGTCATGTTCTCCGAACCATTATCGTATGATTCTGGCAGGATGCGCTGTTGCATTGTCATCCATAAAGTGATGGCCATTTTTATGGATGGAAATACAACAATAATAAACGTAACATTGCAGGATGCAGTAGATTAACACAAAATTCAGGTATTCCTTTAATGACATTCGACCCTCCGCCGAAATCAACGGGCCCAGTTCGTGTCAATAAAACATTTCCCATACAACCTCCAGGTGCTTGGTTGTCTTAACAAGGCAAGAAGGGTCAATTGCCTCGTCAGGGTCCCGTCACACTATCTACCATCAGTGCAAAACGAAGTGTATCGAGATTCATCTGACCACATGATTTTGTTCCACTGCCCAATCACGTTCTCGGCACCATTGCAAGCAGATTTTTCTGTTTTTCTCTGAAACAAGCGACTTGCGAATAGGCAGGTGACTGCCAATACCCAATTTCTTCAATTCCCTGCGTATGGTGGGGTCAAACTAGAGCAGGTCTGGCCCTTTTTGGATTCCAGATGTTATTTTCTGCACACTGGATGTTCTATTTTTCCGTGCAGTCCTCCTTAAAGTGCGACTGTTTCGCTCTTGAAGTAACATTCTACTGTCACATTTACGCCTTTCATATGTGGAAAAATCGGTTCCTTTCCAGACATTAAAAACCTTTCAGATGGATGCTGTAGGGTAACCAATTATGTATTTCGTTTCTTGAATTGTGGCTCCTGCTAAAAGTGCACCCACGATGAGACCTTTTTTTAAAGTCTGAGAGATCACGCGTTATCCCTATTCTCATTTCTGATTACTGCCGTTTGACAGCCCGTGCAAGTCTTTATACTCAGTGAGGTATAAAGTAATCAGCGCAGATCACAGACAGTTTTCTTCGCATCTATTTGCATTTCTTCTGTCTGTGGCCGTCTTAATACAAAGGTTCGTGTGTGTTTTTTTGCAGGTGTGTATTAACATTAGGGAGGCATACAATTTTACTGCAAACTGGTATAAATGGGTGGGTGGTTGGTCAGTCATATAGTAGCTCAGTTACGTGATAAAGAGATGATATTTACACCGGCTTTATTAGTATATATTCTTAACGTCTCGTAGACGGATTATGTCCTTAATTATGTCCTTAATTCTAGAAAGAATATATATATATTTTTTATTTTTGTTTTCTATGGGTCGTTTAGGGCTTTTTGTATTATTCATGAAAATAGCTTGAGATTCGTTGACCAGACAGGCAAATGAACACTATTTGTTTACGAATGTATAGATAAGTATACCGACAATTTGTAAATTATTAATAAAATGAATATGTCACCTATAATTTATTCCAAGGTGCCACAGGATTACTCAAGAATAATGCGGCTAATTTAGGAATGCACAAACAATTTCATAATAACAAAATACCATCGAATAAAAGAAAGGAAAATCTATTATATCGTTCCTATATAATAACATTAACATAGGTCTATTTTATCCCTTTTTTGTCTTCGTTTTTCTTTCTTCCTCCAAAATACACGAATCCCGTGAAAAAATATTTCCATTCTCACTTAAAATATAAGGTAGGAGTTGTTTTTTTTTTTCCTCTTCTTGGTTGGTATAAGAACTTTTTATCAACCCACTTGTATATGATGAGCGTTGACTATAGACAGGGTAATGCATTATTAAATAAAACGTATATGTGAAGAACAGTAAAGCTATAGGAATATTTCTTCGTTGTCTTGTCTTACAAATCTAATTTTCTTACAGGTTTTCTTTATTTTTCCCCAAGGCCAGGTTAGATTTTTCCCCACAGAATAATTTATTGAAAGTACAGTACTTCTAGACACGGTAAAACACTTCTACATTCTATTGGGTATGAAAAACTGTTATGCCAAACACGAAGATATTAGTTAGTTTCTAGTTACTTCATCCAGTTAAGCATTCTTCGTTTCCACAAAGGAGGAAGGCCAATTAAGCTACTGGAGTGAGTACACTGAATTCCCAACAGAACTGTAAGTACACTCATAGCAAATTTTATCCCAAAGCTGCACCGTGAAGAGCATCAGCCGCTTTCTTTTAAAAGGAGGTTGTTCACTTGAACGGTTAACATCTTTGATATTTGAAGTGGAACAATCAAAATATCCAACTTCCAAGCAGGCTGGCGTTTATGAAAAAAAGGTTTATAACAACGATTAACAATTTCAACCATCACTAATTTTAAATTTACTTATGTTTATAAAAGTAATAAAATTTATTTATCAGGAACGTAGCTCCTTTATATAGGAGGAAATTAAAAATGAATATAAATGCGATACTGAAAATTACCGAATTACGTGGATATTTCAGGTTTTTGGTCTGGCTTGCCTTGATATTATTCAAGACATGCTAGACCGTTTTAGTTCCTTGATGACGATTTTGGTTCGTTATCCATCAGGAGAACAGTTTTGTAATCCGATTAAGGAACCCTAATTGTCGCCTTACATTATGAACGTTATCAAGACCGGATTTATCGAAGCTCAATTATTCCAAGTTGGAAAGGAACCCAGAACAATTCAATTAATGTTGATTCGGGCCTCCCGCAATATTATTTTTAAGGAATTTAAAATTATGTGCCTCAGTGCCGCAGACTACTTGCAACTCGGCATTCAACATTACGTTTATATTATGAAAAATTAAGTTTTCAAATCACGGCCAACTTACATTGCATTTTGGCGCGCTACTGCGAGAAACGATGTCAGCGTTCAAATAACTGATTTCGCTAAGCAAGGTGAGCTACGAGACAAAAATAATGGAACATGTACTCCGAACCGAGTATATATTAAGAGGCTTTGATCTAAGTATTTTTTTTCCTGTTTCTGAAACATTAGTTTATAGTTGGTACAAATTATCGGCAACAAATTATAAGAAACTCTTCAATTTTTGCCAAAACAATATCCTGACCTTCCAACCTCAGTCAATTAAATACCTTATTTATATAGACCATACACTGAGTGGCTCCTTTATCACCTATATAATAACGAGTAGGTCACCCCCCCCCTGTCCACAAAATAGCCTGAATTCATTAGGCATGGATGTAGCAAAGTGTCCAAAGGGTGCATCAGGGATGCTGGTCCATGATGACTCAATTCCTTCCACAGTTGTTCAAACTGGATGGTTACTGCCAGTGTAGAATATTTTTCTTGCCGACGGGGATTGTGGAACGTCCTACCTCGTGGGATTAGCTAATCATTGCATCCTAGGGGTAGGAATTTACTCGACTGATGCCACTGTAAGCCCATTACAATGGGCATCCACTTTGGCATCTTATTTTTATGGAATTTCAAAACTAATATCAATATGTTTGTGGTTTCCAGTTAATAGCCCGAGAAATATCTTGGCCTATTAACTGGAAATAGCACCCTCTCTTTAGTCAACCCATTTTTGATACTGTGCATGCTACATGCCACTGGTTATCCACTATCAAGTTTTTGATACAGTTAGGCTGCTTAATGAGAATCAGATTACCATGAGCCCACTAGAATCCCTAAAGGGCTGATAAATTGTTTTGTTACACCGTCAATTTTGGCTCCGTGTAGATATACTTTCTAAGCCACCTGTCTATCTTATAAAACAAATTTCCCATCTTCCTTACAATTCAGTCTCCAATTAAGACTTATCTTATGCGAACCGAAGCATTCTGCACCGGTTTATCCATTTCTGGGGCCGGATTCAAGATAATATCACACATCAGACACTTGAATCTCTTACGAACCCTCAGATTGATTTTTCTCTAGAGTGACATCAACTCGCTTCCTGAGCGACAGTCTCACCTGACAGTATTTTCAGTTCTGAATTCAGTTCATTGTAATTCTGGCATCCTGCTCAAAAACTAAACCAAACTATTATATTAGGGTCACCAGATAATTTCTGGTATACCCGTATATGTGACTGTAAATTGTGTGTGTTCTCTGGTCGATTTGCCTGTTTTGCTGGACGAAAAAAAAACCCTAGTTTCTGGGGGGGAAAACCTTGCTATCTACGCCTGAGACTGACTAACTCAGCTACGGAGTGAAAAAAAAGCCATTAAACTTCCTTGCATTAAACTTCCTTTTCCACTCTGTGTGGGGAAGACTGTGACAACAGCACTGCGCTACCGCGCTGACGGCATCTTGCTCAAAAAAAAAAAAAAAACTCTCCAAAACTATTGAAAAACATGCTGTTTGTTTGTTCAACCTTATCAGCGTGGGGAGCCTGTGAATTTGTATCAAACTAGCCATTTTAGTTGTCCTTAGCTGTGGAGGAAGTTTGTTTGTTTATGGCCCATTTGAAGGGCTAAAACCCAGCAAAATAGTTGTATAATTGTGCTTGGGGTAGCAGGTGCCCATACTTTCTTCCATTTACCGGAAATATCATCCATTGGTTTGCTGATGATAGCTCACTGCACTCCATCTTCCACTTTGAGAAACCTTGCTCTGCACAAACGGCATCAACTTCTCGAATATCCTCTACCAATTCTTTAAATGCTGATCTCCAGGTAACTCCCCACTGGGGCACAAATAACTTAGTTGATTTCAGTCATTAAACTCATTCCTGTCTTATTTCCGGCAAAAATAATTCTTCTGCCCCTATACTTATCTTCAATGATACACTAATTTCTAGGCAACATCGTATCTCTCTATTGGGGTTTTACCCTAACTTCTAATCTCTCTTTGAATAAGCACATTACAAATTTTGCTTCCTCTACATCTAAAAAACTTGGTTTTCTCTTTCGCTCTCGGCGTTACTTTTCTTCCAAACAGCTATTCACTCTGTACAAATCGCAAATCCTCCCTACCATCGAATAAATCTGCGGCGGTGCCCCCAAAACCTCTTTCAAGCTTCTAGATTCCATCCAACAGAGTGCAGTTAGGTTAATTAATGACTCATCTCTAACAGAGTCTCTCCACTCTGTTATTAGGTGTAAAGGGGAGTGGGGAAAATGTTGGAATTCCCGCCCCCCCCCCCCCAAGTAACGCTGAGAAGTTCTAGATTGCCTAGACAGGTGAACTAGCAAAAAAGGTGGACAATAAAAATAGTAAAGGCAGATTATCTAAAACGCCTATGACTAAGGAAGTAAATATTACTCAATCTGTTTATACAGAGGAAATTCGAGTTCGCAAAGGAGAAATGTTGAACAATCTGTAGAAATAATAACAGATCAAGTTCATAATTTAAGTCTTGAGAGTTCGCCTATAAATTCTGTTCTTGATGAGCAATCTCAAACAAATGTGGAATGTGAGGTAGACTCGGCACAAGTTACTGAGTTGGAGGGAATAGTTGATTTCATGAATGAGAATGGTTCGAGAAGAGATATTAGAATTAGCGTAAGGGAAAGCGACATAATAGTAAGCAATATACATGAACAACAAATGAAATGAAATCCGAAGATGTTATTTCAATCTACGAATTAGTTATTAAATTAAAGAAACAGGTCGTGGATTACATGACAAATGAGGCGAATAAAATAACTAAAACAGTTTCGAATTATGTTTTGGATAAGTAGATCAACAAGGAGACGGTGACTACTGCATTAATAATCGACAACGAAAGATTGAAAGCTAGAGCTAATGAATTACAAGTTAAGACTTCATCAATAGACGACATTGTTAAAGATCAACCACTAGTAGAACAAACTATGACGTATGCAGATAAACTTAAATCGGGCAGTATGGGGAAGATAGGAGTAGATCATTTGAAATTTATGATAAGGGGACTAACTCAAAAAAAAAAGATTCTGGACGACACAGGGCCAAATGTGTTAACCGCAAGAGAAGAAAAAAAGATTGCAATCATTCGGTATGGGACAAGAATTGTCCTGAGTACCAGAGGGTTGTTGAAATGTCTAATTTGGATATTATTAACAATGAGTAATTTAAATCATAGGGAAGATATTGGGAGGATTTATGAGCACATGGAAACATTGAAAATTATGCAGTAAACTGTCAACGTTCTCAAATAGTAATGGATGAAGTCAGAGTGGTTATGAATAAGAGCCAGTATGACATAATGTATGCAAGAACCATATTATGTCCGCCAAGTTTGTCAAGGAGGGTGTAAAGTAGCAAGGATTCCACTTTCTTCCCGAATTATACATTCCAGTAGTGATAGACCTAAGTCAGCTATTATAAATAATAACACTGATATAACTGTTACTAAAATGACAACTTTCTGCACTCAAAACAATACGTGTGTTCAGATTGCTTTTTGTGTTTTCTCGTTCTATTTAATGTCCTTATACTGCCCCCTTCGCAAGAAATTTTAGAAACAGTCCATTATATAGAAGGTTTTCTGAGTGTTACTGAAAATTCTAACCTAACGATTGCTATGGACGCAAATGCCAAATCTTTGCTTTGGCACGTTGGTTTTACTGATAACAGAGGTAGATTATTGGAAGAAATCATATTTACATACAATCTTAATGTTCGTAATATGCGGGCATACCGTGTACTTTTTCAACTGTGAACGGATAGCCAAACAGATATTAACGTTATCTACAACTACTATTTGTAATAAAGTCGGTGGTTGGAAAATTCTTACAGAGGCTTCGCAGAGTGGCCACAGAGCAATACATTTTATCATCAAGTTTGACAGGTCACTTGTTAATTCTCTCAGTATGCAAAATATAAACAGATTTTCAATTAAAACAATGAATTGGGAAAAGTTTAGGCAAGCCTTACGTGTAGAATTTGAGGGAGACACTGGAACACAATCGAAGGTTTTAAATGCTTTGGAATACTCTTCATATATTCAGAATGCTTGGTATAGAGTAACATCTTATGCATGTAAGAGGGGAAAAATGTGAAAGAACATAGTTCCTTGGTGGTCTGAGGAATTAGCGTCTCTTTGTAGACAAGTTAATTCTGCAAGAAAAGATCGTTGCCAGCTCAGGAGGTCGAATGGTTTAAACCAATTACAAAAATAAAAAGAAATTATACTGTAAAGCAATTAGACAGCATAAGATCCAATCATAGCAGAATTCTGTAAAAGAAACAGAATATAGGGAGCCGTGGGGTTTACTGCACAAAACGTCTCGCAACAAAGTCCCCTTAGGAGATATATTTTACAGTGTAGAAGATATGTTACATGAACCTACATTAGATTGGTTTTCTTCAGTTGCTGCAATAGTGAACAGCCTTTATAAGTGTGATGATATCGGACAAGACACTGCTGATCAGCTTAGAAGAATGGAAAACAGTTTATATAATACGTCTATTGAAACTGAGCTATTTAATATGATTGAGTTACAATCAGTTATGAAACAGGTTAGGTTAAATAAATGTCCTGGTTGGGATTTAGTAGAAAATACAGTAATAGTTAAGATGTTTGAAATTTATCCTGAAATATTGTTAAATATGTTTAACAAATTGCTTTTAGAAAGAAACAGTCACGTCGTGTAGTTTACGACACACAGGTATACCGCAGATGTCCCCAAGGCTCCGTCCTGCGTTGGAATCTCGTATTAGATCAGTGGCTCTCTCGGAGTCTTGAACACTGTCATTTTATAGCATACGTAGATGATTTGGTAATTCGTGTTCTGGGGACTTCAAAATTGGTCTTGGAGACAAGGATTAAGAAAATATTGGAGAATCTGACCCAATGGGTTACATTACATAAGTTGAATATCTCTATAACAAAAACTAAGCTGATGGTTTTTAAAGGAGCTTTCAATTATGATCGTCCATCTACTGCACGTATATATAATAAACAAATAGCGTATGTTAAAACCAATAAGTATTTAGGAATAACTGTAGATGATAAGTTAAGTTTTACAGAACATGTAGAAAACTAAGCCAATAAAGTAAGAACGTTTAGTGCTGCTATAATTAGGATAACCAGAACAGGATGGGGGTTAAATAAAAAAAAACCCTTAGATTATATTATAAGGCTGTTTTCCTGCCAATTGTTTCATATGTTGCTGGTATTTGGTATAGGAGGGCAAATATTGTTAGAATAAAAAATAAATTAAATTCCATACAGAGGGTGATGTTATTAGCAATTAATCAAGTATGTAGGACGGTTTCGACGAATGCCCTTCAGGTGATAGCTGGGGTGTTACCCCTGGATTTGCGTGTGATATATAGAGGGATGGTGTGTCATTTAAAAAAGGGTAGGGAAGTTAACTTTATGGGAATAACTTCTAGTACATCTGTTAATATGAAAATTGAGACAAAAAGAATTTTAAATGAATTATATAATATATGGCAATGTAGGTGGAAAGACTGGTCTAGTCAGCAAATACGTTTTGCCAGATGTTCGCTATTTATCATTAAACAAAAACATTATGCTGTTTTTTCCCAGCTATGGTGGCTTTTTATATTGACAGGGCATTGACCATTAAATGCAAAACTGTTTCAGTTGGGTATAGCGACAGATAGTTTTTGTGGGATTGAAGAAGATTGGAAACATGTATTATTAGATTGTAATCTGTATACTGAAGATAGACCTCTGTGGTTTCAAACAGTTTTTCTAAATAATGCTAGTGAATTACCCTTGTTTGTCTCAGATAGAGATAGATTTAATGCTTTTCAACATTTTTGTCTTAGTGTCTTTAGAAAAAGAAGACAATTGCTGAAAGTCACTCAGTAATATCTCACTCTTTTTTTTCTCTCGTACCCATAGTTGTTCTTAATAATTTGTAAACCCATAATTTGTAGTTTTATTTTAATTTCAGTTATTTTTAATATTACAATTTTTATATACATATTTTTAATTTAATTATTTTATTTATACATATATATAGAATTATATTTATATATATATATTTTTTTTGATGGTACTGAGGGTTGGGCGCCCTGAGTGCGGGATTTGCTGGCATCCACTGGTATGACATACCCACCGGTGGATGCGGGACTTTGTGCTATAGCACAGACTATTGGACCAGGCCCCGACAACTATGTCAGGCCCATTGTACAGAGATTCTTCCTTCACAGAGACATTATGTGGAGTTAGGCACATGCCTGGGGGTCGCCATAAACAGGGAACATATACATACATACACATCTCCACTCTCTGTCCCACAGACGTTCTGCTTCTACTGCATGCCAATTCTATAGATATTTCCACGGGTACTGTTCTTCTGAATTGGCTTCTATAATTCCCTCTCTCTTCCAAAGCGGCCCGAACACGTGCTGCAACCAGCCAACATCCTTTTACTGTCCAACTTGAAACTCACAGAACCAACTTGAAACTCGAATAACCAACTTTTCATCTTTCTCATTTATTCATTCAACTTTCATTTTCTGGAACAACCTTGATACGTATTTCCTGAAATTTTCAATCTACATAAGTTCAAGTCTCATCTCAATAAATATTTTCTTTCATCTTCGCAACCTTCATCCCACACACGGTGCTAAATACTATAGGTTCTAATACCTTTTTTGTTTGGGGGTTTTTATAAAAAATAATAATTTATGTGTTTGTATACTTATTTTAAAAAGGTTGTTCTCAGACTGCTAAGGAAACAGTTTCGATTTTTCGGAGAAATGTGATGATTTTTGGGATTGTAATTTACACATATAGCCTCCCCAACACAGCAACTTCCTCTGTTTGTTGGCACTACGGGTAGTATTTCACCAAACAACATATGATGAACATTATCAAGTCTGGTCTCTTCGCAGTCTTTTGCAAGGATAGTATAAATCTCAGCGGTTCACAGATAAACAGCACAGATAAATCTTCAGCAAGATCTCGAGTATGCACTAACCAATCTCCACTCCCGCAAATCTAAAATTCCTTAAGATGCTACTTCTTCCTTTTTAAACAGATTCTTCATGAATAGCCGTCTGTAGAGAATCTACAACAAAGAACTGCTTTTTATTCTATTAATATTCAATCACTCGTGAATCTGCTTGCAGTATTTTCATTTATGGTGATCTCTTTGTGGTTTTTGAATACGCTCCTCCGTGAGAACTATTTTCCTCAAATTTGGCGATCTCACAATAATCAGTTTGATTAATGCGAGTGTCGCTCAATGCGGGGTCCTCTACGGTCAGTTATTAACGGTTACAGTTGTCGAAATTACGGATAGGTGACTTGATATTATATCATACGCCGATAATCTCAAAATGCTAATCCGCATTGAGTACAATTCTTTCTTTCTGAGAACTAGCAGCCTGATTGATAGAAGCCTTCTGACCTTCGAAACTACCTGTCTTCATTCAGTCTCCCCATAAATTCATATAAGTCGGCACAAGTTGTCTACACTCTCCATCTTAAGCTAGGATGCAACTAATTTTCAGATCCTCATTGGGGTAGATTTATACCAAACAGACTTATCCACGAAGACCTTAGGGTTATTATTATTATTTTTTTTTTTTTACAGGAAGCTCTCCTTTCATAACCATCTGGATTCCCTTCAGTCCTCTGGCTCTCAAAAACACAACTCTTTAGTGTTAAGGATATCTCCTCAGTTACGTTAAAGTTCCAAATCAAAACCTGAATTTATCTGACAGAGTAACAGAATATATAACTGGCAATTCATACCAAAATAACTTCTTCCCATCATTTTGGAGCTAGATTGCGATTCGAAGAAATTAGTCTTGGATAAAAAAAAAAAATGTATTTAAAACAATTCTTCGTTCTGCTTCGACTACCATACATTAAATGGATGGTAGTCTCTCGTTGTACCATAAAGAATATTTATTTATTTTTATACAGTAGTATCACTTCAGTAAGCGAACTGCTTTTAATAAGTTGTGTTGTAGAAAACGCAAAGGTTGATGTGCATTTATTGTAGAATGTTAATCGGAAAATGCCAAATCTTCAAAAGCTAATAAAAAGATAAAATCACAGGACTTAAAAAAGTAAAAAGTAAAGTGCAGCCATTATCAACCCACTGCAGGATGGAAGCCTCCTCAACAATTCATGCTGAGGGAAATGGACCATAATCTACCACACTGGTCCAGTGCGGGTTGGCAGATCGACCGTATTCAGCAGGCAGGGGCTTGAACCCCGGTCTACTCAAAGAGCGTGTGTTAATGCACTCCCGCTCCTGCGCACTCGGCTACGGAGACTCTTTGGTAAAAAAGTACAAGGTTCAATTCTCCCTCCAAAGTTCAAAAGAAAATAAAGAAAGGCATATTAATAATGCAGGAACAATAGGTTTCCCTTATTTACAATAAATAACCAGCTAATATCACCGTGAATACATCCTATTCCAATTCTAAATAGTTGGATTATTTTCGAATAAATAACTTACGCTGTTATATCCGAATTTAGCCTCAGGTCTACTCAACAATAGCGCACAAAATCTTTGTTTAACACTTTTCTTGCTATCGCAGCAATATGCATCGCGCTTGTGATCTCAAGCAATGTTAAAATCTAATTTCGGCATCTGAAATATTCATTAAGTGCTCGATATATCTTTCATATTTTAAGTTCATCCGCTGTTGTTGTCGATTCTACTCTTACAATTTCACCTTTCGCTTCACACTTTGATACACCGGAATTTCCAGTGACGAACCGAATGAAACATTAAAGCGAGTGAAGGTTAGCATACGGGGAAACCGTTGCATTCCATTGAGCAGAAGATATCAAAGAGATAATATTTCAATGCAGTATTAAAGCTTTCCATTTTACTACATTAGAACCTGGAACTAAAACGGACAATACCTTTGATCTAAGAGAACGCAAACTCCACATTGTTCATTCGAGCGATTCACAGCATTTGACCTTTCGTAATGGTATCGTCATTAAACGATTTTGAGTTAACGTAAAATTATTAATATCAGGAAAGGATGACATCCGTACATTCGAGATTAATAATCAGAAATGCAAATTAACTGAGCCCGCGTATTATTTTGCTTGGATGAATAACCAACAGAACAAAATTATTTGATAACATTTTGTTTTCGAAGATATTTCAAAAAAAGAAAAAACATTTTTTACAAGATAAATTTTAATGCAGAAATAAATAAAAATTATTGACGCTACCTTCTTTCGAATTATTGACAATGACTCCTTCGCCAAGAAAAGAAAAAAATGACTGCTCTGCTTTCATAGTACGTATTTATTCTCTAGATTTCCGAACCACTGGTCTGTAAATCTCATTCTACTCGCGACCCCTTTGGGCAATTTTATTTACCTTGCAAACTGTAACGCCCGCGAACATATTGAGGTTGTTTCTGTTAATTGATATTAAATATTAAATCCGGTGGATGAATGTATTTGTACTCCAATTTTAAATATGACAATGATGGATTTTCGAGATCGTGTTTATTGTCTGGAAACAGGAGAAGATATATTTCGATCACTGATTACGAGAAGCATAACATGACATTACACTACGGTACAGACACTTCACTATCTAGTTCAATATTAAAAAGTACACTCCGGGTATTGCACTTCTCCGGCAGAGAAGTGCAATACCTGGAAGGTATTGCACTTCTCTGCAATACCTTCCAGGTATTGTGTGCAATACCTGGAAGGTATTGCACACAATACTATTTTGATCACAATACAGTCGCTCATATGGTATGCCAATTCGTATTTATCTTATGTCTATACAGATGTATGTTCCTGCCAATCTGCATGTTGTGCAGGATGATAAACTGGATATACATCGAGGGATAGAATGCCTTATTGGCTCAGCATGAAATCATCTAACTACAACCGAAATTGAAGAAACTTAAGGATTCTGACAACACCATTTTAACATTTCAGGTACAAAACTCAACTCAAAACAAACATTTGAAGCGATGATCAAACGTGGGGAACTATAAAAGGGCGATTGCCACAAAAACTCACTTGAGATCATTATAACAATGAAAGCAGTATGCATCTTGGATTCTGCCTGAGGAGTTAAGAAAATTTCAGTGAACCATCTGTAACCTGCATTCATTCTAGTCGGTGAAGGATCACAAAACATGAGTTATAAGGAAGGCAGAGAAACATTCTAGAATAAGGAATTTTTATGACAGATGTCATAAAAATTCCTCACGTCCGTATAGGGGGAATTTATCAACATCAGCCTGGCGACAGTAATCCTACCTAGGCTGTTTTTGCACCCTGTATTAAACAGCAGTGACACTAACCCTACACGAGTTTAGAGGAATTTCAGTTGGTAGAGATGAAATATCAGCAAAAAATTTGTCGATATACTTGAAATTGAAAAAGTAGATGGCACGCTCAAGGTCAATATATCATGGCTCGCCTTTTCTAAGTAGCCGATTTTAAGAATTCATTCTGTCCTTCGTAGTCTGCCAATAGCAACACAAAAGATTCCTGAGAGATGGAGTACGCGCCAAGTGTTAAAATTATCATTTGTCATCAGAGTGTGCTGCTGCGTATAATGTACAGAAAAACTAAGTCGTTCTACTTTTAGTGTACGTTATGAACAAGCACACTTTATATTTCCATGTTCTATATAATACGAATTCTTCAGAAGATTTTTCATCAACATTCAAGCTGAATGCATTGAGCATTATCTGATTAATGCGGTTAAGTGATTTTAAAAGGGACCTACTTAAGATTTCCTAAGCATACCGGTCAGTCGAAGCCAGTCCAAGCAAGAGTCGACAACCAACTTTCTTGGAACTCAGCCATGAATCCAGCTGAGAAAATGAGTACATTCTTCAAAAGAAACAGAACGACGACAAAATTTAAACAAAGCGTAAACTAAATTTAAATTAAATCAAAACTTACATTAAAATGAAATGCATTATTAATTAGGAATTATTTAGCGCAAAGCTATTAATACTTTTTGCTTCTTTGCGTATGCAACTCCTAAAACAAGACAGATCGGGGAAAAATAATAATAAAAAGAAAACAAGTATTGCTGTTAGGAGTAAAGTTAATGGGAAAATAGAGCACGGAGGACATAACATGAAGGGGGTCATTAAATGTACAATTTTATTCCCTGGAGGTGAAATAATTACTGTTGGGATTTATCTTGGATATATTTGCATGCGTGTTGTTAGCAATGTAAATCAACAATTTTTTAAACTTCTGAATATTATTGGCTTTTTATAACTGACGCTAATAAAATGCTTGGGGCTAAATGTCTAAAACGCGGAAAAATAATCACTGCAGAAATTCTCTTTTATCCTTTCTTGCTCGCTTTATACTTGCTAGGATTTCTAGAGAAAAATTACCATTTCTCAAACAGAAAACTTTTTTTGTCTTAAGTGTAACAAGCAAATGGAATTAAGAAGGATATAATAAGCATCTAAAGCTGTAAAAGCACTACTTTATTTGAGGTCCTTTTTAAAACTTCGAATTGGAATGTTTTCAGCCAACGTATTCATATAATAAAAAATACAGTTAATCAGTTCTTTCTATTGTTGCTTCTATCAAAACGGGGAAAGAATTGTAAAACCTTTATGAAAAAATGTATTTTGATCTATTAAGATATTTTTAACATCCGTAAGGTGTCACATATGGTTATATTTAAAGCGGGGAAACTTTAACATCATAACAAAACGAGCAATTAACACCACTTCCCTTTATAGATTGGATGGAAATCGATTGCAAGGATTAGTATATGTTTTCCTTTGTGTGTTATCATTTTCTGTACTTTTCTACGAGCATTTCGTGCCATTTTTATAAAATTATACCTTTTATTATGAAGCAAAAAATGCGGAATATAGTTTTGAATTCCTCGAAGTTTGAAGTTTATTTTTAATCCATCAAACTAGTGTTATAGACTTCTGAACTGTGGTAATCTGACGGCGTAAAGTCTGTAGAAAGCGGATGATGTGCAAATTTTTTCTTAACCGAGCGCCATCTTTTGTTACACTTTATTCGATTGAGGTTACGATGTACGTTGTCCTGATGAAAGGCCTTACCACTGAGTAAAGTAGGGCATTTTTCTTGAAATGCAGCCCTCGGTGTACTCTGGCTGCAGTTGATGGTTTTAACAGTCTTCGGCAGTTCAAATCAAATCAAGCCATTCTGTGAAACAAACTGCAAATCCACTTCCCCAACTTTGACACTTGTCCCGGCCGTTTCAAGGAGTGATAGAAGAGGAAGTGGATGGACTAATTCATATATTTCTCTTGAAATCTTAACAGTTTATGAACAAGTTATTAGTGGGTATAGCAAGATCTCCAAGTGTATATATGCAGTTTATCAACGAAATGAACATCGGAATGGAACGTCCTTCATCGATTTGGTCACCAGACCTGAATCTGGGATCATTGTTGGCATTTTCCTCACATTTACCTTATATACACCCTATTTCTTCATCAACCCTAGTTGATTTATCCTATATATCTTGCATGTTTTCATCGGTGGAGTCGCACTGTGTGCATATGTTAAGTACCAAAGTAACTATGGTTACGAAGTTCCAGTATATTGTGTAAATTGCGTGTATTCGGTAGTCAATTCGCTTTTTTTTGCTGGATAAAAAACCCGAGAGTCCCAGAGGGAAAAAACTATATAACCCTTGCCTGAAACCGACTAACTCAGCCATGCTGTGAGAAAAAGTCCAAAAAAAATTCCTCCCGTCATCGACATGATTCGAACTTATATTTGTTAAGCATTTTATTTGTCTGATACATTCTTCTGAAACGCCCATTTTTAACTGATATGAGTTAGGCACGGTTTATGAACACTGGCAGACTGCACGGTGAGCCAAGTTACCTTCAGCTTATTCATGCACATTAAAGAAGCAAGTTTAATTTAATTTATGCACTGGACAACTAAGGCTGAGAAGTTAGTATATAATATACATAGTCTGTAAACTATGTATATTCTATTCTATGGTCGGCTTGTCAGCTTTGTTGCATAAAAAAAGCTTCCAGGGGTGGAAGATGGAATCGTACAACATCCTTTCCCGAGACCAACCTAAACACAGTGTTAGGGAGGCGCCTCCGTAGCCAGGTGGGCAGGAGCAGCAGTGCGTAGCACACGCTTCTTGATTACACCGGGGTTCGAGCCCGTGACCACCAAATACGGAGGACGCGGAAAGGTCAGGGAATGACCACCGCATATCCCCTGAGCAATGTGGCCTTGGTCGCTAATACTCCTAAAAACCAAATAACAAACAAAACAGTGTTAGGGAAGTAAAAATTGCTACCATTTTGATAAGATTAGGAATCAGGTCTTTTACACACAGCGTGCAAAAGCTTTTATCGTGCTCCACCGAAATTCCTCCAATGAGACGGAAATACTGGTCTTTTAAATGTTTGCTGTATCACGACGCAGCAAAAATTTCAGATATATATCCACAAATAAATACTCTACGCAACACGGTGCTTGTAATCTCCTTCCCACTAGCATTCGGATAAAAAAAAAAAGGCCAGGTTCGAATCCAGGCATTATAGAAGAAATTTTTATGGTCATTTTCCTGGTCGAGTTAGCGAGGCTTCCCGACTAACTCGGCCATTCGTAAGGAGTGGCAATTCACATACACGAGATATTGACTTCTCACAACCTTAGTTTCTTTAATGGAGATAACACAAATAACCTAGAGCTAAAAACCTCGGTGAAGATAGGGTGGACGAACTAATTATAGTCAGCAGTTATGAAAAACAAACTGAGCACGGAGATCTTCTAACAAGAAATATGGAAATTCAGAGACGACCACAAATCGAAGCAACCAGCGAGAATGCGTTCCAGTCGCCGAGTATCTTTCTTCAAAACGTACGGACCAATAACAGAGCGTCGTGGTAACCTACATGAGAATGCAGAGATGTAAGACTATCCAGATTATTCTAGTCTATGCACAACAGTTCTACAAAATTTCTGACTGGAATCTAACTGGGAACAAGAAAGGAGAAACATCAAGGTCCCCCCTTCAATGAGCTCCTTCTAAAAAAAAAAAGTAGTATAGATCACATATCGACACACTTTTACATATCAGGAAATGGGAGTTATTTTAAAAGTAAAATTTCAGTACAAGAACAAGGGACTACATTGGAATTATTCAAATACATGATTCCTGGCCATTTTCCTGTCGAGGACAACAGTAACACAACATCCGAATTTCACTACAGCCAGCAAATAACAAAGAAACTGTGAATACGCGCCATGGTTGGTTGACACTGGAGGACTGGAACTTAACTGACCTTTGATGAAAGTAAGAGAGAGAGAGAGAGGTGGCCTTTTCATGCTGCTCGAAACACACTTGCAATTGCGGTCCCAAATGCAACGGAACTTCATAGTTTTCTCACCCAGTTTCCACATATTATCCCAATAAGAGCATTTAGCAGAAAGGGGTTTTAGAGATGGATCGAAAGGTCTATCAAACATAATTACCTCTATCACAATAACAGAAATTTCTGAAGTGTAATTTCCTTCACTCCAGCAATTATGGGTAGGTGGTATAATCACCAGGAGCTAAGTATATTCGCGGTATAAATGTTTTGTTGACCTGTCATGATTTTCACATCGATAACCTTCACGTTTATTATAAAAAAAATCATGTGATCGTGGTTTTCATAATGATTTCTTATTTCTATTGATGATGAAGTAATTTTACGTATATTTCTAAGTGATTAGGGTGCATGCACGGTAACATTTATCAATATTAAAATTCCCGTGAATTAGCTGTTACTTCAAGAAATCGTTTGATTTTATTCAGACTACCTCTACTAATAAGAGAGAGAGAGAGAGAGAGAGAGAGAGAGAGAGAGAGAGAGAGAGAACGATCTTTTCAGTAAGCTGAAAGATAAGCAGTTCCTCCTGAGTTTGGAGTAGTATCACAGAATAAATCATATATAATTCTTTTAGTAAAGTAGCTAATAACACTGTGATAAACAAACTTAACTCTTCTTTGTATTTAAAATTTGTTTCCAAACAACTAATGGCCTGAGACGTCGGTATTTCGTATTTTAAATTGCATTTCTAAATGACTATTCGAATAACTTTTATGCTGCTAATCTAATATTTGAGTTTTGTATCGGGCTTGTTTCTTTTCTCTTGCGAGAAACGTTCAGAGTGACTGCCATTTCCTGTACCGATAAGATACAAAAGGAATTAGAAAAAACATTGAATTTGACAAACTTACATCGACCTGTTGTTTATATTAAAACATGCTAACCATTTGGGCTTCTTGAATCACGATGTTATCGTAACGATATGTTTAGATCAAAACGTAAGAGATTTCATCTAACTACCGACTTTAGACATAGAACATCTGCGTGTTGGAAATCAAGACAGTCTTATAATTCGTTTAATTTAGACCTATTTGTTTTATTTAGTTTCCTGTACTGTTTTTCGGATATCTTTCTCCACTTAGAAATTCTTTTTTTTACGTGCACTGATTTTGAAACCCCCCGTATTTCGTTTTCTTCTGTTTGAATCTGCTTAACTGAATTCACTAAAGTTTCTCATTGAATCAACGCCAAGTAAAACGATCGTCCTCCATCCTTATCTATTTTTCTACTTAAACCTTGTGGAATTTTTTCCTCCAAGATATGCCATTGAAATTCACAGCAGTTCCATCCATTTCCTTGCCGTTTACAATTATTTATCCCATAAATATTTCATGCGTTCAGTTCACCATCCCCCGCATGTCGGAGGAAACAACGTCGGTGGCGGGATCTTAACTCCGCAGACTTTCAACAACTACTGAGCAGAAAGAGGGCATGTGGCGATAATAATTCAGCGTTACAGTTCAACAAGAGTGCTTCGTCAAATTCGAAGAAACTAAACTGAACCAACCAAAATTATCTGAATCATCAAAAAGGTCACAACCTACAAACAACTGCAAAAAAGAAAAAAAATATGACCGCTCATTTGCGGCGAGTTAAAGTGAACGCGACTAATTATAAAAAAAATCTGGGCAGAGACAACTAAATGTGAAAAAATATATGTATATAAATAACGAATCAATCGCAGCAAAAAAACCGACAGATTTCGACACAAAACTGCCATAAAAATTACACACGTGACATTTTACAATTATCTTACGCTTCAATGAGTTTAAAATGATTTAATTTAATAGAGATTGCGTACTAAGGAACCTCGTTACAGAACTACCTTAGAGAAAAGATTTCCACGTTAATCGGCGATTAGAAACACTTAAAATTAAATTAAAGAATTGAAACCTTCAAATCATATTAGGAAAACGAAAGTGGTACCTCTCATTGAAAACGAACCTCACAATTAACATGAGACTGTGTCAACAAGATAATTAGATTACTAAAACTTTAATGAAATCAATTACAGTTTCTTTATAAACATTCTGTTGCTGAATAGATTTCTCCTGCGCGCTCACTTCCACCGTAATCAACATCGCGTTAGGCTTTTTATATGATCCCAGTCTTTACTCTCGGATTTTCTAGAGACTCTTTTCTAGAGACCATTATTTTTTTTTATTTTATTTCTGAACGATCTGCCCAGTATTAAAAAAAAAAAAAAGATCTATTTTGATCCAACTTGTTCTCATATTTGGGAACAAGTTGAGAAATACTTTCGCGCTTGCTCTCTGTCTATTTACCCACACATAAATTACCCTCACTAATCGAGATAATTTAGAATACTGTATATTAAATAAAAGGCCAACAGTCGAAATTTACATGTCAATTATGAATAAATTTTGACTGTTGCTCTTAAATTACGCCGAGACCCAATATTGTGACACCACATTGGCGACATTAAATATATATAAACTACAACAACACAAGCAATATAAAGCAAAACTAAATTACGATATAGCGCTCACTTAGTTCAACCTCATTGGAAGGCAACGAGACAAATAACAGCAGCAGAATCACTGCATTTCAAACTTTAAACATAGTGCATCAAAACTGCAAATGACAATAATAAATGTTATTACTTTTATGAAGTCTCGATCTGGGCAGTTTTGTTGATGACTGTTGATTAATTTCAGAATTACGATTAGGGTCGTAGCGATGAAGCCTTCAACTGTTTTGAATCAGATTGGCTATCTCAATTGTGTCCTATTTGCTAGCAACAATTCTGTGAAACTTCATTCTGTTTTGATTAATTAGTTGAAGCGCAGTGTTAAAAATTAATAACTTGTCCATTTGTTGAAGCCTATTAAATTCAGACATGCAGAGCTGCTTAGCTGAAATGATGCCTGGATAGAGCTGCAGTGACTGTAGTCTTGTTACGTGAAAGAGCCATTTCTCTGAGAGTAATTTGCCCAGGAGAAATTATATTCGCCTGATTTATGAGTAAATGCAAGGGGTTCACAGTTGAGGTTCTGGTCTTTTTATTGTAAACATAAATAAAACTGGGTAATGTGAATGGAAAGCCTAATTTCGAGTTTTGCCATCTGAGAACCAAGTAATCAAGAGAGAGGACTTTTCTGTATGTGGCTTGGGATATTCCAGACCATAATTCCGCTTATATGGGGTTCATTCAGTCCTATACTTGTTTAGTGACAATTACTGCATTACATATTGTAATTGTTTCTTGATTTATCAGCCATTTGGCCCTCTGAAGTTTTGTTTTTTTCGCTACATACACAGTGGCAGAAAAAGGAGATTATATATAATAACAAATGCTTCACAAGTTCATTGTACGCTCCACCCTTTAATGCTTAAGACCTTGTCTTTGTATATCTGCGAAATAGTCTTCAACTGTAACAAAAAGCCAATCGTGTTCTTTCCAATCTGATCAATTGGGAAATCTCAATAAATTAGAGTTTTACTTCCAAAAATAAAAAGATACCGTTTAGGAGTAAACTCGATTACAGAATACCCCAAATAAATGAAAAGCAATTCCTCTCTTGCTGTATTTAAAGTTCTTTGCATAATTTTAGACTAAGTTTTACATTTTTTTCTTATCTCAACGATATAACTACAAGGTTTAATAAATTTACTGCTGCGGTTCTAATCGCCAGATCAACTGGGGTTTGAAGAGTGAAACACTTTTCATATTACAACGCAGTTTTTATCCCAATATCCTTTGCTTCAGGGCTAAGAACGCTAAATTCTAGGCAAGCTTGTTAAGCTTCCATCAATGTCGCTGGTCTTCAGGACAGTGTCTTTCACAGCCTTGCAAATCTTACAGGAGTTTTACCTCTGCACCTTATGTACAAAGTCTTTGCTACAGTCTGAAAGCTAGAACCCCAACTTAGTTCCTTTGATCTCGCCGACGGTGTCACAGGATTTAAACATCGTATATGAAACGAGTTAACAAATGTGTGGAAAACTCTCTGGGACACAATCTTAACTAGCAGTCGTTGGATTTTAGGCGCATCAGCAGCTTGGGCCATACTACACCGTATATAATATCCGTGTTTAGATACACCATAGACACTCTTAAAAAACTACAAAGTAGTTGTTGTGGGCATCATTTGCTCTTTCTCATATTGTGCTCGCCTTCACGACGAGTTGCCATGATACTGCACTACCTCAAATAAGTAACGCTTCACTAATAGAGAAGACTATTGTTACTTATTCTCAGTGAGTACTACCACCCAGACATGTTTCAAGGCTACTGGCCTATCATCAGTGGGTGGGCAGGTACCCTAGTATTGCAGACATGACATAACTTCACAACTGGGTCGTCATGTCTGCAATACTAGGGTACCTGCCCACCCACTGATTGGTGACGGGCTCGAACCCCGGTCTATTCAAGAAGCGTGTGCTACGCACTGCTGCTCCTTCCCACCTGGCTACGAAGGCGCCAACACAAGACCTAAACCGCAAAATTCAGTGAACAATTTAGTACAAGGCAAATTCAAATTATTATATTAGGGCCACCCGTAATTTCTTTTGTCTTCATGTAAATTGCGTGTGTTCTCTAGTCGAGTTGCCTGTTTTGCTGGAAGAAAAAAAAAACCCAGTTTCTTCAGTGGCCATAACGCACCTCCCAAAGTTTTTACATTTTATACTTTGATCCAAGCCCGAGGCGGGATTCGAACCCGCGACCGTTGGGTTGCCAGGTAGGCACTTTACCCACCCGGCTAGTCCGGTCGGCTAAAGTGGTGATACAGGATCACCTATACAAGACAGCAGTAACAGCTCAGGCACAGCAGGGGTTTGTTAAGGGGACATTTGTCTGACCAATTCGATTGGATACTACGATGTGGTCATAAAGGAATAACTGGATGCAAAAAAAAAAAATAAATTTTAATATCATATACTTGGATTTCAGGAAAGCTTTTGATACCGTTGCATGTGGAAGATTGCTGTACAAATTGGAGCGGTATGGTATAAAGGGCAAGTCACAATGGATAAAAAGATGATTGAATGGGAGACGGCAGAGAGTGGTTATAAATGGACACTGCTCTACGCTGACTAATGTTATTGGCGGAGTCCCCTAGGGTTCAGTGTTGAGCCCACTGTTATTTTGTGTATTTATCAATGATATTGATGAATGTATATCAGACTGAATGTCCAAGTTTGCAGATGATTCAAACACAAGACCATTAACAACCCCGCCAAAGGTTGGCGGGGTTGTTAATGACAGTAAAGACAGTATACTACTGCAACGGGATCTAGAAAAGTTAGGCAGATGGTCTGAGAAGTAGCAACTGAAGTTTAACATTGACAAATGCAAAGTATTAAGGGCAAGTTACTGGGTAGCAGTAATCCACGAGAAACGCACCAGCTGTGTGGCATTACACTCAGAGGTGGAAAATGAAAAAGATCTGGGGGTAATTGTACAGTCGGATATGAAGTTTTCTGAGCAGTGCAGACAGGTTGCCAGAGTAGGTCATGGATTTTGTCAATGATATATAGGAATTTTGCTAGCAGATACAAGGAGGTGATTATCCCTTTGTATAAGGCAATAGTCAGGCCACACCTTGAGTACTGCATACAGGTCTGGAAGCCTCATTTTAGGAAGTATGTTGAGTTGCTAACGAGTACAGAGAAGTGCAACAAGATTGGTGAGAGGAGGAACTAAGGGGTGCGCTTAGGAAGAAAGGCTTAAGTTCTGAAAGTTGCAGCATCTGGAGACTAAGCACCTGCGAGGTGATCTGATCGAGGTGTATAAGGCCTTGAATGGTCTGAGCAGGCTCAATGCTGACGGGGATACGCCCACTTGCTCAGATTAAGAACTTGAGGGGAGGGGGCATAGATTCAAATTGAGAAAGACAGTTGTAGAATAGATGCGCGGAAATTTTCCTTTAGCCAGCGGGTAGTCGATTGCTGGAACAAACTTCCATCCGTTGTTGGAAAAGTTGATAGCTTAAATAAATTTAAGGCTGAACTAGACAATCATTTGGAGTGACCGGATGGGTGAAATGGGAAGGGGTAATATGTTCGCTTCCTATCTCTCTAGTTAATATCATGCGCTAGGTTGCCTTACATAACTAATTTTCACATGTGAATATATATATATATATATATATATATATATATATATATATACACACATACCAAACTGCCGAATATTCCACAGTTCCACAGTTTGGAATACAAATTCATCTATCGATAACAAAATTCACTGATATATTTAACTGCAAAGAAAAAAGCCACTTGTAGACATTATAAAAATACAAGAAAACTAAGAAATGAATATTAATTTGAGAAAGAAACGTTTGACAAGCACTCTTACAATCAGAAGCAACGGTGCTTTCTGATAACATGACTTATACTGCAGTGAGGCAATCGCAAAAGGAAAATTAACACATTTTGAATACATTATTAGTTATAAATCACAGTTCATGGAAGTACGGAACTTATTCGGCGCCGCCGGCAGTTGCTTATTTTGTCTATATGTAAATCCAGCCTCAATGACTACCAATGTTATGGTGCTTAAGCTAATCAAATCTGTAGATTTCTTCCCCGCCGTCTCGGTGCTACCAACGTAATGTATACTTATCACACGAATAATTTTGCTATTTATTCTGCGTCATATATTAATCTCTCTCTCTCTCTCACCGCCCCCCACATTTAAGTAGTAACACATTAAGGACTTGAAGAAGAAAAGCTTACTTTTCGTTGGCGTTCAAGGACAGTTCGTAGGCCCAGTATTTGTTTAAATTACATCAGTATTTTATGAAACACTGCTCACAGTTGTTCTATTATAATAGTTCGTACGGTCACCTTGCACTAGTTCCAACCTCTACAAATCGTAATAGTCCAGTACCGCTTTGTCTGATGGTTACACCTCAGAAATAAAGTTGCTCATCAGGAATTGTATTAACCAGTGAAAAAAAAAATGTTGCCTTCTTCCCTGTATAATCGAATAATCTATAAAGGATTTATTGTTTGTTGGGTTTTTTAGATACCGGGTTGTCTCAGTAGCTAGAGCCAAAGCATTGCTGGATGAAAAAAAAAAACAAAAAACTTGTAATCCTCGTCGAAGACAACTAACTCGGTAAAAAGTTCATTAAAGCACCCGCCTTCACAATATAATTCTGAGCTTTATACACGATGGAAGGGCAGCAATTATAAACACTGTGCCACGAAAGCTATTTCAGAAGTCACCCAACATAAAGATTTGGGTATCATCTGGGACAAAGACCTCACCTTCTTGCCTCACTTTAATGCCACTCGAACGAAAACATATTCGGCTCTATGGGCAGTAAAACAAGAGATCTCCAACTTCCATAACCCGGACCTTATCATCAAATACATTCTTCGTTGTATTTTCCCAATTCCATTATATGCCTCGACTATATGGTCCTCAGCACCCTCATCATACCAAGCCAGGTTCCTCTCCCTGGAATTCTGGATCTTGAAATGGCTAAATAGGGTTGCTGGGCTAACACCTACAATCTCAAAATCTGTTCTGGTCACCAATCTTAATACGCTTCCTTGGAGGTATCACATCATCTCTAGGAACCTTCTTACCCTCTCTCAGCTTCTATCCGGAAAACTGAGGTCACCAGATATTTGGGATATCATCGCCAGACCGTACGACAGGAGAAGATGCCAGTCCAACACCTCCCCATACAGATCGAAGCTGCGTAGCATGTCCTCCTTGGACAACATGTTTCCACACAACTCCTTCCAAATATTTAACAGATTAGCCATAGACGCTGAGAAACTTTGCAAGGACAGAACCTACAGATCTTCCATTCTTGCAGACATGTATGCCTTAGTCATGCTCTAGGTGGACTCTCTGTGATACCGCAATATCCACGCTTCGATGTATCCGGATGCACTTTTATTTGTTGTAACTTTATGTTTTTGTATTTGTTATA
Source organism: Mastigoproctus giganteus (assembly GCF_048544385.1). NCBI lineage: Eukaryota > Metazoa > Arthropoda > Arachnida > Uropygi > Thelyphonidae > Mastigoproctus > Mastigoproctus giganteus. Next base: position 150,190,582 of record NC_143577.1, read on the forward strand.
ACTTTATGTTTTTGTATCTTCACCAGTGGCTGTTTAAGGCCGTATATTGTATCTGGCTCTGTATGCAATGCATATGTCTGTATTTTATGTTTTTTTCTCTGTATATAACTCATGTCCTCTAGCTGCATAGCTGTAAAAGGACATTTCTTCGGAAATAAATTGATATTAATAATAATAATAATAATAAGTACAAGGACTGTACTAGTATAGTCGAGGACATTACAGGATACGTTTTAAACAGGCATCCTGTTTAAAACGTATCCTGTAATAAAGATGCAAAAGAAATAAATTACAATCCCGTTACAAACCTCATCTTGTTATGGCAAAAATGTTGATGCAAATCCTCCATGGACGATATAATCATTACTATTTAAGAACCACGGCAATATCTTAACGACGTCTTAGAAGCAATGAACAGTTTTAAAATCTACTTTATAGAGTCTTTGGAGATAGATTTGAAAAGATTTATGCTCCGGCAAATCAAGTGCTTGCTATGAAGCAAGAATTTGTTTACCCGGGGTATAAATGAAGGGGGAGGGACCCCAATGGTAAAAAACTGTCAGTAAAGTGAAGCCAGTTGTGGATGAAAACTAATGGAGCGCGACCCACGGGTCTTTCTCAGATTCTCCATGCATAGGTTGTTAGCATATCAGAAGCAAATGTGACATCTGATTGGCAAAAGCGGATACAGAACGCTCCCCTAAAGTTACCATGCGAGTATTCGCAAATAATGTATCATCAGTTTTCCTAGCTTTAAATTAAGATTAATTTACACCAGGCACTGGCAAAGCTGGCACGATACTTTCTATATTTATTACTACAACGCCTACTTCATATTTTCAATCCTAAACCAAATTTCCAGAATCTGTTAAAAGTTGTGTATGTACTTGCAGTAGAAACGAAGTGAAGCAGATTTAAGAGTTTTTCACATTACTAGCAGATTTAGCAGAGTTAAAAGTAAGAATTAGGTGGATCTACCTATCCAAGTGGCACACGTGAAGACGTTTTATAGCTGTAATGATTAAAAACATGGTACTCACAAGGAAAAAGGTTGCCGACCACCATACAAATTCGCAGCTGAGAAAACCCTAATGAGCATTCTCTAGTTCTCCCTAATTCTCTAGTTCTCCCTAATTCTCCAGTTCAATAGAGTAATGGATAAAACAGTGTCATATACGAGTATGTTTCTCTTGCTTCGGGTATACGTGATTAAATCCCGAGGGAGGCTTTCTTTTAAGTCTAGTCGAAAGGATTAAACGCTTCAGTTGACCACGGTTCAAGCTCGTGGAACTGCTAAATACCATGAGCTCTCTTATTCACTCATCACGTGAACTGCTTTGACATATTGTGGCCATCCCTTAGTATAAACAGGAAATTTATTTAAGTCCGCGCACAAAGAGTGAGATAGTTTTCTTCCACGCTTGAAGCTTTGGAGTTTTAAATTTCAGAATTGCCGAATCTTTGAAAATCATAATTTCCCATTCATGATTAGATCCACGAAAGTGTTTTCGACAAAGTAAATCACTGAAAACTTTGTGTGAGTGGGAAGGTAGAACGATTCCATCTCTTAACAAATAATCAATAACAGGCTGCCCATTTTCTGTTCTAAATATCTTACCATAACGATTTATTTTTGGAACCTGAGAAATCTCCACTGCATTCAGATATTATTCAGTATCGATTTTAACACGCGTGCTCGTTTTTATTCCTCCCCTTTGGCTTCTTTCCGCACTAACTAGATTATTTTAAAAAGGAAAACCGATATATATTTTATCTCTGAAGAAACAGTTCATATGGCCAGTGATAACAGCAAGAGTCGGAAATGTCTTGATCTATTTGGAAAAGTTAACTCTTTGAGCTGATTAAGCCATATTGATGCAAAACTAATAGCATTATTACAGACGTGTCGATAACAACTGTAAACGAAACATTTTCATCTAGCGCACTTCAGAGAAGCAAACTAAGATCTAATTCAATTTTGAACTGAAGTTTAGGAAGTGGCATAAATACAGTATTAACATTACAAAAAACCCTCAACTGTAAGTACAAGGTTTGAGACTCTTGCTTGAACTTCCTCGAAAAGGAATGGTTTTGTAATGTCTTGTAAACCCACTCCAAACAGTGACATGCAAGCTTTGATAACATCCGTAACACTCGGATGACTAGACAACAGGGCAGTCAGACAACACTTGATGTATTACACATATCATGGAAAACAATGGTTTACTGATAATGATAAATTGCTCTTTTATTTTATTAATTCTAAATAAATAAATTCCACTATAAATGTTCGCCAGATTTATAGTGGAAAAAATATTACTGTTCCATATTGTTGTTGGGCTATTATGCCACTTGTTGGTAAATTATTTTGTAATATATCAGAGAGGTTCTTAAATGTCCTGAGCCATCGATCATTGATAACATTTTCATGGTGGGAGGTGCTAAGTAACCGCCCATTCCAAGCAATAATCAAGAAATACAAATTCTTGTAAACTGTAAGCATTTATTTATTTTTGATAATCACGTGAAATGTATTCTGTACAGAAAAACAATCCAGGTAAGTTATATAAGGAAGTACCTATATTATAATATCGGTGTAGAGAATCTTGAACAAAAATAAACTAACCTACGTGACTATATAGATTCAAAACTATATACAGTATTAACTATAGTTTATTACATTAAATAAAAAACCTCAAAATCATTCTAAAAACTAACCTGCTATGAAGTTCGAAATGCACAGTCACCGTATACAATGAAGTATCGGATCGGGGAGGGGAAGTGAAGGATACTTGCAACCCAGGTCAAAATCAACCAAAATCTTCTTGAATAATACACAAAAAAGTACAAATGTTTTGTCCAGCAACCATCACGGGTTCAACTGAAAATTGGAGGAAAAAATCTGTTGTCAGAAATTCGGATTTACCCTTTTTTATATTAGCTGGTAGAGCTAGATTGAGGAAGCAGTCGTTTGAGAGGATGAACACATCATCCCTCCCGCAGAACAACTTGCAGGATGCGGAATAATTAATCAAGGAACGCCTTCATGGCATGGATTGGTTTAACTGGTACGTATGTCTGTGTAGTATAAGAGAAGGCCACTGCATATCCTGCAGTATAGGTAAATTCTTCATTTTTGACCGAAGGACTTGACCAACTTTAAGATTATTATGTGATACTGGATCTGTTCGTGACTGGTTCTAGAAACAAATTCCGTTATCTGCTCTCTCTTCTTCAAATCTCAAGATCTGAAACCTCTTGTATTTTTGAGACTCATTAGAACATGGTGCACGGCGCTCAATCCATTACCCTAACACAGCATTAACTTAAAATGTAATGGACAACTTCTGGCCTCTGCTTGAATCTATGTCGAATCGAATTCAAAAGCTCTTCTGGTAACGGTGGTCCTACAAAACGCAGTAACCGTTTATGCAGAAAAAAAAACTGCTGCAACTGAAACCAATGCATAACTGAAAAATGATATTATTTTCTTTAAATGTTGAAGAAATCTGTCAACCAATTTGCAAATAGGGGGGAAAAATCAGTGACAGTCACTGAAAAAAAATCATTGACATTCAGTGAAACTACCGAGCGAACCTGGATATCCCTTAAGAGTATAATAACAAAACGCCAGCTATATTGCATCGATCTGAAGTGGACGGCAAACATAGCAGAGGGAAATGCCCTGTGGTTATCAGGAAGCGCAACTACAGAATATGGCATGTGAGAAAGTGTTTCTCATTCATCGCTAGCGTGAAATCACAGGAGACAACAGCACAAATATCCACAGGAAACCAAAAGAAACATGAAGAGACCATGATACACTAGATGCGTGTTCTTTTTTTTTTCTTTTTTGAGATAAACGAAAGGGAAGAACTTACAACTAGAGAAAAGCCTTAATTGGTAAGAAACTGGATAACACCACTTTACGAACTCGATGTAAATTAAATAAAAGCATGCTGGGAAAGAACTCATAAGCCCCTGTGCCAAGAGTTTGCTCCTTAGTTTGATGCTTGCCAATGAAAAAAAAAAAAAAAACGAAGTCAGTGGGGAATCATACGAATTTCGTTAATTTCTCTCAACTATTGGTTAGTGTTTTACCTCATCCCAAGTAATCAAAACTTTCGTCGATGATCTTCATAAACTACACAAGCAAGAAAGGCGTAAAAATTCACATGAAAACAAGCCCTACTCCTGAAACGTTTGTGTGAACTGAACAATCTGATTCGCTGTCCTTGACAGTTACTTACATACACAAAACTTGACTTTCAGTCAGACATTAAACACTAATTCTTGCAAATGCAATTAAATTACAAGACTAATAAACACGTAACGGCATCGATTCCCTCCCTGAAATAACTCCGACAGATTCTCATCGGAACTGTGTTCAAAAAGCCAGATATGTGGTTAAAAAGTTCTCATCACCCTCAATTCTCAAATATCGAATGTACTAGAAAATTCCAGTAGTTCAATGCACTAATTCAATTTGTATTTCAAATTGAATTCGTGTTTGTAACGAAGTGTTTTAGTTGTTTTTGATTAACTATCTTAATATTCACGTGGTGTAAGAGTCTTTATTTCTAATGAGTATCATCCTTTGAAAATTATTCCATAAAATATCGCGATGCTGAAGCACTATTTACTGCATCACGATATTATATGGAATAATTATCAAAGGCTAAAATTTAGGTTAAGTAAGGAATGCAAAAATCAATAAAAAATCCGTGTAACGGAAAGACCTGTTATTCCGAAAGATATAAATAATAGTTTCCATATAAAATGCAGGAAATAATTAAGAAAGTTAGGAAGTAGACTATTTAGAAAGGAGACCGCACTGATGATCGTTCCATGTATCCTATTGTGCTCAGTAGGGACACTAAAGGTCTTTTGATAAGGTGTAAGACCGATTTGCTGAGGAAAATGAAAGCTTATTGTAATGGTACCATTAAGCGGTAATTTTAAAACACTGTATTCTAAAGGTGGTCCTGATGCTATGGGGGCTTTTTTCTAAAATCATAGTTTCATTAATTTTCTTTATTTTAACTTACTTGAATTAGCAGAAATGTACGAAGCGTTATGACTCCAAACGGTATGACTCCTTGAAGCTTGCTCTGATTTCGATGCTTCCTTCCTAGCAATGACATTCTGCCCATTAATTTTCATCACAGGTCTTGCATCAGCATTGCTCATTATTCAGTTCCGTGTACTGGATTACAGTGCCTGTATAAATAAATATTTTTATGGACTGCAAAGTCACTCCCCCCCACAAACACGCAACCAAAAAGCCAAGTGAACTTTTGGAAACTTACCGATGCAGCCTTCATGTGGAAAAAGATTTTGAACTCTTTTTTTTTTGTTATTGTTGTACTACGGTGTAATCATATGCTTTGTTGCACAGTTCTGCCTTCCTGATGGATTCTTTTCTGCAGACGAAAAGAAGTATTCTAATAATTTGAGGTCTCCATCCGAAGAATGGACTCTATCAGTGGGAGATAGATTACACGACAAAGAATTCTATTTATCAAAAAGAGCTGGAAAATGCAAAACGTTCGGCTTCCTGTCAGAGGCTGTTTGCAATTCGACCTTTGGATAAGTGCTATTTAAATTTCTACTTACCTTCAGGCACGTGAAAAACTACTCTTTCAGTACCTACAAGCAGGAAAGATGGCATGTCAATTTGCTAGAGCAGCTGCGTTGCGAACTTAAATTGATTTTAAAATAGGATGTTTTATTCATTTCGGTTTGCCATAACAGCTTTAATTGCATTACACGCGGGCTCGTTATATAATCTGTATCAACTGCAGTTTAAACGGAATTTAACATTAACGCCGTTGCGGTAGAGTTCTTTGACGACATTGCTAACATTTTTATTCATTTACACTAGGCTAAATCTGGCATTAACTTTCAAAACAGCAGATTCTATGAATAGATGAGAAGTTAAAATTATCTTACTAAGCTTATAATACAGCGAGTCAAAATCTGTGCTTTTTCAATAGTATTCTAGATAAAAGAAATTGTCAGAATTACCTGTAGATCAGTATTTCAGGAATATTTAGGGGATATGCCAGAAGTTTAAGCTTTTCGTACAGGGTTTTTCAAACTAGAAGGTGGATTGCAATGCTCTATCATCAGTAGAACTATGGATTGCATTTCCAGTTCATGGTAGAAGGTCAATTAATACATAAGTGGGAAAGAACAAGAGAAATCTCAAACTTTGGGGAAAAACGGCATTAGTGGAAAAGTCAGAATACAGAAAGCCATCTATTATCAACAGCAGTGAGCGGACAGCGAAACATATCCAATTACAACAAAAAAACAGTCGAGAATCCATAAGATGAAAGCTTATTTAGAAGACCACTGTACCAAACACGATCAAACACCTTTGAAATGTCAGGAGCAACTGCGTGAGTTTTGCCACATTTTTCCATTGAATTTGTCCATCGATGAGTGACATTAGCCAGAATATCAACCAGCGGATCCACAGTGACTGATTCCATATTGGCGATCATTGATCAGATGAAAGGTTTCAAGATAGTTTAGGAGTTATCAGTTAAGGGATTTCTCCATTATTTCAGAAAGAGTAAAATTGCAAATGGACGATAATTGGATTGGAAGGAGGTGTCACCCTTCTTTAGGAACTGCAGTATAAGAGCAAATTTCCAAAAAGAAGGAAAAACAAAAATGGAATAAAAAGTATAAGGCGATACAAAACAGAAGTAAGCTCAGGAGCACAGGTTTTGAGAACAAGTGGAGAAATTCCATAAAGACCTGGGGCTTTAATGGCATCAAGATCGTTTAATCTTCTTCTGGCATCCTTTTTGAGAGAATGTATTACGAATGGTAAGAGGGTGTTTACAAAGATGATCAACTCAAGACAAGAAAAGGAATACTAGCAGGTCGGCTTTATGTTTAGCTCAGGTGGAAAGAGAACATTTCGGTTTTAACAGAGGTGAGATTATAGATAAGCAAAAATTATAGCTAATAGCTTCCACAAGAAACCAGTATGCTCCACTACGATTTTGACAAGAAGTAAATATTTAACCCTTAGCCTGTTCAAAACTAGTTTTGACTGATTAATAGCTGCTGTACAATTGTTGCGCAAGCAGAAAATGAACCTGTAGGTATGGATATAAGCCAAATACGATATGCTGCTTTCTTATTTTGAACAGCCTTAGCGCATTTATTGTAAAACCAAATTTTCAATAAATGACGAGATTTTAAGATGGAATGTGGAATAAAGGATTTCATCGCTACAAGTATAATTTCACCGACACGCAAACATTGACATAAGAACAAACATCTGTAAACAGTAATCCAACAAAGGAAAAGAATAGAAATCTCTCAGATCATTCAACTTGCATTCTTGTAATGCCAAATAATATGAAGCTGAGAATGGGAACGAGAGAAAGACACCATCGCTAAGTTGTGATGTAAGGTGCCTAGAAGACCACTCATCTCAACTATCTCACGAAAACACCCTTCCCTTCCATGGGTAGTTCATTAGAAAAAGATCCAGGCTATTGGCTGTATGGTTAGGATTGTCTGGTATTACTGAAGTCAGCTGGAGTTGTGAACATTAAAATCGCCAAGGCAACAGATGAATTTGACAGTATGGGGTTGAGCAATTTTAAGTCAGAAGATCTAAAAGAGGAGATCCAAATTACTAAGTCTCTGATGGGAATATCAGAGGGGACATGTGCACAAGTACCACCTTTGAAGCGAAATGATTTGTTCAGTAAATAATTAAGAGAACTGAGATGAGCAATGGCTGAATCAACCGAACCGATAATCGGTATTTTGTCAGTAAGAGCAAGTGGAGCTTGCAGACAAAGTGGAAATGGGTATTATTGAGATTAGAATTTAAGAAAGGTATAGATCTTTTCGCGGATAAGTTTTTTTTTTTCTATTAGTTTGACTATTCAGACTATAACTTAGTGGTAAAGGAAAGGTTGCATGCATCAAGCAATGAAATTTTTGGATATTGCATACACATAGCAAGAATATACTCAGCTCCTTGACATAGCGAGTCCTCGATAATGCCCCTCACGTACAAAACTTCTTGGAGTTCTTCCATCTGACAGAGTAGTGGCAGCGAGATTATACACTATCTGGCCCTCGTGCCTCAACGAGAGTTACATGTTCGGTCCTGTGGACTATCTAGCGGCCGACCTGAGAACACGTTTAGTATATAAGAATCAATATTCTAAAACTATTCATAAATATTTTCATATCTGTCACCTTAGGCTCTTAAGGCTGGTTATAACCTCCAACAATATTAATGTGAAGAAGTACTTGCTACAGACAGTCCCGAAATAACTACTAACTCCTCTAAGCTTTTTCTAAATATTTGTGATAAATGCTTTTTTCTTGTACTCCTGATATAAGGAGCTCGAGAAAAAAGAAATTTCAGCGGCCAAGAGTGAAAATACGCTCGTTCATCTCACACAAAATTCGCAACATTAAAGAAAAGGAATAAACTCTCAGAAGTTGCTAGAGCGACGTAAAACGAGGGAGATAAATACTTAAACCAAGTTACTGACTGATTTTGGGCAGAGAAGAGAATTTCATAGTTCTTAGCTTGCAGGCATCATGACAAGGAAGACAAAATGGGCAGTTTTGGACAAGCTATTTCCTGGAAGGAAAGTGAAATCAAAACACTATCACTGGAGATGTGGTTGAGAACAGGGTAGACATTTCAGATGGCCATGAAAAAGCTTCATCTCCTGTTTGATTGCTTGGTTGGTTGTTTATGGCGCATTGACCTCATGGAACATATTGTGGCAATACTTTCTTTTGTCAATTTCAAGTTGTTGTTTTCTTATTTTTGTGTCTGTTCGGATCTTTGTCATTTCAGTTTTCTTATATATATTAGTATGGTTGTATTATAATTATTAAGATATTCTCTAACGTTGTTGTGTATATGGTATTTATAGAATGCGATAATGATTAACTACCTTTATAAAGTCGAAGATATCTGTAACGCTACTTCTATCACTGAGAAAGTCTGAAAGAGTGGTAGCTGACTGCGATTGGCAGAAGATTGAAAAAGTCATTGGTCGCGCATTTTTATATTCGAGATGTCTAATAATATGTCACTGGTTTAACTCTGTCACTAATTTGGCATCTTGGAGGAGGACAAAATTATTCAATTAGGACAATATTTTGTTCTGTTCTGAGAACAAAAGAACGTGTGATATTGTTGTGTCCTATTCTTGGCTAAGACTACCTCTTTTCTTTTTAAATTTTCTTAAGTTTGAAGTCTATTTTTTATTTTATTTTTCTGATATAATTTAAGGTTGGATTTGCCAATCTCTTGCCGGGTATTTCGGCAGGTCCTTTTATTAATTGGTCTGCAATCTGTGTATGAGTGGGATATGGCTTTTGAGGTCGAAATGTGGTGGGTTTTGATGCTTTGTCTGTTTCTTCGTTCAAATTTATTCCTGTGTGAACTGGAATCCATAAAACTGTATATCTCAAACAGTTGGAGAAGAGGTGGTTTTCCATGGAATCTAGATTTATATAATGACTCTTATACCAGGTGAATATTAAGATAGTTTATTTAGCTATTAACTATATCACTATCCATTACGGTAGCGTTTCACGAATCTTGCCGGAACCCATCCTCATACCATAAATAGGCTGTTTTTTTAAGGACAGCAAGAAAAAGAAAGAAAACGAATAAACCAAATTACTATTATGTTAAAATTGATATTACATAGACAACAATTCTAGTGGATAATTATGTACAATTTATACATAGTATAGTACACAATATTTATTATATTACGCATTATTAGTTTTTACATATTCTATTCCATTTGAATATAAATAAATGATTGTCCTCTTGAATGAACGTGCAGTCAGTATTAATGCATCCAGCAAGCAGATGCCTGGCAACAGTTAAGAAATTCTAATTAACTTTAATTTTAAATTATTCAAATGGAATAGAATAAATAAAAACCAGTAATGTAATAAGTAATATGCAATGCACTATGCATAAATTGTACATAGCAATTATCCACTTGAAGTTTTGTATATGTAATATTAATTTAAACATAATAGTAATGTTTTTTTTTTTTTTTTTGCTGTCCTTAAAAAAACAGCATATGTATAGTCTGAGAATGGGTTCCAACAAGGTTCCCGAGATGTTACGTTAATGTATAGCGATTTAGTTAATTGAATAAATAAACTATCTTAATATTCACGTGGTATAAGAGTGTGTATTACAGAAGTTTAGATTGCACTATATATCTCGTTTCATTTTTTTTTTTTTTTTTTTTTTTTTTGAGAGAGAGGTTTATTACAATCCGGCTTTGTTGGAGACTCGGATAGGCACAAACATTTATATCCATCCAAACTGGGGTTAAACAAGGTTGCCCAGATAGGGTGCTCTTGTAAAGATCTTATATAAGCGTAGTAAGGTGTATTCGTATCAAACGGCACCAGGGGTTCCCCCATTCCCGCGTGGTTTTCTTCGTGGGTGTAATAGATCACTGTTAAGACCAGACATTTAAAAATAAATGTATGGGATTTGGAAGTATAAGCATAATTTAATTCTAGTTTTAGGTTTCCGTGGTCCACTGCAATGTGCATAGATGTAGTGGTGGTCCAATTTTTTTTTTTTTTTTTTTTGTAGTTGTTGGCGCATCGGCATCTGTGGCCATAATGCACCTCCCAAGGTTTTTGCAGTATTTTGATCCAAGCCCGAGGCGGGATTCGAACCCGCGACCTTTGGGTTGCCAGGCAGGTACTTTACCCACCCGGATAGCCCGGTCGGCGGTAGTCCACTGCAATGTGCATAGATGTAGTGGTGGTCCATTGCAATATACCGGTGATGTGTAGAACGCGCCAGTTGCCACACGCAATGCACTATGACGGACTGGCTCTAGCTATTTTAGTACACTTTCCTGCCTAGTTGTAAACTGGTGCTCCAAAATCCAGATTGGACTCAACTAGTATTATTAGAAGTGTAAAATGATGCAAGCTAGCAAACATCAGTCAAAAAAAAAAAAAAAACTGTTCACCTCACAGGTCCATCCCCTCCAAGAATTTGTCTACTTATTCCTTGAATTCATTCAAAACTACTCACTTCCACAACAAGAGGTGGAAGTCTGTTCCAACAATTCTAGAAGTCTGGAAGTCTGTTCCAACAATTCTAGAAGTCTGGAAGTCTGTTCCAACAATTCTAGAAGTCTGGAAGTCTGTTCCAACAATTCTAGAAGTCTGGAAGTCTGTTCCAACAACCATCCGCTGGCGAAGAAAAAATTCCGCACATCTATCCTGCAAACATCCTTCCACAATTTTAATTTATGCCCCTCATGTGTGCGTAGCCTTAGCAAGAGGTAAAATGCCTTCAACATTTCACTTACTCAACAAAGGCGTTAAACACCTCAGTTAGATTTTCTCGCAGGTACCTAGTCTCCAGACGTCGCAACCTTTCTTCGTAAGAGCAGCATTCTGTTCCCCAGCACCAATCTCCTTACTCTTCTCTGCACCGGTACTAGCAGTTCTACATCCATCCTAAATGAGGCGTCCAGACCTGTATACAGAACTGAAGATGCAGTTTAACCATAGTTTGTACAAAGGCTATGTACAAAGGGATAATCACCTCCTTATCCCTGCGAGAAAAGTTCCTGTACATTGAGAAAAGCCCATGAGTTCGCTTGGCAGCCTGTCTGCACAATTGCCGAGATCTTTTTCATTTTTCAGTACGCCGAGTAGTACCACACAATTGGTATGTTAATATAAGATTACTGCTACTCTTGCATCGAGAAGTACCTTGACCAGTACCTTGCATTTCTCAATGTTAAACTTCAACTGCCATTTCTCAGGCCATTGACTTAATGTTTCTAAATCTTGTTGCAGTAGCTTACTTTGATTACTGTCATTAACGATCCTGCCAACCTTTGTATCACCTGAAAACTTAGACATTAAGCCTGATATACCATCAATATCATTAATAAGCATTGAAAACAACGATCTCAGCGCTGAGGGACTCTCCTAACATCATTAGTCCCCAAAAAACAGTGCCTATTGATAACCACTCTGTTTTCTCCCACTCAACAATCCCTTTATCCATAGCAGTAACTTGTCCTTAATGCCACATTGCTCCTGTACAGGATGTGTAAATTGTATCATTCTGCTTCAACATGATCATAGTCCTGTCAGTTTGTTCCTGACAGGATGTGAAGTATCTTGAGACGTTTCATGCTATTTTTTGATTGTATGAAACGTAAGCCTTTTCTTGTTAGCTATTATTGTTATTATTTGGTTTTTAGGAGCATTAGCAACTAAGGTCATATTGCTCCGGGGATATGCGTTGGTCATTCCCTGACCTTTCCGCATCCTCCGTATTTGGTGGCTCACGGTCTCGAACCCCGGTCTAATCAAGAAGCGTGTGCTACGCATTGCTGCTCCTGCCCACCTAGGTACGGAGGCGCCTTTCTTGTTAGATTTATCTTGTATCACTGTTCCTAGAGTTAACCACCTTTTTTAATACGAAGTTGACTCCTGAGACAATGATACAAGAAAATCTACCAAGCACTGGCTCAGCTCTTCTTTCCTTAATCCACTCGCTGATCAAGATTTTAGGTGCTGCGCGTAAAAGTAATGAAAATGGAGCCTCCTGGCTTCAATAGAAAGTCTGCAATTGTGCTAAAAAAGATTTCTTATCTCAGTTCTATATACCACTCTATAAGGAAACTCAACCAAAAGGAAAACTCTTCTACAAAAACCACATCTGGTAATTGTTAGACCTACTTCCACAGAAGATCATCACACAAGTGAAGAAGTAAAAAAATATAGTGGTCGCAAATTTAGCAGAAGACCTGAAAATGGCAAAAATTAAATCTGTGCGTAAGACACGTAATATTGGTGTCATGATTGAAACTGAAACGAAAGAAGAAGCTAACAAAATCATTAGTAACCCCAAAATACAAACACTTGGCCTACAGGCTGCACCCCCGAAAAGAAAGGGGCCCAGCATAATAATTTATGATACCGAAAAGGACCTAACCCCAGCAACACTCCAGGATGAACTATACAGGAGAAACCTCCAGCAGGACCACCCCGATGTTGAACCAAATGATCTCGTTTTCCCGAAATTCCAAAAAAATGACAGAGTGGGAAATTCTACCAGCTGGGTAGTGGAGCTTTCCCCCGCAGCCTGGAGAACAATAAGTCAACAAAATAGAGTGTTCATAAATTGGGACAGTCACCGTTTCAAGGAGCATGTGGCTGTCCCCAAATGCTACAAGTGTTGTCGTTTTGGACACACGACACACACACGTGTACCCAAGCTCAACCCACATGTGGACACTGTGCTGAGAGAGGCCACGACTTTAACTCGTGCACTAAAAAAGAAGACCCACCCACTTGCGCAAACTGCAAATCAATGAAAATGCAGGCAGATCATTCCATCCGGGACAATAAATGCCCTGTCTACACAAAAGCTAAGAGCACATGCCAACTAAGGCTCGATTATGGGGACTTACCTTAAACCATTAATACTACCACTGTAAAATTTGCACAAATTAATGCCCAGCGAGCTAAAGCAGTTGCAGCGCAGTTGAGGAAAAAGGCAGATGAGATTTGCAATTGACAAGGCAAACTGGCAGGAATTTAAGGATTCACTGATCATGGCTGCCCACTCTCTTAGCACAGTTGGACTGAACGCAGACCAGCACCAAAAGGCAATTGTAAGCCTAGTCACTGAAAGCTCAATTAACTCTATTAAAAGGAAGAAACCTTCTCTTGGAGCCATACCTTGGTGGTGCCCAGAGCTCCAACAACTGCGACGGGAGGTTTGCACCCGGCGGAAAAATTTTCAACGCGCAAGACGGACATAGCCGGAAGCGGAAGTAGAGTATCTCAAGCAGCAGTACCGAACAGCAAGAAATGAATACACAGCCCTGATTAAACAAAGGAAGAAGCGCTCCTGGGAGCACCTAGTCTCCACAGTTGGAAATTCTGCTCCCTGGGGAGTGGTCTACAGAGTAATCACAAACAAACTCCCCAGGGGAGAAGTCATCCCAGCCACCAAGACGCCACAAGGCACGTATACAAAGACATGGTCCGAATCTATAAATAACATCCTTGATGCCATGTTCCATCAACACATGCCACCAAGCACCCCAGAGCAAATACTACTATGTGAGGAAAACAGCACATACACCACGGCCCAAGTGGAAGACAGATTCACCAAGGAAGAACTGGACACCGCTGCAACAAAAATAAAAAACAAGAAATCTCCAGGAGAAGATATGCTGGAGCCCGAGATCGTAAAGAAGGCTGCTGAAACCATCCCAAATGAGATCCTAAACCTCTTCAACCATTGCCTTGAAGCAGGCCATTTCCCAGCAGTATGGAGATCTGCAAAATTAAGGCTTATTCTCAAGAATCCGACAAAACCACAAGACCTTCCGGAGTCATACCGGCCCATCGCTCTTCTATCCATACTAAGCAAACTCCTAGAACATCTTCTAAGCAATAGAATACAAATTCATAACTCCAAGGCTGGCCTTCACTCTGACAACCAATACGGCTTTAGAAGGGATTGCTCCACGGTGGACGCCTTAGAGAATATCGTCAAAGCAGCTACCAGCCATAAATACTTCCTTGTCATTTCAGTGGATTTTGCCGGGGCGTTTGACTCCCTATGGTGGCCAAGCGTCCTCGGCAGACTCCGGAAAGCAAAACTACCAGCTAATTTGTACAATTGTATAAAAAGCTATCTCGCAAGCAGAACAGTAACCGTCAGTGCTCCGTACTGTTCAATCACACGACCAGTCTATAGAGGAAGCCCACAAGGCTCAGTACTTGGTCCACTTCTCTGGAACGTGGTGCTCGACAGCTTTCTAAACCTCGACCTTGGTAATGTGAGATCACAGGCCTATGCGGATGACCTGATCCTGATGCTGGCGGCAGACTCAAGAACTCAACTAGAGATCTCTGCAAACCATGCTATAAATATCCTACAAGACTGGGCCACCCAAAACCACTTAAAGATATCCCCAACAAAAACCTGCTCCATCCTACTTAAAGGTTCTCTCAATATCAGAAGGCCTCCCCAGATAAAGATTCAGGAAACAACAATTAAGCTTTCCACCAAACTTAAATATCTTGGTATTCTGCTGGATAAAAATCTGTCATTCACACCCCATCTTACTTACCTCCGAAGCAAAATCAAAAAATACTCCGCACTAATAGCTAGAGTCACTCGTCGCGACTGGGGGCTTAAGAAGAGGACCCTAGCCCTCTTCTATAAGGCAGTCTTCTTACCAGCAATAACATACGCATCAGGAGTCTGGTTCCACAAGGCGGTAACAGCAGTAAATAAAAGGAAGCTAGAGACAATTCAACGTTCAGTCCTACAGACAATCTCGAGAGCCTGCTGTACTGTAAGCACCCACGCCCTCCAGGTCCTCTTGGGCGCTCTCCCCCTGGACCTGGAGATCGTCCGCTGTGGGTTGCTTTATCAACTATCCAAAGGCAAAGCAATCACCTGCCTAGACTACACAACTGATCCGGCAAACGATCTTAAACTCGAGAAAAAACGCCTTCTCGCCCACCTACAGCAGGCCTGGCAAACCCGCTGGACGACTTCGACAAAAGGGGAAGTCACCCGAAGATTCATACCGGATAATCAACTAGTGTTTCCCAAAAGCCCAAACTGGTTTTCACCGGGACTGCTGACATCTTACCTGCTCACGGGACATGGCGCAATAAGAGCAAAACTCTCCAGTTTCGGATTGAGTGACACCCCTCTCTGCCACTGTGGACAGCCAGAGACGTGGGAGCATCTCATGCACCACTGCCAACTATACGAAGACCCCCGCTGCCTCTTAATAACTAGAAGACGTTTCTCGCCAATAAACCAAGAACAATATCTCCTGGAGAGCGAGGACAACTATAAAGCCTTAACGCAGTTTGCGCAGGATCTTTTTACTAGAAGAAGAACATACCCACAACCTTAGCAGGAATTTTCCCACAAACTAACCACTCGTCATCCATAATAAAGATCCTTAGATGTGTCAACCAAACAAAAACCTAACAGCTACAATCTGAAGAACAACTAATCATTAACTTAACCTGGATCTGACCACTGGCTTAAACTGGAGTCATTATCTGAACTTGACCACTCACACGGACGGGACAACATGTCCCAGGAATGGCATACAAAGACCTGACAAAGACATTGTGCAGTTTGCTGCCGAAACATCATTAGGCGATCTGAACCGGGTACCCTCACTCGGTTCACTTTCTTTCCCTTCCCTTGGCAGGGAATGGTTACTCTGTAGCCCCCCTGCCATCCCCTATCTTCACCTGGTGAGGCATGGGCCTGCCCCGCCGACTTTTGGGGTTATCTTCACTATTGACCCCATATTTCTGTCTTTCACCCCCCCAGTCTTCAGTCTCCCTTCCCTCTCTAGCTATCTTGCGACTAGCGTTTGACCCTTGCCAAAACTACACAAGCCCCACACTAAAAAAAAAAAAAACTCTAACCCGTATAGCTTATATCTCGGCCTGACCCAATTTCTAGCGTTTCTTTCCCCCCCCCCTCCATTTTTTTTTTTTTTTTTTTTTTTTTTTAGGTCCTAGCCACTGAAATCTCAGGAAATTAGGTGGCAGGACCTGCCAGAGTAAATTGTAAATTTCTAAAATACTGGTGTACCTGGTCTGCCTCCATGAGGTATAGTGTGGGCAACGGTGGGCCTCATTTGAGACCCAACGGCTAAAAGACCAGATGAACAACGGTACAAAACATTACACGCCACAATATCCACACACTTTTAAACCTCTGGCCTCTACAGTGTTCTGTATAACACCACAATGTATATTACGCGGAGATGGGGGAAACCCCTGGTACCGTTAGACCCTAAACACACTATACACTATACTATACCACTCTATATCCTCAATCTGTTTTCAATCTTGTTAATTTCCCTCTCAAGTAAAAAAAAAAAAAAAAAAAAAAAAAAATTGTCCCTGTTCCAGAGGGAACCCACATCAATCTTTTAACATTTTTTTCATTCAATACCTTTAATTTCAGTTATTGCAAAATTCTTTGAGAACATTTTTCATGTAGGACTAATGTATTTCCGTGAAGCTAATAAGGTATTAGCTTTTATTTCATCCAAAGAATGTCTACCATCCACTGCCTCACCATTGGTTGACTTTTGCTCAACGAGTACTGATAATCTTCAAGAGGGGCCACTATGCAATAGTACTGTTCCTAGATTGATCTAAAGTTTTTCATCGCATAAATCGTACTCTGCACCTCAACAATCTAGATTGAGAGGGAATATATATTAATATCATCGAAAATTAATTTGTTGATCATCCATTTATCCTAAAAACAAAGCATTCTAATTTGTAATTTTTTCAAGTCAGTACTTAAAGGTATATTATTTTTGTACCCATCCTATTTATCCTTTTCATAAAAGAACTTCTTCGCCTTCTCCCATTTTCCCACTTAGTTGCGCAATACTGATGATATTTCCCTAACTAGCCCCATCTCAAAATCGCTGCCTCGCTTTGCTGTCTGTAATACATAGTTAGCTTCACAATAAACAGCTCTAATTAATTCAGAAAAAGACAAATATACGTTCTTCTGAACCATAAAACATATTGCAATGACTAAGCCGATAAATATCGATTTCGGATTAGTGTATAATGAAAAATAACTGGAAACGATGAATTAAACCAAGTTCCTGAGAATCGGGTTAGATAAATGCACTGAACACAGATCAGCCTCCCCTCCTTTCTTCAGGTCCCTTTTTTTTAAACATTAGGAGAAATATCTTAAAATATAAGAGTGCTGAGGATTGTGCTATTCAGAAATGCCATAAAACAGAAGAACATTACATTCAGAAGTACAAAAACCTGCAAAATCAAAAAAATCCGAATCTACAAAACAGATTCAAGAAACTAGTGATAGCATACAATACCAGGGACACCTGAAAATCTAATAAGTTTACGATCCCCTTTCCTGCAATATTACCTATTAACTTCAGAATTTTTAGTAAGATATAGCAAATGTTTTACCAATATTCAAATAACGTATGTATGTTGCTTAATGTACATTCGTAATTGCAAATGTTATCCTTGTAAACAACATAACACAAGTGGAACGCCTTCCTTGTCCTCCCTCCTCCAACCACGCAGGAGGTAGTATATGAAACTGTGAAATGACTTTACTGATATGCATATAAAACGTCTAATTTATTTTTGATCTGTCTCTTGAATAATATCTAAATAATATCAGAACTTTATTTGTATTTCTTTTCTTAGGAACCCTATCTAAAAAGCATTTGGTTTAAGTGTTCTCCCGTTAGATATCAATTTAATAGGTATGATTAAATTTTCGGTGGAGCAAAAGGAATTATATCTACGATTAAAAAGATATTTTTAGATTTGGCTCTTTTAGAAAGATTTGTCGAGCTTTTCCAAATGTCATTAAAATCGCACCAAAATTGTAACGAAATCCGGCCAGAAATTGATATTTATTTTTTCGTAATATCAAATATAATTTAGCGCAGAATATTTTGACTGTTTCTGTTATACTGATTGGAGGAATGAATGGGTAATATGGCAAATGTACACAAACAACATTCTCAGTCAGCGCATAAAAGCTGTTGCATTTAACTTTATTGTGTTGAATTATGGTGAATGTTGAATTATCAATAACTCCACATGAATTATTCAACAGAATTATACAAAATTATCAATAACTCAACATGACAATTCAAACATGAATTATCACTATTTGCTAATGTGCTTGAAATGAAACGTTTTTTCTTTATAATAAACACGATTCCTATATATATACGGGAATATTACTCTTATATTAAAAAAAGAATCAAGAGATTCAAAGAAAATAAATTCCGGAAATAAATTCTGCTGGTGACGTAAATGTTTGAATTAGTTGCAAGCACTAAATGAGTGAATATGTCGATGCATATTCAGAAAACCTTTGCGTTGAAAGAATGAAAAATGTCTAACACATACCATCTATTAAAGTGTCTTGACAGTGCCTTTTCACAAAGTGTTCAGCATTCCTCCTCTCACTGCTGAATTTATAACCAGGGTGTTTACACTCAGTCGTTGATGTCATTTATAAAAAAAAGAAAAAAAACTACTGCTAAGTAAAGCTTCATAAGAATTTAGTTTTCAGCGTTTCTATGCTCCACTTAATGTTGCCCAATCCATTCTTGGCAATTTCAGCCGTTCGTAACAGCTGTGCTTTCCGCATCATGTGGTAGTCGTGTTGAGCAAAAATAATGGCACATCCGCCTGGTCAGATGCACACAAATCAAGAGATAACTGCATACCTATTCGCTAGTGTTCCTCAAAGTTCCAATTTTGAAGACGTTTAGCGTTAAAAGAGTGCTTCACACGAAGCCGCTGTGTAATTGCTAATGCGCAGCGATATTCAAATTAAGAGTACGCTCAAATAATACCCCCCCCCCTCCGAGTCTTCTTTGGTTCGAAAAAATGCACCCGAAAATGAACTGTTCTCGCGTGCCACAGATGTAGGTTAACCTTCTCGCAATATTAAATTAAAGAAAAAGAAGTTAACTTGTGCGAAAGATGTTTCATATTTAAATGAGCCATTCTAAATCAATGGAATAAAGTAAGAATTTCCTGTAAAGTGATAATTTCTGCAACTGCTAAACCGAGGCCATAATTCGGTACTTGATTAAGAACAAAGATGTTTCAAAAACTTGTTAATTTATTTAAAAGAATGATTATTTTCCTTTTGTTGTCTATATGATCCAATCATTGGGTACGAAGCCATTTCTAATTTTCACGAGAGTCTGAGATAAATCTCGCTCCCCTTCCTAATGTAATTTGTTTACCTGTACAGCAGAATGTCACAGAATAAACTGAACGTATTAAATTAGGAGTAGCAATGAATGTGTGATTGCTGATACCTAATCAAGCGATAGGCAGTAAACCATATAAGCTCTATGATTTAAATAGATTCAACTTCACTTGACTGCTAAAGCCACTAGTCAGAGAAGGTTGAAATATAGAGCTCTACATATCTAAGAGGAAGCTCTCCCTCCTTCCCTTGCAACGACAAATACAAGAGGTTAAAAGCCAAGTAGTATTCCAAAAGTGCTTAAAGAATTTTTCACATTTTCATTGTGTATACAACAGGCAGAAAATGAGAAAACCGCGGATTTAGGTCATATTTACATTCATCAGTAATGTCCGAAACTCGTACCTTACTTAACTTATCAAAGAGCCTCAGCCGATCACCCTTTCCAAATTTCGTTCTTGCTACTCTATATTCGAATGTCGAATGAAACTATAAAAAAAAGCCAATATCACGCACATCTCCTGAATATTGAAGAAATTTGCTAGCGAGTACGTACTGCCTGGTATACCTTGCCCTTAATTCCCCAGACTTCCCCGAAGCCTTTCGCATATATTTCCAAAATAAAAATGACACAGCACCGAGTACTCAAAAACCCAGCGATGCCCTTTGCATCCTGCTATACACCAAATAGTCAAAGAAGCTTAAAAGACAGAGGTATAAATATCTGAGAGACGTCCTCACTTTGCAAAGACAAACATGAGAAGCCAAAAGCCAAGCAGTGTTCAAAAAGCTACTTAAAGAGTGCCCCTGGGATCTGATCACCGAACGAAGAAACCATCGGAAAATAAACATTGGCCAAACCAATCGGTTCCTTAACGTACCATTACAGCTCTCTGAAAATATCTACAAACAGATACTACTGTTTTTTAGTATTTTCAGACTCTGTATATCTATCAGAATATACAGTATGTCTTTTCTGGGCAGCTGTTCTTGATTTTACCTTGTCATCGTAGCTGCCACGTTGTAAAATTCCGAAAATAAAATTTCCGCTATACACTAACGTTTGAGAAAAAAGTATAAACGTATACAAAAAAGGTTCTTTATTTTGCGCTTAATTTTCCTTAATTTTGCTTATGTAATGAAACATGTTTCTTCTGCTTCATTAGGCGTAAAGCGATTTTCAGGATCCACAACTTTTTCCAAGTTCATTACTGTTTCTAGCTGTGTTCCTTATAGAATGACAAAGATTGGATAATCGGTTTATTCTTTTAGGCCTATCATTATACTATATTAAGTTTGTGGTAACAGACTGCTTACATAATATTGTTATGTGTAAGTTAAACCGAGAGCTAATACATTATGTTATGGAGTCACTGGTTAAAGATTCATTGCAGGATCATCTAGACAAGACTGCAGTAATAATTCAGACACAACATGGGTTTGTTAAGGGAAAGTCTTGTCTGACAAATTTGATAGGATATTATGATGTGGTTACAAAGGAACTGGATGCAAAAAATAATTTTGATATCATATACTTAGATTTCAGGAAAGATTTTGACACTCTTGGGCGTGGAAGATTACTGTACAAATTGGAGCAGTATGGTATTAAGGGTAAGTTCCTACAATGAATTAAAGGGTGGTTGAGTGTGAGAAGACGGAGGGTGGAAATCAATCAACGCTGCTCTTCGTGGACTAATGTTATTAGTGGAGTCCCACAAGGTTCAGTGCTGGGCCCACTACTGTTTTGTATATTTATCAATGATATTGATGAAGGTATATCAGGCTTAGTGTTGAAGTTTGCAGATGATACAAATGTTGGCAGGTTTGTCAATAACAGTAATGACAGTGTGCTACTGCAACAGGATCTAGAAAATTTGGGCAGATGAACTGAGAAGTGACAACTGAAGTTTCACTGACAAATGCAAAGTACTGCATAAAGTAGAAGTAACCCCAGAGGAAAGTACCAACTGTGTGGTACTACGCTTAGGGTGGTAGAAAATGAAACACTTGGGAGTAATTGTGCAGTCAGATATGAAGTTTTCTGAGCAATGCAGACAGGCTGGAAGAGCAGGTCATGGGGTTTTGTCACTGATATACATGAATTTTGCTAGCAGGGAAAAGGTGATTATCCCTTTGCATAAGGCATAATCAGGCTATGCCTTCAGTACTGCCTACAGGTCTGGAGGCCTCATTATAGGAAGGATGTAGATTTGCTTGAGCGTGTACAGAGAAGGGCAACAAGATTGGTGAAGGGAATGAAGGGATCCACTTACCAAGAGAGGCTTAACAATGGCCGGGGACAAGGCACCTGTGAGGCGATCTGATTGAGCTATACAAGGCCTTGAATGGGTTCAGCATGCTGAATTTTGATGGGATTCTTCCTCTTGCTCAGATTAAGAACCTGAGGGAGCATAGATTCAAACTGAGGAAAGACAGTTGTAGAACAGATGTGCGGAAATTTGCCTTTAGCCAGCGGGTGGTTAATTGCTGGAACAAACTTCCATCTGTCGTTGCGGAAGTTAACATCGTAAATAAATTTAAGGAGGCACTGGACAAACATTTATAGGGAATACTTGTGAATTTTTTTGTTTTTTTGGCTGATACTACATAAGCTTGCTTTCTTGCATTACATGCCTCTATTACTATTATGTAATGACTTTAATTGATTCTTCACCCCAGAAATCCCAATTGGTTGACCTTCCCATAAATTTAGTCATTCTGATCTTGCAAAAATAAGTAAAATACCTATAATTGATAATAGGTTTAAAGTTTTCCTTTTTGTCCGGGGATACCCAACTTTGAACTCCAGCGCTACTCATTCTAAAACCATTAACATGAATTAGTGAATGGCGAAACGTATTCACGCAGCTAATACGGGGGATTAGAAGTGGTGAAAACATGATTCAGAAAATGTTATGCAGGCTGTGAGTAATGTGATTTCTCTTATTGATTTGGCCTACCAAGCTATTCTGTGTTAGTCGTGTGTGTCAAAAAGTGAAAAAAAAAAAAAAAAAAAGATATATACCAGTGGGTGCCGACAAGTGAATTACTAGTGGAGAACTTCCACAAATTATCCTCACTACCACCGAGAAACAGTAATTATTACATTAAACAGATATATACAACACTTGTTTTAAATAGGCTCAGAATTCCTGAGAACTAGGAAAACAATATATAATAAAATTGCATACAATGGACAATTAACAACACTGTCTAGTCTGTCCGCTAGAACTTTCAAACCTGCCAACAAGCACAATAAGATAGCTAATAAATGTTTCTCATAAACCAATCTTTACAATAACAACTGACATAAATCAAAGCAACATTAATTAAAATAAATCTTCTGTTTACACAACCTTTTGTCAAATCAATTCTCAGGAAAAGTTGAAGTTCTTAG
Source organism: Mastigoproctus giganteus (assembly GCF_048544385.1). NCBI lineage: Eukaryota > Metazoa > Arthropoda > Arachnida > Uropygi > Thelyphonidae > Mastigoproctus > Mastigoproctus giganteus. The sequence continues at coordinate 150,213,804 of NC_143577.1, forward strand.
CTGAGTCCTCAATATGAAAACGTTCTTGATAAGTTTTGCAGAGCAATAAAGTTATGGTCTTCAATTTACATTGTTCTCCAATAAGTTTGGAACCGCAGACATTAAATCCGCTCTAGGTTGAGAGTACAATGGACAGTTCAGAATTATATGATTCCACGTTTCATATTCCCCACATGTGCAGTACGGATCAGGCTCCAGATCACGCTCAAATAACTTAGCCTGGAGGGACCCATGCCCTATTAGCAGATAAGTTGTCATAGAAGGCCTAAAGCACGAAATAACTCCAGGGGTTGTTGAGAATTCCACTTGCGCAATATACATGTACTTTCTTGTTACGAGCCCAAATTCGCTCTCATCCCATCTTTTTTGCCAGACAACAGTAACTACCATCCAACGCTTTTTCTTTTCCCTTTTAAAGTCGCTGGCTGGGTTAGTCGTAATTCCAAGCAGTGTCTTAGACTATGCCCTTTTTTAGGTAGTAAATCAAACCCCAGAAAGCAATATATAAATCTACAGGAATCATAACGCCAAGTATTTGGAATGCGTTGTTTGAAATTGTCCTTGGAATATTATTGACCGTCAGAAGAACTGATCTTTGTGTGGAAATAAGTTTGTTTCACTTTTACCTTTGATACCAAACACTAATACATACGATATTATAAGCAAAATATCGTTTTATAGTAAAGGTTCAAAAGGTATTCTTTGATAAACCCCACTCTTTCCTGGAGACTTTGATAATTGAGGCTGTGAAAAAAAAACGGATTTTGTTCCTCAGTTTTGACACATGAGGCAGAAAGCTGAGTTTATCATCTAAGGTCATACCCAAATACTTAGTTTGGAATACACAGAGGAATTGGGTATTATTTAGTCGGGGTATGGGCGGTCTACTGCGGCTAAAATGGTTCTTAAAAGTAAAAAAAACTGGTTTTACTGGGGGATGTTTTCGGTTTGTTGATTGTAGCCCATGCCATCAAATCATCCAAAATAGGCTGTATTTTCTCTTCAATTATTATCCTTGTCATTCCATCAGCAACGATCACCAAGTCATCCGCATAGGCTATCTTACTGATACCACTGTGTTCCCTCGTTAAACACTGATCCAGCTCAGCGTTCCATAGTAGAGGTCTCAACACTGATCATTGGGGGCATCCTGCTGAAACCTGAGCCCAGTAGATAAGATGTTTTGCCACTACTTTAATATGTCTGTCGCTAAAGAATGATTGCACAACACTATAGATGTACGCATCACACACACTGCGGATATCAAGCTCCTGGGGGCACTTTCCCACCATAAAATGTCAAACGCGCCCTGAAAGTCCACAAAAACAGCGAGTACGTATTTAGCAGGTGGGTTGGACACAGTTGGTCAGAAGATTTATAGCGTCTTCAGTCGATCGTCCTTTCTTGAAGCCCTGTTGTGCTTCTGAACATAACTGATGATCCTTTAGTATTTTTTGGATTCTTGGGGGCTAACATTCGCTCAAACAATTTCCCCAGGTTGGCAAAAAGCGAAATAGGTCTGTAAGCCCATGGATCTGATTAATTTCTCAGGCTTGTGCAGTATCTTTAGTAGAGCTATTTTCCATTGACGAGGAAATATTCCTTCTAGTAAACACCTATTCATCAAATTTAAAAGAATGTGTGGAGATCTTTCGAAAATTTTAACTATGACTGTATTTCTCAATCAGGTCAATACCGGGACATTTCTTACCATACTTTACATTATCATGACTTATTTGCATTTGTTTTTTGAATTTTCCCTCCCCCATGGGATTATCAACAATTAAGTAGATGGGATTTTTATTATGTTTATAAGTGAACTGTATCCTTGGTAGGATATTGCATATCTATCTCAAGTAATCAACTTGCATTTGTGCTACTCAAATAAGCATCTGTGCCAATCCAATTAAGAAAAGGCCTGAGTTCGAATCCCGTCTTGACGAGAGGAAATTGACTTTTCTTGTGAATACCTTAAGTTGATCTCAGGCGAGGGATGCCTTATTATGGCCCCCTTGTAAACTGATTTTCCATTTGGAAAAAGACATAAAAAGATCACAGAATGCACATAATAAACACATACGATACCACTGATGATTCATTGTCTTAGTTACCTCTAAAGAACAGCACAAATCAATTCCTTGATCTATGCATTGCACGGCTAGTATAAAGAAAACGACAGCAGACATTTATGTAAGAAGGCTGCTGTCTTTTTAGTATGTGGATATCAGTGACTATGAGTTAACGTAGCCTTGCATCCTGCTCACGGCACCTTTAACGGTTAAAGATAATCTTTGACTTTTTAAGTTAAACATTTAAGAAAAAAAGTGGGATATCGTTGATATTTGGATGAAAATGTTTTCCATAAATGCATTTAAATCATATATAATCCAATTAACTGAAAAAAAAAAGAGGTGACTTCTATAGAGTAAACTATCAATATCAGGTGGTCTTTGTGATTTTAACTTGATTTATGTAAGGACAAACTATTACATCTTGTTACAAGGGTCGAGGCAACGAAGGACGTGGGTCACAAATGTATCATTTCGGTATATTGTATGCACACCGCGGTCTGTTTCCTTGCACTATAAAACGCACCAGAGTTTCTGCTAGAAAAAAAAAATTGAAATTCGCACGAGAATAAACAGAGGCTGTATTCTCTCATAAATGAAATTTTAGCAGGAAGTACATTTAACAAAAACCAATTCAAGGGAACCCACACTTGATTGTGATTTGTCAGGTTGATTCACAAAACTTCTAGTCAGACATCTTATTGTTTTGCCAAAAACAGAATACCATCATCATAAAACTCGGAGGGCAAATGAAATCAACCGCCCATAGCTTATTAGGCACCAAAGTCCGATTGCAATCAGAACTCTTTCACTGCCATCATTTGTAAACGTCTGAAGACATTGACATAACAGAGGGAGGCTGGTAAGGGGGGGGAAGAGTTTCGAATTCTAAGAGAATGCCTCACAATACACTTACAGCTCAGCTCAGAAATATGGGCTCAGTGGGGTTGTGCTCGTATTCAGGGAGACGCAAAACATTACCGTCAAACCTCTATACATTGTTCAAACCCACGAAAAAAAAAACCTAATATCACACTCGATATGTTCCGATGGTAATTCATAAATCTCCCAACCACAGTAAAGCCACCTGATTCCATGCTCTCAAAAGTCACACGTCTAATTGACACCGCTGTATCCTGATAAGTGACGCGAGGTAATGCAGTACTTGAACACTGATCTCTAAACGGGTATCTACTGAATCTGCTCTCCGTTAAACTGCAATACAAATTGAACCATTTCATTCCATCTATATTTTTGTAATCCTAATAGATTAACTAGTCAAGTGCTCTTTAAAATGAGATTTTATCTCACTGACGATAGGGTTTTGAAATTTTCTTATAGCGGTTGCTTTTCCTTCTCTATCGCGTGTTTTCTGCCACTGCTGCTTTTAACTGATTTATTTCAGAGAACTTGAGATCAAGGGTTTCATTTCGTGCTGTCAGACTGGTACCGTGTACTAATGCAGCAAGAAGCATTCTCTCCTTAATCTGTTAAGAGATCTCCCTGTTGACGCTTGTTTCCGTCCAATTTTATATCTGGCGTATCTAAAACATTTTCACCTCGGACTCGCGAGGATTTATTTTTCTGTTGCATCTTCTGATCCTAGAAAATCCGTTCATCTACCAGACATGTTGATGCCACTTTCGTAAACGTTTCCTATGAAACCTCAGGTTCTTGCTTTTTTTCCCTTTTCTATTTAATTATATATACATATCTGTTGTACAAATATCTCCAAACGTATGTACAAATGTATCAAGAATATAAAACGATTATATTTTTCACCCTAATACAAATTATTAGGGTGAAAAAAAAATCAAAGCATTAATCATAAGGCATGAGTATATTTCATGGCTGACCCGAAACTGATATTCTATAGCCTAGCAGCTATAGAATATCAGTTAGCCATGATATTATTGATATCAATTGGATAGTTAATCAACTTTTTATATTTGATGATATTGAGAGCTTTTTTGATGTGGTAATATAAGTAGGCTGTAGGAAACTGGTTGCTTATAAGCTTATTGTAGAGATTTCTGATATTGTTAACTATCAATTTTTTGCTATTGCATATAGTGGCTATTCTGATGCTTTGAGACAAGATGACGTTAGCACGTACCTTTTTTGGAAATATTGGAATGCCAATGCGTGTAGCTATATAATTAAAGTTGAACGCTTCGCGCTTATTGTGTATGTTGAACATGGTCTGGTAGTTATTAAGATCTATATCTAAATCCAGGTAGTTGGCAGCCTTGTTATCATCACTGGTTTTATATACTGGCAAGGTTTTGTAGGAAGTTGGGGCAATTTGCTACAAATGCAGATTTCCGGATGCAGTGAGGTTTCATACCAGTATAGGTATAGATTGGCAATGACAACTCGCTGGGCTACCCATAGGGGTGCCTATGGTTTGTTGGTAAACTGTTTTACCATCAAAAATGTAGCTGTTGGAAATGCGCACAAATTCAATAAATTGCTCCAATATGCTGGTTTGCAGTCTATTTTAAGTTTACATTTATTATACAGATTATTTAGGACAAGCTTCAAATTAGTTTGATCAATGTTGTGAAAATGCTACTGAAATAAAAGGTTTGTATATGGGATATATTGTTATTATGCAAGGCATTTAAAATAGGGATATTGTTGGTGATAATCCTGCTGCCAGGTAATGTTAATGACGAGTTTCAGTAAATGTTCTAAGGTTTTGCCAGGTTTGTATGCATAACTGCACTTGCTTGAAGTAATAAATATGAAGTCATTTGGGTTCTTATGGAACTTTGGTATGAAATATATACAGGGTGTCTCAAAAATATTGGTACAAAATTTAGGAGAGGTAGGTAACATCTAAAGGAATGTGAATCGCATAGGAACCCATAACCGGAAACGTCACGGGGAAAGTAGTAGCAGAGGCACAAGAAGCAGAAATGACACAAGACAGTAATTAGTGGCAAACATTTATTTGACATAATATTAACAATGGAGTACGAGATGGATGCATTTCATGATGTTACAACAGATGCTCGAAGGTTCCACCATGAGACGCGATGCATGCGTGACACCGACGCAGCATGGATTGGCGGACAGGGTCGAACACACCTGGAGTTTTTGTGACAGTAGCAGCAGCACAGACAACTCTCGCCACGAGATCCATTTCCGTCTCCACAGGCGATTCATACACATTAGATTTGAGGGCCCCCCACAGAAAGAAATCAAGGCTCGATAAATCAGGTGAGAGTGGGGACCAGGCAACGGGTCCACCACGGCCAATCCATCGATGCCCAAAATGCCTGTTCAAATGGTCACGAACACACCTTCCATAATGGGCAGGCGCCCCGTCATGTTGTAACCAAATGTTGCGTCTCACATTTGCTGGAACATCGTCAAGTAACCCTGGTAGAACTTGTTCAAGAAAGATCCGATATTTAGCGGAGTTCGTGCGGAATGGTAACAGGTATGGGCCGACTAAGCAGTCACCGACCACACCTGCCCACATAATTATTGCGAAGCGATGTTGTGCCGCATGGGGGCACAACATCACTGATCCTCACTACCATTGCCGAAACTACACGGCAATGGTAGTGAGGATCAGCAGGTCTGACTGGGGCCTAAACCGCCGCTCACTGAAAATGTTATACGAATCTGAATTTATTTCCACTATAACCTACTGTGAAGGTGTCTGGTATCATCGTGCACTCATTGTTCATAACCAAAGGAAACTCAACTCCAACCAACGTAATATCCTTCTCACTATCACCCATGCCTGCTGCACAGTAAGCAACCCAGCGCTCCAAGTCTTGGCAGGAGTTCTCCCTCTGGACCTGCAGATAATTCGCAAAGGCGTGCACCACCGGCTCGCAAAGGGACTCCCTACCACCATCCTGGATTTCACTACAAACCCAGCAAACACCATCAAAGAAAAAAAAAAAGCGCCTTGCAGTCTACCTTCTTAACGCCTGGCAAAACAGATGGAATACCACCCCCAAAGGTTCCATCACTAAAAAATTCTTACCTGAAATAGCCCAGATCTACCCTAAAGCTCCAGCGTGGTACAGCCCACGGTTATATACCATTTTCCTGATTACAGGCCATGGATCCATAAATCACAAACTTGCCTCTATGAACATCGTGGATGACCCTCGATGTCTTTGTGGTGAAAATAAAGATCACCTATTCCATGTTTGCCCGCTCTACGAAGGCCTGCGAACGTTGTTCATATCAAAAATACAGGCCTTGCCTCGAGGAAATGAACATTTTCTGATCAATGAGGAAGACCAGTACCACGCTTTCTCTGCCTTCGCTCGTGATTTCTCCACCAGAAGAAGATCACTGGTACAACGTCCTGCAACTGATGCACATTGATCAACACCCTTTTCTCATATACTGAACATCTTCACCTAAATTGTGACCACTTCTAGCTACTGAACTTGACACTCAGGTCGCTTGAATTGTTTCATCCGTGTCTCTCTTGACACGTGATTGTCTTGCCACCCTCTCGAGGGCCCTCTTCTTCCACTTCCGCTTAGGTAGGAGAATTCCCACCCAACCTGCGGAGAATGCCTTCCCTTACAATTGACCTGGAGGAGACTAGCCAGAGAATTATGGGCAGCCTGGCTACCTCCTAGTTGTGTGTGCGGATAATGTGGGGTCACACCAGGGGCCCTGCGGCCAAAAGCCAGGATACCAAACAGAACCCAGCACAATACTTCATTTACAACGCAAAAAAATTTTCTGGCTTTCACAGTGATACTGTTTGTCTCCACAGAGTTCATATGGCGCAGATGTGGGACACCACCAGAGGCGCGTTTCCCCCAACACTATGCACACTATGTGCCGCATGGGAGCGCACACCGTGTGGGTTGTCGTGAGCACACACATGAGCATTGTGCTGATTGAATAAGCTTTCCCGAGTGAAATAAGCCTCATCCGTGAACAAAACATAAGCTGGAAATTTCAAGTGTTGAACACTTTCTGGAGAAACCACTGCCCAAAAGCCACACGTGCAGGATGATTTTGGGAGAGCAGTAACTGAACCCTTTGGAGATGTAAGGGGTGTAAGGAATCGTCGTGCCAGACACGCTGTACACTGCAACGAGACACTCCTAAGGCAGAAGCACGTGTGTTGGTAGTAGGACTATTCTGGACGGCATTCAACACACTTTCTTCCATGGCGGGAATTCGCGTCGAACGTGGTCTGCCCGCACTACTACTGTTACCTCTAAATGACCCATAATCGCATAAATTTTGATGCACACGCGCAAACAAACGGTGGTCTGGTACATGTCTGTCTGGGAAACGTTCTCCATAAATTCGTTGAGCGGCTCGTCCATTGCCCTCTCCTAATCCATACACTACATGCATGTCTGCCAGCTCACAGTTCGTATATCGATGCATGCTCTTCGTGCGCCGACTACTGCTTGAATGAGTAAACAAGAAATTTTCCCTCTCGCGAACTGATGAACAGCGCCGTCTACAGACTTACGGTGACGTTTCCCGTTATGGGTGCCTAAGCGATTCACATTCCTTTAGATGTTACCTACCTTCCCTAAACGTTTGTACCAATATTTTTGAGACACCCTGTATATATATATGGTCGTATTCAGTAGTTGAGACAGCCAGTTTTGACACTGGATTGTAAGATAGGTATACCGAATGTCAGGATCATGTTGCATGTGGGCGTAAAAACATCTTTCCTTATCATGATGCACTTGGCTTACATAAAAGTTTTGGTTTTTCAGTTCCTGGACCAATTTATCAGGTCCCATTCAGCAATTAACCCCCTTGAAGGTATTTAACGTTGTATGAAGGATAACCTGCATAGGTAACCAATGGCTGATAGCTTTAGCAAAGTGTCAGAATGTTTGTCTCGCAGTTTCGACCAAGAGATCTTCAGATCTGAGCTTTCTCACGATATCGAGTGAACCTGCCAAATTTTCTAAGAATTCCTATGTAAAAAAAAATATGTAGAGTACCCATAGGTTTGTCTGATAATGAATTTAAGATAAGGAACGCTGGATATTCCTGTGTTTGCATCTCTGTGCGCAGTCTTTTTGGCTGTAATGTGTCATGGTCAGTTTCATATGAGCGCCTGGGCTGCTCAAGTGGAGGAGGATTTTTGCCTTGAGGGTTAAATTTGCTCTCAGGTTTGCGGCCCCACCACGAGGAAGCAAAAGCAGTGCGGTTAGGAGGCCAACCGGTTGAAATAATAAGTTGGTTAATAAAGATAATAATAATATACAGTGTATACAAAGGGGAAGGAAATTTTCTGTGTTCTTACTTTTGACTTTTAAGTAGTGAACTGCTTTAAATGAAATGTTTAAGAGAAAGCTGTATAAACTCAAAAAGAATTTTAATAGTTTTCCTAGAGCATTATATAAATCGCATGATCTCGAATTCGCTTGGAGTTCTAGCCAGTTGCGGAGGTTCCTTCAACTGTAGCATTCGTGAAAGCCTAAAAGTCTTATAACCTCGAAGTTTGATGCACACTCCCACTCTACCACAGAAACAGATTTGAAGGTTATTAATTCCCTGCAGTTTAATAGCTTTATATCAACGACATTAGAAAATTTGAGTGGAACAAAAAGAGACTCAAGAGCTGTTATTTAATGGTATTCGAAGTCATTTGAGATATCAAAAGTGGAACATTTCCTTAAAAGCTTTGTGTGATTTGCACTTGGAATTCAGAGAACAAAGGAAGTTTCATTAATTTTCTCTGATGACCAAATACGCCATTTTTTTTTCGGCACATTAGCACTTACTTCATTTCCCTTTCGTCTCTATAATGGCAAAAAGCATTCCTAAGAATATGTATTTATTTTTCTTGCTAGATTTCGACCCGTGAAAGAAATTACTGAATAAATGCACCTTAAATGTCCCTTCTTTTAGAGCACATTAGCAGTTACAGATGAAAGAAGTTTGAAAATGGAAGTCTTTGTGTGAGAGCTTCCTAAGTACTTGAAAAGGTGAAATTACCTCTTGGGATTACAGCAGATACACATTCCTAAAAGATTTACTTTGTGAAAATAAATAAGTTCGAAAAAAACGTCAGATTAGGTTGTTGTCCAAACGTATTCAGAATGGTATGAAACAAACGAGTATTAAAACCATAACTGAACGTTAAATGCGTATTACTTTTGACAAGATTTTATCAATGTCTAATGGATTGAAATTGTTCCTCAATAAATACCGACTATAACTGTACCAGCGGTAACTAAATAAAAACAAAAACAATGCTAATTTGCTGAAGACAGAAATCGAAATAAAGGAATTTATCGATAATGATTTCCTGTTAGTAAATGGACATTTATCTGGGCTGATACATCGAAGAATAATATTAAGGCGTCTTTCAATTAATTTTTTTACTAATAAATATAATCCTGACATGATGAAAGGCTGGATGTTACATAAATAAACCCGCATTATGTACAATTATATAGTTAAAAGAAAATATACTTAGAAAACAGTTCGGATGAGTTCACTAGATCAGCTTATCCTCGTGTCCATACATTACCGACAGTGCAGATTTACATTCAAGGCACTGTACGAAGGAAATTTAGTTGTCTCAAATCTGATTGTCACATTCACAACTTGCACACAGTTCTTTTTTTTTTTTTTTTTTTTTTTTATTTGAAGCCAATTACTTCAACTTTAAATGAGACATCCACTCTGTGAAGAGCTGCCTGCGTTAGTTCTCCATCACCAATTTCTGTAGATATATTTCCATTTTTTGGAGAGCTGGTACGCATGGAAGTGGTTAAACCGGTAAGAATCGATCACACATCATCAGCCTGTTTCGTTTTAGGCTGATTTGGGGACTGTCTTAGAGACTGCAGACGTTACCAGTCATATAACCAAATATTTGGGACATTTATCTCACCCGTTAGCATTTTATTAACATCCTTGTACTTACGCTTCATAGTAATGAGCTTTGGAAACCTTCGTATACGTTCATTTCTCGTGCTGTTTCTGTGGTTCTAATCTGGAGGAGGGAAATCGTTCTTGGCAGTCCAGTATTCGGAAGTGAATACTGGCTTCTTTAGGGAGATTGCGAGATATACCGAGATATATCTGCTGGTTGTTTCTCTATGGTGAATACAGAGTAGGTGCTGGCTCCGCTCTCCATCGGAGACAGTTGAACCGTGCTCAATGTGGACGGAAAATCTGAGCTAAGGATCAAAATATACCGTAAGGTTTTTATAACTGGGAGCTAGTGATAATGGCGATCCTCCAATTGTAGATTGAATGACAGTAAGTTGGTTTTTAAAACAGAATATCATAACTGCTGATATGTCTGGGTTCAGGGTGGTGGCAGAAGTCGTGCAGCAAACTGGCAAGTGATATAAAGTTCTCACTAATACCTGAAGTTATAAGGGACAAGTCCGCAGATGAGATTTTAGTAAGTGGCTTATATCATCTACGTATACTAAATAATCATTTCGAGGGTACATGAAGGGAATATGAAACACAGTGAATAGGAGGCTGGACAAAACCCCGAGACACCGGTGGTTTATCCTTCTATTAAGGTCATGTTTTGTATGATTAGAAATAGATGGATACTCCTATTCATCAGCAGTGCAATAAGGAAAGCCAGTAGTCCCCCATTTCTTCTGAAGGAGGATTCTAGCAGAAGTAATAAGGCCACGGCGTTTAGGCTATCAAAAGCGGCTTCGATTTCTGCATATATGATTGCCATTTCGGATTTGGTTTCAAATGCGTCTAAATATGACAGTGAGCTGCAAAAGATTGGTTACTGAGAACCTATTGGGCACTGCAAAGTGAAACTGCTCCGGGATTGTAGGCATAAGATGTTTAGTTAGGATTAGTAGTATCACTTTTACAGACTTTTAAGGAAGGTGAATGACGTTGAAATCGATCTGAAATCCTTTGTTTGAGATGGTGCCTGCTTCTTTGATATTGGTCTCACCAGATATTTGTTCCATTGCATAAACAATACAATCCTGCCTAACAGGCAAGATTGTACTGTTTATGCTCAGCAGTGAACTTATTAGATAGGGAATGAGGGCTCTGATGATAAAATGTGGCACTGAGTCATCACCTGCGGTAGCAGTAGGCTGGAGAGTTTATGGCATCTATTAGCTGCTTCCTGTCGGTTTGAATGGAAAAAGGCTCTTGGGCTAGCACATATTCCACCAATAGGCTGGAAAGATCACTGGAAGTTAGCTCACACAACTAGAATCCGGCAATGTGATCCATCCAGTCGGTTGGTTGCCGGTTTCAGTTGTTTAATATAAAATGTTCCATGAACTTATATAGGAACTATAGTAAGCACTGATAAGAAGGAATACATACATAGTGCGCGTTGCAATAATAAGTAATGGAATTATAATTTCGGAAGTTTGCTTATTATAATCAGGAAGATTATAATTTGTCGCGTTGGATTGTTTCTAAAAAGAGACGAATGATATCTGATGCCAAGAGACGTCAGATAACATGTGTGTTCTTATGGGCTGCTTGTCTTCCCCACCTGAAAAAGTCGAGTTTCCGGAGAGGGCCCGCGAAATTCACCCCTGAAACAAACTAACTCGGGCAATTAGCTGGCCACGGTTTTTTTTATTCTCCAGACCGACCACAGAAATCAGTGCCTCTGCTCTAAAAAAAAACAATAAATGTTCCTCCCAATGGGAATGCATTTCTCAATTTCTACAGGTGAGGCGAATCGAACTCAGGTCTTTTAAGGGAGAGAGAGCGAGCACAATCTAATGCTAACATGTTCAAACAAAAATATTCTCATGATGCAAGGATTTACTTTTATCACTCACAAATATATTAAAATATTATTTTAACCATATTATTTAGAGTAAAATATAAATGCTATTGCAGGCTTAACAGCAGTTTATTTATTGGACTTAACGCCATTACATGGCAATAACAGTGAGAATGCCCATAATGTCGAAAGTAGGTCCCAAGTAATTTGAATAAATCGATTGTCATTGAATTCCGTGTGAGACATCGCATTTCCTTTTCTTAATTGGTTTCTTTGTGAAAGGGAACTGCGCTACTGGACGCTCACAGCCTTTTCAGAATCCGAAAATATATGTGGTGATTGACTCCGAAGAAATAACATCTAAACAGATGGAAACAAACTTCCGAATCGTATATAAGGGATCTGAAGGAATCAAAGGTCCTAATGAGAACAAGGAACTGTAGCAAGCAAACAACGCCAAATATAGCTGAAAGAAAATGACAAAAAAAAATCAATCAAGAGAAATCGACGTCAAGAAACTCTCTGCGAATTACAACCAACAGAGAATAAGAAACGGTAGCGAAAAGCCACCACACTAGGAAAGTCCAAGAAACCCATTAAAGTTAAAACAAGCAATGCACTTGGCATTCTCATGGAAAACATATTAAAAAGAAAAGAAAAACGTTAAGAGACTGAAGGGGAAATTGAAACAACTTTCTTCTGCCGTATTGCGGAGAAGCATTCTGAGAGAAAGAGAATCAGAGGAGAAAAAAAAAAAAAAAAACAGAAGTTGTTGCAGAAATAGAGAAGTGCAGTACCAGAATCAGCATAGACCAGATTACAAGAGAAACTATGCACACATTCTGAGGAAGAGTGAATCAAGTTAACACGGAGGAATTTCCAGTTAACGGACGTGACTAGCAAATATAACAGTATACGTGTGTGCGCGCTCGTGTATGTAGATTTAAAGATATTGAAGTAATTTAAGAATAGGTATATAGAATGGAAAAAAGAAGTACGATACGAATATAAAAAAGTACTTAAATGCAGCAACAAAATGAGAAGGAGAAAGGGTGGGAGAGAATAAGCGAGCTGTAGAGATTAACCTTCCTAAATTAATTTAGAAATTATAGCCAGTTAAGACAAAACTAAGTATATATAGATTAAGAAACCAAACAGCAACTTGACAATGAACTTGAATTTCTACAAACTTTAATTTTTAAGGAAATACATGGGACATGTATTTTAAAGAACATAAGTAAAGGAATAAATGAAAAGCTAGGTCGGTGTATTAGATCTGAACATGAACGGATGCAGGATAACTGAAGCATTTTAGTGCAGTAGTAAAGGAGAGTTGGAGCACGTTTGAAAGTCTTAGGTTTAGATAGATTTGAGAACCACCATTTGGTATTAGTAGTGGCAAATGATGCAAGAAAGAAGACTTATACAGAATCAATAAATAAAAAAGTCTCATATCGCCTGTCTCCATCCCCTCTAGTTCTTCACTGAATTTATCCGAACTATCCACTTCCACAACAACAGATGGGAGTTTTTTTTTTACCGCACATCTATCCTGCAACCTTCCTCAATTTCAATTTATGCTCCCTCATGAGTGGTCTGAACAAGAGGAAGGATTCCATCAGAACTGAGTTCAATCAATCCATACACATCCTTAAACAATTCAATCAGATCACCTCGCAGATGCTTAGTCTCCAGATGCTTCAATTTGTAGAACTGGAGCCTATCCTGGTAAGCGTACCCCTTTGTTCTCCCTCGCTAATTTCTTTGCTCTTCTCTGTACTCGTTCGAACAAATCCACATACTTCCTAAAATAAGGCCCACAGCCTGTATTCAATAATCAGGACCTCGCCTAACTGTTGCTCGTACAAAGGGATAATCACCTCCATATTCCTGCTAGAACAATTCCTGTATATTATTGAGAAAACCTCACGAGCTGTCCTAGCAGCCTGTACACATTTACTCCCAGGTCTTTTTCATTCTTCACTAACCTGAGTGTGGTACCAAACGTATGTTATTTTCCTTATCTATGACAGTTCACAATATTTGCTAATATTATTAATAAATCTAATTGAGATTTATTAATAATAATATTTGCAAATATTGTCAACTTTAGTATAAGCAGAAATTGAAACCGGAATTTTTTTATGCAAAACTTTTGTGGCATTTCTAAGAAAACTACTTAAGTAGCACAAACGTAAGTTAACCAAGTTATATAAAGTAAGGCATTTTAAGGTGGAGGGAAACGTATTATTAATAATTTTATTAAAATGATTTATAAAAAGGAGTGAAAGGAGTCTCTAGAATTGCTTCAAGTTAGAAGGGCGACTGCTCTCACACAAATCACAACAAATCGACCACAAACATTAGCACATGATGCAAGAAAGCAAGCTTATACAGCACCAGCCAAAAAAAAAAAAAAAAAAAAAAAAAAAAAACCACCTTATTTCACCCATCCCCTCACTCCAAATGTTTGTCAAGTTCTGCCTTGAATCTCTTTAAGCTATCAACTTCTACAACGACAGATGGAAGTTTTTTCCAGCAATCAACCACCCGCTGGCTAAAGGCAAACTTCCGCACATCTATCCTACAACAGAATTTCCTCAATTTGAATTTATGCCCTCTGAGGTGATTAATCTGAGCAAGAATCCCATCAGCATTGAGCATGCTCAAACCATTCAAGGCTTTATACACCTCAATCAGATCACCCCGCAGGTGCCTAGTCTCCAGACACTAATTTGCAAAACTTAAGCCTTTCTTCGTAAGAGCAACCCTTTGTTCCATTCACTAATCTTGATGCCCTTCTCTGTACTCGTTCCAACAGCTACACATCCTTCTAAAAATGAGACCTCCAGACCTGTATACAGTACTCAAGATGTGGCCTGACCATTGCCTTATATAAGGGAATAATTACCTCCTTATCCCTGCTAGAAAAATTCCTGTATATCACTGACACGACACCATGAGCTACTCTTGCAGCCCGTCTGCACTGCTCAAAAATCTTCATATCTGCCTGCACAATCACGCCCAGGTCCTTTTCATCGTCTACCACTGTCAGTGCGGTACCACAGAGTTGATACGTTTAATTTTGTTTATACTCCGACACGACAACCAAGTCAGTAGAATTTACAATAAATCGTCAATACAAATATTTATCCTATTTAGTAGTCATGGGCTTGAACCCCGGTCCACTCAAGGAGCGCGTGCTATGCACTCTCGCTCCTGACCACTGAGCTACGTCAGGCCTCTGGGATTACTGCTTCCCATATGTAGTACTGTACTTTACATTTGTCAAACTTCATTTGCCACCACTCAGCCCATCTGCTCAAAATCTGTTAATGACGCTGCCAACCTTCGTATCATCTGCAAACTTGGACATTAAGCCTGATATACCATCATCAATATCATTTATAAATACAGAAAACAAAACGACAATGGACCCAACACTGAACTCTGAGGGACTCCACTAATAACATTAGTCCCCGATGAGCAGTGTCCATTGATTACCACTCTCTGTCTCCTCCCCCTCAACCACCCCTTTATCCATAGCAGCAATTTGCCTCCAATGCCACATTGCTCCAATTTTTGCAGCAGTCTTCCATGTGCAACAGTATCAAAAACCTTTCTAAGATCCAAATATATGATATCAAAGTTATTCTTTGCATCCAGTTCCTTTGTGACTACATCATAGTATCCAATCAAATTAGTCAGACAAGACTTCCCCCTTAACAAACCCATGTTGTGCATGGGCTATAAGTGAAGTCTTCTATAGATGATCTCCTGCAATGCTTCTTTAACGAGTGCCTCCATTAAATTCCCTGTAACAGAAGTTAAACTAAAAGGTTTGTAATTGCTTGTGTCTTCCTTTGATCCTCCTTTGTGGATTGGAGTCACATTTGCACATCTCCAGTCCATGGGTACCTCTCCTGAGTCCAGGGAAGCTCTCATAATTATAGCTAAGGTTTGCTTACTTCCTTTGCCGCCTCCTTTAATATAACTGGATAGATTCCATCCCCCCCAGGTGCCTTTCTTATGTTTATCTTCAACAATTTCTCCCTAACTTTACTCTCAGTTATTACAAGATTATCTAGCTTACTGCCAGAGTTGAATACAGCTCTGGCATTCCCCTCCCTGAACAACTCCTCATGTGTGAATGTAGATGAAAAATGGTCATTTAGTTTGTTAGCTAACTGAGCAGGATCATCAACAGTTGAACCATCGTTATCAAGTGGACCAATCTGATTCATCCCCTTCCTCCTAGAGTTTACATAAGTAAAGAACTCTTTGCTCTTTTTGTTTGCATCCCTTGCCAAAGATTTCTCGTAATCTGCCTTCGCCTGCCTAACCTCCTTTGTAACTTGGTTACAGACCAGCTTTTATCTATCATAGGCTTCTGTGTCTACGTATGTAGTGTAGAGGGCATCGTTTTAATTGTATCTCATAATGTGGTTGCCTTCACAACGAGATAGCTACTATTGCATTACTTCAAATAAATAACGCTTCTCTAGTAGAGAAGACTACTGTTATTTATTTTCAGCGGTTAATTTATATGTATCCCATGCATTTTTCTTCTCTGTCACATGTCTAATTAGTTCATCTGACATCCACTTAGGCCTAAACCTTGAACAATATTTCTTAGTTTGTATGTAAAGCCTAGTAGCTTCCAAGATAAGTTCTTTGAATGCTTCCCATTTTTAATTTGCTGTTGGTAACATCATTAGTTGGTCCCACCGTATAGAATTTAAATACTGTCTCAGACCACCGTAGTCACCTTTACGAAAGCAAAAACCCTTCCCTTTACCCCTAATGGTAGTTACCTCTTTGAGTAAATCCCACTTCAGCACACTGTGACCACTGCCACCTAGTGGTCCCTTTATCTGCAGATTCTTGATGCATGAAGAATTACTACTGATAATCAGATCAAGAGTATTACTCCCTCTAGTTGCCTCCCGAACATGCTGATGTAGAAAACAATCATCCAATAAATTCACAAAAGCCTTGTTAGTGTGTGAGTGACCAATCCACAAATTCCAGTCAATCTCTGGGAAATTAAAATTCCCCCATTATAAGACACTCTGATATACTGGCCCGCTATTTCTCTGCATAATTTCTCATTATTCTCATCAGATTCATTTGGCCTATAACACACACACACCTACTCTCATTTTTCCTCCCCAGTGCTTATGTCACACCAAACAGACTCAACATTGAATTGTCCACCAACATCAATTGGATGCACTTCCTTAGATTTCGTGTTTCTTAACTAACAGCATAACCCCTCCTCCCTTTCTGCCCTGTCAATCCTTTCTGTACACACTGTACTCCCCAAATTCCAGTTCTTTACTGCTTGTCTGTGTGACACCATGTATATGATATCCCAACAATATCTGCCTTTGATGTCTTGACTAGCACTTCAAGCTCATCGAATTTATTAACTATACTACTAGCATTGGTGTACTTGCAATTATACATGCACCTGTTTGTACTCTTTACCCTAACACAGCCCATGTATTTACTTTTTCCACTATGACTCCCAGCAGTCCTGGAAATCCCAATTGCCTTGCTTTCCAGGCTGCTGCTCAATTGCATTCCAATAGAAGTAGTGCAAGAATCACTTTTACCTCTGCCAGCGGCTACTGTTATCCGTGTATCCTCCCCAAGCTAGCAGTTTTCCGACCTACCTAACTCTGCCTCGATAGCATCAGCAAACATTCTTGCACCCTTTCTATTTAAGTGTATCCCATCCCTGTTGAAGCAGTCTCTGTTAACAAATACAGACCAGGCTACGAAAAATCTACCCCTTGGGCCTTGCACAATCTCTCCAGGGCCGAATTGATCGACAAGGCTCTCATGATATACTCCCTCCTATCGTGTCTGGCCAGAATTTCAGACACTTTCAGATTCAACCCTAACTCACGGTTTCAGCATTGAAAACATTTTCGTACTAAGTAAGGAACCTAACCAAATGAGCACAGCAGTTTGTTTCTATTGCATTTCACTGAAATAGAAGTTAACTCAGATAAGTTCACTGCAAACAGTACTTTGTAATTTGGCTGGAAATGAAATCAAATTAGTCCTGGAGCAGATAAAAATCTTTTGTCATCAGGTAAGTTGATACAAATAAAAAATTTGTTGCAAGGATAAAGACGTACGCAACTTTACATTTACGTTCCTCCTTGTTACAGATCTCTGTATATCTTTATTGACAGTGGATGACTAAACCAAAATGGTTATTTTACTTGAAATGTGCATAAGAGAAAATTTCAGTAGTTATCCTATTTCTCCATGTTAAATTCACTAAGCTTAAAGATGTTCATTAGCAAGTGTAAGCTGTGTATGGTTTAATCATCATGTCCCCAAGAAAAATTGGAGGAATGCTTTTGTTACATTTCAGTGCAATAACCAATGCTACTATCTGCACGCACGTGATTAAAGCGTCATGGATGGGAGGTCTTTACCAATCCACCACAAGGTCCAATTTTCGAACAACCATGCAACCAGGAAACAATTCGGTGATGACAATGAAGTAAACTGAAACCTAGTTGAATGGGATTTTCCCTGTGAATCTGATGTAACAGTGAAGGTTTCTCATATTCGTACCAGACATAACAGAAGATAAATGGCAAAGACTTTGGCAGTCAACTTTAGACTAGGAAGATTATGCATGTTCTATTACATAAATATTTTTCTGCCTGCCTGCTCCTGCTGAAAGAAGGTACAGAAGTGTTGCTGCGGCTTTCAAAACAGAATTAACCTCACGTATGCTCTTAAGTGGTAAAATAATCACGTGTTTATACCATCCGAATGAGATAGGAGGGCTAGTTAGTTGTAGTAGGCTCATCAGCAAAGTAGGTCATATTGCTCTATATATAATAATATATCTGTAAACTGCGTGTGTTCTGTGGTCGATTTGCTGTTTTCTGGAGAGAAAAATGATACTACCCTCGCCTGAGCCCGATGAATTCAGCCCTGTTGCGAAAGAGAAATTCTTTGCGTCATTTACGGGATTCGAACTCGTATTTTCCACCCGATGTGGGGAGGGCGGTGATTATACTAATTATGCCACTGACGAGGGCCAGGCAGCGCGCACAATTCAGTCTGAAAATGGATAATAGGAACGACTTAAGTCAGTGATAAACTTTATATTTTATATGTAATAATAGTGACTGCTGAAATGTAGGCACTTGTCTGATTTGGGGGTATTCGTCAATTTGTACTTCGTTAATGATAAAAAAAAATACAAATATCATTTATATTACGCCCGTCAGCATTTTTTGAACTTCTGAATTGGTTCTTGTGTCAAAATGGTTGGTCACGGCTGGGTTATACGTTTTTTTAATAATGACAAATTATACAACGTCAAACAAAAAAATTTGCGCCAGGCTGATATATAAATAAAAGAAACACACAAAGCACTGATATCTTTTACAGAATGGACTGCTGGAATAATCAGAAATCAAATTTTTGCAGAGAGAACTTTCTCTATTATATGAGTAAGAGGTATATACCTAAGTATTTTATTTAATTTTCGTAGTACAATATTAGTAACATGTTTCATTTTATATTTCAGTTACCTTTGAATATCAGAATTGTTATATTTCAACCTATTTGGCAAATCAACGATTCACACGATTTTTTTTTTTAATTGGATCCCTTGATAACAAGAATTATTGTATGATCTAAGAATAAGTATTAATTAAGATTATGTCTATGATTTACAAACCAATTGTTTTGCAGTAAACTGCAATCGTATCAAACGAATTTGGGTTCAAATCGCTATTTTTAGTGATCTAAAAACCCTTTGTGCCTGTTATTATCATATGGAACCAAAAGCAGACTTATATTGCGACAAACGGAGTGTTATGTCAGGCATCTTTAATACACCTCAATCCCTCATCCTAAGAAAGACATTCAGTATTTGATGTTTACTTTTTAAAACTTGCTATATCCACAAACGGTTGCTGATGTTACCATCTACTTTATTATTCTATTGAAAAATGTTTCTTTTAAATTGGATTACTAAATATAATTCTGTTAGAGAACCGGAATTATTCTCCACGGAAAAATACTGAAACAAAATACAGTAAACTTTGTTAAATCCGGGACTCTACAATCCGGAATTCTTTAAAATCCGCCATATTTTGCAAAAAACAAGTTAATGAAGTTGTTCGATGTGAGCTGCTACACAGTATACGAAATCGGCTTTTCAAAGTTGTAATATAGTTAAATTTATCTGATAAAAGACACGCAATACCAGAGAAACTCGTTAAAAACGTACATTTGCCCTGCTGTGAAAATTATGACCATTGCAGTGTAAATCCAACTGGCCGTAAAAACAGACAAAAGGATAAGATGGTAATTATAAATATTTACAGATGCAAATAAGCAGTTTGTTTGTGCTTAGCATCCACTGGAATGAACTCTGCTAAAACTGATAAATACTAGTTTTGTATCTTTCTAAATTCCGGAAAATTTTAAAATCTTGGAACTCTCAAATCCCCGAAAGTGTCGGATTTTAAAGGGTTCACTGTATTCACTTATTTAAACGACCCGGTGTCGATATGATTCTACGCTACTAACATTCTACATACAATATTAAAACTGAAGAAAAACACGCTCTGCACGACTTTTCATGAGCTACTTAAAGCTACTGAGCATTTCGTAGGCGCTTTGTGTGGGACAGTCTGACAAAGAAATCTTTATTTGTCAGAATAAATAAATAAATTTTTGTTTATTCTCGGTACGAAAGAGAAGTTTACAACTCCTTTTTAAATGTTTTTCCGCTGCTCATTTACAAGCGCAATACAACAGCCCCGCATATTTTGCGCGTATCAGTATCGATGTCATGTGAATAACAGGGTTTGACAGAGATTTTTTCTTATATTAATTCAAATTAGTTGAGTCAAGTTTGTGTTGTCGAAGGTCTACTTCAGAATTATCATACAACCCTTCAGAGAGATGTTTTTATTAAAAACATTTCATAAAAAAAAGTTTGGTAATCTTATTTTACCACTAAACAACAAATTAATTGTGGCTTCATAAGCTATAGCTAAATAGTTCCATTTTGTAAGCCGATTATCTGTAAAAGAAATTTTATGATAGGTCCTCGTCTTAAAGATACGTGCGCTGTTAACAAAACCCTACCACAAGTAAACGCAATTCATTTACGGTTCCAACTATTTTATTTTTAGGTTCACTTGGTTCAAATGAAACATAAGAACATGCTAATGATATGCTTTTACTGAAGCTATTTCAACCATGGCTCAGCTATCGAAATAATGGTAGTGTTTCATTAAAAGATACTTGTTTGTTTGCTGAATTGTCATGTCCCTGTAAACATGAGTGTAAATTGTCAATGAACACTGCTCACACAGAAACCTCAACGCTCTGCTATCGCAAATTAACAAGCCATTTTTAAACTGAACATCTAGGCCAGTAAGCAACAGTTGAAAGGAAACAGGGCCTGAATAGTTGCGGTTTTATAATGAAAAAAGCGGACGATATCAGCTCCCCCCCCCGCGCTCCAATACAGTGAACAGTTCAATGAAATACTGAAACCTTTAGTCTAAAAATGCACCTATCATTCGCAAAATGAATCTCTCCTTATGGTACGGGTCACAATTGAAAAACACATCAAAATATTGTTTTATTGGGCTTCTGATGGTCATTCATTTTCGACACGGATCCCCATCATGTTCATTACAATCCTGTTACCTCTCCACCCATTTTTAAATAAAAAGAGAAGCGATTTAAGATAACCTGAGATTTTTTAGTTCGGTGTCCGATGTAATTAGAGACCTTTAAATTCACCATAGCTTAGAAAACAGTAAAACCAGTGGAGAACTGCCTAAACTCATATTTTCTCAACACTTAAGGCTGTGCAGTCTTGAATTATCGTGTTACAGTAACCGATCAGACATTTTCAAATCATATCTTTTCTGACCCACTGATGTAATGTCTTCTTTAAAACTCGCTGTAATGTTATCTCAACACATTAACATTTCATCCAACCTGAGAGTGTAAATAACGCCTTTTGTTTCGAAGAGGACCATGTCTTCTTTGGATGCAGAACTCTATAAGCTTCCGCTGCGAACTTCGTTGTTTGGAATCAGGATCGCGGTGCTGTGTCAAACTCATCTCTAACGATTATTATACTAAAAATTCATTTTTCTGACGTTGGTAGATGCTTTTGAGGCAAAGACAGATGGTAATCCTTACCAGCTTTAGTTAAAAAGTAGGGCGTTGAGGGTGAACAAACACATGTCCTCCTAAATCTTCCAAAAAGTAAGGTGTTGAGCGTCCTAACGTGAACAAACGCATGTCTTCCTAAATGCTCTTTAAAAATGTTGTGTGCACTGATAGCTAATACCAAAGGTCTCTGAAAGTTTTCCGACTCCAATTCATCTGCGTTCACGGATAATTTTCCACCGTTTTACTATATTTCTTGAAACCTGTACCATTTACCCTGGAAGCGCAAATTTTCCGCATGCAAATTGGGAACAAAAAATGTTTGGGTCTTCATTAACTAAAAATGTATTTATAATCAAATTTTTTGAACCGAAGCCTCAAGTTCTTCTCTTGGTCTTTACAAAATGTCCTGAGGAGGGAATATTTCAAGACTTATGTAAAAATGCAATGTTAAAGACAATTTAGAAACGTGCTAGAGAACCTCCCGATTCTAAGGCAAATAGACCAACAAGCCCTGCTAGCTCATCTAAGAACGCTCCTCTTGTATTTAGAATCATTGCCCTGTTTAAATCAAACAACCTGAGAACACCATGGCAATTTAGTTTCCATCCTGGGTAAATTCCGCGAGGATACACTTATTGACTTTACTCATTATGTGGAAATGTCCAACTCGAAATATGAACTATCCGTTACTAATTTCGAGGAAACATTTGATTCACTCAGGTGGAAAAGTACCCTCGACCAACTTCATAATCTAAAATGCCCTCAACAACAGAACAGTCTTTATTAACTCCAAACATACTTTAAGAACATTACATGAGGGTGTTCCCAAGGCTCAGTGTTCGGTCCCCTTATTTGGCACATTGCCCTTGACAACTGGCACTTTACGCAAGTTTTAAAAGACGCACACTATCTTGATGTCTGGAAATTCTTGATCCGCACTGGAACTGCAAGCTAATCTTGTTCTAAAAGATCTTTATCAGTGGATTGTATTAAACAAACTATGTATCTCAACAACCAAGACTTAACTGCTTGTTTTCAAGGGTAAATTAGACTACCACATCCTATAGCCAAAATTAATACTTCTATTCCACTCAGTGAATTTATAAACATTGGGATCATCATCGATGATTGGTTGAATTCCCATGCACATATTGATCATTTGTTTGTTCAAAATCAAATAACTCACCTATTTACTTACTAAATTTTAAAGACTAGAAATCTAATCTACAGAGAATCCCTCTGCATACTTGTTACAACGCAATTTTCAATACAATGACTACTCATGGCTCAGGCGCATCGATCCAGAAAAAGTAAAATTCCATATTAAACTGATAGCATTGCAAAGAATTATGCTTCTCAAAATAGCAAGGGCTTTATGACAGTGTCCTCTCTGCTGTACTGCAAGTTCTCTGAATTCTACCTTTGAACTTTCATCTTGTCTGTAGAGGACTGGCATAGAATTACAAACAATATTTCTACTGAATTTTTAGGAGTTACCATCAGTTTAGATGATGCACCACGAGATTTCTTAATAAAGAAAAATCACGTTGGATAAACCCGTAAATATATGGCAGAGAGTAGGTGGTACACAAGTACCACAGGAACATTTAATAGTTCTAGGAACTATGAAATGTTCAGTATCTATTCTGATTTCCGGAAGTTTGACGAGTTTATAGAAAGAAAATGAATCAATAAACAGTTCTTATCATATAATCCTGGTGTAGTCACTACATAAGTGAGGGAAAAAAAATCGAATATTTAAATGATTGGTCACAGTCCATTTATTGATGCGATACCGAGTTCCTAACAAGGCTAGGTGCAAGCTGACCTTAATGTGCAGCCATTTCACTCGTGAACAGCTAACCGCGTGTGTCATTTTGTTTATTATGTAAATATTTTTCCCCTCATTACTTATTAAAGTTTTATCATTAGTTCCGTTATGAACGTTGCGTTGGCGGTCTAACTTTTAACCTAAGTAATAACTGCGATAAAGATATTTATTTTCTACATGGCTTCAGCCGAGATTCAGTAATATATGCCTAGCTATTTTCTTAAAAAGAAAAGGTGGGGGGAAAGGGGCAATTTAATATAACTTCCTTCGATGCGATGAATATGCGGTTTTAAAACGTAAGTGCCCACAGCATGGGTTTTTAAGTGCGTGCCTTCATTGAAAATTAATATCGTAGTAACAAGACTGTTCTAATTTATATTTGTGTTCAAAATAATGAAGTTAAGCGTTGCATAAACTGGTCCGTGCCTCGAACCAAGAATGCATTTAGCGAAGTGCACGATGACAGTCGACAATATAAGCACGTCCCACGCTGACATAAATACGTGTCCACGTGCAAAGCGTGGCAATCTCGGAAAACTTATCTCCCTAAATGTTCGAAACTTATTACATTTAAAGTCTAATAAAATGTTTTCGGCCAGCGAAACAAGGCTTGAAGTTGAATTTAATTGCTCTTAAATAATGTGTACAAACATGCTGCCTCAAGACATTTCCTTGAAATTGCTTGTCTAACGGAATAAAATTTCCTTTATATTTCCTTTTTGGCAATATCTTCTTGGATTTAGCCCTGAAGGGAGTGTTTATACGTTTTGTTTAGGATGAAGGGAGAACGAGATTAAAGCTGAATGTTCCGCTTTGTATAATTCTATGCCAGTTTAATGGGGAAAGAGAATGTATTATAAGTTTGATGCGTTCAGCGCGCGCTGGGAGACGAGTGTGGATAAGAGCGTCGGTAGTGAGGCTTGCAGTCAAGTTTGACGATTTTTGTTTTCTGCTTTGACAAGAGCGATATGACCGTCCGCGCACACATCAGTGTGTCGCATTAGGAATGTTCCTCAATCTGGTATTGAGGTTTCTAAACTTATACTCAACATCCATCTCGATTGAAGTGGACTTTACAATTATTATCCTTTCCGATTTCATCTCGAATGTATTTGCAAAGATATTTACCAAAAAGATGTGTTTTCTGAGCCACTTCTGTTTTAATATAGTTCGGGAAGGCTATTACGTGGTTGCTTTCCATTAAGATTAATAGTATAATTAATACCACTCATATACCACGTGAAATTAAGAATATAGTTTATTAATCTAAACCATTATACATTTAAAGTATAATCTTAACGTATAGCAGTAAATGGGGAACCCGCTACTCTCACAGAGAGTATATGATTAACGCAGGTACTCCAGGAAACGAGGCTTCAGTGTTTTGCATGATGTGCGTGTAAAGTGCGTGCATGCGTTGCAAGACGATTTCTTCTTGCTGTTGAAGAAATACACCCCTTTAAAAATCAATACTTTTATCCAGGGCCGACTGGTTCGCTTCGCTTGCAAAGACATTCAAACCGAGATCATTCCAAAGGTGTGGCTACTGGCAAATATTTTCACTCATCGAGATTGTGTTTCAAGATGCCGTAAAATAAAAATGCAAAAGCAATAGTGAGAACGCTTACACAGAAACTCGTTGATACATTAACTATATTCTGAAAAACGCAAATGTTTTTAAATTAAAAACAACTCGAGTTATAGGAGGTTGGGCCATAGAATAGATGAATTATTCAGTTAATTTAAGAAACTCAGCACTTCACTAAGGCTAGTAAAAGGCTCTGTTGCACTAAACAAGGCCATATTCGAGACTACACACCTTTACAAGTTGGGAAATGAAGTAAAATGTGTCCTTAAGAAAGCTTCAGTAAAGGTTCACGCTGTTCACAAAGTTCCCCATTAAACGAGTTCATGGCTTCACTAATGGATTACCGAACAGTGTCTCGATGTTATTAAAAAATACGATTCTTCGTAATAAACAAAATTCATTTCCGCTTTGCCCAAAGAAGAAGTAATGGGAAGCAGTAACACCAGAGTAACGTATCAACTCTGTGGTATTTACACTGACAGTGGTAGAGAATGAAAGGGACTTGGGAGTGGTTGTGCAGGCAGATATGAAGTTTTCTGAGCAGTGCAGACGGTCTGCAAGAGCAGCTCATGGTGTCTTATCAATGATGTACAGGAATTTTTCTATCAGGGATAAGGAGGTGATTATCCCCTTGTATATGACAATGGTCAGGCCACACCTTGAGTACTGTATACAGGTCTGGAGGTCTCATTTTAAGAAGGATGTAGAGCTGCTGGAACGAGTACATAGAAGGGCAACAAGATTAGCGAATGGAGCGAAGGGTTACCCTTACGAAGAAAGGCTTAAGTTTTGCAAATTACAGCGTCTGGAGACTAGGCACCAGCGAGGTGATCTGATAGAGGTGTATAAAGCCTTGAATGGTTTGAACATGCTCAATGCTGATGGAATTCTTCCTCTTGCTCAGAATAACCATTTGAGAGGGCATAAATTCAAATTGAGGAAAGACAGATATAGGATAGATGTGCGGAAGTTCGCTTTTAGCCAGCGGGTAGTTGATTGGTGGAACACACCCCATAACTTAAGAGTGATTCACGATAAACTGAGCAGGCAATTTTTACCCGCGCAAAAATTCTGTAAATGGCAAGCTAGATATGTGCTCTGCTTCTATTTTAGTTTTATTATAAAGCCAAGTATAAATTAGAAAAAAATAGTCTTCCTCAACTTCAGAAATAACCACCCTACCTTAATGTAGTGCTGCCAAATACAAGAAAATATTTTCTGGTATATGAAAAATGAATGACAATAAGCGCATCTTGCTGAAGTAAGGTTCCATTACACTGCCAATTGTTTTGCTAACTGCGCAATAATTATTAACTCTTTGGAAAATGTTATGTGGACAAGTGTTCTTGTAAGGGGCAGCTCTTAGAACGTCAGTTCATCTCTGTGAAGAACAGTACCACTGTAAAAGGGCCAGAAATTTAAGTAATGTGGGTTTGTTCTGTTATGTTCTGGCCGCTTGGCTACCCAGAAGCGTCAATCACGTGATGAGATGATTCCGGATACTCGTCCACACCACGGGAAGGTGGGCCAGTTCCAATGGTGCTCGTACTGTCTCAATTCGAGGTTCTGACTCACTTCATGTCAAAAGGTAAGCCAGATTCCTGTGGAAGCCCTATTCCAAAGAACGGGAAAAAAATTCTGTGGTGTAAATTATAAAAAAAAGTGGCAGCTACCCAGTGTAGAATGCGAAGAGAAAGAAAATTAACAAGTAAATATGAAATAAAAATAAAAATAAATAAAAAAAGAAAAATTGCTACACTGTGCATAGAATGCGGAAAAGAAAAGAAAAAAAATTGACAGCTATACTGTGCGGAACGCAGCGAGAGGGGAAAACCTACTGATTTGACCACCGTGAGCTATTCTGTGCAAAACTCCATGTAAAAAATTAAAATAAAACTGGCAGCAACTCAGTGCAAAACTTAAATAAAATAAAAGCTTCATTTTATCCTAGCTAGAGGCCAACGGTGTTCTGTGTATGGTTTTTCTGAGAGCAGGGACACCTTCCGAGAAGCGTTGAAGAGCAACAAGGGTTTCAGGCTTTTGCAGTAGTCTCTCCAGGTGGTCCTCTGTAATCCGGGTGGTTTGCATCAGGTTTAGCCTGAGGTCATCGTAGGAAGGGCATTCGAAAAGTATATGGCGCCAGTTTCCTTTGGCACCGCAGTGACAGGGGTCATTGGATACGGGCCAAGCTGGTTTAGTTTCTCGTTCATTGAGCCGTGTCCGGTGAACAGGAAAGATGTCACGAGGGAGAAAGACATGTTTGTACTGAGTTGGAAGCAGGGAATGTGACTTCGGGTAGGAATTTTCTTGTGGTTGTGCCAAGAGAGGTGATGTCCCAGTGAGTCTTCTCTGGCCAAATCTTCGGTGTGCGGTTGAAAATTGAGTTTTGTCCAGGATTATGCTGAAGTATTTAGTTTTAGAAACAAAAGGTATTTGTTTTCCGTTGATGATGACTCTAGGTGGTTGTTTATAGCCCAGTTTACCACTGAACACCATCTTGGTTATTTCAGTTGGAGAGAAATTTAGCTTGTTAATATCTCAGGTTGTTATTGAGGATGAATTTAGCAAGATCTTCAAGAACTTTCCTGGACCTGCCGGAAGTGCAACTAACAAGATCATCGGTATATTCTATGTTGAGACAATGTTCAAAACGAGGGGAAAGCCATTGGTCTAATACAATGTTCCAGACGAGAGGCCCAAGAGCAGATCTTTGGGAGCATCCTCCGAAAACAGACTGGGTTGATGCTGAGTAACCACATTGAAGATTCTATTTTTTAAGTACCTTCATAAAACGTTGGGCAGGTACGTGTTATATTTTGCTAAAGAATATGCTAACATTTTGCTTTTTCACTCTTCTAAATGCGAAGGAGAATGGCAAAAAAAGTTTTGCGTAATAGATTAGTCCCAACCAAATTAACATTCCATCAATGTGCTTACATTGCACAAACTTCATTACCCTCTTTATTCCCCCCTTGAACATAATTAAAATCAACATAGAATCCCATAACTAAACTAACATATGAATTGACTTCATAACCGAGTTACACCCCACAATATTGCAAATTTAAACGGAATTATATAAAGAATTGTCAAGGCAAGTCGAATGAAAATAAGAATTATTTTCATTTATTTTTTTGTCAATAATTTTAGTTTCAAAAAAATATGATGGAACAAATATCTGAAACTTCAAATACTCTTCTTTCACAAAGTGAATAAAATCGCCTAGATTCGAACGTCATCAAGACGGAAGGAATTTTTATAGGCTCTTTTCACATCGTAGAAGACGCCTCATAGACTAAGTTGATTTGGCGAAAAAACTTAACCACACCACCAATGAAACCAGTCGCATGAAACAGACGAGTGGCCAACTTGAGGATACAATACACGCATTGCCCTCGTGAGTTGCACAATTAGTAGGATCTTCGTTCTCCATACACCTGGTTGAAAAGACCCAAGTTAGAGTCCGGTAGATAAACGAGGAATTATGAGCCTTTTTCACAACGTGGCTGGGTTATTCTGTCTCAGGGTAGGGTAGTATGTTTTTTTTTCTCTCGGACACTCGGCGTTTTCGTCCAGAAAACAAACTCGACCTCAGAACACAAGGAATTTACAGACAATATACCAGGAGCAATATGGTCTTAGTCGCTTACACTTGTAAACCCTACAACAACACACGCATGGTTTTCAGCTCACGAGAATGCTAAATACGGTATTATCCACGTATTCCCTATCTTGTAAACCCTTTTGTCCCTATTTAGACGTTCTGGATTATAAATAAAACAGAGTTATGTATACATGTATTATCTACAATATAACCCAGTAGACATGGTTTCAGTTTCTTTTTTCGATAGGATGGAATATATGATGAGAGCCTTGTCAATCAATTCAGTCCCGGAGAGACTCTGCAAGGCTCATGTGGTAAAATATTTCTCAGAGTGGTGTGTGTTTATTAACAAGAGAGACTGCTTTTATATGGACGAGATACGCTTAAATAGTAGGGATGCAAGAATATTTGCTGATGCTATCGAGGAAGTGTTAGGTGGGTAGGAAAACTGCTAGCTTGGGAGAGGATATACAGACTAATAGGTCAAGAACAGCCACAAATGGGTGTAAGTGATCCTTGCATTGCTTCTATTGGAACGTGCAGCAGACTGGAAAGCAAGGTTTCGGGGATTTCAAGGCCTACTGGGGGGTCCTCATAGAAACAAATACATGAGCTTTGTTAACGTAACTAAGAATAAGAATGGATGTATGTATGTATACTTGCATGTACACTAATGCTAGAGCACGTAGTTAAATTCATGAATTTGAAGTACTGGTTAGGTCATTAAATGCAGGCATTAAGGATATCGGAGATGTGGCATCACTCAGATGCAGAATTTGAATATAAAAGTATAATACAAATATTGTATATACAGAAGGGGCAGATTGGGCAGGCTGGGGAGTTGTATACTTAGTTAAGAAGCATATAAAATCTAAAGCAGCACATTCAGGTTACGTGGGTGGTCATTGCAATGTTCACAATCAGTTTGATGCTTTTTGTCGTTTGACAAAAGCACTGAGAAAATGAAAATGTGTTAGGGCCTAAAGCCTTATAGTGGGGGATTTTAACTTTCCAAATAGTGACCAACCGACCAGTTTGTCGGCTGATCACTCAAACACTAGCAAAACTTGTGGATTTATTGTATTACTATTTTCTACAGCAATATGTTAGAGAGGTGACAAAAGAAAGCAGTACTTTTGATATGATTATCAGCAACGTTTCTTCATGCATTAATATAATCAGCATATTAAAGGCTCACTGGTTGACAGTGATCAATGGCAGGGATATATTGATGTGGGATTTACTTAAAGATGTAACTACTGTCAGGGGCAAGGGAATGCATTTTTGCTCTCGTAAAGGTGACTACAGCGGTCTCAGACAGTTTTAAAACCCTATGCCGTGGAACCAGCTGATGAAGTTACCAACAGCAAATTCTAAATGGGAAGTATTCAGGGTAAAAATCATTGAGGTTACTAGGCTTGGCTTTTCATGCCAACTAAGAAATACTATTCAAAGATTAGATGAATGTCAAGTGAACTAATGAGACTCGTGCAGAGAGAAAACAATGCATGGGATGCATATAAATTATCAGGCGATACAGAAGCCTATGGCAGATATAAAGTAGTCTGCAATCAAGTAACAGAGTGGGTTAAGTCAAGTTAAAGCAGAAGAAATCCTTGGCAAAGAGAAACACCAAAGACTTCAGTGATTCTTCCCCTTACTTTCTAGTGAACACTACAAGGAAGGGGTTAATCACACTGGTCCAATTGATATCAACAGTTTAACTGTTGACGATCTTACTCAGGTTGCTGACAAAATGAATAGGTATTTTTCATTACAATTCACACGAGGGATTCTTTAGGGAAGGGAATGCCAGGAGTTTATCAAATTCTAACACGGCTGTAAATGATTTTGTGATAACCGAGAGGAAACGAACAGAAACTGTTAAACTTAATGAAGGCACCTGGGTCGGATGGAATTTATCAAATTATATTAAAGGAGGCAGCGAAGGAAGTAAACAAACCCTTAGTCATAATTATGAGAGCATCCTTGGATTACCTTCTATTTTTAAGGTATATAATACTGTTACATAATTCATTGCTAAGTATTTCATGATATTTTTTACTTTACTTACTCATCGCTTTGTCAGTAGGAGTTATTATTATTCAAAGCTTCCTTAATACTTTCGTTTGCAAGTATAACATGTGCATTACACTTGCTAACGAAAGCAAGTTTTATTGACGTCTAGGTACTTACAATTTATACAGTTATAAATATGAGTGTTAAATACCGGGGCACACACTCCATGGAATCATATGTAACTATATTCATTTTGGAACCACTGACTGTTTAACAAAATACATGAAATAAAAGGCTCGTTCTTCGTGGTGAAAAATCACATCGAGTTCACAAGTTTTTCCTGAAGTAACTAGGTTCTGAAATCGGTTATTAATTTTGCTTTGCAAAAAATTCTGACTGCGAAGAATTTTTAATTTAAATTAATTACAGAACTAAATTGATGAATGTCAAAGAAAAATAAAAACTATTTCAGCAGCACTTTGTGCTTAAGCTGAAAGCATGATCAAAAAGACTGACTTTTTT